>NW_026712238.1:8605803-9805803 GCF_030504385.1 Musca domestica | reverse complement strand
ATTAAAATATTATCCTCATTTAATAATTTGTAGCTACCTCAACATATTATCTACGTATAAATAAATAATATATTACCATTATATAACAAGACCTGTCGTTTGGTGTGTGTATTAAACATTAATCCATTCTGCATGTAATTTCATATTCCGGATATTATTTTTCTATAATATTCAACTATTTCCGTCTTAGCAAATTGCATTTCAATTGCAGAGGTATTTCCACTTATATCCTCACGCTAACGTGGATATAATCGTTGGCCTCCGTTAAAAAGATTGTGTGTTGTCACACATACATACATAAATGTGGATTATATATGCATTGAAACACACACACAGACACACACTAAATATGAGTATTTTGATTGAATATAATATATTTCTTCGAAGCCGAAGAAAAAAAGGATAAGTCCATAATTTCGTTTTAATAAAAAACCCATATTTTTCCCAGTGCTTAAATTAACCTCTCTCAACAAATAGTACTACATATGTTTCCAAAAAAGAAGCAAATCTCTACATTGCTTATGACAAGCAAAACTGCATTACCATAAGTTATAGCATATCTCGATGAAAGAAAACAATATGTTTTGTATCGTAAATTGATTTTACAGAAATACTTCCACTAAAAATGTATATTTATATATTTGCATATTTTTCTTTCTTTCGTTCGCTTTTTTTTGTACTTCCCCAGTGACTCGTCGAATCTTATCAATTTTCAATTGAAAATAATTTGCATTTGGTTGTATTGTATACTCTCAGCTGTTTGTGAAGAAGGAAAAAAAAAACGGAAAATGTATTGATGTCTTAGCTGTCACTCCGCAATGTAGATGAAGTTTATTGAAATTTTATCTCAAAAAGAGAGGAGGTAGAAAGGAAGACAATGTTTTTTTGAAGGAGAAGAAGAACAAACTTTTTCAATAGAAACTGCTGCACAAGAAATTTAATAGCTTTTAAGCTATCAAGTTTTTCGCGAGACAGCTGTTTAAATAAAAATAAAAATAGAAACTACTCAAATGTTTAAAATAAATACTGTTAAGTCTAAATATAGAAAGGTATAATCCAGAGGGTCGACCATATGATACCCTACAGCACTATAAATTGCTTTAAA
Source organism: Musca domestica (assembly GCF_030504385.1). Lineage (NCBI taxonomy): Eukaryota > Metazoa > Arthropoda > Insecta > Diptera > Muscidae > Musca > Musca domestica. The sequence goes on along the minus strand of NW_026712238.1, from coordinate 9,804,698 downwards.
GTTTCTGTAGATCTTAAAAACTTCTGATAAGAATGAATCTCTCACAAAATTGGGAAACAAAAAATTGATGGACTGACGGAAACCCTATGATCATATACTCCAACTTTCATAAATGTATTCGAAGAGACACGTTGTGGTCACAATATGGCTGAGGATGTAGTCATAATTACGTCCTTCTCATAGATCTGAAACCATTTCATTATTTCATGCCTATGAAATTTTTGTTGTTCCTTCTGATATATTGCAAAAGTTTTATATTGTTTTCTGATAGGAACCACAAGACCATACATAATGTTCCATTACGTGGCAGTTGTCCCAAAAAGGCTGCCTCCTAAAAAGGCTGCCTTAATATTTTAAAAGACCATAAGGTCGTCTTACAGAAAACTAGAGGGTCTTCCTATAGAAGACCAGAAAGTCCTATTGTAGTGGACTGGAAGGTCTTCTCATAAAATACCACTAGTTATTTTCCTAGAGGACGAGATAGTCCTCCCATAGAAAATTTGAAGGCCTTCTCATAGAAAACTTGAACGTCTCCTCTCATAGAAGACCAGAAGATATTTTCTTGTTTTCTTTTCACAGAACGCCACAAGGTCTTTTCACACATGACCACAGGGTCTTCTTATAGTAGGCCTCCTGGCTTCTCTTAGAAGACCAGAAGTTCTTCTCATAGAATACCAGAAGGGTTTCTCATGTATGACCAGAAGGTCTTCTCATAGATGATCAGAAGGTCTTCGTATAGAAGACAAGAAGATCTTCTCGCAGAAGACCAAAAGGTCTTCTCATAGAAGACGAGAAGGTCTTCTCATAGAAGACGAGAAGGTCTTCTCATAGAAGACGAGAAGGTCTTCTCATAGAAGACGAGAAGGTCTCCTCATAGAAGACGAGAAGGTCTTCTCATAGAAGACGAGAAGGTCTTCTCATAGAAGACGAGAAGGTCTTCTCATAGAAGAACAGAAGATCTTCTCATAGAAGACCAGAAGGTCCTCTTATAGAAGCCCAGGGGGTCTTCTCATAGAAGACCAGAAGGTCTTCTTATAGAAGCCCAGAAGAAGAAGACCAGAACGTCTTCACATAGAAGACCAGAAGGGCTTCCCATAGAAGATCAGAAGGTCTTCCCATAGAAGATCAGAAGGTCTTCTCATAGAAGACCAGAAGGTCTTCTCATAGATGGCCAGAAGAAGGTCTTCTCATAGATGGCCAGAAGAAGGTCTTCTCATAGATGGCCAGAAGAAGGTCTTCTCATAGAAGACCAGGAAGGTCTTCTCACAGAAGGCCATAAGGTCTTCTCACAGAAGGCCATAAGGTCTTCTCACAGAAGGCCAGAAGGTCTTCTCGCAAAAATCCAGAAGGTTTTCTCATAGAAGACCAGAAGAAGGTCTTCTCATAGAAGAACATAAGAAGGTCTTCTCATAGAAGAACAGAAGGTCTTCTCATAGAAGAACAGAAGGTCTTCTCATGTATAACTAGAAGGTCTTCTCATAGAAGAGCAAAAGGTCTTCTCATAGAAGACTGGAAGGTCTTCTCATAGAAGATAAGAAGGTCTTCTCAGAGAAAACCAGAAGGTCTTCTCATTGAAGACCAGAGGGTCTTCTCACAGAAGACAAGAAGAAGATCTTCTCATAGATGGCCAGAAGAAGGTCTTCTCATAGAAGAACAGAAGAAGGTCTTATCATAGATGGCCAGAAGAAGATCTTCTTATAGAAGACCAGAAGGTGTTCTCATAAAAGACCAGAAGGTCTTCTCATAGATGATCAGAAGGTCTTCTCCTTAAAGATCAGAAGGTCTTCTCATTGAAAACCAGAAGGTCTTTTTATGGGACACAGATGGTCTTCTATTAAAAACCCCGAAGGTCTTCTTCAAAACTCCGAAAAGTTTTTTTATAAAAAATCTTTTCTAAGAATATCCGAAATTCTTCTGTAGAAAATCCGGAAGTGGTTTCATAGAAAACCAGAAGGTTTACTTACGAAAACCCTCTCAAAAGTTCTTCTAAAAAATGACCACAAAGTCGTCTCTCAGATTGACAAAATGTATTTTTTTTTAAATCAGAAGTACCTCCCTAATAAGACCGGAAAGTCTTCTCTCAAAAGGATGGAAGGTCCTCCTTCCTCCTCCAGAAAACCATAAAGTTTCACAGAATCTGGGACAGTAAATTGTTCTCACAGAAGAATTGAAAATGAGATTCTGTAGTAGTTGGGCGAAGTTTAAAAAAATCGGATATGTTATCAAATTTTTGGAAAAGAATGGACAGGTAAAATATAAAAGGCAAGTTTTGGAAAATCATGGAATCATGTATTTAATGTTTTGTATAAAATTGACCTTTTTGGGGAAAGTAAAAGAAGAGTGGCGCGTTGTGATTAATATGGGCTCCTGACCTTTTGAAACCAAATAATAAATGGAAATGTTATGGATAAGCTTTACAATTTTTGGTGAGTGGGACTGTACCCGCAAAAGAAAGTCCATGGGACTCATATTCGAACTCGATCTTAAAATGTTCCTATTTTGCAAAGTTTGAGCCAACAACACAGACGGACTAAAAAATAGGCGGGTACTACAAGAAACGGATTTCTTTTAAAGTTTGGACCAAAAACACAGACGGGCTAATGAACAGGCGGACATTGCCGACTCTATATGTCCTGAAACGGATCTCTCTCAAATAAACGTGGTATTTTAATGAGAGACGTTTTGGCCAAAATTAAATGTTGTACCAGATGTTGTTGTTGTCAAAGTCGATCGCATATACGCTTTGTGGAAGATTTATAACAAAATCCTTGAAAGAACACAACCTAGAACATGTTCTTATCATTTTTTGTCTGTTTTTAAAAAACTGATACAAAACTACAACTACAATATTTTCAAAATTATTTCCTTTGAGAAAAACTTTTTCGTATTATTGTTTTTTTTTTCTATTTCAAGGATAACAGCGAATCCCCTAAACTACGATATTTACTTTTAACATTATAGGCTGTCATTAAATTTAATCACAAAGCAGTAAACCAAAGTTGTAAGTACGATTATAATTATTGTTATTGTTGTAATGCTCGTAATAGGGGAAACCCTTTCTCCGGTAATGAACAACTGCGGTGCTCTCATAATTGCAGTTATATTTAATTGTTTTAAGGGGATTTAAAGTTGTGTTCAACATTATGGTTTAGCCAGAGAGAGGGAGAGCGGGGGAGAGAGATAGGGCAAGAAAAACAAAAATGCTAAGCAGAGGCCCAAAAGCTCCACTACCGCTGAAGGTGAATTCAAATCGCAATTCCACAGAGGCCAAAAGACGATGCTGTAGACATTTCTTTCCGGCCACCAAAAGCAAAAAAGAAAAGAAGACCAAACCATGCTGTTATGCAGTTGCCAAGGATAAACTTTATCCCAGCAGCAGCAACAACTTGTGGATTCCGAATTGTTTGTTTGTGTGTGTGTGTTTTAAGTATAGCTGTATTATTTTCGGGGGAAAACACAAATTTTGTTCTTGGCTCCTTTGGAGGTTTCTGCCTCCAGTTGTATTTTTTTCCTTTTCCTTTACAGTAACAAAATGAAAACAAATGCCAAGCAGATCTGATGGCAAAGTTGAATTTCATATTCCATAGCATTGGATGCAGTTGCTCGAGGGGTGGAGCTTAAACACGAGCACCCAACTACCACGTGTCATTTGACATTGCACACACACACATACACACACAAATTCCTGCAAAATTATTATTTGGAAAATAATTCTGGTTTATTCCACTTCGTTTAAAGAGAATTGACATTTTAAAACGTTTAAATTCAATTTGTTGTTCATTTGACGTTCTGTTAAATTTTTGTTGTTTTTTGGGGGCGGCATTCCAAAATTAAAGGAATTTCCTTTGGAATATTAAGTCAAATCTACGGAATTTGTAATTCCGTTGGGAAGTCTTTACAACAAAATTGAAAAACAACAAAGTTCGTATCCCAACATCAACCCACAAAAAGAGAGAATCACAACAATCTCTCACAATCCTTGTTATTTTGTTGTCCTTTTTACTGCCATGGCAGATGTTGTGAGTGTGTGTGTATGTATGTGCTTCTATTTTTGCTGCAGAGGTCCTGTCCAGAGGATTTCGTAAATTTGGTCGCATGTATGAGAGCTTTTAATTTAATTTATATAGACTTTAGGAAGACTTAAACAACTTTCAAATTGTTGGTGGTTCTTGTGGACGCCACTTGCCCCAGGGGGTGCTGAAGACTTAAAACATTTCCCAGGAACATATGGAGCTGGGGTAGTCAGTCGTAGGGATTAAATTCATTTAATAGTTTTTAAATGAAGAACTTTTTGAAAACGTCTGCTTCTTCTACAGAATGTGAATGAGGTGGTACTTTGTATAGATTTGTGGAGGTTGGTGCTGTTGTAGAGAATGGCATTTTATTTGAGATTTTTTTCTTCTGGGGCAATTATTTTTGGTTTGTAACTTTTTTAATGTCATGATAAATTTACGTTTTGATAATTAGGGTAATTAAGAAATATTTACGGTAACTAAGTTAACAAGTTCTAAATTGAGATATGAACTTTCTCTCTCTCTCTGGAATATGGACTCTTGACATTGTTACTTATACACATCCAATACATATTCATATGCGATTTATCAACACACGGAATTAATTTCCAAGAAGTGAGCTGGAAACCACCATTCAACGTTTCACAATGACACTCTCGTCCACAATGCGACACCAAGGCAATCGATCAATCAGCCAACCAATCAACCAACCAACGAAACGTAAGCTGATGTAACCTCAAGTTTTGTGGTTTTCGTCCTGTTATTTAATTACATGTGGCTGCTCATCATCATTCATGGCATATGTTGTAACATGAAAATCCTTTCTGAAGGACTTTTCATTGTTATTTGTTAACCACAGAATTAATGAGAATTATACAAGAGATAAGATTGTCAGTTCTTTGTAATTCTGGTAGATAAAGAGAAGCAACACTGCATTGGCGACCAAAATGGAATCAGTGAAAGATACAACAAATATTCCTATATATCCTCAAAACGAGTAAAAAAGCAGTAAGTTCGGCCGGGCCGAACCTTGAATACCCTCCACCATTTGGAACGAATTTGGCAATTTTCAAAAAAAAAAAAAAAATCGTTAACATTTTTGTTAAAATCTTAAAAATACCAAATGTAGCCGTTATATTAGGACCTATACCAAAACGTGGACCTGCAAAGACAATTTTTTGTCATAGCCTATAGTATCCATTACGACCTTCAATTACAAAATTTAAAACAATTCCGGTGAATAATGTCGCTAGAATCAACAAAATACCGAATATCGGAAGATAAAGTAATATGGGGGCTATACGAAGGGGGGATCTGCACGGATAATTTTCTTTCATAGGCTGAAGTATCCATTACAATAGGCTGTAGTATCCATTACGAACTTCAAATACCAAATTTGAAACAATTCCGGTGAATAATGTCGCTAAAATCAACAAAATACCGAATATCAGGAGGTGCCGTAATATGGGGGCTATACAATGGGTGGACCTGCACATACAATTTTCTGTATTACCCTGTAATATCCATTACGTACTTCAAATACCACATTTGAAACAATTCCGGTGAATAATGTCGCTAAATTCATCAAAATACCGAATATCTGGTTACATCGTTAAATTGGGGCTATACGAAGGGTGGACCTGCACGGACAATTTTCTTTCATAGGCTGAAGTATCCATTATGAACTTCAAATACCAAGTTTGAAACATTTCCGGTGAAAATTTTCGCTTAAATCATTATAATACCGAAAATAGGGAGGTACCATTATATGGGGGCTATAAAAAAACGTGGACCTACATGGCCCATTTTCAATACCAAAAGTCCTGCAGACATGATATACATTTGAGTAAAATTTTGTCAACCTACCCCATTTTAGTTCGGAAGCTAGAGTGATTTCCACAGACGGACGGACATCGTTGAACCGACATAGATTTTTATGCTGAACAAGAATATACAGGGTGAGATAAAAAACCTGCAACAAATTCAAACGCCATAATTTTTAGTTTTTTTTTTTTTTAATTTTATTGAATGAAAGCAAACAATGTCGGAAATAGCATCAAATTTTAGAATACGATTAGATTTGTTCGAATTGGTCACCTTTGTCACGAATTATGGCTTTCAAACGGCCAATGAAACCGAATGGTGCTCTACCGTATTTTGGCCCAATCCCGGCGAAACGTTTGCTTAAGGTGATCGACACTTTGATATTTTTTTGTGCCTCCCTTGTTTTACAAAATACTCCAGACACAATAGTCCTACGGATTGGTATCCGGAGATTTTGGTGGCCATTGTGCGCTAGAAATGAACCGAGGAGCCTCATTTTGTAGCTATTCTTGAGTGGCGCGTGCTGAGTCCTGTTGGAATGTCCAAGGTCTGCGGCCAAAATGTTTGCGTGCCCAAGGCTTTAATACACCCTCCAGAATATTTTCGCGATAATATTTGTCATTTGTTCTGATGCCACGGTCGATTAATACGAGCTGAGAGCAACCATCGGCTGATATGGCGGCTCACACCATCACCATGGCCGGCAACGGTGCACATATTCAGCTTACCTCTGTGGGAAGTAAACACGATAATTTTGTTTGTTTACTAAATGCTGGACAACGAATGTTTTCTCATCGGAGAAAACCAAATTCGGCGGTGCACCACTTTCGGCCAAGCGATGCAACTCTTTAGCTCGTTTGAGTCTATTTTCTTCCTGTTGCGCGTAAGTTCTTACACTTTTTGGAATTTCAATGGCTTTACCCGAGCTCATTTTTCAAAATTTGCGATATGTTCAGCTCACGAGCCATTTTTCGGCCACTGCGACGCGGGTTTCGATCAAGTCGCTTCTTTAATTTTCGAACCATTTCTGCTGAGGTTGCTGTTTTCTTCCGTCCACTTCCTTGACGCCGGGCTACGCTTCCAGTTTCACGGTTACGAGCGATGGTACGAGACACAAAAGATTTATTCACATTTAAATGCTGGAGTGCTCTAACGATAGCCATTTGTGGGTTCCCAGCCAAATATAAAGAAATCACACTATCCCGCTTGAATACCATCAGGAATAACTTTTTTCTGGAAAATTCTCACCAAAATGCATTTGTACGCTTGTAAAAAATTTTATGAGCTATCACTGGTTTAGAAATGACAGCAGTCTGAAGTTGGTTGTAGTTTTTCATCTCACCCTATGTTTCATATGATTTGGTGTTTAAGTCTCTCACATTCGCAATGTACAATGATATTTGGTACCAGTTATCAGATACAGAACAGAAATACCTGTGACAAATTTTATCAAGATCGGTTCATATTTGGTTAATTGTACACCAAATGGCCAATATCTGCCCAAAAGTCAAAGTACATCAAATTTGGAGAAAAATTGTTCAGATATAGCTATAGCTCCCATATATATGTTTCGTTCAATTTGGTTTTTAAGTTCCCAACATAAATATCCTTAATCCGATTTCAAGTTTATTGTGCAAGTAATATCGGGTATCAGCCCAAATGGATTGAATTTCGGGACGTACGTTTCCTTTTTGTGCAACTCGGCTCCGATATATATATTTTTTAATATAATCCTCCTCCAAGTAATATTATGCTCTCTATAGTAAACTATAAGCGCTCTAAAGCCAAATGTTGATAGGTGGTATGATCTACTTAAAATAAATTCTTTTGTTACGGGAGCTATACTAATTATATATGCATGGTGGTGTAGGTATCATATAGTCGACACTGCCCGGCTTTTGACATTTTCTTACTGGCCAGGCAAACTTATAGGTACAAATTTAAGTGTACCGAGCCAGATTTAAGACTTCTTCTTAGATCTATCCTTTAACGTTTTTCTAAAGCCATGAAATACCACACATCGGAGTCTGCCTTCTCACAAAGAAATATATAGAGAGAGAGAAAAGAGTTGCTTGAAAATGTGAACAACATTTCCATTCTCAAAGAACTCTTCCAAACGACAAAGTTTGAAAAGTTATTTCCTTCAGCTACGCACAATTACGAATAATAATTCCATTTCACTGCTGTTTAGTCATGTTGTCAACATCGCTTTCCAGTTCAGGCTGAGGAAGTAACATTAAGACGTTATGTCAGTCGTTAGGATAATTGGAAGAAATCAATAAAAAGGACATCAAAGAGAGAACTTATTGGCCATATTTCGGATTGCAGAGATTCGGAATGAAATAATGCCATTAATGACTTCCGTTAAGTTATGCGAAGTTTTGTGTCACTGTATGTCTGGTTGAATATGATTGGATCTGTGCTAAAGTTTATTTATGGAGAATCATTAAAAGAAGAGGACAGATTGGGAAATGTCGAGCGATTAATAAACGAAAGGAAATAAAAAGCAAGTAACAAAGCAGCTAAGTTTGGCCGGGCCGAACTTTTAATACCCTCCAACATTTCGAAAGAAATTGGAAAAAATTCCGAAAATATCACTTAAATGAAAACCGTTATATGGGGACTGGACCTGCACACGAAATTTTTTGTCAGAGGCTTTAGTGCCCATTATGAACTTCAAATACGAAATTTGTTACAATTACGCTGAACAATGTCGCAAAACTCATAAAAATAGGGAGCATCGGGAGGTACCGTCATATGGAGGCGATACGAAGATGTGAACCTGTGCACGACTTTTTTTCAATAAGTTGTAGTACCCATTAAAATCTTTCAATACCGGAGGTACCGTGATATGAGGGCTATACGAAGACGTGGACCTGCAAATAAAAAATGTTGTCATAGACTGTAGTACCCGTTACGAATAAATCCGGTAAATAATGTCGCTAAAATTATGAAAATACCGAATATCGGGAGGTACATTATATGGGGGCTATACGAAGATCTGAACCTGCATACAAAAATTGTTACCATAGGCTGTAGTACCCATTAGTATCATCCAGTACGAAATTTGAAACTATGCAGGTGAATAATGTTGCAGAAATCATCAAAATACCGAATATCGGAAGGTACCGTTATATGGGGGCTATACGAAGACTTGGACCTGCATACAGAATTTTTTTTATAGGCTCTAGTACCCCGTGCGAACTTCAAATACGAAATTTTAAATAATTCCGCTAAATAATGTCGCTAAAATCATAAAAATACCGAATATCGGGAGGTACCGTTGTAAGGTGACTATACGAAAACGTGGACCGACATTGCCCATGTTCGGACTTAACCTGCCTGCTGGTAAACTATGCATGCATTCAAAATTTTAGCCTTCTCTCTCAATTCGTTGGAAAGATACAACAGATAGACGGATAGACAGAGAGACGGACAGCCAGACAGACGGACATCGCTAGATCGTCTTAGAATTTTACGCTGATCCAGAATATATATACTTTGTAGGGTCCATTATGAATACTTCGAGGAGTTACAAACGGAATGACAAAGTTAATATACCCTCCATAGAATGGTGGAGGATATAAAAATATATTCTTAAACTTCGCTACAAAAATAATAAATAAGTTCCGCACAACCAACCCTCCTCCCCATTTCCGTTTGTAAAAATAGTGAATGGCTTAAAGTACCCTTCAGTTATTTCAAAATTGTAAACTCTTCACTTTTCACAGAGGATTTTTCCCTGCAAATGACAGCGTACATAAAAAGCCAACTTAAATCGCTCTCTCGTGTTAGTTTTGGAAATCCCAAAGCGTGCGGATATTTGATACAAATTATCGTTATAAACAACATGACACACGCGTTCTGTGTGTGTGTGCCTGTGCGTGTTAAGCGATATAGAAAACCCCTAACAATTTGTACTCAAAGAAATCATAAACACACACACTCATATGTGTGTTTGTTGAACGACGCACAGTGACTTATCGTTCTGACATTTTAGTGCTGAACATGCCAATCACGTCTTTCCAATCTCAGCCCATTAAAGCCTTTTCGGTTAAGCTATTTTTGTTTTGCCTTCCTCTTTTTAGATATTTTTGGTGAAAATGAAAATAGTGCGATTAGAGGCAAAACAATTGAATGGTTGGGGATTTATAGGCGTTGAGTTGCTGCCAAAGATAAATTAAGGCTTATGTGTGTGTATGTGCGTGTGAGGAAAACTGTAAGGAATGTACATTGTGGGAGTATTAATAAAACTCTTTGCAATCTTCCGGGATATTGTTTGTCATAGAGAATTTCATGATTGACATAGCTATCGTTTTCGGAATGTCTTTTTGATTTTAAGTTAGAGTAGAGAGAAGCATATATAGTGTGTACTATTTGGAGAATGTGAGGGATGAGAATGAAGTAGGTTTATAGGGGAGATAAATAATCCTTTAAATTGATTTTGAAAAAGCGATTAATTTACACTTCCAGCAGTTATTTGCCAGCGTTTCATACACCCTACACACACTGTGGTCAGTGTATTATGACTTTGTGCATTTGTTTGTAACATAGAGAAGAAAGCGTGTTAGGCCCATAGTTCACTCGCATTCTGAGCCGATTAATGTTTGTCCTTCCACCCGTCCGTTTGTCCAAGAATTTTTGTAAACAAAATATAGGTCGCATTTGTGTCCGATCAAGAAGAAACTTTGCATTAAATTTTTTTGTTCCAAGGACGAATCCTATTGAAATTGGAAATAATCGCTTAAAATTTAGTTATAGCTCTCATATATACAGGCTGAGATAAAATAGAACTGCAACAAAGTAAAACGATATAATTTTTACGTTTTTTAAATTTTATTGAATGAAGAGCGACCATCGGCTGCTTATGGCCCATACCATCACCGGCGGCGCTTGAGCTCTGGTGGCCAATCGAAGGTGCACATTTTAAGCTGACCTCCTTTGCAAGAAAAAACGATCATTTTATTTCTTTACAAACTACTGGACAACGAATGTTTTCTCATCGGAGCGGAGAAAACCAAATTCGGCAGTTCACAACTTTCGGCCAAGCGAAGCAACTCTTTAGCTCTTTGAGTCTATTTTATATCTGTTGCGGTGTAAGTTCTTGCGCTTTTTGGAATTGCGATGGTTTTACCTCGATCTCATTTTTCAATATTTGTCGAATGGAATATTGCGATATGTTCAGCTCACTAGCCATTTGTCGGCCACTGCGACGCGGATTTCGATCAAGTCATTCTTTACTTTTCGAACCATTTCTGCTGATGTTGCTATTTTCTTCCGTCCACTTAATTGACGTCGGGCTACGCTACCAGTATTACGATAACGAGCGATTGTCCGAGACAAATAAGATTTATTGACATTTAAATGCTGGAGTGCTCTGGAATTCCATCACGAATAACTTTTCTGGACAATTCTCACCAAAATGCTTTGGTACGCTTGTAAACAATATAATGAGCTGTCACTGGAATAATTTTAACAGCTGTCGGACGAGTGGCTTGGAAATGATAGCAGTCTAAAGTTGGTTGCAGTTTTTTCATCTCACCCTGTATATTTGTCATATCTGCTTAGTAGGTCCTGGTCTAACACGGGACTTGGACCCGGATTTTGGATCAAATACCTGGGTATCTGGGTCCGTCCCACATATAAACAAGTTAAAAAGCAGTAAGGCCCTCCACCATTTGGAACGAATTTAGAAATTTTCAAAAAATAAAATCCTTTAAAAATTCTGTTAAAATTTTATAAATATCGAATATAACCGTTATATTGGGGTCTATACGACGTGGACCTACATAGGCATTGTTTGTTATAAGCCATTACCATATTTAAATTCGAAATTTGAAATAAACGGTGATGCTAAAATCATCAAAGTATGGTATATAGGGAGGTACCGTTATATCGGAACTGTGCGAAGACCTGGACCAGCATAGACAATTTTCTGTCATAGACTGTAGTTCCCATTACGAACTTCAAATACGATATCTCAAACAATTTCGGTGGTTATTGTGCCTAAACTCGTCAAAATACCAAATATTGGGATGTACTGATGTATGGGGCCTATACGAAGACCTGGACCTTCACAGACAATTTTCTGTCATAGACTGTAGTTCCCATTACGAACTTCAAATACCAAATTTAAAACAATTCCGGTGAATACTGTCGCTAAAAGCATCAAAATACCGAATATAGGGAGGTACCATTATATGGGGGCTATATGAAAACGTGGACCTACATGGCCCATTTACGAACTTAACCTGCCTACTGAAAAAATAAACATAATGCAAAATTTTAGAATTCTATCACAATTCGTTCGAGAGATAGCGTGATTACAACAGACAGACGGACGGACAGACAGACGGACATCGCTAAATCGATTTAGAATTTTACGCTGATCAAGAATATATATACTTTGTTGAGTCTGACATGAGTATTTCGAGGAGTTACAAACGGAATGACAAAGTGAATATAACCTCCATAATATGGAGGAAAAAAATTTCAAAGAAAAATCCAAAAGTTTTAACTAAACTAGAGTTGTTCCGCCATATTTTCATACCGAAGATAGAAATAGGTTCAAAATGCAAATGAAATAATAACTCCGTTTTTACGAAGCGTAAGGATACCCACTTGGCATAAACAGTTTTAGAAATGTTACATATCTCTGTGGTAATGAATACAATTCTTTTGGGGTACTGCTCTGATATGTACTACTAGCAATAAGCATTACTCAGCAATTGGGTATTAACATTCTCCATTTAACCATGTCTATAGCTGAACTTGACCTTAAAACCATAAAAATTCTTTGGCTCATTGCCAAGGTAGTTAAGAAAAGAAAACAATAGTTTTGTATTATTTGTTTTTATTGACACAACAATAATGACTGGGGTATTTGTTTTTATTTATCGCAGCCATTTTCAACTACACAAGCCATTAGACAGGCATCTGGACATGCGTTGGTTTTGCAGACATGAAGAAAAACAAATATTTTTTTAAGTAAATTCACATTTATTATTTGTTATTATTGCAATTTTGAAATTGTCTAGTCATTTTGAGAGTAACAAAACAACTTTAAATGACAATGAAATTTTCTTTTATTTGTTTTGCAGATTTATTAGCTGGCCAATAGAGCAAAGGACCTCAAGAACAAGGATCGTAAACATTTTATGGGAATTCTGAACTAAATAAATGTAAGTTATTATTTTATTATTTGAAAATAAAAATAAATAACACACTGGTCACACACACTTACATAGCAACACATTTGTTGTTGTTTTTTTTTTCATCCAAGTCATAACAAAAATTCTACCAAAAAAATGTAAATATTTTTCTATTTGCTGAAATGAAAAAAAAAAACGACAACAAATCCTTCCTTAATTTATTCATTTTAATTGAGTGCCACCGACTGTGACTTGCTGTGAATTTTAAGCAGACGGAACCAAGTGCTCACTGAGGGTTGTAAAGATGGAAATGAACTTTTGATTTACCCATTTAAATGCTCATTGAATTTATAATTTGACTTTGCAGCCAATGCGGAGAGGGAGTGTCAACAACACTCGGTGTGAGATTTGTTTGATTTTGACAAGAGCAGAGCAGGGTGTGTTCGCATGCAAATTCCTAATTTGCATGGGTTGTTAAGTGCTAATTCATTAGAATATATTAGTTCTGTACAATTTTAAGAACTTGATTATGTGTTAAACTCAATCATTAAATAAGCAGCTTTAAGAGGAAAATTGAAAGAAAAATTGCTTAAAAATATAGAAATTTTTACCGCATGGTAATTGTATCCGCAATGACTGATTAATAAAAATACTATGTAACACAAAATATAAATACACAAAAGACCCTAGTAGTTTCTGAAAGTGGAGCTAAAAACTAGAAGGAACGTGTATCGGCACTTTGAAAGTTTACATCGAAAAGTTAACTAAATAAGGGCCAATTTCATCATCTTTCACATTTTTTGAAATTTTTAAATGAATTAAGATTTTTTGAAATCCTTACATTTGAGGTATACAGTGCCTTCAGTAGTATTACTTTTACAATTCGAGGATTATTTCAACTCTAAAGCGAGACAAAAAAGGATATTTTGGTCCTTTTTTAAATACGGCTCTAAACTCCATTTAAATGGGAGTCAGCTTATTCTAATTTTTTTTTTCATACCATTCTACTGTGTGTTCCAGAATACACCAAAGTCTAAATCTTACATAATCACCCGAAAATCAAAAATAAAAAAACGAGTAAAAAAGCTGTAAGTTCGGCCGGACCGAGCTTTGAATGCCCTCCACCATTTGGAACTAATTTGGCAATTTTCAAAAAAAAAAAAAAAATAAATAAATAAATAAATAAAATAAATAAATAAAAAATAAATAAATAAAAAATAATATAAAAATAATCAGTTAAAAATTCTGTTGAAATTTTAAAAATACCAAATTTAGTTTATATATTAGGATCTATACGACGGCGTGGATCTGCATAGGCATGTTTTGTCATAAGCCATTACAATATCCTAATGCGAAAAATTCGGTGAATAATTTAGCTAAATTCATCACAAGGTGGTATTCATCACAAGGTGGGAGGTGGAGGTAGGGAGTTGCCCTGTGGACCTGCACTGACAATTTTCTGCCATAGGCTGTAGTATCCATTACGAATTTCAAATACCAAATTTGAAACAATTCCGGTGAATAATGTCGCTTAAATCACTAAAATACCGAAAATAGGGAGGTACTGTTATATGGGGCCTATACGAAGGCGTGGACGTGCACAGACAATTTTCTGTCATAGGCTATAGTATCCATTACGAACTTAAAATACCAAATTTGAAACAATTCCGGTGAATAATGTCGCTTAAATCACCAATATACGAAAATAGTGAGGTACCATTATATGGGGGCTATACCAAAACGTGGACCTACATGGCCTATTTTCAATACCAAAAGTCCTGCAGACGTATTACACATTTGAGTAAATTTTTATCAACTTACTTCATTTCGTTCGGAAGCTAGAGTGATTTCCACAGACGGATAGACGAACAGACAGACGGATATCGACATAGAATTTTATGCTGATCAAGAGTATATATACTTTGTGGGGTCTAAAATGTATATTCTGAGGTGTTACAGACGGAATGACATAGTATGGTATGGTACGAAAGAGAATCTGTAAACCAGTATTTTTCATAGCCGTACGGGGCCGACTACAAGACTATAATAAATTGGAAACAGCCCCGAGGTTACAACCCATTTTGGTCGATTTTTTGTAACATTGTTGTGTTGATAGGTACTCTAAATATTATCTGATGGACATCCAACGCCTTTGGCCTATCCAAAACTTAATTGTGACCTGTAGAGCGGTTGAAAATTAGGAATTTTTGTAGTTTTACATTTCAACTCCTTAACATTTTGCGAATACCTCCAAAAGCAATAGGCTTCAATACTGACCATCACCCTAAATCACCCAAAATGTTGACTCTTTGTGGGAAGGCACAGAAGAAATGGGTTCGTAAGTCCTATATTTGTCCATATCAAATAAAATATACAATTTATGGCTTTGAGGTTATGGTTCTAAACCTGATCCCATATTGACCATTTTGTCGATGGTATGTATAATATATTAAATTTAAAAATACCAATTAATATTCAGCAGAAAATGCCACTAGGATTTCAAAACTCGCCGAAGGGGCCCATGAGAATTCAAAATATTTAATTGCAACCTCTTTGATTGGAAATTCTCCATTCCGGAAGGGTTTGTATTTTGGAAATCGGGAGGAAGCATTATATGGGCTAATAAAAATATCGTATATCCCTATAACAAAAAACTGCTTATGCAGGACCACGTCTTCTTACAGCCCCCATATATAATCATTTAAGCAGCATTTTTCGACAGATTTTTTTTCTTAATTTTCAAGTTTTTTCCATATGGTGGAGGGTTTTAAGAATTCGACCCGGCCGAATTTAGCTGCATTTTTACTATGTGTTGGGAGTAGTATATTCAGGTCACAATTATCGTCAGATCTTAACGAAATTTTGCATGGGGGTAAGGTTAGGGTCAGGATAGAAGCATATTGTTTTGGGAGATTTTCGCAAAATATTTAATGCTTAAAATTGAACAAAAACTTAAAAATGTTCAGAAAAATTTTGTTAAAAATTGTCTAGATTTTACAGTCGCCCTACCGTTCACAACAAGAATCAAAAGACATGGAATTTTTATAGGAGTGTAGAGTTTAGGACAGTGCTGAAGCTTAGAATTTTAAATGGTCATCAGATAATATTTAGCTTGTAAAATGGACCACCATTTTTGTGAAAAAATATCAAAACTAACGAAATCACCAATTTTATACTACAAGGATTGTTAACTATCGCGAGTCTTAAATACCAAATTTGAAACAATTTCGTGGGTAAATGTGACCAGGATTATCAACATGCCAACATCGGTGGGCACCGTCATATGTGCGCTATAGAAAAAAGTGGACCAACATATTCAATGTCCTGCCACAGGAGCTAGAACCCATTACGAACTACAGATACCAACTTTTTGGACAATTCATGGAAAAAATAATCAAAATGCTGAATATTGGGAGGTACCGTTATATGTGGGCTATATGTACCATGTACCATGTATGTACCATGTTCTGACATCCATAGAATCCAATAAGACTACAATACCAAATTTTTGACAAATCCGTAAAAAATATGACTAGCTCAAAATACCGAATATCGTACCTATATATATATAAATAATATTACGCCACCGGAGCTAGAACCTAATAGAACTAGAATACCATTTTTTAGAAAAATTCGTGGAAAAATGTGGCTTCAATATATCGAATATTTGGAGGTACTATTATATGGGGGCTATGTCAAAACGTGGACCGACCAATTATCGATGCCAACCATCCTAGACACAAAATTTATGTGTCAAATTTGGAAGCTCTACGTCAAACAATTTGGGCTGTATCGTGATTTCAACAGACAGAAAGACAGACGGACATCGACTTATAATTTTACGCTGATTATGAATATATATTATTTTATGATAATATATATCCTTATCATAATTGAATGTTTCTACATTTCTCAATGCTTTCCATTAAAAAAAAATTGGCCTCCATAATTAATCCAAAGACAGGCATCCGGAGCCTCCCACGAATATTTCGAGGTGTTGTAACTGAATGACAAAATTAATATTCCTCCATATGATTATTAATTTGGAAAAAAACTATTAAACAATTTACTTTGTTCTATTCGTCATATTTTTTCGATAGTAATACGTTAAGGATTTAAGACTAAAGAAAACTTGAATTATCCACCTCACTTTGCGGTTGGGGGAATCAATTTAATTATCATGACAATCAACATTCATTGTCGTTCCTTCGCTTTTAATTACATATATTTCGTGTGACATTTCGCTCCTCACATACGTACATACATACATACCCTACGAAAGCTTTGTGTGTCTGCGTAGCAACCATATGACATGTGCTAAATAGTTATAATTAATTTTTTGGTGATATACCTAAATTCCTAATTGACTTATTCTAACACCCCCCAAAAATAAGGATATGACATTTACCATACGAAGAAAGCAATACACATACACACACAAAGTATGTATGTGTGTACGCTTCTCGTCTACATATGGCTACGTGATTATCAAAATTGCCGTCTCCACATACATATTGCCTCGTAAATAAAATTAATTGCCAAGAAGACGAACAAGAAGTTCTTTTCTGAAAAAAAAGACCAACATCTCAATTTTGCCTAAAGGATTTTTTCGGAAACAACATCTACTACGACTGTACAAATAGGCATACACCCACACAATCATACTTATATACGTAATTGTAAAACTTTGTCACTTAAGATTGTGTGTTTGTTGTTTTAGCAAATTTGTTGATTGCATTTCTACTCAAATTTCATGTTGTTCTTAAATTTCATGGAAAAATATCAAGCAATTTGTGATTTGAAGAAGAAAAAATGAAAACAAATAGCACCAATTTTGTTTTCTTTCGATAATTAAATTTGAAATTTAAATTAAGTATTTATGATTTTCTTCATGTGTTAAAATGAAATCATAAAGATTGCTAGACATGATTTTACATTTTTATACCCTACAGTACTTTGTGCTGGGGGTTTATAAGTTTGATTAGTCCAAAAATTATGTAATACCTCGAAATATTGTTTTCCCACATAGGAAAGTATATATGGATTTTCCTATCTCGCCGAGCTGAGTCGATCTAGCTATGTATGTCCGTTCGTCCGTCTGTCCGTCTGTCCATGTTAATTTGTAATCACTCTACAAGTCGCAATTATGGCCCAATCCTCACGAAATTGAAAATGAAGGTGGGGTTAGAGCCAGAACAGAACCCTATTGTTTTTGGAGATGATCGTATAATATTTAGGGGTTGAAATGGACCAAAAACTGAAAAATTTAATGATTTTCCAGTTGCTCTACAGTTCGCAATTATAGACCAATCGAAGCGGAAGTTAGCACGGCGCTAGGGCTTAGGCTTGGGCAGAAGCCTTCCAATTTTGATGTTCATCGGATAATATTTAGTGAGTGAAACAGACCATAATATTTGTGTTAAATAAAAATCAATTTTTCCATTAAATCGGAATATTTTAAACCCCGGTGAAATCACAAATAGACTAACAGGTCAATTCTGACCATTATGCATATGTCGCTGGTAAATATATCGTATATATGTAGGGCGAAATATATACAATGCATATATACAAAGCAAGGGGATGTTAGCTAGAATACTTATATCTCAAGAATGGCTGGACCGATTTTGACAAATTTTGTTAATTCAGAATGCCCTCTCGGCGTAAAAGTATAAAATCTAAAAAATCGCAGAAAAATATGCCAATAAAGATGTTAATATGAATTTTGTAGTATTTTGTGACATATTTTTATTTTTTTTCTATTTTTTATCGCATGCGATTTTTTCAATTTGACTTATAATATTTTTTATTTTTATTTATATTATTTTGTAATATTTTTTCACCTTACAACACAGGTTGGGGATATCATATAAGTATTGCAAATATCGTCCGATCCTCACGAAAAATTTTACAAAGGTAGGGTTGGGCTCAGGAGGGCTAGGCCTATTGTTTTCTAAGATGTCCGAAATATATTAAGGGTTGAAAAGGACCAACAACTAAACATTTTCCTGAATTTGCAGCCGTTATAAAGGTCACAAATAGAAACCAAAGGACACGAAATATCGCATTAAGTTGGAGTTAGGACAGCGGGTACAATGGACCACTAATTTTGTGTGAAAAAGTACCAGCATTACTTACAGGCGATATCCGAAATACACAAAAGGCGAATTTCTAAATTTGGAGATACAGAGGGGTTTCTTGCTTTTGGAGATGATTGCAAAATATTTAGGGGTTCAAATTAACCAAAAACATAAATGTTTTTCCGATCACACAATTGAAGCCAATCGACACGCCTGTGAAGAGAGTTAAGGACAGGAAAGAATTCTAGCATTTTGGATGACCATTGGATTATATTTATCTGTAAAATGGTTTACAACAAGTAACAGCCCGACGGAGTGCATAAATGTTGGGCAAGTGTCCCTAATCAAAATCGTAATTTCAAAAGCGAAATCTTCCAATATGGATTCGGACATAAGGGGGCTTCTAACATATTGTAGTGTTGTAGGGTATAACATAGTCGGCCCCGCACGACTATAGCCTTTTCTTACTTGTTTTTAATGAAAAACATTTTTTCTGCTCATTTGAGTTCATGACGTTTTCCACAAAATATACCTAGCAAAGGAGAATCACCAAATAATGGTATACTCAACAGATTTTTGCTGACAGCAGCGACCTGAAAATGCTTTTTCGCAGTTCAGTAGATCCTAACTCTAGTACATAGTAGATTCTCCCTACTTCTTTTAAATTATTTAGAATGCCCCCTTTTTAAACCCTCAGCCATATGGCTAGAGAGGGCATACAGGGTGAGATGAAAAAACTGCTACCAACTTTAGACTGATGTCATTTCTAAGCTACTGGGCCGACAGTTGTTAAAATTATTCCAGTGAAAGGTAATTATATTGTTTACAAGCGTTCAAAAGCATTTTGGAAAGCGTTCAAAAGCATTTTGGAAAGCTATTCATGATGGAGTTCAAGCGTGATAGTGTGATTTCTTTATATTTGACTGGAAAATCACAAGTGGCTATCGTTAGGGCACTCCAGCATTTAAATGTGAATAAATCTTTTGTGTCTCGTACCATCGCAGATCTTGGACATGCCAACAAGACTCAACACCATAGCATTCAGCACGCGCCACCCAAGAACGGTTACAAAATGAGGTTCCTCGCTTGATTTCTAGCGCACAATGGCCCCCAAAATCTCCGGATACCAATCCATTGGACTATTGTGGATGAATTATTTTGAAAGGCAATGTTGGCACAGTGTCGATCACCTCAAGCAAGCGCTTCGCCGGGAATAGGCCAAAATACCGAAGAACAATATTTGGGCAGTGTGTGGCGGTTTCATTGGCCGTTTAAAGGTCATAATTCTTGCCAAAGGTAACCAATTCGAACAAATCTAAAATTATTCTAAAATTTGCTGTTGATGCTATTTCCAACATTTTTGATTTCATTCAAAAAAATTTAAAAAAAAAATATTATATTATTATTATTTGTTGCAGTTTTTTTTATCTCACACTGTATATCGGTCCACTCCTTCTGGTACCTAGCCCAAAAAAAAGATAACATGTAAATTACCAATTAATCCCAGAAAACTGGAAATAATAATTTTTGAAGATCTCAATATATACCCTCCACTATACATAGTATGGAGGGTATATTAAGTTCGTCATTCCGTTTGTAACTCGTCGAAATACTAATTTTAGACCCTAAAAGTATATATGTTCTTGATCAGCGTAAAATTCTAAGACTATCTAGCCCTGTCCGTTCGTCCGTCTGTTGTAATCACGCTATAGTCAAAACAAATTAAAAGAGGAAACTAACATTTTGCACAGATTTGTCTTTTGTCTGCAGGCAGGTCAAGTTCGAAGATGGGCTATATCGGTCCACGATATCGTGTAACCCTCATATAACGGTACCCCCGATATTTGGTATTTTTATATGATTTTAGCAACGTTTTACAACGGAATTGTGTGAAAATTCACACAAGGAGTTCTTTATGAGTACTATACGCCCTGACAGAATATTGTCTATATATGCTCACGATGTCGTATATCCCCCATACAACGGTACCTCCGATATTCGGTATTTTGATGACTGACACAAGAAGTTCCGTGTGAGTACTTTATCCCCTAAAAGAGAAAAATCAATGTTGGTCTCCGATATCGTATATCCCCCATACGGAATTGTCTGAAAATTCACACATGGAGTTCTGTGTGAGTACTTTATACCCTAGTTCGAGATTCAAAATGTGCAAAAAGGAGCAAAATGGTACAAGATTGATATCGAACGCATCGATAAGTGCTAGAATTAATACATCATGCATGCGTAACTCTTATGTGAGATAAGTTGGTATTTTAGAAACTTTTTACAGTTAGTGCGCGAAGTGTACTGCACATTTCTAATTAACGATAGATAAGAGCTAGAAATATGAAATTTTGCATAAGAGCAGTTGGGTGAGATAATAGGGTATTAAAAAATCATACTTTAGGGCTGTGACAGGCACTGGGAAGAACAAAATAGTATAAAAAAAACACAAAAATACAAACCAGTAAGGAAAGTCTGAAAATTCACACAAGGGGTTCTGTGTGAGTACTTTATACCCTGACAGAGAATTGACTATATAGGTCCACAATATCGTATTTTCCCATATATCGGCACCTTAGGATGTTTGGTATTTTTAAGATTTTAACAGAATTTTTGATGGATTTTATTTTTTTGAAAATTTGTTCGGTATTAGAATTATCTTTTTAATACGCCACGCTTTCTGCTACCTCAAAAAAATATGTACAACTATCTTAAATAAAGGAAAGGAAGTATTCGATATAGTTCACACCTGGCACGTCATAATATTTTTATCCGACTCAGGTCAAATGTGAAACAGAAAGTATTGGTCCACGCCTTCGGTATCATTGAAATGAATAATCAAGTCAAAATATATTTTATACTTTCAAATATTATATACTACGTATGTATACTTTCAAATACTATATTTTATTTGAAAAATGATTCATAAAAAAGTTTTGGTCATTTGAGCTTTTATAAGAGGTGCAATATTGATATTACATTTTCCATAAAGTATACGTAGCAAAATATCCTTACCAAATAATGGGAAAACTTATAAATTTTTGGTAACCACAGCGATCTGAGAATGCCTCTTCGTAGTACAGTATCTCTTATATATTTTTTAATTTCTGTAGTTTATTCATTGTGTTGATTTAGTCCCTTCCCCTTTGTTGTCACATAGGGCAACCACACGTCCTTTAGCTCTAGCTTTCGCAACAAAATCAAAATATAGCTTCAGTGTTTCAGTTTTTAAAGTTTCGACTTAAAATTCTAATACCACTCTTTCAAATTCTCAATAGTTATAAATTTATATTAAAATGTAATTAAATTTTATGTCATGAGAAACCATGTTACAAATTATTTTAGTTTCTAAAAACCTCAAATTTGCTGCAAAATATTTTTTTTATACCGAAAACTTTCATGCTTAAAACAAACACACACACATTATTTTTTAAAAGGAAAAAAATAAAAAAAAAATAAAATCAAATTTGATTTATATTTGTAAATTGCTATGCTCCTTATCGGAAAATTACACATGTACATACATATATGCGTATTTGTCAATGTATTTGAAAAAAAAAATGTGTGTGGGTGTGTGTGTATAAACGATTGCATGTGCGTGTGTTACTCTCTGTAAACACATGATGCAGTAAATTATCCTGCGGCCATAAAAATAAATTGAAATTTTGTTTTTCCAGGGAACAAATGTGGGGGTGTGCAGCAAAAAAATCAAAGAGAACCGAGAATAAAAGGAACAAAAAATACACCTAAGCAGGGGAATAGAACTAATGAATGACATTTGCATTAATTACATTCGAATAGATTTTTTCGCACCATTGTATAAGAGAAAAAGGTGTAGGAAAGGAAATACGTTTGAGGTGCGAAATGGTTTGAGATTCAAAATGTGCTAAAAGGAGCAAAATGGTACAAGATTAATATCGAACGCATCGATAAGTGCTAAAATTAAAACATCGTGTATGCATAACTCTTATGTGAGAAAAGTTGGTATCACGAAGGGTACTACACATTCCTCATTGTCGATGGATAAGAGCTAGAAATATGAAATAATAATAGGAGATTTTAAAAAAAATCATACTTTCAGGCTGTGACAGGCACTGAGTAGAACAAAGTATAAAAAGAAGTATAAAAAATCACAAAAATACAAATCAGTGAGGAAAGGTCAAAAGTCGGGCGGGGCCGACTATTATGCGTATTTAGTAGAGCTCCGTTCATATTGGGAATTTATAAGAAGTAGATCATACCAAATATGAACCGAATAACATTGCTGTATTGTGCATGATATGACTTCGATAAGAATTATATTAAGAGATATTTATTGGAACAACAGATATACCGGACCGAGTTTCGGCGAATGGTAAAATTCGGTTGAACATGAAAAAATCTATTCAATTTGGGCTGATTTAAATTTGAACAACCGTAAAATCGGATGAAGATATAAACGAAGGTATATACAAATCAGAACCGATCTCCATAAAATTTGGCGGAGGTATTTTTGAGCAGTATCTGATGCCCGGTATCATTGTTTTGGAGTGCATATAACACATGTGAGATACTTTGACACCATAAATTATCTGGTATCAAATATCGAATATCAAATTATTCCAGTGACAGCTCATTATAATGTTTAAAAGCGTGCAAAAACATTTTGGTGATTATTCGTGATGTTATTCAAGCGTGTTAAGAAATCACACTATCACGCTTGAATAACATATATACATATATATTTGGCTGGAAAATCATAAGTGGCTATCGTTAGAGCACTCCACCTTTTAAATGTGAATAAATCGTTTGTATCTCGTACCATCGCTCGTTACCGTGATACTGGTAGCGTAGCCCGGCGTCAAGGAAGTGGACGGAAGAAAACTGTAACATCAGCAGAAATGGGTCGAAAAGTAAAGAAGCGACTTGATCAAAACCCGCTTCGCAGTGGCCGAATTTGGTTTTCTCCGATGAGAAAAAATTCGTTTTCCAGCAGTTTGTAAACAAACAAAATGATCGTGTTTACTTGCCAAAGTGGTCAGCTGAAAATGTGCACCTTTGGCTGGTCACCAGAACTCAAGCCATACTGATGGTGTGGGCCGCCATAACAGCTGATGGTCTCTCTCCGCTCGTATTAATAGACCGTGGCATCAGAATAAATGCCGAATATTATCAGGAAAATATTCCGGAGGGTGCATTAAAGCCTTGGGTACGCACACATTTTCGCCGCAGACCTTGGACATTCCAACAGGACTCAGCACCATCGCACTCAGCACGCGCCACCCAAGAATGGTTACAAAATGAGGTTCCTCGCTTCATTTACAGTACACAACGGCCACCAAAATCTCCGGATACCAATCCGTTGAACTATTGTATCTGGAGTATTTTGGAAAGCAAGGTTGGCACTAAAAAATACCAAAGTGTCGATCACCTCAAGCAAGCGCTTGGCCAGGAATTGACCAAAATACCGCAGATCAACATTCGGGCAGCGTGTGACGGTTTCATTGGCCGTTTGAAGGCCATAATACGTGTCATAGGTGACCAATTCGAACAAACTTAAACATATTCTAAAATTTGATGCTATTTCCGATATATTTTGTTCTCATTCAATAAAATTAAAAAAAAATAAATAAAAAAACAGATAAGTTGGAGCTGGCCGATCTGTTAATACCATTCACCATTTTTAAGGAAATGCAAAATTTAAGAAAATTTTGTTAAAAAATACTGCTATCATTTTTATACCCTCCACCATAGTATGGAGGCTATATTAAGTTTGTCAGTTCAAGTTTGTAACAACTCGAAATATACATTTTAGACCCCACAAAGCATATATATTCTTGATCAGCATAAAATTCTATGTCGATTTAATATTGTCCGTCCGACTATCCGTCTGTCCGACTGTGGAAATCACTCACATTCCGATCGAAATGAAGTAAGTTGATTAAAATTTACTCAAATGTTTATTATGTCTGCAGGACTTTTGGTATTGAAAATGGGCCATGTAGGTCTAAATCTTCGTATAGCCCCTTATAACAGTAACTCCCAATATGCGGTATTTTGATGAGTTTAGCGTCATTATTTACCGGAATTGTTTCAAAATTGGTATTTGAAGTTTATAATGGATACTACAGACTGTGACAGAAAATTGTCCATGCATGTCCACGTCTTCGTATAGCCTCCGTATAACGGTATCACCGATACACGGTATTTGGATGATTTAGGGGAATTATTTACCGCAATTGTTTCAAAATTGGTATTTGAAGTTTGTAATGAATACTATAGCCTATGACAGAAAATTGTCTGTGCAGGCTTATGACAAAAGTTGCGTATGCAGGTCCACTTCGTCGTATAGACCCTAATATACGACTGCATTCGGTATTTTTAAGATTTTAAAAGAATTTTTAATGGATTTTAATTTTTTGAAAATTGTCAAATTTGTACCATATGGTGGAGGGTATTCCAAGTTCGGCCCGGCCGAACTTGCATCTTTTTTACTTGTTAAAAATCAGAATATTAAGGGCTAGAGGAAAACTTTCCTCTCTACGGCCAAATTGTAAAGAAATTTTCTGTCATAGTAGTTAGTACTTATTACGCACTCTAAATGTCAAATTTGAAGCAATTCCGGTGAAATGTGTGACACAAAATTAGTAAAATATCAAATATTGAGATTTACTGTTATATGGGGGCGAATTCGTAGACCTCTATAGCCCATAATCTTTCAGAAAAAGCGGTATCTATTAAAAATCTAAAACAAATATATTAAAAAAAGTAGCTTAAATCCTCAAAATTCTGAATATGGGGATGTACCGTTATATGGAGGGCTATACAAAGGCGTGGATCTGTACAAGAAAACCAACCAACCGACATTAAATATATGAAATTCCCGGGGATTCTATTTACGTAGGAAGGCGGTATATCGCGAATTTTCAGAAATTCGTTCTTTAAGGGTACAAAGAGTACTAAAAGGTTCAAACTTGTGCAATTTTTTTGTATCGATAAATGATAGATACATCTGAATTTTTGGAACTTCGTACGTTAAAGGTGAGGTTGAGAACAGTTGTGCTACAATTATATTGACCGCTCGATTATGGTTAGAACATTCTAAATGCATTACTTGCTTGAAATAACCTGATATTTTTGAAAAACCTTTATGGCAAGGTCTAGAGCTGGAAGTTTAAAATTTGGGACGAAAATCCTTGTTGGGATGTTAAATTGCTTATTATTAGCAAATAGGGGTATTATATGTTTGAGTGGGCGAAAAAGTTTGTAACATCTCAAAATAGTGGTGCAATACATAGGATGTTAAATAAAGATCTTCCTATCTCGAAGAGCTGAGCCTATATATTTATGTTTTAATTTGTAATATTGCTACAGGTCGATCTTCACGAAATTTAGCATGGACGAATGGAGAATTTTATGCTCATGTAATTTATTGGTCTTCCGACAAATATTTCGATGAATTTCAAACGGAATAACAAAAAAATATGCCCTTAATGTTATGATGGAGGGTTTAATAATTGTTTACGAGTATAAATATTCGATTGAAGTTTTAGGATAGCCCACATATTGGAATTCGATAAAAAAACAATTTAAATAAATCTAACATCAAAACCAATACCAATTTTAAATTTTTCAATAAAACCATATTCAAGTCCGAGGAAAAAACAATATAAAATTACCTCAATAAAGAGATTTTGATGTCCATTGATAAAGTTCACGAGCAAATTCACCCACAATTTCACCCAGGCAGCAGCTTGTTAGGATTTTAACGATCCCCAAAAACATTTTGCCCCAAACATCAACTTAAGAGACTGTCGTCCTTTGCCGGCTTACATTGCTGGATTGCTTTGGGGAATATTTTGTTGTTTTTTCTTCTTCTTCTTCTTTTACTTGTGCGTTCTAAATATCGCATAATAACATTGAATGTTCGACAACTTCTTCAGCATTTCTTTATACCATCTATCCCATGCTGTCACATTCCATACTCATACTTTGCTGGATGTTTTCATCTATGGACTTTGTTCATAGCGCCCGCCTAGGGATTACACACCAAGGTTCGTTTGGCAACGCATTTCCATTGTTCCGCCCGTTGCGTTGACATTCACTTGGGTGAATGACAAAATATGTTTTGTGTCTCCCTAATGATTCACCTTATATCCTAAATGTGATGATGTATTACAAGCGGGTCGGTCAACAATGTAGTGGCCATGGGCAATTGGAATCTATTTGATACAGTGCCTGCCATTGGGGAGAAGGTGTATTTTTCTTTGTAGTTGGAAGTATTTTTTGTCCCAAAAGAATGGAATGATTTCAATTAAATTTTGTTTTTCATAACGCTTGCAAGGCATTGAGAGTTATTTGCGCTATTCGATAATTAATTTTTTTATACCCTACCAAACTATGTTGGTGGTTTTATAAGTTTGATTGGGCCAACAACTATGTAAGAATTCGAAATATTGGTTTCCCACATAGGATCTTCCTATCTCGGTATGCTGAGTCGATCTAGCTATATATGTCCGTCTGTCCATGTTAATTTGTAATCATGCTACAGGTCGCAACTATGACCCGATCCTCACGAAATTGAAAATGGGGGTTATGGTCAGAATGGAAGCCTATTGATTTGGGAGATGATGGCAAAATATTCAGGCGTTGAAATGGACCAATAATTGGAAAATTTACTGATTTTGCAATTGCTCTACAGGTCGCAATTATAGACCAATCCAAGCGGAAGTTAGCATGGTGCTAGAGCTTAGGGATGGACAGTAGCCTTCCAATTTGGATGGTCATCGGGTAAAATTTAGTGGGTGAAATCGACCATAATATTTGTGTTAAATAAAAGCCAAATTTTCAATAAAACCGAGAATATGACAAAAAGATAAATTCTGACCGTTACGTAGATGCCGATAGTGAATACATCGGTTATATATAGCAAAATATATACAATGTATATATACAAAGGAAAGGCATGTTAGCTCAAATGCTTATATCTCAAGAATGGCTCGAGTGATTTTGACAAATTTTGTCAATTCAGAATGCCCTCTTGGTATAAAAGTATAAATTGTAAACATTTTTTTTTCATATTTTTTATCGCATGCGATTTCTATACCATCCACCATAATATGGAGGGTATATTAAGTTTGTCATTCCGTTTGTATCACCCCGAAATATACATTTTAGACCCCACAAAGTATATATATTCTTGATCAGCATAAAATTCTATGTCGATTTAGCGATGTCCGTTCGTCTGTCCGCTTGTGGAAATCAGTGTAGCTTCCGAACGAAATGAAGTACAGGGTTGCCCATATTCGGCGGACCCATCTGGCAACGCTATAACTTTTGGCAGAGATGTCACATCGCTTAATGACATACCGCGTTTGAAGCGTCAGTCCAAGCAGATTTTTACCATGAACCAATGCACGCCACGCGAGCGCTCTGAAATTAACATTCAACAGATGAAGTCAATTGTGAAAAGAACACCATTAAGCGTTTATACGAAAAGTTTTCGACTGGTAAGGCTCTTTCTAATCCGAAGAGGCCATATAAAAGTCGACCAAGGCGATCGGCCGAGAATATCGCTGCCGTACGAGCCAGTGGTGAGAGGTCCCCAAGAACATTCCAAAAACGCCGTTCTCAGCAGTTGGGCATGGCTCGGTCCACTTTACAACGGATTATTCGCATTGATTTGCATTTGTTCCCGTACAAAATTCAATCGACGCAAAGAATGTTGCCTGCGGACAAGCCTCGTCGATTGGAATTCAAAGGTCCGTCGAATATGGGCAACCCTGTAAATCGATAAAATTTAACACAAATGCATATTATGTCTGCAGGACTTTTGGTATTGAAAATGGGCCATAAAGGACCATGTTTTGGTATAACCCCCATATAACCGTACCTCCCGATATTGGTATTTTGATGATATTTGCCAAATTTTTCCACGGTTTTGTAAAAATTAGTATTTGTTGTTCCTAATGGATACTACAGCCTATGCCAAAAAATTGTCTGTGCAGGTCCGCGTTTTATAACCACCATGGTACCTTCCTATATTCGGTATTTTGATGATTTTAGGTAATTTTTTTTTTCAAGTTTCGTATTTGAATATTGTAATAGCTTATGACAAAAGTTGCCACGTCGTCGTATAGACCCTAATATACGGAGACATTCGGTATGTTTAAGATTTTAACGTAATTTTTAACGGATTATATTTTTTTTTTGAAAATTGCCAAATTTGTACCAAATGGTTGAGGGTATTCAAAGATCGACCCGGCCGAACTTACAGCTTTTTTACTTGTTTAATATTATTGAATGAAAGCAAAAAATTCGGAAATAGCATTAAATTTTAGAATAAGTTTAAATTTGTTTGAATTGTCATCTTTGGCACGAATTATGGCCTTTAAACGGCCAATGAAAGCGTCACTCGCTGCCCGAATGTTGCTCTGCTTGAGGTGGTCGACACTTTGGTATTTTTTTAGTGCCAATCTTGCTTTCCAAAATACTCCGAACACAATAGTCCAACGGATTGGTATCCGGAGATTTTGGTGGCCATTGTTCGCTGGAAATGAAGTGAGGAACCTCATTTTGTAACCATTATTGGGTGGCGCGTGCTGAGTGCGATGGTGCTCAGTCCTGTTGGAATGTCCAAGGTCTGCGGCCAAAATATTTGCGTGCGCAAGGCTTTAATACACCCTCCAGAATATTTTCGCTATAATATTCTGTATTTATTTTGATGCCAAAATCGATTAATACGAGCGGAGAACGACCATCGGCTGTTATGGCGGCTCACACCATCACAATGACCGGCCTTGAGTTCTGGTGGCCAACAGAAGGTGCACATTTTCAGCTGAGCTCTTTGGCAAGTAAAGACGATCGTTTTGTTTGTTTACAAACTGCTGGACAACAAATGTTGTTTCATCGGAGAAAATCAAATTCGGTAGTTCACCACTTTCGGCCAAGCGAAGCAACCCTTTAGCTATTTTGAGTCTATTTTCTTTCTGTTGCGGTGCAAGTTCTTGCACTTTTTGGAATTTCAATGGCTTTACCCCGAGCTCATTTTTCAATATTTCCCGAATGGAATATTGCAATATGTTCAGTTCACGAGCGATTTTTTTGGCCACTGCGACGCGGGTTTCGATCAAGTCGCCTCATTACTTTTCGAACCATTTCTGCTGATGTTTGCTGTTTTCTTCCGTTCACTTACTTGACGTGGGGCTACGCTACCAGTATCACGGTAACGAGCGATGGAACGAGGCGCAAAAGATTTATTCACATTTGAATGCTGGAGTACTCGAACGATAGTCACTTGTGGTTTTCCAGCCAAATATAAAGAAATCACACTGTCATGCTTAAACTCCACCACGAATAACTTTTTTTCTGGAAAATTTTCACCAAAATGCTTTTGGACGCTTGTAAACAATATAATAAGCTGTCACTGGAACAATTTTAACAGCAGTAGAACGAGTGGACTTGAATTGACAGCAGTCTGAAGTTAGTTGCAGTTTTTTCATCTCATACGATATGAGGTATATTGCGCACCAAGTGGTTAATATCAGCCCATATTTACTAAATTTTAGCAATTCCGACGGAATTCATCCTTAAAGCAAGTACTTCGAAAATCGGTCCAGTTATAGCTATAGCTTCCATATAAATGTTTCATCCGATCAGTCCCTTACATACGTAATATGCGGCCCATAAGAAAGATGTTTGGTATCAGATACAGCCCAGAAATACTTCTGTTAAGTTGTATTAAGATCGGTTCAGATTTGGATATAGCTCCCATATATATCTTCAACCTATTTTGCATAAAATGGCCAATATCAATCCAAATGATGTGAATTTTGTCACATCCGACCGAATTCAGTCTAGAAGAAAGTACATTAAATTTAGGTTACATATTGCTATAGACCCCACATATATGTTTCATCCGATTTTTTGTTAAAGTCTCTCACATGCGTAATATGCATGTGAATGATATTTGGCACCAGATAATTTATGGAGCTCAAAAATGCCAAATTTGTCAAATTTCATCGAGATCGGATCAGTTTTGGATATAGCTCTCATTTTTATGTCTCTTTCCGATTTCAGGTTTTTTGTACACCAAATGGGTAATATCAGCTAAAACGGACTGACTTTTGCCACTTGCGACGGAATTCAGCCTAAAAGCAAGTATATGTTTCGTCCGATTTGGAGCTTTAAGTCCCTCACATGCGTTATGTATACTCCACAAGAATGATATTTGGTACCGAGATCGCGGACAGATTAGAAAATAGTTCTCAATATATATCTTTATAGGATATCAGGTTTGTTGCGCACCAAATGCTTAATATGAGCCCCAATGAATGAATTCATCCTAGAAACAAGTACTTCAAATTTGGCTATGATATAGCTATGGCTCTTATATATGTATATGTTTCATCCGATTTGGGCTTTTGACCTTTCCTTAATGGTATTCTTAAGGGACCTACCTACCTACCTTAATTGTTGCGTTTAATACCGAAACACTCATTTTCTCAAGAAAATATCGCGGACCATATCCCTAAAAAAATAAGCACAAAAATATCTGTGTAATTATCTCAGCGAAGCTAGGAGGAACGGTGTACGGTAAAGACACATTGAACGCAATACTATCTCCATGTTATTTTCTATGAATTTAATGGGGAGAAAATAACTAATGCTGTTACCTTCAGGATAATTACTTGTAAAATTTTCATTTTCAATAAATTTCATTGAAATAAATTTACCCCTCGGCTATAATTTTCTCCAGTTTTCACAAGACCATTTTCCTGAGCTTACATCGGATGGAATCTTTTCCTGCTATTTATATCTCAAGCGAAATATAATCTCATTGTTTGTACATAAATTGATTATTTGTATTTTGCCAAAGTTTCATTTGATTTCGATTGAATCAATAAAACAAATATTGTTTTTCAAAACAAGAAAAAAACAAAAAAACAAAAAAAAAAAAAATATTGCCATTAAATGTAAATGTTAAACAAATAAAATTGCGTTCTGAAGATGAAAGGAATTTGGCGAAAAAATAACATTTTATTGCCATTTTACGCTCATACATATATATTTGCTGATGAACATTTGTCATGCCAATGATTTGATGAATTTAATGGCGATGCTTGTATCCTGGCTGAAAATTATAAGAAATGATGCGGAAAATAATAAAATATATATGTGTGTGTGGGTATCTGCTGCTTCGGAGAACCTGTTCACATATTTAATCGAAGAAAAATAAAACGAGGAGTATCAATAAAATAATAAACCTAACATTGCAGAAAGATGAATGATTTGGCCGCTTTCCCCCTCCGGCATATGACGTCGGCACGTGTTGTCAAAGTGTGAGACGTAATAACCAAGTTGTGTTTTTATTGCTCCAGCAAGAGAAATTTTCGAAAAGGACACGTTTAGAACAAAACAGACTAGTTCACACGAACTCATCACCCACACGGCTATTTAGAAAAAGAAACCTGAGAAGGACACGTAAAATACCTTAGGAAAATTTCTCTTATTTGAGGCTGCCACCTTAAGTGAACCTCAAATTGTATTTCCTTCCGTCTTTTTAAATGGTTGTACGTTTCATTTGAAGTCCTTATGCTGGTAGCAATTTTAAAGGTACAGTGCGTCCATGGGATATTTGGGGAAATTTTCTTAACTCAGTTCACTTGAGGTCAAACTTTTTTCTATAGAAACATCACCTGGGGTCGAATTTCGCCTGAGGTCGTATTTTTTGCTAAATCTGCACTTTTTCCACAGAAACAAAGCACCTCCGTTCACCTGAGGTCGTAATTTTTTTATACAAAAAAATCGCATCTCAGTTTATCCGAGGTCCTTTTTCTGTAGAAAACACTCGCAGACCTCAGGTCTGTGTTTTTTCTATGGAAAAAACTCGCAGACCTCAGGTCTGTGTTTTTTCTACACAGACCCTCAGGTCTGTGTTTTTTCTATGGAAAAAACTAGCAGACCTTAGGTCTGTGTTTTTTTTTTCCATAGAAAAAACACAGACCTGAGGTCTGCAAGTTTTTTCCATGGAAAAAACTCGCAGACCTCAGTTCACCTGAGGTCCTTGCTTTTTTCTATATAAAAAAACTCACAGACCTCAGTTTACCTGAGGTCCATGCTTTTTTTCTATATAAAAAAACTCACAGACCTCAGTTCACCTAAAAAAAACTCGCAGACCTCAGTTCACCTGAGGTCGTTGATTTTTTTTTCTATAGAAAAAAACTCGCAGACCTCAGCTCAACTGAGATCGTTGTTTTTTTTTCTATAGAAAAAAAACTCGCAGACCTCAGCTCACCTGAGGTCCTTGTTTTTTCCGATAACAAAAAATCACAGACCTCAGTTCACCTGAGGTCCTTGTTTTTTCTATAGAAAAAAAGTCACAGACCTCAGTTCACCTGAGCTTGAGGTATGTAGTGTTGGTTTCAAAACACTGTGCCCCGTATACATCACATCAATATCCTGGGTTGCCTTTCTTCTTTCGATTGCCAAAATTACTTGCGCACTTCAAAACAAATGACGTCTATGGCCAATACAGAACATCTGTTTACTCAGTTGCCCATTGAAAGCTGTAAATTGTATCGAAGTACCCCATTTGGGAAAATGAGTGAGGAAAGAATTTCTTACGATTTCCTCCGCAACTCCTTGGCCGCACATAAAATGTATATTTGGAATTTTTTGTTGGCATCTTAAGGTATTTCGTCCTTTTGATGTTGGCTATAATGCTGCTAAACGGACGTATTTATCATTTGTTGTTATGGCAGCTTCGGCAGCTTTAGGTCGTTGGGGGTGAAAGTGTGGAATCAACCCTACATCGTCGTCGTCGTAGTATTCTATTTTAAGTGTTTTATTCCTGTTCATATTCGTTACTCGCTCGCTGTGGCCTGTCTGCACCATCAGCAGCTTTTTGTTATTTGATGAGGTCAGTGAAATGTCAATATTTCAATTGGATTTTATTATCGTCAATGCCGCAGAGATAGAGATTATCATTATTTCCAAATCAAATTATAAGGACGGCTAAGTAAATAATAGCCCCGAACAACAGCAGCGTCAGGAGAGGAAACGCCAACGCTCTGAAATAAAATCAATCTAAACAAATCATTTGATTAGAGAGAAGATTTCTCGGCTCTGGAGCCATTTTGGGTAAACAATGGCTACCACTTTTAGAGGGCAATAACTTACAGTCTGGTTGGTGAAGATTCGATTTGTGTTTGTTCTTTTTCTACTTGTTGCCAGAAGACAAAGGCATGAAATCGAGGAGGGAAAATGCGCAGTGATACAAATCTCTAATGAGCCAAATTAAATACATTAATATTTATTGCTTCTGATGCTCTTTAAGGAGAGATTTATGGAGACAATCCTATGGAGTCTTAAATATATTTTCAATGAATACAAACCTTTAAATGACATCAATTAACATCAGAATTGTATTGTCGTTTTTATAGAAATAAATTATTTTAGATGCGCAAATGATTGTACCTGCGACTAATGCGAAATATTATTGATAAGCCCTAAGAAACCTTAAGATAACCTTAAATTGGGAGCAATAATTATGAGAACAACTTATTTAAAATTTACAAATTTTATTAAACTGATTTGTTTGGAAAACGTCGACTTAAATATTTAATGTTCTGCCATCTGAGATGGAACACATTATGAACTACAAATAGCAATTTTTAGATAAATCCGTGGAAAAATATGGCCAAATTATCAAAATATCGGGAGGTACTGTTGAATGGCTGCTAACGTGGGCCTATATCTACAATCTCTCGCCATCGGAGCTAGAACCCATTATGAACAACAAATACCAAATTTTAAACAAATTCGTGAAAAAATTTGGCAAAATTTATCAAAATACCTAATATGGGGAGCTACTGTTATATTGCGGCTATACCAAAATGTGACCTATATATACTATGTTCCGCCACAGAAGATAGAAGCCATTACGAACTATAAATACCAATTTTTGACAAATCCGTGGAAAATTTTGGCAAATATCATCAAAATACCGAATATCGGGAGGTACCGTAATATGGGAGCTATACCAAAACGTGGACCTATACATACAATGTTTCGTTACCGGAGCTAGAACCCATTATGAGCTAGAACCCATTATTCGTGAAAAAATGTGGCAAAAATCATCAAAATACCGAATATCGGCAGGTACCGTTGTATGACGGCTTTAACAAAACGTCCTAGACACAATAAACAAGAAAAAAAGCAGTAAGTTCGGCCTGGCCGAACTTTGAATACACTCCACCATTTGGAAGGAATTAGAAAATTTTCAAAAAATAAAATCCATTAAAAATTTTGTTAAAATCTTTAAAATATCTAATATCGCAAGGTGCCGGTATATGGGGGGATATACGATATTGTGGACCTATATAGACAATTACCTTTCATGGCTAAAATCATCAAAATACCTAATATCGGGGGTACCGTTACATGGGGGATATACGATATCGTTAACCTATATAGAGAATTCTCTGTCGGGGGGTAAAGTGCTCACAAAGAACCTCTTGTGTACAATTTCAGACAATTCCGTTGAAAATTTAACTAAAATCATCAAAATACCGAATATTGGGAGTACAGTTATATGGAGGCTAACGATATCGTTGACCTATATAGGAAATTCTCTCCAAGGGATAAAGTACTCACAATGAACTCCTTGTGTGGAATTTCAGACAATTCTACTGAAAAATGTGGCTGAAATCATCAGAATACCGAATTTCGAGGGTACCGTTATATAGGGGCTATACGATATCGTGGACCTGTATAGATAATTCTCTTCCGAGGTATAAAGTACTCACAATGAACTCCTCGTGTGGAATTTCAGACAATTCCATTGAAAAACGTGGCTAACATCATCAAAATACCGAATATCGGGGGGTACCGTTATATGGGAGCTATACGATATCGTGGACCGATATAGCCCATCTTCGAACTTGACCTGCCTGCAGACCAAAGAGAGATCTGTTCAAAATTTTAGCTTCATATCTTAATTTGTTTAGACGGTAGTGTGAATATAACAGACTGACAGACGGACGGACATGGCTAAATCGTCTTAGAATTTTACGTTGATTAAAAATAGGGTATCGTTTGGCAAATATGGTATGATTTGATACGGCCAAAACGTGTCTCATCGAAGTAACGATTTTAGAACCTAGGTCTCTTTGAACCGAATCCGTTTCAGGACATTTGGAGTCGATCTAGTGATGTCAGTCTGTATGGCTGGTGCGCACGATAACTCTCGAAGGGACTCTCCGATTTGATCCAAACTTGGTACATAGTATTATATTTTTCAAACTTAGATCGAGTTCGGAGATGGGCAATATTATTTCACTCCATCTGGTACCTCCACCACAAAATGTTAAAATTTTCAAAGAAAATAATTTTCTGTACAGAAAGAGAATAATATAAAATAATACAATTTTGCTCCAACTTTTCAAATCTTAATATTTGCATCAGTGCTAGGTCAGGTGCGAAAATGAACAATATCGGCCCACTCCATCAAGTACCTCCCCCTCAAGGGGGGAATAATAAAAACTCTGATAAAATGTGATCTAAGTGCCCGATTGTCTTCAAATTACACAAATTACAATATTTTTATTAACCCAAGGTCTGGTGTGAAAATGGGATATTTCAGTCAACTGCTTCTGGTACTTCCCCCTGAAAAAACGTGCAATTAACATGCGATTCAATTCAGACTTGGTACACGTCAATATTTCTATCAACGCAAATTCTTTTGTAAAGATGGTATATATCGGACTTTTCCTTCTGGTACCTACCCCAAAAAGGGTCAAAGTTTTGAATAACCAAAACTATTATAAAATCTGAAATTAGTATCCGATTCTCTTCATATTTCACACATCCCATTATTTCTACTAACACAAGATCTGCTGTGAAGAGACATATCGACATATCGGTCCAGTCATTCTGGTACCTACAGGGTGAAATAAAAAACTGCAACAAATAAATTCTATTGAATGAAAGAAAAAAATATCGGAAATAGCATCAAATTGCAGAATAAGCTTATATTTTTTCGAATTGGTCACCATTGGCACGAATTATGGCCTTCAAACGGCCATTGAAACCATTACACGCTACCGAATGTTGCTCTGCGAAGCGCTTGCTTGAGGTGATCGACACTTTTGATTTTTTTGTAGACACAATAGTCCAACGGATTGGTATCTGGAGATTTTGGTGGCCATTGTGTGCTGGAAATGAAGAGGGAAACCTCTTTTTGTAACTATTCTTGGGCGGCGCGTGCTGAGTGTGATGGTGCTGAGTCCTGTTGGAAAGTCCAAGGTCTGCGGCCAAAATGTTTGCTAGCCCAAGGCTTTAATACACCCTCCAGAATATTTTCACGATAATATTCGGCATTTGTTCTGATGCCACGGTCGATTAATACGAGCGGAAAGCGACCATCGGCTGTTATGGCGGCCCACACCATCACCATAGCCGGCGCATGAGTTCTGGTGGCCAACCGAAGGTGCATATTTTCAGCTGACCTCTTTGGCAAGTAAACACGATCATTTTGTTTGTTTACAAGCTGCTGGACAACGAATGTTTTCTCATCGGAGAAACCAAATTCGGCAGTCACCACTTTCGACCAAGCGAAGCAACTCTTTAGCTCTTCTGAGTCTATTTTCTTTCTTTTGCGGTGTAAGTTCTTGCACTTTCTGAGAATTCAATGGCTTTACCCGAGCTCATTTTTTAATATTTTCCGAATGGAATATTGCGATAGGTTTAGCTTATGAGCATTTTTCGGCCACTGCGACACGGGTTTCGAACAAGTCGCTCCCTTACTTTTCAAACCATTTCTGCTGATGTTGGTGTTTTCTTCCGTCCACTTCCTTGAAGTCGGGCTACGCTACCAGTATCAAGGTAACGAACGATGGACGAGACACAAAAGACTCATTATTCGCATTTAAATTCTGGAGTGCTCTAACGATAGCCAATTGTGGTTTTTCAGCCAAATATAAAGAAATCACACTATCACGCTCGAATTCCATCACGAATTACTTTTTTTTCTGGAAAATTCTCACCAAAATGCTTTTGTACGCTTGTAAACAATATAATGACCTGTCACTGGAATAATTTTAACAGCTGTCGGACGAGTAGCTTAGAGATGACAGCAGTCTGAAGTAGGTTGCAGTTTTTTGCATCTCACTCTGTATTGATCTTAGATTTCGATTAAGATGGGTCACATTTGTTCGTAAATTTGGTAAATCTGATAAACTACTGACTGATTCCCACCATTATTGAAATGAAGAACTTAAACTATGATCAAGTCGTTTGCTAATATTGCGAGTTCATTAAAGTAAAACAACTTGCTAAAGGCACCGGTGAAGCCTTGAATATTTAGCGAGATTTCAATAGAATATGTGAATATGTGAGAATCTCTAAAGCACCAAAATTGATAAAAGTAGCTACATATGGGCTTACTTTAAAAAAGTGAGCAATATCCGAGAATTGTTGCTAAATTTATTTCTGGCCACTGAGAAACTTTAAAAAACCTTAAACCATAAATTACAGCTGCAGGAGGACATTGCCCAAGCCTCATAGCCTAGGCATAACTCACATTTTGAAAGCTATACAAAAGTTAGGCTTTCAACAGATACATATATGGGCAATCCATTGCTCTAATTTAAATCTACTCTACATACTAAAGAGGGAATCAAGAGAAGATTTTAAGATCCTCTTATCTAATTACTGACAACCGAAATTTGCGTACTAACCATTAAATAAAATTATTGTCTTTTTGTTTTTGAAATTTAACATTACACCACAAAACCGTTTAATGTTATGTTCGAATCTATTTCGGTTTTTTGGAATTTAATTTCAATGCAATCCTTTGCAATTGAATGATTCCTTTGTGCAATTTCATTTAAATTGCAGCAATATTTTCTAATTAACAAAATTGCAAATCTACTCATGTTCGAAACATCTGATTAGAGACACCACATTATCCAGTGATTTCAATTGACAATTTGTTGATGGCATCAGCAGTAGCATCATCATCATCCTTGTCGTCATGTTCTCTGACATTGTGTCAATGTCTCTCCCCGGAGAGATGGGTTTTGTGTTTAATTGAGTTACGTAGTATATTCTAGTCATTGAACGAGTTTAGTAATTGTAGGTGGATGGATGGATGGGATGGATGATTAAGCAACTTTTCAATTCTCTCTGTCTCCATTCCTATGCAATAACAAATCCCTTTCGTATGTGGATTTTTAAAGTAATGAAATGTGTTGAAGATTTCGGTAGGCACTACATCGATGAGAAGTTAAGTAAGGTCATAATGAAATAATTGGTCTAATAGGTTTGGTAGCTGCGCAATTATTATAAAAAAGAAAAAAGCAACTAAAAAAGCTATAAGTTCGGCCGGGCCTAAATTTTAATACCCTCCACCATTTGGAACGAATTTCGCAATTTTTTTAAAAAAAAAAAGAAAAAAAATCGATAAAAATGCTGTTACAATCTTAAAAATACCGAAAGTGTCCATTATATTAAGGTCTATATGACGACGTGGACCTGCATAGGCAACTTTTGTCATAAGCCAAATGAGAAACTCGAAAAAAAAATCGGTGAATAATGTAGCTAAACTCATCAAAATGCTGAATATAGGGAGGTACTATTATATGAAAGCTATACCGAAACGTGGACCTGCATAGACAATTTCTGTCTTAGGCTGTAGTATCCATTACGAACTTCAAATACCAAATTTGAAACAGTTCCGGTAAGTAACGTCGCTTAAATAGCCAAAATACCGAAAATAGGGAGGTACAATTATATGGGACTATAACAAAACATGGACCTACATGACCCATTTTCAGTACCCAAAGTCCAGGAGACATAGTATACATTTGAGTAAATTTTATTAACCTACTACATTTCGTTCGGACATCGCTAAATCGACTTTGTGGGCTCTAAAATTTGTATTTCGAGGTGTTACAAACGGAATGACAAACTTAATATACCCTCCATACTATGGTAAAGGGTATAACAAGAAAAATATATAAATAATTTGGTCCCCAGTTTAAGTCTTTCTATTTGAAGACCGGTCTTCGTCCATAGAGAACCTGTAAATAATCTTCTCTCAAGGGAGGACCTGTAAGAGGCCTTTGCCTACAGGGATTTGTAAAAGGCTTTTTGTCTATAGAAGACTAGTGAAAGGTCTTCTGTCTGTAGGAGATTTCTAAAAGGTGTTTTAGACCTTTCACAATGCCTTTTACAATTCTCTGGCGGCAAAGGCCTCTCACAGATCCTCCATTGACAGAAGACCATTTACAGGTTCTCTATGGACGAAGACCGGTCTTCGCTTTACAGATGGCCCCTTTCAGGTCTTGTGCAAACCTGTGTAAGTTCTTCTGTCTATAGAAGATTTGTTAAAGATCTTCTCTCTAGTTAAGATCTACAAAAGGAATTTGTCCCTAGAAGACCTGTGAGAGGAATTCTGTCTATAATAGGTCGCCAAAGTCCTTCTATCTAAAGAAACCCGTACAAAAGTCCTTCGTCCATATAAGTCCTGTCTACTGTCAATAGTGGACTTATATTCTGTCTAGAGGAGACCAGCATAGGTTCTCCCTTCTATGGAAGACAAATGTAATACCTAAAAGTGGTCTTCTGCCTAAAGAGTACCCGAACAACAAAAGGCTTGCAAATTTTTTTCTCTCTGAAGAGGACCGGCAAAAAAGCTTCAGTTCATAGAATAACTTTAAATGGTTTTCTGTCTAAACAAGATGAGGAATTTTGTCTACGGAAGACATGTAAAAGCTCTTCTCTCTACGGAAGACCTGTGGAAGAAGACCCGTAAAAGGTCTTCTGTAAACATAGGAACTGTAAAAGTTCTTTTGACCAAAGAAAATCTGTAAAAAATCTTCTGTCTAGTAAAGACCTGCAAAAGGTCTTTGTCCCTTGAAGACCTGTGAATAGATTTCTGTCTAAAAAAGATCGGAAAAGTTTTTTCTGTCTGGAAAAACCCAGAAAAAGTGTTTCATCCATAGAAGTCCTGTAAATGGCCTATTGTCAATAGTGGAACTGTCTTTTGTCTAACGGAGACCTGTATAGGTTCTTCCACCTATGGAAGACAAATTTAAGATGTAAAGTAGTAATCTGTCCAGACAGGATCCGCAAAAGGTTTCCTGCCCATAAAATATATGTATATATCTGAGAGGTCTTCAGTCTATAGAAGTCTTGGGAAAAGCCTTCTGTCTAGAAAAGGCCTGTAAAAGGTCCTCTGTCCATACAAGGCCATTTGAAGTTCTTCTGTCTATAGAATACATGTAAGAGGACTTATGTGAACAGAAAACCTGTAAAGATTCTTCTCTTTGGAGAGGACCGGCAAAAAGTCTTCTGTCCACAGAAGATTTGAAAAAGATATAGTCTACCGTTCGTCTATAGAGTTATTCTGTCTATGGAAGAGCTTTGTAAGGTCTTCTGTCTATAGAAGACCAGTGAGAGGACTTCTGTCTAAAGAAGACTTGTAAAATATATTTTGTTTATGGAAGACCTATAAAAGGTCTTCTGTCGATAGAAGACCTGTAAAAGGTATATTTAACATTTTACCGCCCTTTCGAAACTTATCTTCAAAGGGTCATCAATGACATGAGGTCTTTTGTCCTTAGGAGACCCGAAAAAGTCTTCCATTTATAAAAGGCACTTGAAGGGCCTTCTATCAATAGGTGACTTATTAAAAGTCTTCTAAATGCAGTAGCCTTCTTTAAAGTCTACCTGTAAAAGGTCATCTGTAAAATATATACTATCTTTAGAATACATTTAGGAGATCAACTGTTTAAAGTAGACCTATGGAAGGTCTTCTGAGTAAAACAGACCCAGAAATGACCCTCTTTCTATAGAAGATCACAAAAAAAAAACTTTTTTTCTATAGAAAACCTACTGATTTGCAAAGAAGCACAGCTGGGTTTGAAAACACTAAATTGAAACTATTTTATACACAGAAGACTTGCAAAGGTTTTTTTTACGACTATCCCAGACTTGTTCAAATTTCCCAACTTATATCGCCTCAAAATCTTTTTGAGTTTGCTTTTGGTAGCTGTGGCTTTTATCATCAGATATTTCCAAAAATTTACAATCCTTTTCGTTGAAATACATTTCCTCTGCATTTTGTGGTTTTAGCAATAAAGTCAAATGATTATAAAATAATCATCCTGCCCCCGCCTCGCCTCGCCTCCTACCAAACGTATGCTCCATTGGGGTTTAAACTCTATTATTAAGCCATAAGAAAATAACTGCTCACAGCTACTTTATGGTCCTTTGAGTGTAAGTCATACGTACGAGTGTACAGACACACACACATCCACACAAAGGACTTTGATGGTGATGACGATGGTGATGGAGCTGATGCCAATGATTGACATTGATTCCCAGGGCTAAGGACATGTTGGGATTAATTGAAATTTCTGTTTACATTTTTCCAATTACTTTGTTATGAAAAACAATTATGGCAAATAAATATTCTTTGGGTGTGTGT
Source organism: Musca domestica (assembly GCF_030504385.1). NCBI lineage: Eukaryota > Metazoa > Arthropoda > Insecta > Diptera > Muscidae > Musca > Musca domestica. The sequence goes on along the minus strand of NW_026712238.1, from coordinate 9,762,154 downwards.
GTGTGTGAGTGCATGTGCCTTTCTTTGTGTTTACGTTTCTAATGAATTTTATGACATAAATGTGTTTAATGGCCCCAGGATCTTTAGCTCTTTTACAATTTTCAAAAGAGAAACTGACAATGACAATTCGTGAAAAGAAACGAGTTTGTATGGAATTTTTTATATATCTTGGATATGTGTTGAAAATTAAAGAATTTTTCCTTTTCATTTATGCGTGAGTACTTCAAAATAATTCACCTGCTATGAATTTTCATAAATTAAATGAAAAAAAAAAAAAAAAAAAACAAATAAGCAAAGGCTATAGTCGTAGGGGGCAGACCATGTGATACCGTACAACACTATAATATGTTGAAAGCACCCTTATGTCCAAATTAATTTTGGAAGATTTTGATTTTGAAATAATGTCAAAAATGTTATGCATTCGAAATAAATTCACTAAAGTTGTTGTCTATTTTACAGTTAAATATAATCCAATGGTCATCCAAAATGCTCAACTTCTTCCTTGCAAGTAATTCTCTCTTCATGTAGAGTGACTGCAGGAAGATGCTTTTTTTTCTCTTGTTTGGTCCATTTGAACCCCTCAATTTACATCTCCCTAACAGTAGGCTTTAATTCTGACCCTAATAATTTTATCCCTTTCTAGCAAGAGACCATTCCCATTTGATGAGAATTGTGAAAATCAGTTCAGCAATTCTTGAAATTTGCATTGTATATATTTTGCTGTATATGCGATATTTTGGATATGAGCAGCAATGTGACGGTCAGAAGATACATTTTCGAGTATTTATGATTTCGTCAGGATTAAAAACATTTGCGATAATATTCCGATTTATTGATGCCACGGTCGATTAATACGAGCGGAGAGCGACCATTGGCTGTTACGGCGGCCCACACCATCACCATGGCCGGCGCTTGAGTTCTGGTGGCCAACCGAAGGTGCACATTTTCAGCTGACCTCTTTGGCAAGTAAACGCGATCGTTTCGTTTGTTTACAAACTGCTGGACAACGAATGTTTTTTCATCGGAGAATACCAAATTCGGCAGTTCACCTCTTTTGGCTAAATGAAGCAACTGTTTAGCTCTTTTGAGTCTATTTTCTTTCTGTTGCGGTGTAAGTTCTAGAACTTTTTGAAATTTCAATGGCTTTACCCTAGGCTTATTTTTCAATATTTGCCGAATGGAATATTGCGACATGTTCATCTTACGAGCCATTTTCGGCCACTACGACGTGGGTTTCGATCAAGTCGTTTCTTTGCTTTTCGAACCATTTCCGCTGATGTTGCTGTTTTCTTCCGTCCACTTCCTTTACGTCGGACTACGCTACCAGTATCGCGGTAACGAACGAAGTTACGAGATAATAAAGATTTATTCACATTTAAATGCTGGAGTGCTCTAACGACAGCCACTTGTGGGTTTCCAGTTAAATATGAAGAAATCACACTATCACGCTTGAATTCCATCACGAATAACTTTTTTCCTGGAAAATTCTGACCAAAAATGCTTTTGTACGCTTGTAAACAGTATAGTGAGCTGTCAGTGAAATAATTTTAACAGTTGTCGGACAAATGGCTTAGAAATGACAGTAGTCTGAAATTGGTTGCAGTTTTTCTCCTCACCCTGTATAGACCATAAACTTCTACCAGCGGTAGAACCAGCTAAAACCCCTAAGTACATTTCTTTAAAAAATTCTTTTTGAAAATGTGATCTAAATCGTCTAGTACACTATTTCGGGATGCACAGTTATATGGAGGCTATACGAACACGTGGACTGACTTGGCCCTTTTACGACTGTTACTCATAAAAAATTCACTCTGATCGACAATATATATTCTTTGTAGGGTCTAGCCTAGTATTTTTTTATAATATACTTACGTATATGTTGGATGGTATTCTACCCCTACAACAAAACACCACATCAAGACAGAAGATGCGAAATATCCGTGTACAATTTACTTCGGGTTCTTTACACACACAAAGTCAACATTCTAAAGAATAATAACTCTAAGATTCGTATATTTATCTGGATTTTCTTAAAATGTTGCACATCTTAAGAAAATGTGTTCAAATGGGATACATCGGGCCATTACTTTTGATACTTTCCCCATAAAAGTGCTAAATCCACAAAAAAAAAAAAAAAATGAATCTGCGAATCAACGTAACCGGATTTTTGTACATGATCATATTTGTACTATACTTAGGTCTGGTGAAAAACTGGACAACATCTCTCTCTTCTGGTACACTCTACACAGAGGTTCAACATATTGAAAAATAATTAATCTCCTAAAATGTGAAATCGGTGTCAAATTTCTTGGTATTTCCCGGATGAAATATTAATCTACTCTTCCTGGAATCTTAAAACAAATAAGGAATTCACTATTTAAACCAAACTTTGAACATTGCACTATAATTTGCTGAGAGAATTTATCAGTTGTTTAGTGGACGTATTTAATGGTGATCGAAATTATTTATTTTTTAACCTTAAAGAGATTTTCATCACTTCAATTCCGAAAAAAGGTTTCTTCGGGAATATATTTTTAAGATAAGACCAATTAATATATTTCCTCCTTTTCCTTTTTGGATATTACACACTACACATGCGAAGAATTATTTGTGTCATAACTCACGACAATGGCCTTGGGGCGTATGTGGTATTAATGGGATATCATTTATATTAATTATACGCTCAATGATACAAACCAAGATAGTTAATGCGTCTGGTATTATTTTTAATCAAACCGTTGCACAGTGGTCGAGGTCGTATGGGAACAGCGGCCAAAAATACTTTCAGTGCAGATATCAATATGAATCTTTGGTTATGGTACCTTGATGGGATAAATATAAAAAATGTGACAAAATGGATATGGTCGATGCATGTTTTGGCATGGTCCCCATATAACGTACCTCCCGAATAAGGGTTATTTGCCCAATTCTTGTCACATTTCTACACCAGATTGTAATGTTATTTGACATTTTACGTTCTAAGGAGCTAAAAAATAATCTTACTGAAAATTATTTGGAACAGCCCGCCATCAGGTAGAGTCCCTTGTAAGGTACCTCCAAAAATAGAAGTATTTTTTATACAAATCAAGTCCAAATTTGATTATTTTTTGTAAACAAAATAAAATAACAATTTAATGTAAAATTAAATCAAAGATAAATTTTGCACAAATAATTAGTTTGACTTAAGGTCCTATTGAAATTGGATATAACCGGTCAAAATTTAGGTATAGCTCCCATATATATTCATCCAATTTGGCTTATATTGTGGACCAAACTTTTAATATCAGCCCAAATAGTATGGAATATACGTACGACCAGATGGGACCTGAAAATAAGTGTGCCAAATTTGATCGAAATCGGTTCAGATATATATATAGCTCCCATATATATTGTTCATCCGATTTGTTATTTTTGTCCTCCGCAGCCGTAATATGCACTCTGTGACAACGATATTTGGGGAAATGTATCAAATATAACTCAGAAATACCCTTTCTAAATTTTATCGAAATCTGTTAATATTTAGACATGGCTCAAATATATATCTTCGTCCGATTTGCCTTTTATTGTGCACCAAACGTGTAATATTAACCCAAATCAAATTTAGATATAGCCCTCATATATATCTATCCGATTTCAAGTTGATTATGCACCAAATGGATAATACAAGCCCGAATTGAAAAGGCGCAAATGCCTCGACAAATTTAATAGAAATCGATTTAGAGGAGGATATTCATCCAATATATTATTTCCTTTGGACTTTTAATTATTACTATAATCGTTGTTGGAGCTCAGAAGAAGACGGTTAATAAAATCTGTGTTTGTTGAAACACGAGAATTTTTTCGGGTATGATTTAGTCGAAACTTGGAAGATAGTGCCATGGATATAAATTTTTTAACTTTTTAGCAGTTTCCAGTGCAAAGGCCTTAAATTTTTCGACATAAATATTATACCCAGAGGACAATGCCTGCAACATTATTGAACACCCCTCAATTACATCCTTATCAATCCCTAACAACAAAAACATATTCTATGTCACTAGCACCATAGAACTGACAAAATTGCAGCGAAGTCACTTCAGTATATTGGGCATAACGTACACATCTGACAAAATCTGAAAGTTAAATTAGCACTTTCAGAATCTTAGGACCATTAATAATGGCGTGAAAAAAATCACATTGGAGGATTCAGGGGGGAAAACAATTAAAACTTTAACTGAAATCCAATTTTATTTTCAAAATTAATCTTAAAGACAACTCAGAACACTCACATCTTCTATATTATACACATATACTAAACACACAAATTACTGCACTAAAAATATGTTAATACCTTGCTTTTCAATAATATTGCCAAGATTTGTAATTTTAAAATGTATTTAATTTTGTAATACAGTTCTATTTTTACTTCACTTTTTCCCTGATCCCACTGAAAAAAAACAACTAACTACATTTTCTCTTTTTTGATGCTATTTTCGAAGTGTCCCGTTAGAATGAATCCAAGATTATTATGTTTTCTAAAAAGCTTAACCCCTTAAGAGTTCATTTTTACACATTTGACAATAAATATCTGATTTTCATTTTTTGAATTTTGGCCAATGGCAGCGACCACTGTGCGTTGCTTGTGTTACCACATCAGTCACAAAATTCAATTAGCATGATTTCCCATCATAAAATGAAGTAGAAAGATAAAAAAATTATTTAAATAAAACTTTACTTTTAAAGACTTCATTGTTTACCGTTCATCAATTTTTTCCATTTATTAGAATTTATTTATTCTACTTAAAATAGATGGTTTCATTTTCACTTTACTTTTTTTGGCACTCCATCAATAGACACCCAACAAGAAAAAAAAATCCCATTGAATACACCTTTTTTTGGTGTTAAAAAGTTTCCGTGGAATATGTTATCCTGCGGGGGTAACGTAAGCTCGGTAACATAGCATTTGCCGCCTCAAACGAATTTGTTTTTCGTTCGAATTGAAATATATTTTGAAGTAGGTAGCGAACGAAATTTAAATTGAAATCCATAATACACAAAGTGCGGTTGCGGTTTCAAATGCAGAGCTAAGGATAAAAGGGAGATAGGATAAGTGTTTATTTTATTAAATCTCACTTTATCGTATAAAGGTATATTGGAAAATAAAATTTTAAATTAATTTTTTTTCAAGAGCATACATAAGAATGAGTGCTGTAAACGCCTTAATGAGGTGCTAATAATTATTTATCTAATGAATGGGAGTAATAAAAATGACAACATTGTTGAGATGTCAGTGCGAAGGGAAGAAATTTCTTTATAGACGTAATTTGTCATGTATGAAGTCCGAAGATTTTTTTCTAACAAATACAAGGTTCAACGAGACTCAATATTCAATATTCGATGAAAGGATATCATAAAATATGATTTAAAAGATAAATATCTCCAAATGGTCCGGTTCTCCGAACATGGTCAAGGCTATATAAAAGCCTTAAAGAATTTTGGACTTATTACCCGAATTTCTTTTGGGGATAGGATCTGCAAAGCGTGTACTATCAAATTCACTTGGAAATTTCCACAACACAGACTGGGTATTGAAAAGTGAAATTATGGAAAATATACAGCGAATTAAAAAAACTCTACATTTCTCGGAAGGAAAATGCTCGGAAGGAAAGGCTATTTTTTATAAAATTTATGGTATTTTTTTGGAACATTAATTATATAAACTTCTTTTGTTCAGAGACTCCCAATAGAATTTTATATAAAATATTTTTTCCTTTGACACCTTCCAAAAAAAACTAAGTATGAAATAAAGATTTTGGCTTAGAATGGAAACGTGTTCAATTAGCAGTAACAAATATTAAAACATAAGATTCACTTCACATTTTCGAATGTATTTTTCTTTAAAACTCTTAAACCTAGGTACATGGTGAGAAAAAAAACTGCAACAAAGTTAAACCCCATAATTTTTACATTTTTTTAAATTTTATTGAATGAAAGCAAAAAATGTCGAAAATAGCATCAAATTTTAGAATAAGTTTAGATTTGTTCGAATTGGTCACCCTTGTCACGAATTATGGCAAACGGCGAATGAAACCGTCATCTGTTGCCCGCTACCCTCTGCCGTAATTTGGTTCCGGCGAAGCGCTTGCTTGAGGTGATCGACACTTTAGTATCTTTTAGTGCCAACCTTACTTTCCAAAATACTACAGGTACAATAGTCCAACGGATTGGTATCCGGAGATTTTGGTGGCATTGTGCGCTAGATATTAAGCGAGGAACTTAGTTTTGTAACCATTCTTGGGTGGCGCGTGCTGAGTGCAATGGTGCTGAATCTTGTTGGAATGTTCAAAGTCTGCGGCCAAAATGTTTGCGTGCCCAAGGCTTTAATACACCTTCCAGAATATTTTCGCGATAATATTCGGCATTAATCCTGATGCCACAGTCGATTAATACGAACGGAGAGCACCCATCGGCTGTTATGGCGGCCCACACCATCACCATGGCCGGCGCTTGAGTTTTGGTGGCCAACCGAAGGTGCACACTTTCAGCTCACCTCTTTGGCAAGTAAATACAATCATTTTGTTTGTTTACAAATCGCTGGACAACGAATGTTTTCTCATCGAAGAAAACCAAATTCGGCAGCTCATCATTTTCGGCCAAGCGAAGCAACTTTTTAGCTATTTTGAGTCTATTTTCAATGGCCTTACCCCGAGCTCATTTTGTTAATATTTGCCGAATGGAATATTGCGATATGTTCAGCTCACGAGCCATTTTTCGGCTTCTACGACGCGGATTTCGATCAAGTCGCTTCGTTTCTTTTCGAACCATTTCTGCTGATTTTGGTGTTTTCTTCCGTCCACTTCCTTGACGTTGGGCTACGCTACCAGTATCCCGGTGACGAGCGATGGTACGAGACACAAACGATTTATTCACATTCAAATGCTAGAGTGCTCTAACGATAGCCACTTGTGGTAAAGAAATCACACTATCAAGCTTGAATTCCATCACGTATAACTTTTTTTTTGGAAAATTCTCACCAAATGCTTTTGTACGCTTGTAAACAATATAATGAGCTGTCATATTCCTTGAAAATCCACGTTAGTAGCTCTAATATTCCTTGGTGGCTCTAATAGTTCTTGTTAAGAATAATCCATGTAAAAGATAGGCAAAAATCAAGAGTGGTAGCTCTAATAGTTGTTAAAAAAAATTATTTGAAAGCCCACGTTGGCAGCTTGAATAGTTCTTAGAAAAATCTTTAAAAATTGAAGATATGAGCTTTTGAAAAAAAAATTAGAAAAACCGTGTGGGTATCTCTAATAGTCCTCGAAAAAAGTCTTTAAAAATATACGTCAGTAGCTGTATTCTTTGAAAATCTACGAATGCTGAACAAGTCCTTGAAATGAATACTTCTTGGAAAAATTATTTAAACATTTAAGTTGGTTGCTCTAAAAGATCTTGAAACGAATTGATAAAAAATCCACGTTTGCAGCTCCAACACTTTTTGAAAAAAAAAATGTTTAAACATCAAAATTGGTAGCTGAGATAGCGCTTGAAAAAAAATCTTAAAAAATCCACCTTGGGACCTCTAATAGTCCTTGAAAAAGTATTTAATAATACCTTTGAGGTTTTAGTAGTCCTTTAAATTATTCTTAAAAAACTCTGCTCAAAAACAACTCTATTGGTAGCTCTTATAGTTCCCCAAAAACTCTCCTAAAAATCGAATTCCGTAGCTCTAAAAGTCTTTGAAAAAAAAAATTAAAAAAAATCCACTTTGGCACCTCTTATAATACTCGAAACTGATCTTTATTTTACAATCCATGTTCGTGCTTGTAATAGTTCTGAAAAAAAAGAAGACGCTAGATGCTCTCTTGGCTTCTTAAAAAAATCGGAGAAAAATGCTTTATTTCGGGCCGCGAATATCTGGGTTTGCAAACGGAGTGAAAAAGTTGGCATATATTTTATACCACGGCGGAGAAAGAAAACAGTGGATAGTGTAGTCATATTCAGTGTTTCAGATGGAGTATTCTTTAAAAAAAAATCTCACATCGGCGAAGATAAATCTGTGCCCAAAAATAAATGTAGTTTATTTGATATTATTATGAACTCGTATTCTATGTAAACGCTTAAAATGCCAATGAACATCTTTGCTATTTTGCATAATAGGGAACCATTGCCCCTTCACCTTAATAGTTACTTACTAATACATTTTACGCATATACTAAAGTCTTATATTTTCTTCTTACAGGTTATTTAAAATCTCAATGAACTACATTCTCTATTGGTAAGTAATTAACTTCATATAAAAAAACAAGAAAGACACAATATCCATATGACAATTCTAAAATTATTTAACAGTAATTGCCACACAACAGAGATAACACCATCAACTATTAAAACAATATTTGTAAGGAATTCTATTACACAATTGTTGCTGTTATTGCTAATTACACTTAAGTGGCCATTAAAACAGAATACCCCACCCATCGGCGACCGATTTGTTGTGCCAGCAACACCTGATGCCGAGCAATAACCAAAGCAACACCTTTATGAAAGAAGAAATATTTGTCATTATCCAAGAGAACAATACCCCCACACGCTTTGCTTCGCATCGGTTATGGCGTTTGCTAATATTCTTCTTGACACATTATTAATTCTACGCTGATGGTTTGTCGGTGACAATGATACGACGCCCATCATAACAAGTGGGGCAAAAAAAAAAAGGAGACAACGACAAAAGGAAATACACGTTGCCTGCAAAGGAGACAATGATACAAATGTGGTAGATGTCAGGCAGTGACAATGTGGTGTTTAGTGTCTTAGGCACGTTTATGGCACAGTGGGCCGATAATATTGGGAAATGTTAGAAAATTATAAATCCCAAATTTGTATTTTAGTAACTGAGAAAAAAGTGGCTTTGGGTAAATCGTTCCATGGGAGGATCTTATAGTCCTTAAAAATATCTTCCAAGTTGATAGTTTAAACAATCCTCAAAATAATTTTTTGGAAATCCACGATGGAGACTCCCAAAGTCATAGAAAATAATTGTTCAGAAAATCCACATTGGTAGTTCTAATAGTCCTTGAAAAAAAATTGGTAGCACTATTATTTGAAAATCCTTTTTAGAAGCCAAAATAGTCCTTAACAAAAAATATTTTAAAATCAAAGTTAAAATTGATTTTTTTTAAATAACTATAAAATTTCAGAATAGTTAGAGCTACTTAAAAAATTCTTTAAAAATTCACGCTGTCAGCTCTAATAGTTTTTGAAAATCCACATTGGAAGCTCAAACAGCTCTTGAAAAAAATTATTTTAAAATCAATGTGAATAGCTTTAATAGTCATTGAAGAATCTTTAAAAATTCTGAATATTAGCTCGTTTGAAAAAAATCTTTCTACATCCTCGTTGGTAGCTCTAATAATCCTTGAAAAAAACTTTAAAAATGCAAGTCGTTAGCTCTATGCTTTGAAAACCTTCATTGGCAGCTATAAAGTCCTTAAAAATTCACGTTTTTGTCCCTGACGTCATTCGTCTAAAATGATGCTCTCTAGGAGAATTTTACATAAACTCACATAGAGTACGGCTATACCCCAAAAATGTATTTCTGATATTTACGATGATTTTTGATGTATTCTGGGACAAAAAAAATCCATTTTGGAAGCCCTAATGGGATGACAAGAAAAAGTCTTTTTTAAAGAACATTTTTGAGGAAATAACAGAGTTGTCAACATTTTCAAGGACTATTAGCCATGCCAACCTTGGTTTTTATACCCTCCACCTTAGTATGGAGGGTATATTAAGTTTGTCATTCCGTTTGTAACACCTCGAAATATACATTTTACACCCCACAAAGTATACATATTCTTGATCGGCTTTAAATTCTATGTCGATTTTGTGATGTCCGTCAGCCTATCCGTCTGTCCGTCTTTGGAAATCACTCTAGCTTCCGAACGAAATGAAGTAGGTTGATAAAATTTTACTCAAATATGTATTATGTCTGCAGGACTGTTGGTATTGAAAATGGGTCGTTTTGGTATAGACCCCATATAATGGTACTTCCATATTTGCGGTATTTTGTTGATCTAAGCGACATTATTAACCGGAATTGTTTCAAATTTGGTACTTGAAGTTAGCAACGGATACTACAGCCTACGACAGAAAATTGTCCATGCAGGACAATTTTAGCGACATCAATCACCGGAATGAATGGATACTACAGCCTATGACAGAAAATTGTCTGTGCACGTCCACGTCTTCTTATAACCCCCATATAACGGTACCTCCCCATTTTCGGTATTTTTAAGATTTTAACAGAATTTTCAACGGATTTTGTACATATATATATACATTTTTTTTTTGGAAATTGCCAAATTTGTTCCAAATAGTGGAGGGTATTCAAAGTTCGATCCGGCCGAATTTACAATTTTTACTTGTTGAAAATATTTTTTTTTCGACTACTTCGGTGTCGCAAGCAATCTTTAAAAGCAGATTTTCACTGATCTTTTTTCAGGACTACATTATTACCGGACATCCTTCACCGGAATTGATTCAAATTTGGTATTTGAAGTTCGTAATGGATACTACAGCCTATGACAGAAATTTTTCTGTGCAGGTCCATGTTGTCGTATAGCCCTCATAAAATAGTACCTCCCTATATTCGGTATTTTTAAGATTTTAACAGAATTTTTAACGGATTTTATTTTTTTTTTTTTTTTGGTAATTGCCAAATTCGTTCCAAATGGTGGAGGGTATTCAAAGTTCGGTTCTGCCGAATTTACAGCTTTTTTACTTGTTCAAAATATTTTTGTTTCGAGGACTTCGGTGTCGAAAGCAATCTTTAAAAGCAGATTTTCACTGATCTTTCTTTAGGACCACTACAGGTACAGTAGTAAATTGTTATGGAATTTTTTAAAGACTCTGATCGCCACAATATCTTTATAAACAAATGTTCTCGTTAACTTAAATGTTTGGAACAGAAATTGTGATTTTGCAAAATTGTCACCATGTATCGGGAAGATGATGAAGAAGGTAGATCAATATAATGCTTACCCTGCTTTACAATATGAACAGAATACTCGTATATTTTAACCAATATCCGGATATTTATTAATTTAACCGTATATTTCACCCGAAAATATAGGTTCAAACCGTGGGATCGGGGAGACATGAAAATAACTGCCAATTTTTATAAAACCCCGCAAATGACGAAAAAAGACCTATTATGAGTGCCCACAAGGTATGAGCCATATTTAAGCTGACACCCAAACCTTTTCAAAATGGTGTCACATGCTTTATTTTCGGTACAGAATCCACTGATATAAGTATTTGAAACTACCTACCCTTGTTATATACTCTAGGTATTTTTCCTTTTCAGGATATTTGGAGTCGATTTAGGCGTGTCTGGCTAGTCCACACTATAACTCCCGATTTGGTCCAAACTTTGTACATTATTATCGAACTTAGATCGAGTTCGAAGATGGGAAATATCGGCCCCCTACTACTGGTACCTCACCTAAGAAAGGATACAATTTTCACATAAGATAATTTACCACATCCAACAAGAAATAATAATCCGATTTTGTGCCATCTTTAAAAATCCGAATTCGCGTATTCGGCTCGGCCGAACTTAGCTGCTTTCTTACTTGTTGATATTTATCTGGTATTGGTGCTCCATTTCTAGGCGATACTTAATTACTAGTTAATTTTTAGGAGCTGAAGGTTATGCCAATATTTCCCATCTTCGAAGTTGATGTAAGTTGAAAAAAATACTAGGATGTGCAAAATTTTGAATACTTCCTTTTGTGATAGGATATTTTGGTAAATCTCCGTTAAATATTAAATAGGGAACAGCCTTTATGAAATCTGGTTTTAAATTTTTTTTGTCCCACTGTTATTATTGTCACTCTCTCTCTCACATTTTTTCCAATTTCTAACAAGACTCTCGACTCAGCCGAGGTGTTCACTAGGTGAATCCACTATGAAATCAAGACAATGAACAAGTGTTGACGCGTGATGCGTGATATTTCTCGATTTATTAATATGAATTCACACTTTATGTATATAGGAACAACAACAACAAAAAAGGTGACATGAATGACAGGTGAAAGCGGAATAATAGACAGCAAGGCATAAGTCTTGACAAGCAATTGGCTTGATTTCCACATCAAATCCTCACTTACAAATCAATTTACGCACAAATTATGCAATGACATTTTTAATATCAAATGTTTAATAAACAATACACAGATGACAGAGGAACAATTGAGGATGTCACATGCACACACACAAACGCACACACAATTTCATTTAATTACAAAATGAGAAAAAAAACACTTAGGAGGTGTAATAAGAATTCCTTTTACCCGGAATCTTTAAGAGTTTTAATTAAACGACTGTGATTCACATATCCACAACCCAATTTAGCCAATAATAGGATCGACATGTCAGCTACTAATTTGGTAAACCACAATTGCTGAGAAATCATTTAAATGCTTTTCGAATGAAAGTGCCTCCGCTTTGGAAGAAATGATGTTGGTAACCAAGTCATATCGGAAGTTAATTGTATTTCAGGAGAAAAATGTCGTATCAGTGGGAGTTTGGGTGCGTTTGTGAAGTTATATGGTTGTTTTAAAATTGGCACAGTGGTTTACTGAGAATCAAAGCATAAAAGTAATAGAAAATAGTTTTGAAACATTTCTTTAGTTTAGATGGAAATCAATAAGAGATAAAAATTTAAAAATTAAAAAAAAAAAAATGGTTTGGGCATGTGATGAGATGGGATAAGCCAAAACCATAACTACAAGGCGAGAAAAAAAAAACTGCCACAAAGTCAAACGCCATAATTTTTACATTTTTTTTTAAATTTTATTGAAAGAAAGTAAAAAATGTCGGTAGAAGCATCAAATTTTAGAATAAGTTTAGATTTGTTCGAATTGGTCACCTTTGGCACGAGTTATGGACTTCAAACTGCCAATGAAACCGTCACAAGCTGCCCGAATGTTGCTCTGCGGTATTTTGGCACATTCCCGGCGAAGCACTTGCCTGAGGTGATCGACACTTTGGTATTTTTTAGTGCCAACCTTGCTTTCCAAAATACTCCAAACACAGTAGTCCAACGGATTAGTATTAGTTTGGGCACAATCGCCACCAAAATCTCCGGATACCAATCCGTTGGATTATTGTTATATTGCTGGAAATGAAGCGAGGAACCTCGTGCTGAGTGCGATGGTGCTGAATCCTGTTGGAATGTCCAAGGTCTGCGGCCAAAATTTTTGCATGCCCAAGGCTTTAATACACCCTCCAGAATATTTTCGCGATAATATTCGTCATCTATTCTGATGTTACGGTCGATTAATACGAGCTGTTAAGGCGGCCCATACCATCACCATGGCCGGCGCTTGAGTTCTGGTGGCCAACCGAAGGTGCACATTTTAAGCTGAGCTTTTTGGCAAGTAAACACGATCATTTTGTTTGTTTACAAACCGCTTGACAACGAATGTTTTCTCATCGGAGAAAACTAAATTCGGCAGCTCACCACTTTCGGCCAGACGAAGCAAATCTTTAGCTCTTTTGAGTCTATTTTCTTTCTGTTGCGGTGTAAGTTCTTGCCATTTTTATACCCTCCACCATACTATGGAGGGTATATTCATTTTGTCATTCCGTTTGTAACTCATTGATATAATGATCTTAGACCCAAAAAATTATATATATTCATGATCAGCGTAAAATTCTAAGACGATTTAGTCATGTCCCATTGTTGTAATCACGAACGAATTGAGATAGAAGGCTAAGATTTTGCACACATGTTTATTTTGCCAGTGGGCAGGTTAATTTTGTAAATGGGCCATGGGTCTATGTTTTCATATAGCCCCCATATAACAATACCTCCCTATATTCGGTATTTTGATGATTTTAGCGACATTATTTACCGGAATTGTTTCAAATTTGGTGTTTGAAGTTCGAAATGGATACTACAGCCTAAGGCAGAAAATTGTCTATGCAGGTCCACGTCTTCGTATAGCCCCCATATAACGGTACCTCCTTATATTCGGTATTTTGACGTATTTGAAGTTCGTACAGAAAACTGTGACGGAAAATTGTCTATGCAGGTCCAGGTCTTCATATAGCTCCTATATATCCGTACCTCCCTATGTACGGTGTTTTGATGATTTTGGCTACATTATTCACCGTTTATTTCAAGTTTCGAATTTGAATATGGTAATTTCTTGTGACTAACAATGCCTATGTAGGTGCACGTCGTACAGGCCCTAATATAACGGCTATATTCGGTGTTTTTAAAACGTTAACAGAATTTTCGGCGAATGTTATATTTTTCGAAAATTTTCAAATTCGTTCTAAATGGCGGAATGGCCGAACTTACTGCTTTGTTATTTGTTGGAATTTTTAATGACTTTACCTCGAGCCCATTTTTTTTTTTGATATTTGCCGAATGGAATATTGCGATATGTTCAGCTCACGAACCATTTTTCGGCCACTGATGTTGCTGTTTTCTTCCGTCCACCTCCTTGACGTCGGGCTACGCTACCAGTATCACTACGCGATGGTACGAGACACAAAAGATTTATTCACATTTAAATGCTGGAGTACTCTAATGATAGCCACTTGTGGTTTTCCAGCGAAATATAAAGAAATCACACTATAACGCTTGAATTCCATCACGAATAACTTTTTTCTGAAAAATTCTCAACAAAATGCTTTTGTATGCTTGTAAACAACATGATGAGCTGTCACTGGAATAATTTTAGCAGCTGTCGGACGAGCGGCTTACTGACATGACTGTAGTCTGAAGTTGGTTGCAGTTTTTTCATCTCGCCCTGCATGTCTAATGTTAGTACAAATATTGGAATGTATAAACGTTAAAGAGAACATGGAGGTAGGTTTAGGCTCGAATAGAAGCCTAGTGCTTTGAAGATGTATATTTAAGGGTTCAAATGGTCCAAAAAAATAAAAATTTTCCTGATGTACGTGTCACAATAAAGAACCAAGCAATTAGAGAGAGTTTAGGGCAGGACAGAAGTGTAACATTTTGAAAGTTGTTATACCCTACAACACTATGTGTTGGGGGTATGACAAGTTTGATTGGGCCAAATATGTAACATCCCGAAATAATGTAACACCTCGAAATATTGGTTTCCCATATAGGAAAGTATATATGGATCTTCCTATCTCGCCGAGCTGAGTTGATCTAGCTATGTATGTCCGTCCGTCCATCTGTCATAGGGGTTGAAATGGACCAAAAACTGAAAAATTTCCTGATTTTGCAGTTGCTCTACAATACACAATTATGGACCAATCGAAGCGGAAATTAGCATGGGGCTAAAGCTTCAGGCTGGACAGAAGCCTTCCAATTTTGGTGGTCATAGGGTAATATTTAGCGGGTGAAATAGACCATTACATTTCTGTTAAATAAAAGTCAAATTTTCCATTAAACCGCGAATATTTTGAGTCCCTGCGAAATCGCAAATAGGCGAACAGGTCAATTCTGACCGTAACGTAGATGCTGATAGTAAATATATCGGATATATATAGCGAAATACATACAATGTGTATATACAAACGAAGAGATGATATCTAGAATGCATATATCGCAAGAATAGCTGAACCGATTTTGACAAATTTCGTTAATTCAGAATGTACTCTTGGCATAAAAGTATAAAATCTTAAAAAATCGCATTGAAAGATGCCAATAATGATGTCAATATCGATTTTGTAGTATTTTGCGACATTTGTTTAATGTTTTCATATTTTTTTATCGCATGCGATAAGATTTTTTATAATCTATATATATATAAAAGAAAGTTGTGTTAGTTACTACGCTTATAACTTAAGAACCGCTGGACTGATTTTAACGATTCATACAAATTCGAAATTGTCTCCTCTCCGAAAAGGATAATATCCAAAAAAATCGCGTAAAAATGTGATATATTAACATTTTCATTTTGACTTTTGAAATGTACAATAGTAATGTTTTATTTTGCATGATTTTTTCCATTTTGACTTACTTTTTTCTAATGTACATTTGTAGTGTTTTTATATTTTATTTTTCAATTCGAATATTAATACCAATTTATTTAATTGACTTGATTTTTTGAGAACTAAAATTGATGGCGGGTTACATAGAAGTGTAGTACCGAATTATGTGGTGGCGAAACGGAATAGATGATGATGATTTAACGCGGTCACACCAAAGTTAAAAGGTAATTACTTTTTCAAAATCGTTAAAAATTACCAAAAAAGAGATCTCATTGCAAAAATTCTCAAATCGGGAAAAAATTGAATTTTAAAATAATAGTACATTCTATTGACAAACTTTGTAAGGATCTTTAAACATTTGTCAATTTTTTTCAATTTGTATTATCATATTGAATTCAGTGGATTTTTTGTGAACAAAATAAAGAATAATTTTTCACTATATACAAATTTTCAGCAAAGAAATTAAATACCTTTCAACTCCATCGTGGTTCAGCTAGAAGATGCGAAAACATTTAAACAAACAAAAATTACAGAAAAAGTCTAATTGAGCTCATTTCAAAGCGTGGACCTACTTTTTTCATGTGACAATAATCCATCCAATGAGAGCTCAAAATGGGAGTACAATCAGTAAAACATCAAATATAAAGGGTGGAAAATAGTAGAGCGAATGGGACGCTTAGTAAGAAAAGGATGTCTATCCTTCCTGAAATTCTTCCCAAACATTCAAGATACCTTAAATCGCTTTTGCAGGTCATGATATCGGATAAGGGTACAACCCGATTTCATATGTATATAACCATCGTATGATTTAAGCTATTGTGGGGGTCTTGGCCACTTTTTTCTTTTTAAAGAACCTCTTCGCATAAAATTTAAAATTTGAGTAGGGCCCATATTGGTCTTGACCACATTCATCAATTGATTTGGCTAAAAATTGTATATATTCTACCTTGGGGTAGGGAACCATCATACAGATAATTGCCCCATAGGAATTTATTTAAGTAAAGTCCCCACATTGGAGATTCCCCAAGTGCACTTTCACATCTAATGTGTGGTCAGAAAAGAAAAATTTGTATTCTATTGAATTTGTAGCCCCCAAGAGAATATTGTTTGGGAACGTAGATTTGGGATGTACATCTATATGAAATAAATTGTGAAAACATGAACAAATTACAAATATAAGAAAGTAGCACGGGACCGAATATTTGTTGAATCGTCTTTGAATTATACTATGATGAAAAATATGGACTTTATGGGGTCTCCAATTTACAATTTAAATGACAAATAAAATTAGTTCCCATATTACGGTAATGGGTGTAAAATAGTAATTATAGTTGACTATTCTGGAATCAGTCTGCCCTCAATTATGAGGTGGATTTTTTTTACTTATTTTACTTATTTAAATCACGTGATTATACCCTACACCACATAGTGGTAAGGGTATTATTTTTTTTTTTTTTTTTTCAGTTTGACATGCTATATTGTTCTGCTATATTTTCGATTTGGCCTCTATTTGTCATCTTGGATTATAAGGGGTGAAGAAAGTTTTCAATGTAGGTCCATGTTTCGCAGTAGTGCCCATATGATGGTACTTCCTGATTTTACAATATTTCAAAGGATTTAGCTAAAAATGTGTATTTGGGGGGTGAAAATCTTACACAAAAATTTCAACATATCTACAAATTTTAGAATTTTCTCCATGTAATAGTACCCCCTCAAGTCCACCTTTTGGCGAAGAAACAGACCGACATGGTTAGCGGGACTTATGAGGACTCTAATGCACAATCTGAGGCGCTAATGGGTCTAAAAAAAGTAATTAACTTTGGCTATTCTTAAATCAATTAGCCCTCAATTATGAGGTGTACAAAGTACAGTAAATTCCAAATTACTGCTCATTTGACTAGAAATTAAAAATTAATCGACCAGTACGTGAACAATTATAACAGTAATATCATTGAATAATTATGCTTTGACAAATATGCATAATAGACAAAAACTACGGGCCGGCAACGCGGACCGGGCCAGCTAGTATAATAATATATAATATAATTTTTATATTTGATAATATTCAAGTGTACATTTTGTAATTTTTTTTCACCTTACAACACAGATTGAGGTTATTATATACAGATTGCAATTATCGTCCGATTTTCACGAAACTTTTCACAAGGGTAGGCTTAGGCTCAGAAGGGCTAGGCCTATTGTTTTCAAAGATGTCCGCAATATATTTAGGTGTTGAAATGGACCAACAACTGAAAATATACCTGATTTTGCAGCCGTTATAAAGGTCCCAAATATAAACCTAAGGACACGAAATCTCGCATGAAGTTAGAGTTTAGGACAGCGGGTAGAATGGACCACTAATTTTGTTTAAAAAATACTAGAACTACTTACAGGCGATATCCGAAACACACAAAATGCGAACGAATGAATCTAAGTTTGGAGATTCAGAGGGGGGCTTTTGCTTTTGGAGATGATCGCAAAATATCTGCTCCGTGACATAATTTCAAAAGCGAAATCTTCCAATATGGATTTGGATATAAGGGGGCTTAAAACATATTGTATTGTTGTAGGGTATCACATGGTCGGCCCCGTACGACTATAGCCGTTGCTTACTTGTTTTTCATATGAAATTGTTCTGAATACCAACCGACTCGACACGGGGGGAAATGAGTGAAAATAGGTTTAATCCCCCGGTCAAAAACCAAAGGTAATATATGTGCAGGACTGTATGGAATTATTTTAAAAAAATCTATCAAAATCGGAGGTGTTCCCATGTATTGTAAGGAGGTGTCCCCATATATTGTAGTGTTGTCGGTCGGCCCTGTATGATTATAGCATTTACTTACATGTTTGACATGAGTTGCTGCAATGCCATAAATAATTGAGATATTGATTGTTTAAAAAATGGGATTTTTGTCTCGAGCTCATTGTAACCTAACTATATATTTATCTCTCTCCCTCTCTACATATCTGTCATTAGAAAAATTTAATCTTAAATTATTCCAACCATTGAAAAATGCTTTATTTATATATAATTTATTTAGTCTCGGTAATTTGCCACAGAAGAGTTGTGTTCTTAATTTACCAATCAGGATAAAATGTGAAACCACCAACAATTTTCGTACCCAATGTAACTCAGTTTCATAATTTCCATATTTGATATTTGAAATTTTACAATAAAATATATCTTCATTTTCAATTAAAATTACGAAATCTTTCATCCTTAGCCTATTGTCGTTAAGACAATACAAAGCCACAAAGATTTAGTAGATTTTATCCTGCAGTGAAAATCCAATTGATTTTGCCATCTTATCAAGACACATTAAAAGTGTACAACTACCACTAGACAATATGTATTCTGCAATCTCTCTCTCTCGGCATTGACAAAGTCTTTTCAACGAATTACAAGACTTTTGTTGAAAATTCCCATCTTAAAATCACACTATCAACCATCCATTCAGATGCCAGAAGAAAACTACTCCACTACTCGATAGTGACGGCATTGAGTGTTGTTGGCCAGCCAGTATTACTTAAACTTACACCACAACCACTACCACCAGGAGTAGCAACAACAAGAAATAAATCATTGGAATTGTCTAGAAGATTGTTCGAATGAAACAATAGACTTGCATTGTTCGGGTGTTGAGTAATCTCGCTTTTCTACAGAGAAACTTTGACAATACCAAGAAGTTCAAGTAGTTGTTTGATTTATTTCTGAGAATTGTTAAATTCATTTAAATTGTGTTAGTTATCTCAATATGTTTCTCAATTAAACATTTTGCAACTTGGATTTCGAAATCAACTATCAAGGCTGTAAAGTGAAGATTTAAAAACGATAAGAAATTTAACAAAAGTTTTTGTTTGCTAAGGCCGTTTGTAAGTTTCAACAAAGCATTCCTCCTTTTTTATTGTTGCAAAATGTTGAAAGTAATCCTCTTTATATAGGTGAGACAAAATCTACAATATCCTGTAAAGGTTTTAAACACAGGGTGAGATGAAAAAAAAAATGCAACCAACTTCAGACTGCTGTCATTTCTAAGCCTCGTCTGACAGCTGTTGTAATTATTCCAGTGACAGCTCATTATATCGTTTACAAACGTACAAAAGAATTTTGGTGAGAATTTTCCAGAAAAAACAGTTATTCGTGACGGAATTCAAGAGTGATAGTGTGATTTCTTTGTATTTGGCTGGAAAATCACAAGTCGCTATCGTTAGAGTACCCCGGCATTTAAATGTGAATAAATCGTTTGTGCTTCGTAACATCGCTCGTTACCGTGATACTGGTAGTGTAGCCCGACGTCAAGGAAGTGGACGGAAGAAAACAGCAACATCAGCAGAAACGGTTCGAAAAATAAAGAAGCGATTTGGTCGAAAAATGGCTCTTGAGCTAAACATATCGCAAATATTCCATTCGCAAATATCGAATAATGAACTCGGGATAAAGCCATTGAAATTCCAAAAAAATGCAAGAACTTAAACCGAAACAGAATGAAAATAGACTCAAAGGAGCTTAAGAGTTGTTTCGCTTGGCCGAAAGTGGTGAACTGCCGAATTTGGTTTTCTCCACTCCGATGAGAAAACATTCGTTGTCCAGCAGTTTGTAAACAAACAAAATTATCGTGGTTACTTGCCAAAGAGCTCAGCTGAAAATGTGCACCTTCGGTTGGCCATCAGAACTCAAGCGCTGGCCATGGTGATGGTGTGGGTCACTCTGTGGAATTAATTGAACGTCGCATCAGAATAAATGCCGAATATTATCGTGAAAATATTTACGAGGGATCATTAAAGCCTTGGGCACGAAAACATTTTGGCCGTAGACCTTGAACATTCCAACAGGACTCAGCACGCGCCACCCAAGAATGGTTACAAAATGAGGTTCCTCGCTTCATTTTCAGTGCACAATGGCTACCAAAATCTTCGAATACCAATCCGTTGGACTATTGTGTCTGGAGTATTTTGGAAAGCAAGGTTGGCACTAAAAAATACCAAAGTGTCGATCACCTCAAGCAAGCGCTACGCTGGTAATGGACCAAAATACCGCAGAGCAACAATCGGGCAGCGAGTGACGGTTTCATTGGCCTTTTGAAGGCCATAATTTGTGCCAAAGGTGACCGATTCAAACAAACCTGAACTTATTTTAAAATTTAATGCTGTTTCCGACATTTTTTGCTTCCACTCAATAAGATTTAAGCAAGTTAAAAAGCAGTAAGTTTTTTCGTGCCGAACTTTTAATACCCTTTACCATTTGGAACGAATTTGGGAATTTTCAAAAAATAAAATCCATTAAAAATTCCGTTAAACTCTTAAAAATACCGAATATAGCCGTTATATTGGGGTCTATACGACGTGGACCTACATAGGCCTTGTTTGTCATAAGTCATTACCATATTCAAATTCGAAATTTGAAATAAACGGTGAACAATGTAGCTAAAATCATCAAAATACGGTATATGGGAAGGTACCATTATATCGGAACTATGCGAAGACCTGGACCTGCATAGACAATTTTCTGCCACTGGCTGTAGCATCCATTACGAACTTCAAATATGACATCTCAAATAATTTTGATGAGTATTGTGCTTAAAATCGTCAAAATACCGAATATAGGGAGGTACTGATATATGGGACCTATACGAAGACCTGGACCTGCATAGACAATTTTCTGTTTTAGGCTGTGGTATCCATTTCGAACTTCAAATACCAAATTTGAAACAATTCCATTGAATAATGTCACTAAAACCGTCAAAATACCGAATATAGGGTGGTACTGATATATGGGGCCTATACGAAGACCTGGAGCTGCATAGACAATTTTCTGTCATATACTGCAATATCCATTACGAACTTCAAATACCAAATTTTAAACAATTCCGGTGAATAATGTCGCTAAAAAAAAGTCCATTACGAACTTCAAATATGACATCTCAAATAATTTTGATGAGTATTGTGCTTAAAATCGTCAAAATACCGAATATAGGGAGGTACTGATATATGGGACCTATACGAAGACCTGGACCTGCATAGACAATTTTCTGTTTTAGGCTGTGGTATCCATTTCGAACTTCAAATACCAAATTTGAAACAATTCCATTGAATAATGTCACTAAAACCGTCAAAATACCGAATATAGGGTGGTACTGATATATGGGGCCTATACGAAGACCTGGAGCTGCATAGACAATTTTCTGTCATATACTGCAATATCCATTACGAACTTCAAATACCAAATTTTAAACAATTCCGGTGAATAATGTCGCTAAAATCACCCAAGTACCGAATATCGGGAGGTACCGTTATATGGGGGCTATACGAAGACGTAGACCTACATGGCCCATTTACGAACTTGACCTGTCTACTGGCAAAATAAACATGTGTGCACAATTGTAGCCTTCTACCTCAATTCGTTCGAAAGTTATCGTGATAACGGACATCGCTTAATCGACTAAGAATTTTACGCTGATCAAGAATATATATACTTTGTTGGGTCTGACATGAGTATTTCGAGGAGTTACAAACGAAATGAAAAAAAGAATATACCCTCCATAGCATGATGGGGGTATAAAAAAATCTAAAAATTATGGCGCTTGACTTTCTTGCAGTTTTTTTTTCACCCTGTACATTTAGAATTTTTATACCCTACACCACAAGGTGGTCAGGGTATTATGTCTTTGTGCATTTGTTTGTAACAGGCGAAAGGAAAAGAGATATACCCATAGTTCCTTTTGATGATCTGCATAGAATCACATTCTGAGTCGATTTATGCATGTCCGTTTGTCCATGTATTTTTGTAAACAAAGTACAGTTCGCATTTGTTGCCCTATCCAGATAAAATTTTGCACAAATCATTTGTTTGGCCCAAGGACGATTCCTATTGAAATTGGAGATAATCGGTCAAAATTTAGATATAGCTCCCATATATATCTTCGTCCGATTTGCCTTTTATTGTGCACCAAACGTGTAATATCAGTCTGAATAGTATGGAATTTTGCACGTATGATCAGATTGGACCTCAAAATAAGTATGCCAAATTTAATCGAAATCCGTTCAGTTATAGCTATAGCTCCCATGTATACTGTTCATCCGATTTGTCAGTCGTAATATGCACTCCGTAACGACGATATTCAGGGAAATATATCAAATACAGCTCAGAAATATATTTGCAAAATTTTATCGAAATCGGTTCCGATTTGGATATAGCTCCCATATATATTTTTATCCGATATCAAATTAATTGTGCACCAAATGGGCAATACAAGTCCGAATTTAAAAGATACAAATGCTTCGGCAAATTTAGTCTTTTGAACTTTAAATTATAATTACATAGCGTGTATGATTGAATTCTCCCATAAAAACTTTTAATTGTTATGCGCAGCTCTACTAAATTAGGAAAGTGGTGTAGGGTATCAAAAAGTCGGCACCGCCCGACTTTAAGACTTTCTTTACTTGTTTAAATTGCGTCTTGGCAAGCTAGAAAATTCCAAGAATAATTTTATCAGAATTGGAACAAGTATTTTAATTTTGGAATGCTGAAAAATATATTTATTATAGGAGTTTGTAACTCTTTTTTTCGCTCTTGCATTTAGGCATTTTTTTAAAAAATCTTCCTTACACCTTGCTTTGTACCTCAGCCACAAAAACAATATACCATTCCACATCACCACGGAAACTCATATTGACCTTGTAGAAACCCTCCTGTAAATGTTGTGGAAATGACTTCTGATCAAATTGGCATTTGTCCAAGTAGTAGACACCTCTCTCAAAGGGTGGCTCAAATTTATCCTCAAATGCTGGGAAATTTGAACAATCCTTTAGGGTATCCATTACATAGTCCTTGTAGAAGGTGTTCAAATACTCGAATATATGTTGGCGAGGCGTTTTAAAGGGCAACGGGTGATAATCCTTGCCATTGGCGCTGCGATAGGAATTAAACTCAACCTAGAGGGGTATTTTGAGAGGTTATAAAACATATTACTCCCCTCAAGAAAATATTCAAAATTATACCGTATTCGAATCGCCCTCATGAATATCATATTGGATATCCGCACTACCCATAACAGCAAATACACCACGGCTAATACGCTCCAGCTTACATTCACCAAATTTCACCTTTTCAGGATCGGAGGAATAGGTTTCAATTGATTTCAATTCGTATGTCCAGGTTTGCTGGGAAATAAAAAAAAAAACAATTATTAAAAAAATATTAAAAACAATTCCTCTTCATATATTTTATTTTCTTTACCTCCACATCCACAAGAGAACAAACAAATATTATGGACGAGAAAAATATCACAGCCCAAAGGCTTAAAACCTCAAAGGATAAATGCATGCTGAACTCGGCCAAAGCATACAATGAGTTTGAGTTATGAAAATTGAAATATTTATACAAAAAATTGAATTCATTTGAATATTTGCAAAAATGGATAATGGATTAAAACATAAAAAAAATGATTTTTTTCTTATCACGAGTTTTGTGTAACAAATGATTTGCTACAATCTGATAACAAATAGATAATCGACAAAAGTCAATTGATTGCAATTAAATTTCAATTCAACAACACAACTTAGATATTGAAACTAGAAAGAGTAACCCAGGAAATATTTGGTAACTCATGTGTCACTTTTAGCACTACCGGCAATGACAACTACGTACCCTCTGCATTACTAGTAGGCCAAAAATAGTAAAACATCAAGATTTGGCCAATTCACGTACAAGCCATGACAAAAATCAAAATCCTGAAAATAATAAATTTTAACCTAATTTTTAAACTCATTTCCAAAACCGCTCCATATCTCAATCCTAGACAGCATACTAGTATGAATTTCCAAACCCACCTACGAATTCGTGCACACAATACCAATTTTAGTACTGTTTAGTACAATTATAGAGAACACCTCCTAAATCACCCTCATATTTCACTCCCAGATACCAACAATGACCTCTATATCAAATTTCGAGATTTTAGTTCTATTCCTTTAACCAATTCAGTACCGGTTAGTACTTTTCGAAAAATTATAGAGCACATTTTTAAAACCACTTCCATATCTTAACCACAGGCACCAAAAGACACCAGCCAATACCAAATTTCAGGATTTCCGCATTATTCCTTCATTCAATTTAGTAGTTTTTCCAAAGCCATCACCAGATACCTACAGAGACTATAATATCAAATTTCGGTATTCCAGTGCTATCTCTTCACCCAATACCGATTTTAGTACCACTTAGTACTTTTCAAAACAATTACAGTACTCAGGTTATACACAACCAGCTTCTTTCTTGAAACCCAGATACCAACAGTGACCTCGATACAAAATTTCACAATTCCATCCCTATTCCAACACCCAACGGAACATTTTGTGGCAATTTGCACTATTCGTACTTTCAAAGTACTCATATTCAGAACCAGCTCTTTCCCTCAACCACAGATACCAACAGTGACATCCATACCGAACTTTAGGATTTTAGCTCTATTCCTTCTCCCACTGCCAAATTTAGTACCATTTAGTACTTTTTCTTATAAAATATAAGAAGTTCCAAAACCATCGCCAAATCTCAAACAATGATGCCATCAGCAATCTTAATATCAAATTTCATAATTTTATCTCTATCCCTACACCCAATACCAAATATAGTACTATTCAGTATTTTTCGTTAAATTACGGTACACATTTCTCTAGATGACCAGGCTACACACGAACAGTGAACCCTAATAAAAAAATTTCAGATTTCAAGCACAATTTGTTTATCTGTTTTTTTTCGTGCACTCGTAGTACACATTTCCAAAACCACCTCTTAATCACAACCCTACACTAACAGGGACTCCAACACAAAATTTCAAAATCACAGGTTATTAGTAAACTTAGTACACTTTTCCAAAACCACATTCATATATCAAACTTATTTTCCAAACTTGATTCTCAAACCAAATTTTAAGTTTTTAGCTCAATCTTTTTTACGTAGTACTAAATGCTACCATTTAAGAAGTTGAATACTATTTTAGAACTGTAACCTTAAACTCCGAATTGCCAAGAATTCAACATTGCCAAGTACATGTATCCTGAACTCCATCAGTGGCTCTTATTCAAATTTCAGAAGTTTAGCTCATTCCATTTGTCCAATATAAAGTATTCAATTTTTAGTACATTTTAGTAATCTTCCAAAAATCTAAACTTATCACACGCCTACGCACAAAAACTGAACCTCGTGTAAAATGTTCGGATTCCAGCATTGATTCTAATTCAGTTTTGTGATTTTTGTGTTTTTTGGGTGAGATAAAAAATGTCGAAAATTTTACAATAATTTTAGATTTGTTCGAATTGGTCACCTTTGGCACGAATTATGACCTTCAAACGGCCAGTGAAACCGTCACATGCTACTCGAATGTTGCTCTGCGGTATTTTGGCCCATTCCCGGCGAAGCGTTTACTTGAGGTGATCGACACTTTGGTATTTATGCTTTCCAAAATACCCCAGACACAATAGTCCAACGGATTGGTATGCGGAGATTTTGGTGGCCATTGTGCGCTGAAAATTAAGCGATAAACATCATTTTGTCTGCGGTCAAAATGTTTGCGAGCCCAAGGCTTTGATACACCCTCCAGAATATTTTGGCGATAATATTCGGCATTTATTCTGATGCCACGGTCGATTAATACGAGCGGAGAGCGCCCATCGGCAATTATAGCGGCCTACATTATCACAATGGCCGGGGCTTGAGTTCTGTCTGGTGGCCAACCGAAGGTGCTCATTTTCAGCTGACCTCTTTGGCAAGTAAACACGATCATTTTTTTTTTGTTACAAACAGCTGGACAACGAATGTTTTCTCATCGGAGAAAACCACTTTCGGCCAAGCGAAGCATCTCTTTAGCTCATTTGAGTCAATTTTATTTCTTTTGCGATGTAAGTTCTTTCATTTTTTGGAATTTCAATGGCTTTACCCCGAGCTTATTTTCAATATTTGCCGAATAGAATATTGCGATATGTTCAGCTCACGAGCCATTTTTCGGCCACTGCGACACGGGTTTTGATCAAGTCGCTTCTTTACTTTTCGAACCACTTCTGCTGATGTTGCTGTTTTCTTACACTTCCTTTACATCGGGCTACGCTACCAATATCACGGTAACGAGCTGTCGGACGAGTGGCTTGGAAATGACAGCATTCTGAAGTTGGTTGCAGTTTTTTCATCTCGCCCTGTATATCTACCGAAAGTATAGGCCTGATATATTTCTTTCACACCAGATCGGAAAATTGGTATATCTGGAGATTGCATGAAATCGTATACTGATTTCGTATTTCATAGGATGTTTTATTCATTTAAAACAAAAACAACACCAACATTTGATCTAGTGCAAGTAAAAAAAACTTTGGCCAAGCTTAAGTTTTTATACCCTTAGTATTTGAGCGAGTTTCAGTAAAAAATCCAAATACCGAGAAAATTAAAAGGGAAACAAGTGAAAAATACTTTAATTGAACATTAACAGAAGGGTAAATATAATTCAGGAACAATTTTTTTTTAGATAGTCAGCCATGATTTTTTTTTTTCAAAAATATTTAATAACTCGTGATATGTTAATCATGATTTCATTTTTAATTGAGCAAAGTCATTGTGATGTTAAATCTCGATGCATTTTCAAATCATTTCATCAAATGTCATGAGTTTCGTGTTGGCATTTATTTGCTGAATGGTGTTATCTGATACCAAACAAATAATAATTTTCAGTCAATTGAATTCATTTGAATTTGGATAATAAACGCGAAGCCAATTAAATGTCAAAATAAGCATTGATCTGTATCCTCGAAATTCTGTAATTATTAAACCATATATGATTAAATTAAGTCCACAAAATGTTATTGCCTGCAAATTTCTGCCATAACAAATCACTAGATAAAGTCAATTAAAGTTTTTTATAATTTTCAGTCGATTTATACTCTAAAAATTGTTCAAGTTAAACATTGTATATTACCCACTTGGTTTTAGATCATCAATACCTGCAAATTAAGTAGAATAAAACTGTCATACCGTAAGAATAATTTTATAATATCTGGGGATTTTGGTGCGGCTTCGGATAAAAATTCTCTTTACAAAAAATATTCATGTCCAAGGTGATATCACAAGAAGAAATGTGGCTGATGAAGAATTCTGTTTAGCAAATAAAATAGAAACGTAATAAAATATATTGAAGTTAGAAGGAATATGGACTATCGAGTCATATTATCGGATCATATCGTATAGTAGAATTTGATGATGAATTAAGGTTTTTTATAAACCAAAATTGATTATATTTTTTATGGTACATATTAAGTTAATATTTTTTTTTATGTTTAGAGATATATAATGAAATTGTGTGTAGAATATTTTATTCTTCTTTGATGTTAGAAAGATTGAAATTAACAGTCCAACTCATAAACATGTAATTTTCACCTGATATATTTTAATTCAAATGTAATCTCCCTTAAAGCTATAAAACCCGGATCTAATATCTAGTGAAGTTTTGTGTGAAATATGTCGCCTTTTGAAACTTTCCGTCTATAACGAAGTTTTGGGTTGCTTTCATGCATAAACTCGAAAAAAGTCCGATGAGATATCCATGACAATATTTTTGGGTTTTATTTTTACCAGAAATGTTGACTTACATTTTCCTGCTATGTAGTGGAAATAGAGATTTTATTTTCCTGGTGACTTATAGAGAATTTTTATTAAGAATATATTTGTCTTTGACATCATCCTTCAAAAATTATGAGTATATTCTGATATATTCTGATTATGAATATTCAGAATATATTCTAGCGTAAAATTCTAAAACGATCTGATGCAATCACGCTATCTTTCTAACGAATTTTCACCAGTAGGCAGGTTCGTAAATGGGCCATGACGTTCCACGCCTTCGTATAGCCCCCATATAACAGTTCCTCCAGATATTCAGTATTTTCATGATTATGGCGACATTATTCACCGGAATTATTTCAAATTTCGTATTTGAAGTTCACAATAGGTACAACAGCCTATGACAAAAAAAAATTGTATGCAGGTCCAAGTATTCGTATAGCCCCCAAATATCAGTACCTCCCGATAGTTGGCATTTGATGATTTCAGGAACATTATTCACCGGAATAGTTTAAAACTTCGTTTTGGAAGATCTTAATGGGTACTACAACCTATGGCAAAAATTTCGTATGCAGGTCCACGTCTTCGTATAGCCCCATATGACGGTACCTCCCGATATTCGGTATTTTCATGATTTTAGCCAAATTATTTACCAGAATTATTTCAAATATCTTATTTTTAGTTCGTAATGGTTACTACAGGCTATGACAACAAATTTCGTTAGCAGGTTCACGTCTTCGTATGGTCCGCATATAACGGTTTTCAGTTAAGTGGTAGTTTTCGGATTTTTTTTTTTTTCAAAATTTTCATGTTTCTTCCTAATGGTGGAGGGTATTAAAAGTTCGGCCCGGCCGAACTCAGCTTCTTTTTTACTTGTTAATTGAGACTATAGCATTAAATGAAAAATTGGCACAATAAATAAAAACCCTTTAAGGAATTTGCTGTTATTAAACAATACGATTACCTCCACTTAGAATTTCTTAACCTCCCCGACAAAATTGGCTGGAAACGTGGACTTGGAAAGTATATTTATGTGGGAACTATACCAAAAAATATGTACCTATGTTTATATCTGTTTTTCTGTTCTCTACCCCCAAATTAGCCTAAATACATATTTTTTGCCAAACCAAATCGAAAATGTGTCCAAGACCCTCTAAATAGGTACTGCGAAACATTGACCTACGTTGAAAAATTGTCTGCGAAGACGTTATTTACCCTCTTAGAAACCAAGATGGCAAAAAACGGGCCAAATCAATTGAGAAAATGTAGCCGAGACCACGGAAATAACTGAAATCAGGATACCTACATATGAGGGTTATACCAAAACTTGGGCCTTTTCACTAAGAACTCAAATAACTCAAATTTTCCGAAATTATTATGATCCCTTTTTGCTAAAATGTAAAAAAAAATACTTGAAATGGGGATGAACTCTTATATGGGGTCTATAACAAAACAAGGTCCGACATTACCCATATTTTGTACAAATGATTCTACATCTATATCTTAAATTTTGCAAAATATTTGAAGACCTTGGTGTATGGTCCATGGGCCCTAAATCTTACCTGTGAACCCCAACGCCTTTGGGGATTTTGACATACTTACCAAATTCTATGAGTTTCCCGTAGAATTTCCGATATATTCGAGGTCTCTATGTATGTTTAATGGGCCTTGGGACCCCAACTACTTTTGGGAGTTTGATGTACTAAGAAAACACTAAGACCTCCACATAGAGTGTCAAAGCCAATGCCGATGACACTAGATACCCACAATTAAAATATTCCAAGGAATATTTATACAAAAATAAAAAAATGAGGAGGAAGGGGCCTTTCGCCGTTTATTTAGGTTACTTTGTTAAGTTAAATTTAAAACTGAAACCAAAATCATCTAAAATATCATTTTAAGATCTTTCAATTATTTTTATTTCATTATTATTATTATTATTTTTTTTTTTTTTTGAAAATGCTGAAGTTACTTAAACCTATCTTATTCAAAAAACTTTTCAAATTATTTCCATCTTCTTTTCAATATTTTTATTGCATGCACAAAAAAATTTTTGAAATGCTGATTTACTACATTAATGGAAATATTTGGATTTTTTCACGATTTTGACTTCCACTATGTCCAATAGAGAACATATAACCATTTATATGTTTTCTATTTCAACGACAAAAATGAAATGCCATTCAACCTCTCCACTGCCGGCCATATCGACTTTGTAGAAGCCTTCTTGCATATGTTGTGGAAAGGCCGATTGATCAAATTGACATTTCTCCAGAACGTAGGTCTTTTTCTCCAATGGCGGTACAAACTTGCCCTCAAATGCCGGCATATTTGAGCAGTTCTTCAACGAGTTCATGGCATATTCCTTATAAAATGTATTGAAATACTCGTACAAATGTTGACGGGGTGTTTTCAATGGAATCGGCTTGTAGTCCTTGCCATTTTCACTGCGATAGGCATGGAATTCTATCTGTTGGCATTTTGCAGAACTAATAATTTTTTTAATAAAAACAATATTTCATGATATTTACCATATGAGAATCGCCCTCAACAATATCGGCATTTATTGTAAAACTTCCCGATCCGGCATAGACGCCACGACTTATACGCTCTACTTTAAATTCGCCAAATCTAAGCTTATCCAAATCGGATGAAAATGTTTCTATGGATTTTAGTTCATATGTCCAGGTTTGCTAGTTTTTGTAGAAAAAAAATCATTAAAGCGAATGCATTTGTGTCAAGTGAAATTTCATAGAAACCAACCTCCAATACAACGTCGGTAAATGCCACAGCCAGTGCTGAACAGAACAAGATATCCAATAGAAATGATTTTCTAATACTGCTCTTCATTTTATTTTTTGGATTTGCAGTTTGTGTATTGACTATTGTATTTATATATATTTTTTTTTAGAAAAATTATCTTTTGTAATCTTTTAATTGCCAAAGCAGAGATAATATTTACATTGTCATTTGGTATCAATTTATGATATCCGATACTGATAAATATTAAAAAAAAAACATTTTCAAATGCTAGCAATTATAAGATTATTTTTGTGTAATTGAGTGATTATCATTGATTTGAAATGTGTTGATTTGGATTGTATTCTCTTCAAAATTCAGTCAATCAATAGGCTTCCTCATACTCGAAAGTGATTTTTGCTCTAATGTTTTTTTGTCTAAATCAAAATCAATTATTATGGAAAGAAATAAAAAAATATGTTCCTTGGAATTTTTATAATAAAACATTTTTTGTGAGTGTAGAAATAAAATTGTAAAAGGAATTTGTTGAGTTTTTTTTGTGAACTCTAAATACGAATTTCCCTAAATATAATGGGTAAGTTTTCTATTATTTGTAAAATCTTTCTTTAAATTTCCGCTTATTTTGGCATATTGACTATTTTGCCATTCTGTTTCTAGAATATCTTTCTGCAAACTAGTTTTTATAAAGATTTAGGATTTAGTATGGCCTACTAAAAATATTTAGAAAGATCAATACATATTTTCCAAATTTATAAGTCTTTATATTTTGTTATACCCTACACCGCATAGTGGTGAGGGGATTATGTCCTTGAGAATTTGTTTGTAACATGGAGAAGGATGCGAGATAGACCCATATTTACTTTTGAGGATCTTCACAGAACCACTTTCTGAGTCGATTCATGCATATCAGTCCGTCTGTCCGTCCGACCATGTATTCTTGTGAACAAAATGCAGATCGCATTTATTATCCGATTAAGATTAAATTTTGCAAACAATATTTGATTGGGCAAAGGACGAACCCTATTGAAATTAGTGGTAATCGGATCAGAATCAGATATATCTTCAACCGCTTTCGGGTTAATTGTGCACCAAGTGGCTAATATAAGTCTAAATGATCTGTATTTTGGTACATTCCACCGACCTCAGTCTATAAGTAAGTAAATCAAATTCGGTTCAGATATAGCTATAGCTCCTATATATATGTTTCATCTGATTTTGTGTTTTTAGGTCACTCACATTCGTAATATGCATTCGACCACAATTATATTTGTTACCAGTTATCAGATACAGAAATACCTCTGCCAAATATTATCAAGATCGGTTCAGATTTAGATATAGGTCCCATATATATAGTTTCATCCAATTTCGGGTTAATTGTGCATTAAATTTAGTGAAAATCGTTTCAGATATAGCAATAGCGCCCATATATATGTTTCATCCGATTTGATCTTTAAGTCCCTCACATTCCGAAGGTGCACTGTCGGAAATGAAAGCAAAAAATGTCGTAAATAACAGCAAATTTAAGAACAAGTGTGGATTTGTTGGAATTTACCACCTTTGGCACGAATTATATCAAACGGCCAATGAAACCATCACACGCTGCCCGAACGTTGTTCTGAGGTATTTTGGCCCATTCAGGGCGATCGAAACTTTGGTATTTTTTAGTGCCATCCTTGCTTTCCAAAAAACTCCAGACCCAATAGTCCAACAGGTTGGCATTCGGAGATTTTGGTGGCCATTGTGCGCTGGAAATGAAGCGAGGAACCTCATTTTGTAAATATTCTTGGGTGGCGCGTGCTGAGTGCAATGGTGCTAAATCCTGTTGGAATGTCCATGGTCTGCGTCCAAAATGTTTGCCCACCCAAGGTTTTAATACTCCTTCCAGAATATTTTCGCGATAATATTCGGCATTTATTCTGATGTCACGGTCGATTAGTACGAGCGGAGAGCGACCATCGGCTGTTATGGCGGCCCACACCATCACCATGGCTGGCGCTTGAGTTCTGGTGGCCAACAAAACGTGCACATTTTCAGTTAACCTCTTTGGCAAGTAAACACGATAATTTTGTTTGTTTACAAACTGCTGGACAACGAATGTTTTTTCATCGGAGAAAACCAAATTCGGCAGTTCACCACTTTCGGCCAAGCAAAGCAACTCTTTAGCTCTGTTAAGTCTATTTTCTTTTTGTTGCGGTGTAAGTTCTTGCATTTTTTGGAATTTTAATGGCTTAACCCCGAGCTCATTTTTCAATATTTGCCGAATGGAATATTGCGATATGTTCAGCTCAGGAGCCATTTTTCGGCCACTGCGACGCGGGTTTCGAACAAGTCGCTTCTTTACTTTTCGAACCATTTCTGCTAATGTTGCTGTTTTCTTCCGTTCACTTCCTTGGCGTCGGGCTACGCTACCAGTATCACGGTAACGAGCGATGGTACGAGACACAAACGATTTATTCACATTCAAATGCTGGATTGTTCTAGCGATAGCCACTTGTGGTTTTCCAGCCAAATATATAGAAATCACACTATCACGCTTGAACTCCATCACGAATAATTTTTTGCTGGAAGATTCTCATCAAAATGCTTTGGTAAGCTTGTAAACAATATAATGGGCTGTCACTGGAATAATTTTAACAGCTGTCGGACGAGTGGCTTAGAAATGACAGTAGTCTGAAGTTGGTTGCTTTGCTTTGCGGTTTTTTCATCTCACCCAGTATGTATGGTGGAGGGTATAACTTGGACCTGCATAGACAATTTTCTGTCACAGGCTGTAGTACCTGTTAGGAACTTCAAATACGAAATTTCAAACAATTTCAGTGAATAATGTCGCTAAAACCATCTAAATACTGAATATTAGGAGGTACCGTTGTATGGGGGCTATAAGAAGGCGTTTACCTGCACAGAGAATCTTGTGTCATAGGCTGTAGTATCCGCTACGAACTTCAAATACTAAATTTGAAACAATTTCAGAGAATAATACCTCTAAAATCATCAAAATACCAAATGTCGGGAGGTACCGTTATATGGAGGCTATACGAAGACCTTGGCCTGAATGCGTAATTTTTTTGTCACAGGCTGTTGTACCCACAACGAATTCTTAATACGACATTTGAAACAACTCCGGTGAATAATGTCTCCATCTTTGAACTTAACCTGCCTGCAGATCTGACGGAAGATCGGACGGAAGAATTGTACACTGATCAAGAATGTGTATACATTGTTATGTCTAAAATTATTATTTCGATGTGTTACAAACGGAATGACGGACTTAATATAACCTCAATATTATTTGTGGTAGATGGAATAAAAATCGAAAAAATTATAAAATAAAACTTTTCTAGGTCTCGATATTTTAATTTGGAAAATATTGGTCAACTGCTTCTCGTACCTCCCTCAAAAAAAGGAAAATTTTAAATAATAATAACTCTGATAAAATACGATTCGTTTCCTACTTTCTTCACATACATTGCATATACCAATTGGGCAACATTAGATTTCCTCGAAGATCAGATTTTTTTTGTTCACTCTTTCTAGAATCTAAATAATTTCAGCGATAAAATACTGATTCTATATATTTTGACTTGTTATCTAACCTGTTTTAACACAATTTTCTATAACCCTGCATTATAAAACATGGATGACAGACTGACATTTTTCCGAATTTAAAATACATTAGTTTTTCGAATCGCTAACTGTTTTCCACGCGATCGCGACAAACCAAGTGATTAGCCCATGTAGATTTA
Source organism: Musca domestica (assembly GCF_030504385.1). Taxonomy (NCBI): domain Eukaryota; kingdom Metazoa; phylum Arthropoda; class Insecta; order Diptera; family Muscidae; genus Musca; species Musca domestica. The sequence continues at coordinate 9,727,084 of NW_026712238.1, read as the reverse complement.
TATCGGAAAGATGTCATGTAATTAATTATAATTCGCCTGATGTAGAAGCAATGATTTGCGTTAGTTCAATGAGTTTACAATAGTTCCGCCAATTACTATAAATTAACTGTTTAAAAAGGCCAATTATCAATTGTTTTGTAAAGCAGTAAAAATGCAATTATCAACCGGAATAGCTGAAGTGATTTTATTGTTGGTTTCATCAAAATTGGTGACAGGAGGGAACTACGGAGGTGGAAACTATGGAGGTGGGAGCTACGGTGAAGCAAACTATGGAGGAGGACACTACGAAGACAAGGTTTTGGGCACAAGGAAGTTTTAATTGTTGCATATTTTAAACGATGAACAAAATTTTGTTTTCCTAAAAAAATTAAATTTAGCAAACCTGGACCTATGAACTGAAAGCGGTAGAAACTCACTCGGACAATCCAGATTTATTGAGTTTCAGTGATTGGAAAGTTGATCGAATAAGTCGAGGTGTCTATGCTGCATCGGGAAGTTTTGTGTTAAATTATGACATTGTCGAAGGCGATGATAATGAGGTCTATCTAATGATCATGTACATCAAAGCAAATGTGCGAATCTTAATCGTTTTTCATTGCAGATTGAAATAAATTCTTATCGCAGTGAAAACGGTGTCAAAGATTACAGGCCAATACCATTTTCCGTGCAGCGTCAACATTTACATAGCTATCTCAACACGTTTTACAAGGACCTGGCCATGGACACTCTTAAGGATTGTTCGAATATGCCAGTATTTGAAGATCAGTTCGAGCCACCGTTGGAGAAGAAAACGTACACAATGAACAAATGCCAGTTCGACCAGAGTGGTTTTCCACAGCATTTACAGGATGGATTTTATAAAGTGATTTTAAGTGGCTATGGTTCGGTCAATTGGTATATGTCGTTCGTAGTTGAAGTACAAAATGTTATGTATTGATGGGCTCATATAAGATTTTAAATATATAATCTGGTCTTCTTAGTCGGAAGAAAATTAGTGTACCACATTTTTAATCCCCATACCATACCGGGTACCAAGACGTTGTATATTTGTATTGAGAACATATAGAATCCCAATCTGTGTCGATATTTTCGTACGTCTGTCCATGTTTTTTTATGGCATTTTCCACAAATCATTTGCTTAACCCAAGGTCGAACGCTATTTAAATAGGTGTTAATCGGACCAAATATAAATATAACTCTTCGTCTACTTCATCCGATGTAAATTTTATTGTGTGCACATTCGAACGAATTCAGACTAGAAGCAAGTACCTCAAATTTGGTGAAAATGTAGGGTGAGATAAAAAAGACTGCAACAAAGTCAAACGCCATAATTTTTACGTTTTTTTAATTTTATTGAATAAAAGCAAAAAATGTTGGAAATAGCATCAACTTTTAGAATAACTTTAGATTTGTTCAAATAGGTCACCTTTGGCACGAGTTATGGCCTTCAAACGGCCAATGTAACTGTCACACGCAACCCGAATGTTGCTCTGCGGTATTTTGGCCCATTCCCGGCGAAGCGCTTGCTTGAGGTGACCGACACTTTGGTATTTTTTTAGTGCCAGCCTTGCTTTCCAAATACTCCAGACACAATAGTGCAACGGATTGGTATTCGGAGATTTTGGTGGCCATTGTGCGCTCGAAATGAAGCGAGGAACCTCATTTTGTAACCATTCTTAGGCGGCGCGTGCTGAGTCCTGTTGGAATGTCTAAGGTCAGCGGCCAAAATGTTTGCGTGCCCAAGGCTTTAATACACCCTCCAGAATATTGTCGCGATAATATTCGGCATTTATTCTGATGCCACGGCCGATTAATACGAGCGGGGAGCGACTATCGGCTGTTATGGCGGCTCACACCATTACCACGGCCGGCGCTTGAGTTCTGGTGGCCAACCGAAGGTGCACATTTTCAGCTGACCTCTTTGGCAAGTAAACACGATCATTTTGTTTGTTTGCAAACTGCTGGACAACGAATGTTTTCTCATCGGATTGGAGAAAACCACTTTCGGCCAAACGAAGCAACTCTTAAGCTCGTTTGAATCTATTTTCTTTCTGTTGCGGAGTAAGTTCTTGCATTTCGGCCAAACGAAGCAACTCTTAAGCTCGTTTGAATCTATTTTCTTTCTGTTGCGGAGTAAGTTCTTGCATTTTTTGGAATTTCAATGGCTTTACCCCGAGCTCTTTTTTTAATATACGCCGAATTGAATATTGCGATATGTTCAGCTCACGAGGCATTTTTCGGTCATGCGACCCGGGTTTCGATCAAGTCGCTTTTTCACTTTTCGAACCATTTCTGCTGATGTTGCTGTTTTCTTCCGTCCACTTCCTTGACGTCGGTAACGAGCGATGGTTTGAGACACAAAAGATTTATTCACATTTAAATTCTGTAGTGGTCTAACGATAGCCACTTGTGTGGGAGAGAGCCGACGAGTTCAAAATTCACACCAGATATTTAGTTGCCAAATTTAAAAAAAAATCGATGACTTGTTTCGAAAATTATGAGAGATATTAGTATTGACAAGTAAAAATGGTGGAGGGTATTAAAAGTTCGGCCCGGCCGCTATTTGGAGCGAATTTGACAATTTTCAAAAAAATAACATTCGCCAAAATTTCTGTTAAAATTTTCAAAAAAATAACATTCGCCAAAATTTCTGTTAAAATCTTAAAAATACCTAATATAGCCGTTGGGGTCTATACGACGGCGTGGGCCTGCATCGGCAAATTTTCATTATCTATTATAATATTCAGATACGAAACTTGAAAAGAATCCGCTGAATAATATACCAAAACGTGGACCTGTACAGACAATTTTCTGTCATAGGATGTAGTATCCACTACTAATTTTAAAAACAAAATTTGAAGCAATTCAACAAAATACCGAATATCGGGAGGTACCGTTATATGGGGGCTATACGAATATACGTGGACCTGCACAGACAATTTTCTGTCAAGGCTGAAGAAACCATTACAGAATTAAAATACCAAATTTGAAACAATTCCGGTGAATAGTGCCGCTTAAATCACCAAAAAATTCCGAAAATAGAGAGGTACCATTATATGGGGGCTATACTAACATGGCCCATTTTCAATACCAAAAGTCCTGCAGATACTACCTACCTACTTCATTTCATTCAAAAGCTAGTGTGATTTCCACAGACGGATAGACGGACGGACATCTCTAAATCGACATAGAATTTTCCGCTGATCAATAATTATTCTGTGGGGGTCTAAAATGTATATATCGAGGTGTTGCAAACGGAATGACAAACTTAATATACCTTCCATGCTTTGGTGAAGAGTATAAAAATTGTGGATCGATATCTTCACATCAAAATTTGAAATTTGAAGACAATCGGTCTGTTACATCACATTTTATAAGAGTTCGAATTATTTAAAATGTTGACCCTTTTTGGGGAGGTACTTTATAGAGTGAACCGATATTGCCCATTTTCGCACTTGACCAATCACTTATGCTAATATTAGGATTTCTGAAGTTGAAGCAAAATTGGATTATCCTTTCTCTTTCTGTGCAGTAAATTTTTTTTGTTTTTTGAAAATTTCAACCTTTTGTGGAGGAGGTACCACAAGGAGTGAATTCGATGAATTCGATGAAAGTTTGAAAATAATAGAACGATGTACAAAGTTTGGACCAAATCGGATACTCCTTTTGTGAGTTATCATGTGCACCAGCCAGACAGACAGATGCTAGATCGACTCCAAATGTTCTGAAACGGATTTAGTTTAAAGAGACCTTGGGTCTAAACCCGTTATTTCGTTGAGGCACGTTTTGGTCGTATAAAAATGATATATACCCTCTCTAGCCATAAGGCTGAGAGTATAATTAACACATTTCCATTAATTACAGTTAAGTACATGTCAATAATTCACAACTAGAAAAATATTGCTACTAACTCGAAGGAGGGGACTGACTGCAGATGATTGACCCATGTCGTTGGTAATCATAATAAGTCACGCAAACAATTACAACTAACGGCTCTTACAAAAATTATGATTGTTTTATTAATTGGATAAATGTACAGAGGATCATCTCAAACGGTATAAATTAACCCCCAATGAGGGAGTTGATTGAGAATAGCTGAAAGTTAAGATAATGAAAATAGTTTGTGGGATAGCGGTAGCAGTTGGCCTGGTAACTGTCTTAACGCCTTTAAAGGCAAAGGCAGGCTTAGTTCCCATGAAGGTAATACCTTATATCTCTTTTTATTATTTCGACAAGGATTTAATTTAATTTCAATAACCACACCAGCAAACATGGACCTATGAGCTGAAATCAATCGAAACTCATTCGGATAATCCAGATCTAATGAGTTTTGAGGATTTTAAAGTGGAGCGCATAAGTCGAGGCGTGTATGCGGCCAGTGGAAGTTTTACGGTGAATTACGATGTGGAAGAGGGAGATGATACTGAGGTCAATATTTGACATTTTGTGTTATATGGTTCAGTTAAAATTCGAAAAAAATTTATTACAGATCGAATTCCTTTCATATCGTAGTGAAAACGGTGTCAAGGAATACAAACCCTTACCTTTTAGGGTGCAACGTCAACATCTCTATCGATATTTTGACAATCTGTATAAAGTCGTCATGGGCACCCTGAAGGAATGTTCCAATATGCCGGCATATGAGGATAAATTTGAACCACCATTCGAAAAGAAGACCTATGTTTTGGATAAATGCCAATTTAATCAGGAAGAATTTCCCCAACATTTACAGGAAGGATTTTACAAGGTCATTGTTAATGGTTATGGTGCCGCCACTTGGAATATGGTCTTTGTAGCGGAAATAATAAGTGATGTGTAATTGGGTGAAAGTTTTAATTCATAAACATAAATTTCAATAAATGTTTCAATTGCGATAAATTTCAATAAATGTTTCAATTGCGAATAAACTGTGACAAGTAATAAAATATCAACGATGTGATACAATGCATCAATATACTATGCAGTAAATTTTCTGTAGATCGAAAATAAAAGATTCCCCCAAGAATGAAGAATTCCTGAACATTATGTATATAGTAAAAGTATTTAAAATCAAATCATTCCAAGAAGAAAATTTTTATGAAAATATTTTTTTGGTGCATTTCATTCGCGATATCTATATTCTTCATGTGTAAAAGATTAGTGAAATAACTGACTGTTTGATCTAGAATCAAGGCATTCAGGGGATCAGTCTTGGTGCGTAGGCGTCTGATAAGGCTGCGTTTTTGGAAATTCGTACCAAAAGGGTACGAAAAGTACTAATATGTACCGTAATTGGATTTTTTGCATTGAAATGAGCTAGAATTCTGGAATTTGAAATAAAAGTCACTAATGGAATGCAGGATAGATGTACCAAAGGGTTTTTGGAAATTTGAACTTTAAGGTTACAAAAAGTTTTAAAATTGTACTGAACTTCTAAAATGGTACCATTTGGTATTATGTGAATGGATAAAGCTAACAGTTTGAATTTTAGTATGAGAATCATGATTAGAAACTAAGTTTGATATATGAAGGTGGTTTTAAAAATGTGTGTGAAGATGGTTTTAAAGAGTACTAAATAGTACTATATTTGGTACAATTTGGTATTGAGTGAATAGGGCTTGAAATCTGAAATTTGGTATTAGAGTCGCTGTTCATGAGTAGCCTAGACATATGGAGGTGATTTTGAAAATGTTTAATATGCAGGGTGAGATGAAAAAACTGCAACTAACTTCAGTCTGCTGTCATTTCTAAGACACTCGTCCGACAGTTGTTAAAATTATTCCAGTGGCAGTTCTTTATATTGTTTACAAGCGTACAAAAGCATTTTGGTGAGAATTTTCAGAAAAAAATATATTCGAGATGGAATTCAAGCGTGATAGGAAACCACAAGTGGCTATCGTTAGAGCGCTCCAGCATTTAAATGTGAATAAATCTTTTGTGTCACGTACCACCGCTCGTTACCATGATACTGAACGTCAAGGAAGTGGACGGAAGAAAACAGCAACATTAGCAAAAAATTACCGAAAAGTAAAGAAGCGACTTGATCGAAACCCGTGTCGCAGTGGTCGAAAAATGGCTCGGGAGCTGAAAATATCGCAATATTCCATCCGGCAAATATTGAAAAATGAGTTCGGGGTAAAGCCATTCAAATTCCAAAAAAGTGCAAGAACGTACACGGAAACAGAATGAAAATAGACTCAAAAAAGCTAAAGAGTTGCTTCGCTTGGCCGAAAGTGGTGAACTGCCGAATTTGGTTTTCTCCGATGAGAAAACATTCGTTAATTGTCTAGAAATATTTCATAGGGGTTTGGGTTATTTAGGTTTGGAAGATATTTGGGGTTGAAAATTGACCAAAACCTGACATTTTCTAGATTTTGCAGTCGCCCTACAGTTGCCAAATAAGAATCAATGAGTATGTAATTTTTTATGAAGTTAGAGCTTGGGGCAGCGCTGAAGCCTAGCATTTTGGATAGTCATCGAATTATAATGAAATGAACCAAAATTTAGTGTGAAAAATACCACAATACCATCAAATACATGAGGGCACATCTCCGAACTATATATTGATGCTGGTTTCGTTGACAAATCCAAATATCGGAAATACAGGAGGAATAACATTTTCAAATATTGTTTTAAATACCCATTAACACGATATAGGGCGTTAATATAGTTCAAATTCTACGAAGATTTGCATGAGCACGTGGATTCGTTCAAAAACCAAAATAAGAAAATCACTCTAGCTTCTAGGTGTGGTATAGTCCCCATATGCATGTATTCCAAGATATTCGATTTTTTTAAGGATTTTAAGTGCATTTTTCGTAATAGGCTCCACCTTCTCTGGCAGATAACTACCTATGAATGTCCACGTTTTCGTATAGCCCCCATATAACTGTACCTCCAGATATTCGATATTTGGATGATTTGTATAAAACTTTTCACCGGAATTGTTTCAAATTTGATAATTAAAGTTCGTAATGGATACTCCTATGACAGAAAATAGTTATACAGGTCCATATTTTCGAATTGCCCCAGTTCCTACCAATTTTCGGTATTTTGATGATTTTAGCTACGTTTATCAACAGAATTATCTTAAACATGGTGTTTGAAGTTCGAAATAGGCACCACGAAATACACCTGATATTCTGAATTTTTGTATTTTAGCAGAATTTTCAACGGATATTTTTAAATTTTGGAAGCTCTTCTTAAATGGTGGAGGTTATTAAAAGTTCGGCCAGGCCGTACTTATCTGATTTTTTTTACTTGTTAACAATAATTTCTTGACAGACTAATTCGATTGTATAAATGTTCGAATCGAACATTTTTTTTACCTATTTTATGTAACCGATTAACTTTAAATCTGTATCATTAGTAAACTAAAGGAATTAAATAATTGAATAATTTAGTTATTAAAAATATATCGGTTCCGACGGATATTCCATCAATTGACATTCATTTTAAACAAGGAGGTTTCACTCAATTTTATTAAATTTGGTCCCGTACCCTGTTTAATATCTTTCAAACATAGCCGATTCAAGCAAAAAATTCAGTCTCCATTAAAATATCATTAAACTGTAAACATTTGTTATATATTCGCCAATGTAGATCATTGTCGCAAACATATTGTAAATATAATCTCGGCGAACATGTAATTACGTTATATTAGTTGAACGAGAATTTGTTATAAATTAACTAACTATGAACAAAACTTCTCGTCGAAAGTAGTGGTTAAATAAAAAAAAAAATGGAGGTCACAACTTCAGTATCCGTAATTATTGTTCTGTTTGCTATTTCAACATTAAGGAAGCTTGAGGCATCCTTAGTTCCCATAAAGGTGAAAAGGATATATTTCATAAAATTTAAAAATATTTTAAATACGAGTTATACATAACATTTATAGCACACCTGGACATATGAACTGAAATCGGTGGAAGCTCATTCGGATAATCCAGATTTATGGAGTTTCAATGAATTTAAAGTGGAGCGCATAAGTCGTGGGGTCTATGCAGCTTCCATAAGTTTTACCGTAAATTTTGACATTGTAGAAGGCGATGATACCGAGGTTAATATTCCTTCCAATAGCCTTTATGTATATTCCTGAGTAAAATTTTTTTCCCTTATTTGTAGATTGAATTCCTTTCATATCGCAGTGAAAACGGTGTCAAAGAATACAAACCGATACCGTTTAAGGTGCAGCGTCAACATCTTTTCAAATATTTCGATAATCTGTACAAACTTATTATGGGCACCTTGAAGGAATGTTCCAATATGCCAGTATTTGAGGATAAATTTGAACCTCCATTCGAAAAGAAAACGTATGTCTTGGACAAATGCCAATTCGATCAATCAGAGTTTCCACAACATATTCAGGATGGATTTTACAAGGTTATTGTTAATGGTTATGGTGCGGCTACTTGGAATATGGTTTTCATTGTCGAAATTATAAGTGAGTTGTAAATTAGTGACAATTTCATGGCGTTGGATTTTGAATTTTTAATTATTAAAGGAAAAAAAATGGCAATACTAATCCTTCTTGCACAAAATGTTCAGTGTGGTCCTGTTATTTGGTAAAGTCCCCCGATAGGTATAGCTGTGTAATATCAGCCCAAATAGTATGAAATTTGGTACTTATGACCAAATTGAGCCTAGAACAAGTATGTTAAATTTAGTGAAAATCGGTTCAGATATAGCAATAGCTCCCATATATATTGTTTATCCGTTTTGATATATTTGTAATCAGCAAACGTAACATGCACCTTGTAAAAACGATATTTGGAGAAATATATCAAATACAGCATAGAAATACCTTTTCTAAATTTCATCGAGATCGGTTCAAATTTGGATATAGCTCCCATATTTAGGGTGAGATGAAAAAACTGCAACCTATTTCAGACTCCTGTCATTTCTAAGCCATTCGTCCGACAGCTGTTAAAATTATTCCAGTGACAGTTCATTATATTGTTTACAAGCGTACAAAAGCATTTTGGTGAGAATTTTCCAGAAAAAAAGTTATTCGTGATAGTGTGATTTCTTTATATTTGGCTGGAAAACCACAAGTGGCTATCGTTTGTATCTCGTACTATCGCTTGTTACCGTGATACTGATAGCGTAGCTCGACGTCAAGGAAGTGGACGGAAGAAAAGAGCAACATCAGTAGAAATGGTTCGAAAAGTAAAGAAGCGACTTGATCGAAACCCACGTCGCAGTGATCGAAACATAGCTCGTGAGCTGAACATATCGCAATATTCCATTCGCCAAATATTGAAAAATGAGCTCGGGGTAAAGCTGTTGAAATTCCAAAAAGTGCAAGAACTTACACTGCAAGAAAAAGAAAATAGACTCAAAAGAGCTGAAGAGTTGCTTCGCTTGGCCGAAAGTGGTGAACTGCCGAATTTGGTTTTCTCCGCTCCGATGAGAAAACATTAGTTGTCCTGCAGTTTGTTAGCAAACAAAATGATCGTGTTTACTTGCCAAAGAGGTCAGCTGAAGATGTGTACCTTCGGTTGGCCACCAGAACTCAAACGCCGGTCATGGTGATGGTGTGGACCGCCATAACAGCCGATGGTCGCTCTCCTCTCGTAATAATCAAACGTGACATCAGAATAAATGCCGAATATTATCGCGAAAATAATCTGGAGGGTGTAATAAAGCCTGGGAAAGCAAACATTTTAGCCGCAGACCATGGAGACTCAGCTCCATCGCACTCAGCGCACGCCACCCAAGAATGGTGACAAAATGAGGTTCCTCGCTTCATTTCCAACGCACAATGGCCATAAAAATCTCCGGATACCAATCCGTTGGACTATTTTGTCTGGAGTATTTTGGCACTTACAAAATACCAAACTGTCGATCACCTCAAGCAAGCGCTTCGCCGGGAATGGACCAAAATACCGCAGAGCAATATTCGGGCAGCGTACGACGGTTTCATTGGCCGTTTGATGGACATAATTCGAACAAATCTAAACTTATTCTCAAATTTGATGCTATTTCCGACATTTTCTGCTTTCATTCAATAAAATTAAAACAAGAAATAATAAAAATTATGGCTTTTGACTTTGTTGCAGTTTTTTATTTCACCTTGTATGTGTTCGTCCGTCCGTCTGTCTATTTCAATTTACTATCACTCTAAAATATTTTAATAAAAAAATTAATATTTTTGTTGCATTTTGTGACATGTTTTTTATTTTTGTTATATTTTTTATTGAATGATGTTTTATACCCACTACCAATCTATGGAGGATATTGTCATTCCATTTGTAACTCCTCGAAATACTCATGTTAGACCCTACAAAGTACATATATTCTGTATCAGCATAAAATTCTAAGTCGATTTAGCGTCCGTCTGTCTGTTGTTATCACGAGATCTTGAGAACGAATTGAGGTAGAAAGCATTTATAGTTCATAAGTGGCCCATGTCGATTTATGTTTTCGATATAACGGTACCTCCTGATATTCGGTATGTGCATGATTTTAGCGACAATATCCACCGGAATTGTTTCAAATTTCGTATTTGAAGTTTGGTAGCGATACTACAGCATATGACAGAAAATAATTTATATAGGTCCACGTCTTCGTATAGCTCCCATATAACGGTTCCTTCCAACTGGTGGAGAATATCCATGGAGTTAAGTTTACGGCCATAATAGAAGTCTTTTGTTTTTGAAGATGATCGCAGAATACTAAGCATTTGGATTGGAGCAACAAAAGTAACATTTTACTTATTTTCCGGTCACTCTACAGGACAGGTATTTAGATGGCCATTCGATTATAGTTATCGGGTAAATGATCCACATCTTTTGTTCGATTTTTTTTTTTGAATACCGATATTTCAGGATAATTTCTAAACTCTAACAGCGGTTGTATAAAATATTTTCCGGAATATCTGGAAATTCTATTACAGTCTTAGAAGCGGATTTTTCATATTTTCAGATACTAAATGAGGATTATTTAAAATAATTTTCTGAGGTAATATTTGGGTACTAAAGGTCACTATTTTAATATAGAAAAGATTGAGCCGATTGAAAGTAGTTTGATCTTTACAGCAGATTTCCAGGAGCAATTTTGTTTTGGGGATTTTAAGGGAAAATAAAACAGGCCCTTTCATATACCTCTAAAAATTATTTTTGTTTGGAAGATTTTTTATACGAACTTCTTTCTATAGATCCAAATATAAACCACGGGATTTTGGTGTGGTATACTAAAAACTTTCCAACTTATATTTTTACTTTATAATTGTAATTTTTTCTAACGACAACTTCTTCAGGGAATCAAGCAAAAACATTTAGTTATTTGATTCGACCTGCGCCACAACAGTTAGAGACCATTCGACCCTACCATGACCGGAAATTAATACTTTATAAAAACCTTCAGCCAAGTGATTAGGGAAACCATCCTGACTAAATTGACATTTGTTTAGTGTGTACACCCCCTTGGCCAAGGGTGGATCAAATTTATCCTCAAATACCGGCATATCAGAACATTCACTAAGTGTGTCCATCAGCATATCCTTGTAAAATCCATTGAGGGTTGAAATTAAGTGCTGTCGCGGCATCCTAAATGGTAGCACCTTGTATTCGTTGACTCCATTGTCACTGCGAGCGGCACTAGCCTCAATCTGAAATCGAAAATTCAGAATTTAAAACTAACTTTCAAAAGAGAGTTTTTTGAATAATTTTACATCACAATCCACAGTCTCGTCCACATCGAAATCCAGGGTAAAGGTGCCAGATATGGCATAGACTCCACGAGAAACTCTTTCCACACTCAAATTTAGGCTGAGTAAGTCAGCGTCAGCGGATTCGGATTCCAAAGATTTTATTTCGTATGTCCATGTTTTCTAATACCAAAAAAAAAAACAAAAGAAAAAAAATAAAATAAAAATAAAATAAATAAATAAATAAATAAAAAGATCCATTAAGCTGGAGATGTTATCCTTGAAGGGGTTGGTTAAATATTTACCTCATTGGCTCCTGGAACCATGGCATTAACAAGGACCACAAAGCAATGAAAGCTATATAACGATTTCCATATTCGATTTTTGTTATAACCCAACACCATGATAGCCACTTAATATTTAAACCTTCCTGACCACACTGGCGACACTTCCTACTATTGTCCAGCTCAATAACAGTTTAAGCTTTTTATTTATTTCCCCATTGTTAGAGATTGTTTGAGTGATAACAATTAGAGTCTAGTTAGTAACATGTTTGAGATCACAATCTGTTGCCAGGCATGCAACAGACATGTTCGCATATTCAGTTCACATTTTTGTGAAGCGTTGTATTCAAATAATTTTTTTTTTATCTGAGTTATTGTAATTTTTAATGTGATACCCTACAACACTTCAATATGTTGTAAGGCCCCGTATGTACAAATCCATTTTGGAAGATTTCGTTTTTGAAATGATGTCATAGGGCCCTGCCCATATGGTACCCCTAGATTTTTGACCGGGGGCCTTTGCCCAATTTTTGCGAACTCCGTCGTGTTGTTAGATATTCAAAATAATTTCACACGAAAGTTGTGGTAAATTTTACAGCTACATATAATCCAATGGTGATGCGAAATGCCAGTCCTTAAGTCTAACCTCATGCAATTCCATGGAGATTGGGTTTCAAATCCTGTAGAGCGACTGAAAAATCAGGAGAAATCTAATTTTTAAAATTGCATCTTCAAAAGCAATAGGCTTGAATTCTGATCCTAACCCTACCCACATGCAAAATTTCGTGAAGATCGGACGATAATTGCGACCTATATATAATACCCTGAAAATACATTGTTGCGAGGTGTAGAAAAACTTTAGAAAATGTGCGATTTTCTTAGATTTTATCCTTTTCTGGCAAGAGACCATTCCGGATTTATGAGAATTGTTCAGTGGTTCTTGAGTTATAAGCACACTAATTAAGATATATTTCATATATATTGTACCCATTTTGCTATATATCTCATATCTTGGCTTTCAGCATCACTGTAATGGTCAGAAGCGACATTTTAATGTATTTATTATTTGGCCGGGAGTAAAAATATTCGCAGTATAGTGGAAATTTTCGTATTTTTTGACATAAAAGTTATAATTCATTTTACCCGCTAAACATTGGACGATGACTGTCCAAATTGGTAGGCTTCTGGCCTGCCCAAAATTCTAACTCCATGCAAAATTCCACGTCGATTGAAAAACTGCAACCAACTTCAGACTGCTGTCATTTCTAAGCCACTCGTCCGACAGCTGTTGAAATTATTCCAGTGATCGGTTATTATATTGTTTACAAGCGTACAAAAGCATTTTGGTGAGAATTTTCCAGAAGAAAAGTTATTCGTGATGGACTTCAAGCGTGATAGTGTGATTTTCTTATATTTGGCTGGAAAGCCACAGGTGGCTATCGTTAGAGCACTCCAGCATTTATATGTGAATAAATCTTTTGTGTCTCGTACCATTGCTCGTTACCGTGATACTGGTAGCTTAGCCCGACGTCAAGGAAATGTACGGAAGAAAATAGCAACATCAGCAGAAATGGTTTGAAAAGTAAAGAAACGACTTTTTCGAAACCCGTGTCGCAGTGGTCGAAAAATGGGTCGTGAGTAGAAAATATCGCAATATTCCATTCGGCAAATATTGAAAAATGAGCTCGGGATAAAGCCATTGAAATTCCAAAAAGTGCATGAACTTCCACGGCAGCAGAGGGAAAATAGACTCAAAAGAGCTAAAGAGTTGCTTCGTTTGAAAGAAGGTGATGAACTGCCGAATTTGGTTTTCTCCGATGAGAAAATATTCATTGTCCCGCAGTTTGTAAACAAACAAAATGATCGTGTTTACTTGCCAAAGAGGTCAGCTGAAACTGTGCACCTTCGGTTGGCCACCAGAACTCAAGAGCCGGCCATGGTGATGGTGTGGGCTGCCATAACAGCCGATGGTCGCTCTCGCTCGTTTTAATCGACCGTGGCATCAGAATAAATGCCGAATATTATCGCGAAAATATTGTGGGGGTTGTATTAAAGTGCAGTGCACAATGGCCACCAAAATCTCCGGATACCAATTCGTTGGACTATTGTGTCTGGAGTATTTTAGAAAGCAAAGTTGGCACTAAAATATACCAAAATGTCGATCACCTCAAGCAAGTGCTTCGCGGGAATGGGCCAAAATAACGCACAGCAACATTCGGGTAGTGTGTGACGGTTTCATTGGCCGTTTGAAAGCCATAATTCGTGCCAAAGGTTAGCAATTCGAACATATCTAAACTTATTCTAAAAATTGATGCTATTTCCGACATTTTTTGCTTTCATTCAATAAAAGTAAAAATAAATGTAAAACTTATGGCGTTTGACTGTGTTGCAGTTTTTTTTATCTCACCCTGTATATATACAATGTTCTGCCAAAGGAGGTAGAGCCTGTTACAAACTATAAGTATGAATATTTAACAATTCCGTTTGTAAATGTGGCTTAAATATAAGGTAGGTACAGTTATATGGGGTTATAACCCAGATGAGGTAGAACACTTTAAAATCATAAAATGCTGAATTTTTTTCATCAAAAAGTCGTAAAAATACCGAATATCGAGAAGTACAGTAATATCAGGGCTACCGGAAAATGTGGACGTACATAGATAATATTTTGCCACAAGAGGTAGAACTTATTAGAAAATTTGTGAACCGAATTATATACAATTGCATTTTAAAATGTGTTTCAAATTCCAAAATACCGAATATCGGGAGGTACTGTTATATGGAGGTATATACTTTGTTGGGTCTAACATGAGTATTTCGAGGAGTTACAAACGAAATGGAAAAGTTAATAAACCCTCCATAGAATGCTGGAAAGCATAAAAATACCGAATATAAGGAGGTAACATTGTAAGGCAGAAATACCATAAAAATAAATATAGCCCTGAGGTATCAGATTATACCCTCTCACGAATGGAAGAGAGAATAAAATTAACCTATTACCCACATTATTATGAGGTAGAGGTGCATTGGTTGCACAATTCACAATATTCGGAAAGACCCTATACAGATATTGTATTTTATATGTATAATTGTTACATAATAATACATAGGTTGCGGAATTTCACGCATTCCTTATTTTTGAGTCTTCGATTATAAGTCACAGTTTGCTCTAGAAATGTTGAGGTGATAGTCATCTCCAGTTTAAGTGATGGGGGATCTTAAATACTGCCCTGCCACCAAAAAAACAAAAAGAGTAGAAATTTAGACTGTAAATTAAATTGTTTTTGTCCAGAACTCTCTCTCTCTCTCTCTCTCTCTTTCTTAAAAAAGAAAAGCTCCGAGACATAAAAAGCAAAATTAATTACAAACTTTTTGTGAAACCTTTTAAGAAGCGAAAAAATCGAGTCTTTGTAGAAAAAGCTGTATTTTTTTTTTTCTTTCACCGCGAATTAAAAATTGTTCTCTCTTCTTATATCTTCCAGGTAAAACCACAAAGACAACAAAAAAACAGCGCACCATCAAACGCAATAATAAAAAGCGGATATTTAAGCCATAGTCCACACCGCAAGTTTTTACGTTTAACACATAGTCAGTCACCAACACACTTATACCCCTCAACAGAACAATTTCAACAGCAAAAATGCGTCGCTCATCGTTCACACCGGTTTTCAATATCAGCACACAGGAGCCACTCATTGTGGTCGAAGAGACCAATCCAACAGATGAAGATGGCGCCGACGAGCTGCTCGGCGCCGTGGGTGGAGGTAATGAAAGTTGTACATCGGCAACCGCAAAAAGGACAAACAGCGATGACTCTGATCCAGAATCGCCCAAAAATCCCTATCTGCTGTGTCCGTTGCCTGACATGCAACAAAGACGCAAACACTCATTGCCATCATTGCAAATAACCGAGGGAATAACGGCCAGCCAGGTGAGGCGTTTATCCGATGTGGGTGGCGAAACGGGCGGCCTGAGTCCACACGATGTGGAATTCCTGACCACACTATCACAATCACAAGCTGGACCCTCGGGTGGCGGACGAAGACATTCCGTTGTGACCATATCGGCTGTACCACCCACACTTTTTGGACGTAATCGCCGTGAATCCATATCCGGTGCCCTCTACAGGTAAGCAAAAGTTCAGGGGTTACGATTGTGTGTCTGTGTAATTTTGGTTTTTGTGTGATGGGCTTACAGCCATAGCACTGTGTGTTTAAAAAAAATAGCCAAAAGAATGGATAATGAGTTTTTCCATCGCCATCTGTTGAAATTTTTAGTTTCACGGAAATGCTGTAATGGCTTTTTATTTTCAAATAATCTGAAGAGGGCTCAATATTGAATTTTGTGAATGAGCCACTCTACTGGGTATTGAGTTAGAGTTCAATAAATAAAACATTAGCGTGAAGTGGTTATTGAATTTAATAAAAATCATGGAAATCCAAGTAGGAAATGGCTGGTTCAGTTTCAGTGACGGAGAAGTTGAATTCATTGGAAGATGGCAAGGAAATCAATTTAAGAAATATTGGTTACTATTTGAATGGGTTTTACATTTGAAGGATAGACAACAAATGTCAATTTCGGATTTGTTACACAAATATTGAAGTGGGAGGAATTGTGTCAGTCGTTCATAAAAAGGGCGGATAACTTCGGAATTACACAAATTTCAAATTGTTTATTCTCTCAGAATTGCGACTCAGAATTATTGTCTCACAAATGTCCAGGCGAAGCGTTTTAAGCGGCTATCTCGAAATTTTGGATATGGGTTAACATTGGTGTATGATTTGTGGATAAGGCAGTGACCTGTAAAGCGACTGCAAAATCAGGAAAATTTTAATTATTTGGTCCATATGAATCCCTAAATGTACATCTTCAAACACAATAGACTTTAATTCTGACCTTAACCCTAGCCCCATGCAAAATTTCGTGAGAATCTCACGATAATTGAGACCTGTATATAATACCCTTAACACATAGTGCTGTGGGGTGTAGAAAAACTGTAGAAAATGTACAATCCAAAATTATAAGTCAAATTGAAAAAATCGCATGCGATAAAAAATATGACAAAAATTTAAAAAAAAAATGTAACAAAAATATTTACTTCTTTATTGTCGTATTTTTACGCGATTTTATCTTTTTCCGGCAAGAGACCATTCCGAATTAATGAACATTTTGCAAACCTGTCCAGCTGTTCTTGACTTATAAAGAGAATAAATAGCATCGGAAATAGCATCAAATTTAGGAATAAATTTAGATTTGTTCGAATTGGTCACGTTTGGCACGAATTATGGCCTTCAAACGGTCAATGAAACCGTCACACGCTGCCCGAATGTTGCTCTGCGGTATTTTGGCCCATTCCCGGCGAAGCGCTTGCTTGAGATGTTCGACACTTTGGTATTTTTTTAGTGCCAACCTTGCTTTCCAAAATACTCCAGACATAATAGTCCAACGGATTGGTATCCGGAGATTTTGGTGGCCATTGTGCGCTGGAAATGAACCAAGGAACCTCATTTTGTAATCATTCTTGGCGCATGCTGAGTGCGATGGTGCTGAATCTTGTTGGAATGTCCAAGGTCTGCGGCCAGAATGTTTGCGCGCCCAAGACTTTAAAACACCGTCCAGAATATTTTTTGCGATAATATTCGGCATTTATTCTGAAGCCACGGTCGATTATTACGAGCGGAGAGCGAGCATCGGTGTTTATGGCGGCCCTCACCATCACCATGACCGGCGCTTGAGTTCTGATAGTCGGCCACATTTTGAGCTGACTCTAAACTCTTTGGCAAGTTAACACGATCATTTTGTTTGTTTACAAACTGCTGGACAACTAGTGTTTTCTTATCGGAGAAAACCAAATTCGGCACTTTATCACTTTCGGCGAAGCGAAGCAACTCCTTAGCTCTTTCGAGTCTATTTTCTTTCTGTTGAGGTGTAAGTTCTTGCACTTATTCAATATTTGCCGAATGGCATATTGTGATATGTTCAGCTCACCAGCCATTTTTCGGCCACTACGACGCGGGTTTCGATCAAGTCACCTCTTTACTTTTCGAACCGTTTTTGCTGATGATGCTGTTTTCTTCCGTCCACTTCCTGGACGTCGGGCTACGCTACCAGTATCACGGTAACGTGCGATGGCACGAGACATAAAAGATTTATTCACATTTAAATGCTGGAGTGCTATAACGATAGCCACTTGTGGGTTTCCAGCCAAATATTAAAAAATCACATTATCACGCTTGAATTCCATCACGAATAACTTTTTTCTGGAAAATTCTCACCAAAATGCTTTTGTACGCTTGTTAACAATATAATGAGCTGTCAAGGGAATAATTTTAACAGCTGTCGGACGAGTGGCTTGAATATGACAACAGTCTGAATTTGGTTGCAGTTTTTACATCTCACCCTGTATATATCATCAACCGATTTCGGGTTAAGTGTTCATCAAATGGCAAATGTCAGTTCAAATGACCGGTATTTTGGCACATCTGAATAATATCAGTCTAAAAGCAAGTATATAAAATTTGGTGAAAATCGGTACAGTTATAGCTATAGCTCCCATATATATATTTCATTCGAGATGGTGTCTAAGTCCCTCACATTCATAATATCAATTCGAAAACATTGTTATTTGGAAATACCTTTGGTATATTTTGTCGAGGTCGGCTAAGATTTGGATATAGCTTCCTAATACCCTTAAATTGATTTCAGGTTCAGTGTGCAAATAATAGATAATATCAGCCCAAATGGAGAGAAAATCGGAACGTACGTTTCCATTTTGTGGAACTCGGCTCCGATTGAATTCAATGAATTAAATTAATATTTTTAGATTAATTTCTGAGATTTGTCTAGTATGACACCTTAACTAATATTCTCTAATGAAATTCTTTTATTTATATTATTTGCAGTGGAAGTCGTCGCGGCAGTGGCATTCAAGGACCACCGCTCACAGATCATCGAGGCAGTATTCATAACTTGCAATTGGATCTTATGGATGGTATTTTACACGCCCGTAAGACACGCTCCGGCAGCGGTGTCTGGCAGGCACCAATACTGAAAGAGACCGAAAGTAATGTTCCCGTTCAAACATAAATCAATAGATTGTTCTTCATCTTCAAAATAAAAATCTACACAAGCATAGCCTTCTTAAAACCCCTCAAAAGATTATATTTATTCAATTTGAAATATCTAGTTTTAAAGACTACATTTTTTATTCAATTAACTACGAAATGTTGCTACGAAAATTTGTGTGCCAAATACGGAGAAACAATCAATGCCGTTTTGTTTTGTGCAATAAATTATAATTAACCTCAACAGCAGCAGCAGCAGCAGCGGCAACAACAAGAAAAATAACGAAAACATAAAGCACAACTTAGCCTCATTAAAGAGCACGACTCAACAACTAATGGACGTTAATTTGGTTACAGCAGGAAACAGGAAATTGTCCAACATTCTATCCGCCCTCTTTACTTTGGATATTTTAATTTTTTTTGTGTCATCCTTCTACGGTTAGCCAATGTTAAAACTCAACATTTTTTTACAAAACAGAAGCGGTAAGTGAATTAAATTTATTTTCATCTTATTAATTTAATTTCAATATTTTATGTAGAGGAATTATTTTTATGCTCCTAGATGTTTAATTAAATGTGATTTTTCATAACCTTGTAACTCGGACCATATGACTAGAGAGGGAATATATAATTTAAAACAGCCAAAACGTGCCTCATCGAAGTAATGGTTTTAGACCCTAGGTCTTTTTGGACCAAATCCGTTTCATGGCATTTGGAGTCGATCTAGAGATGTCCGTCCGTCTGTCTTTCTGCTGGCTGGTGCGCAAACTTATATCGAATTCGGAGATGGGCAAAATTGGTATTTTGGTACCTCCCCACAAAAGGTTAATATTTTCAAAAAAAAAAAAAAAAAATATATATATATATATTTTACTGCACTGAAAGAGAATAAATTATGCAATTTTGCTCCAACTTTGCAAATCCTAATATTTGCATCAGAGCTAGGTCAAGTGCAAAAATGGACTACATCGGTCTACTCCGTCAAGTACCTCCCCCACAATGGCTCCAAATGTTGAATAAAGTTTAACTCTTATAAAATGTGAATTAAGAGTCCGTTTGTCTTTAAAGTATACCCATCACAATATTTTTACTAACCTAAGGTCACAAAGGCTCAAAATTTTGAATAACCAAAACGATCATAAAATCCGAAATAAACATTCGCTTTAACACAAGATTTTCTGTAAGGATGGTGTATATCGGTCCATTCCCTCTGGTACCTGGTACAAAGGGTCAAAATTTTGAATACACATGAAGCTCATAAAATGCGAAAGTAACATCCGATTAGATTCGGGCTTGGCACATCTCAATATTTCTTTCAACACAAGATAAAGATGGGAGGGATAGGACCATTTCCCACATATAGGGTTCGAGATTTCGAAAAACCAAATAATCAAAGAAATCGGTTCAGATTTTTATATAGCTCTCATATATATCTTCAAACGATTTCGGGTTAATTGTGCACCATATGGCCAATATCAGTCCAAATGACCTGAATTTTGCCACATCCGACCCTATTCAGTATAGAAGCAAGTATATCGAATTCGGAGAAAATCGGTTCAGATATAGATATAGCTCCCATATATAGATTTCATCCGATTTGGTGTTTAAGTCCCTCACACGCGTGATATGCACTCCACTCGGTTCATATTTGGTACCAGATAACTTATGGAGCTCTAAAATACCTCTGTCAAATTTTATTGAGATCGGATCAGATTAGCATATAGCTCCCATATATATATATTTATTCGATATCAGGTGTATTGTGCACGAAATGGCTAATATCAGCCCAAATGGTCTGAATTTTGGCAATTCCGTCTGTATGCATACAAGAAACAAGCACTTCAAATTTGGTGAAAATCGGTTCAGATATAGCTATAGCTCCCATTTTTATCCGATTTGTTGTTAAAGTCGCTTACAGGGTTAAAATTCAAATATTGCCAAATTTGTGCCAAATGGTGGAGGGTATTCAAAGTTCGGCCCGGTCGAACTTAATGCTTTTTAACTTGTTTGTTTTAAATTCTTATATGATTTAGACAATGCATTTTTTAGTTTTTTTTTTTTGAAATATATTAAAACAAATTCATTAATTAATAAAAAATAAAAAAAAACACGTTTTATCTTCTTTCAGCTCAATAAACCACCTCTACAACCAAACAAAAAAATATTCAGGATATATTTTCGAAAAATCATTGAAAAAGGTTTACATATTGATAATATTGTATTTATTGTTTATGATATTATATTTTAGTATAACAATTTATATGTACTCTTTTTTATAGAATATATGTTTTCGAAAAAACAAATAAAGAAAAGAAACTAGACATAACTATAAATGTATTAGTAAATAAAAACAAAAACAGAAAAAACAATATTTAATAACACGATTTCAGTGTGTAGAAAAATTACAAAAGAAAAACTCAAAAGTTTTGTGAATGTTAAAATTACAATAAAATAAATAAATAAAATTTAAAATGATTCCATTACTAGAGACTAAGTTTATTTTTTAATTAGAACACCTACACACACAAGAGAACAAAAGGCAAAATTACAAAAGGTATTACTGTTAAAAAATTAATATGAAACTAATTATTAAAAATAAATAATTTAAGAGCAATATATTAATTGATAAATTAATAAAAAAAAAACTATTTATATTATTGTTTAATATAACAATTAAATTAAATAAGGAACATTTAAGAATATATTGTGTGTATGTAGCGTTAATGTGAAAATGTAATTTATTTCGAAAACACTTTAAATTCATGTTTAACATAATTTATTTTTAAAACCAATAAAATGCAATTTCCCTCGAGGCTATGAAACTGTCATGAGCAATTAAGAAAAACATTTTATTCAAATATTTTGTGGTTTCAAATTAAAAACCAATAAGTTTTGACGCTGGTTGAGGACAGCATCAATATTGGTATTTATCATAGAATCAATATTACAGATAGAATTTTGACATCATTACTAAGATGTTTGTTATTGAAAGTGTGAATGGCACCACCTTAAATTCGGTACTGTTTTAACTAATTTCGGGTCTCAACATATAATGTATCTTCTACTGCGATTTCTTTCACAAGAGCCCCTCTATTTGTTATATCATGTTATCCTACAAAAGCTGTCGTTGAAGTCTCATCAACGACTGAGATAACCGCAAACGTACTGTTTCGTGCATCTATGCTGTAGTTATCAAGGCTTCTAAGGGTTTCGATTTCCTCGGAAAATATAAAACTATCCTGTAGTCTCATGTAGGTCCACTTTTGTGCATTATTCCCAAATATTGGTACCTGCTAATATCCCTCTTTTCGAAAGTCCCCTTAGGGTGTGCCTATTTTGTTCGACTTCGTTTTGTAAATTATGCCATACACTTCCTCAAAAATGTTACCTTTGGTTATGACCGGTGGCATTTGCCCTTTCGTACCGAGATGTATGGTCATCCAAAATGCTGCCCTATCCTTAATTGTAACCTAATGCGAAATTCTATGTCGATTTGTCTTTAATTGTTAACTGAAGGGCGTTTGCAAAATCGGGAAAATAGGCTTCTATTCTGCCCCTAAATCTATGCAAAATTTCGTAATTTCGATAAGAAGATCCATATAAAACATCATCGGCCTAGGACCAATATTTCGAGATGCTACAAACTTGTTGCTCCATTAAAACTTAAAATACCCCCAACACATAGCGCTGTAGAATACAAATATCGTTTCTATCTTCTTCCATATCTTTTCTATATTCTCTTTGAGAGCCATAGGAATACCTTTTTAAGAGCTATTGGCGGATCTCCGTTTCCTGGGATAAGGAGTATGAAGGAAGTCAGAAATATTTTGGCTCAGAAATTAGGAACTTTGCGAAATTTTTGGTATTAGTCCCACTATTTAGTGAGCGAGCTGACAAGCTGAACCGATTTAGTCTGTCCATTTGAAAAAGCAATCGATCGACCTGACCCACAAGAAATTTAACATGAATCAGAATCGCCGATCCAGATACCCCGATGGAGAATTAGACCCAAAAACGAGGACTCTCGTCCCACATTGGGCGCCATAGTTTTATGTATTATTTGATTTGATTCGATATGAAATACCAGAGAGCAGTCCCTCCAACGATGCAGTCTCGTCAATAGAGCATTAGCTTCCCAACTCAAGAACGTATATTGTGGCCCACGTTGGGCGCCACGTTGTTATAAAAGTAAACTTTTAAGAGTTACAGGGAAGTTTAGCCTAAGGCGCATCATGTAGGCCGCAATTTGACCGGTCTCGAAAATTAAATAAAATGTTCACCGAACTCGATCCAATGATGCGACCAGCCTATAAGCCATTCCAAACTGTGACTTTTTCAGGTGACTTTTTCAGCCGATCTTCATTCGTCTCTGAACACAATTTTTAAACCCTCAGCCATTAGTACGGTCAAAATATGCCTCATCCCAAAAATGGCTTAAGACATCAGGTATCTTTGGACAAAATTCGTATCGGGACATTTGAAGTTGATCTAGGGCTGTCCATCCGTCTGCTTAGCTGGCTGGTGCTCACGATAATCTCGAAGGGAGTATCCGATTTGGGTCAATTTTGTACATCGTAATATTATTGTCAGATCGAGTTCGAAGATGAGCAACATCAGTGCGAACCTTCTGGCGCCTCCAGCATAAAGTTTAAAAATGTTCAAAAGTTTAACTCATAGAAAAGGAAATTATCATTCGATTTTGTGCAAATTTTGCTAATCCCAAAATTTTTATTAGTGCTAGGTCAGGAACGAAAATGGACAATATCGGCCCACTCTCCAAATATCGGCCACACACCGACTTTCTCCACCTGAAAGTGTCAAAATTTGGAATAATTATAGCTACCATAACGCCCAGAGGCGTTTTGATACTGGGTGGGAATGTTGTCGAAAATAGTTTCTTAGATTGAGACTTAGATTTGAAATGGCTAAGTCTCCTTTAGGCCACAAACCGACCATGAAATTCGTGCATATTTTCAAGACATCTGTAATATATAAAATCTTCTCTCGTTTTTTTTTTTTTTTTTATATTTTTCGCTTTTTATGGATTTTTTAATATACACTGGAATCATCAATAAATCCTTGGACTCATATTTTATAAAAGTGAAAAAGAATTGACTTCAGACTCAATTCCGATTTATTGAACTCTCAAGCCCATAAATGCAAAGTCCAAAAGAAAATTATATTTTCGGCTTTTACTAAAAATTACAAAATTTTTTCCCGATTGCTCATGTATGTTTAATACCTTTTTATTGACCAGAAATACAAAAATAAAAACAACTATATACATATTTATACTATACAGAAAAACTATCTACCACAAAAAAAGGAAACAAATCCCAAGTGACAACAATCATTGTAAATTAAAATTAAGTTAGCAACAAAACCAAAGACCTAATGGAACCCCCAGAACCACCAATAAAACTACATCTACAAATCTACTAAAAAAAATACAAAAACAATACAGGGTGTCTAACACATCACAACAAAATAGATCTACTTAAACCCAACTGAAGTCCCACTGATTATTATAAAATAAAAAATTAAAAAAACATAAATGAAGAAAAAAACCATATTTATAGAACATAATTGTATAAAATGATTATAACGAAGAAGAAAATGAACACCAACAACAAATACGTACATAAAACATGCATAAACATATGGTTAACACATATATTAGAAAATGTGTATGTATTTTACTTCTTACACACTCACTCTTACACACATACGCAGATTGAAAGAAATTGAAAGAAAACACAACTATACTCCTCCTCCCCCTCCTCCATGTTTAAATGTTTAGAACAAAAGCCTTAAGTAATAGCAACAATTAAAAACGTAATATGAATAATATGTAACAATATTAATTCCGGAATTTATTTATGTACACAAGATATTGGTAGAAGCATTTCGCATACACATGCACCCATGCCAAAGCAGAATATGAATATGAAATTGAAGGAAGACACTCGCCAGTAGCAGATAATTGTCATTTGAATTTATTTTGGCTTGAGGACATATTTGATTGCAAAATTAATGGAATGCTAATAAAACATTAAGTATCGAAGATATTATTGATAGCAGACACAGTGGGAGGATTTACTGGTGGTTAAATGGTCTGTAGTGGGATTCTCGAAATCATTTTTTGAGTTACCGACAAAAATCGTTAGTAACTTTAAAATCCAAAATGTTGATATAAAAAAATAAGTTTAAGTTGGCAACATTTGTATTTATCGGAAGGTCTTAGCGACTACTTTGATTTCGTCACTAACTTATCGACAAATTTCATTAATTATCGTAATTATAATTATTTAAATTTTGCCTACTTTTATCGGAAACTTATAAATGAGTTAGAGAAACATAGTGTATTTTGTATACCCTACACCACACCACCTACGTGTATTATGTCTTTGTGTATTTGTTTGTAACAGGGAGAAAGAAGCGAGATAGATAGTTACTTTTGAGGATCTTCATAGAATCACTTTTTCAGTCTATTTATGCATGTCAGCCGTCCATTCGTCCATGTATTCTTGAGAAAAAATGCAGGTCGCATTTATTATCCGATTGAGATGAAATTTTGCAAACAATATTTGTTTGACCCAAGGACGAACCCTATTGAAATTGGTGGTAATCGGATCAGATTTAGATATAGCTCACATATATCTTTAACCGATTTCGGCTTAATTGTGCACCAAATGGCGAATATAAGTCTTAGTGACCTGAATTTTGCTACATCTGACCGAATTCAGTCTAGAAGCAAGTACATCAAATTTGGAGCAAATCAGTCCAGATATAGCTATAGCTCCTATATATATGTTTCATCCGATTTGGGGTTTTAAGTCCCTCAGATGCGTAATATGCACTCCACAAGATTGATATTCGGTACCGAATATCAGACACAGCTCTGAAATAAGTGTAACAAATTTTGTTAAGATCGGCTCAGATTTGGATATAGCTCCCATATATATCTTCTAAGGAATTCGGGTTAATTGTGCACCAAATAGACAATATCAGTCCAAATGACCTGAATTTTGGCATATCCGACCAAGTACATCAAATTTGGTGAAAATCAGTTCAAATATAGCTATAGGTTCAGATAGAGCTATATCTCTCATATATATGTTTCATCCGATTTGTTTTTTAAGTCTCTCACATTCGTAATATGCATTCGACAACAGTGATATTTGGTACCAGATATCTTATAGAACTCCGAAATACCTCTGCCAAATTTTATCAAGATTTAATCTGATTTGGATATATCTTTCATATATATATTCAACCGATTTTGGGTTAATTGTTCACCAAATGTCCAAAATTGGTGACGAAACAATGATACTCGGTTTAAAATATTAAATACAGCCCAGAAAACATTATAAGCTCCAACTAAAACTAAACTAAAAGTCTGCCAAACTAAACCAAATCGATTCAAACAAAACCATGGAAATAAATTTAGCTGAAAATGTACCTCCCATACGTTACTTCCACCGAATTTCAAATTAAAACCGTAATAAGCAGCCAATGACGATCAAAGTTTGTATGATGGCATACTTCATACAAAATCATATTGTGGGTCCCGCCCTGTATTGGTAACTTCTATTGTCTTAACTTCTGTTTGGTGGCAGAGTAGGTGAATGAGGAGTTTCATAATTTAGAAACTTGGCTTAGACTTTTGGCCTCCTAGTGGGCTTCCTCATTGAACTTTCCTCTCTTCGGTATGGAATGGATACAGAGATTTCAGTCTTATTCGGTTCCATGGTTTCATAGTTCGAAACTTCCACGGCTTAAGGGAGTGCGATCGAGTGGGGAGCACAACTTGGATGCTAGGAGGGCGAGAGTTTCGAAATTAAAAGATCTCTGAGTTCATTTAAAAAATCCAACAAATTTTCATTCTCGGTCAAAGAAAATTGTATAACTCGAAAATCGAAGTTTGGAAAACCTGAAGAATGGTGAGCTTACTAATTTAAAAATTTGCATCTACTGAAAATATTTTTTGGTATTTTACTAATTTGTATTTTATAGCATCAAACTATACTTGCGTTAATTGCGGAATTTATAATTTTTGGGTCTCCTTTTAAAATAATACAATTTAAGAGATGTTATTCGAAGCTTCATGCCTGACCAGAGCTTCAACTTCATAAAATATATTTACTGCAATCGGAAAATTGTTCCAAGATCAAAGCCAGATAGCTCCAATACACTTCGCAATATTTCCCCACTGTGCTCATCACCCTCACAATGTTTATTGGTGTGTGTGCGTGTGTGTGTAAAATGTGAACAATAAAATTACAAAGGCAAACATAGCAATTAAACATAAAATTCAATTCATTTATTTTGATTTCGTAAAATAGTAATTAATTTCTTTAAATTAAAAATAAACTGTAAATTATAAAAATAAAATAGTTGTAAGAAACGTTTTTTTGTGCACCAAAAATATTTCTTCTTTGAATTAAAAAATAATGAGAAAAAAAACACTAAAATTAAAACTACAAAAACAATTTTGATGAGATGTACCACGTACCTTGTATCCCAGAGCGAATAAAAAACAATAAATTATTCGTTTCGAAAACTAAATTGTAAATGGCAATGGAAGTTTAGCTGGTTGTTGTTGGACACAACAATTAGAGATGAACTTTGGTTTTCTAATTTTACATTACAATTAATAGATGTTTAAATTAAAAAAAAAACAAAAACAGAAAACAACAACAAATAAACGAAAATATTTTCAATTAGAAGAACTAAAGCAAATATTGAATTAGATTTAATTGAGAAATTCCAAAGAAAAAAAAATTTAAAACAAAACAAAAACATATTTAAGTAATGGCGTTAAAGTCTAAAATTAAGAGTTAAGTGAAACAACACAACCAAAAAACACACAACATGTTAGTATAATTCCTTAAATTATTAATTATTGCAAAATTATTCTTAGAAAGAAAAAAAAAAAAACAAAACAAAATAAAAACTTATGTTTGATTTAAACTTATATTTGTATTTTCTTAAATTTATTTGCCCAAGACTATCAGAAATATTATAGGAATACATCAGCAGTGAGTTGTTAGAGATACAGTTGAACCTTTAGTAATAATTTAACATTTTCCCCAGAGCAACTGCCGAATGTTGTAGAAAAAAAAAAACTCTCATACAAAACCAATAAGAATTCTCCTGGGACATGCACCTGATTTTTTTTTCGTTACATAACATGGTATTTCCATTCATGCACATATATGCACACACATATACATGTATGCAGTTTGCGTAATATCGTTGATATTTGCTCACACGTACATTGGAAAGCCATAGCATTTAAATTGTGAAATACGACCTTAGAAGTTAAATATATCCCGCACGGCTACGTGAAAATGTTGTGAAATATTTATTTTATTTGTCAATAAGTTGAATCCTGAAGTAAAGCAGACCCAGGGGTATATTCGAAATTATTTTCTATTTTGATTTAAACAAGCTAATATTGACATTCTAAATAGGTTGGCCATGGCCAATCTCATTGAACTTGACCCATGTTATGTGAAATAAAACCTTAAGAAAGATTGTTCCAAATCGGGTACTCCATTTGAGCGTGCACTAGCCAGTCTTACTACAAATTCTCGAACAAGGATTTAGTCCAAGTATACAAAATGTACAAAAGTCGGACGTGGTCGATCATATAATTCTCTACCCCTACTTTGCCTAATGAATGTAAAGTTCTACTTCCCCTCTTCCACTATTATGGATATTTTCGGATTGATTTTTGGAGGGTATTTTAACTTTGTCATTCCGTTTGTAACTCCTCGAAATACGCATGTCAGACCCAACAAAGTATATATATTTTTGATCAGCATAAAATTCTAAGTCGATTTAGCGATGTCAGTTTGCCAGTCTGTCCGGCTGTCTATTTAGAGTTCGTAATGGGCTCTACTGTCAGTGACAGAAAATTGTCTATACAGGTCCAAGTCTTCATACAGGCCCCATACATCAGTACCTCCCTATATTCGGTATTTTGTCGATTTTAAGTACAACACCAACCGAAATTGTTTGAGTTGTCGTATTTGAAGTTCGTATTGGATGCTACAGCCTGTGACAGAAAATTGTCCATATTTTGATGATTATAGCTTCAACGTATATTTCAAGTTTCGAATTTAAATATAGTAATGGCTTATAACATATGGGTCCACGTCGTATAGACCCTAATATTAAGGCTATATTTAGTATTTTTAAAATGTTAACAGATTTTTTTAAGGATTTTATTTTTTGAAAATTTCCAAATTTGTTCCAAATGATGGAGGGTATTCAAAGTTCGGCCAGGCCAAACTTAATGCTTATTAACCTTTTTTTTTGAAATCCTTATGTTTAAGGTATACAGCTTCTTCGGCAATATTATAGATAACACTATGGGGTCCCAGAATTTCATTGTTTTGAGTTTTAATTATTTAGAAATCCAAATAGGAAAAAATATCTATATATATGCCCACGTATTGTGTTTTTTTTTTTTTTGTAAACAAATCAAATGGAAAACATGCCCAAACCCTAGCAAGACGTAAAATCTGGAGGTAAATTTATACAAGGGTAGAACCAAAACGTGTGCAAATATTGATATTTTCTAGATAATTTCTACATAATAAAAACTTCAAATACTAAAATTTTGGGGGAATTCAATAGAAAATATGACGAAAACATAAAAAATATTTTAAATCGGGTTTTACCCTTATATATTGACATAAGTAAAAAGTAGACCAGTATGGCTTATTTAAACCTACGATTCGGGATATAATCCAAAGCTCTCTACAAATTTATAAATTTCTTTATTATACATTACGAAATATATCTCGAAACAATGATGCCCCTTTGTATAGGGTCAAGGTTTATACCCTGAAATGTGTTTTTAATATGCATGAATTCCTGGTGCTTAGATATGATTACGAGTTTTGGGAACTAGAATAGAATTTTATGATTAATACATTTGTAAAATAATTTGATTGCTAGGATTCCGTTTAAATGGTCTTCTAAGACATATATTAGAAAAAGTAAGCAAAGGCTATAGTCGTGCGGGCCGACAGTGTGATAACCTACAACAGTATAATACATTCGAAACCCTTAAGGTTCAAATCCGTTTTGGTAGACTTCGTTTATGAAATAATGCTGAACAAACCTGCAGAAATCTTACGTTTTGTTTTTGACCTTGCCCTATATTTACGCTTTTTTTCTTGCTGATAATTTCAGCTGTTGTGTTTACAACAAATTCACACAAATGTTGAGGTCCATTAAATAAAATCCCATGGCAACCAAAATTTCGTGTCATTTGGTTTTCAATTGTGACCTGAAGAGCGGCTGCAAAATCAGGAATTTTTTTGGTCCATTTGAACAAAAAACAAACCCTACCTCAATGCAATGTTTCTAGTGGATTGGACGATAATTGCGACCTGTATATGATACCCTCAACACACAGTGTTGTAGGGTGTAGAATATCTTTACAAAATGTATAGTTCAAAATTTTATAGTTGAAAATTTAAATTGGCAAATTGGTGAAAATTGTCAAAATTCGTTCAGATGTTCTTGATTTATAACAGTAATAAATAACATCAGCTTCGATTATACCTATTTCGCTATATATCCGATATCATGGCTATCAGCATCACTGTAATGGCCAGCAGTGACCTTTTAATTTATTTGTGATTTCGCCGATATTTAAAATATTCGCGGTTCAATACATTTTTTTTACATACAATTTATGGTCTATTTTACCCACTAAATATTGTGTGATGACCATCCAAATTGGTATGCTTCTGTCCAACCCCTAAAATCTAGCCCCATGCTTAATAATTATGGACTCTAGTGGAAGTGTAAAATTCTGTTTTTGATCCATTTCAGCCCCTAAATAAAATAGGCATCTATTCTCGCTCTATCCTCACCTAAATTTTCAATTTGGTGAGGATCGGGCCATAATAATAATTGAGGCCTTTAGCGTTATTACTAATTAACATGCAAAGACGTACGAATAGACGGACATGTATACCTAAATCGACTCAGCTGGGCGAGATAGGAAGATCCATAAATAGTTTCCTATGGCGGGAACCAATATTTCGAGGTGTTAAATAATTTTTGGCCCAATCAAGTTATAACAAAAATTTGTTTTCAAACCCGTTCGTGGTGTACATTACAATTTCATTTCAATTTTCAAATTTCATTCAGTAAACAATTCATTTTTCCTTGCAAATTTTACAAAAATCTCACATAAATTAATCTTTTCAGAGAAAGTGTGGATCCAGTGCTGCGTACGTCTCAACTTTGTAATATTTATGTCAGATGTAGGACAAGTACTGACATAGATAATTTAGTCATCCTTTTTGTTCAACCTCCCTGAGTACAAAGTCAAAAATTTAAATAACAAATCCCGTAAAATGTGGTTCAAATATTTTTACCAGCATAAAGTCTCGCAAGAAGGGATGATTAGCGCTCCACTCCTGCTGGTCCCTCCACACAAATTGTACTTTTTTCAAAAACCTTGCAGAAGGTATTCTATTAAATTAAAACTGGTAACGTTAAAATGTAGGTGTCAGACTTAAGTCAGGTTGTGCTATGTAGTCCCACTCTGTCTTGTGACCCTCTTAAAATTCGATTTTCTTCGATTTTTCTTTAAAATTCTCACAATGCAAACATTAGACCTAATGTGATGACGGAATATGTTGATTCACTCTTTTGGTGCTTAAGTAATAGGTTTATACCTGCCGGAGGACAGACCAAAACCAAAGACAAATACTTTTGATTGGAATCCTCCATATACAAGTTAGTGTCATCAAATTTGACATAGGCCTTTGGATTATTTCCAGAATGATTGGTGGTATAAATGGATCTTAAAAACGTACGGTTTAAGTTATTTGCCAGACATTAGCTATAAACAAGTAAATATAGACGACATCGCTGAAGCAGCTTACAATTTAATGCTGATCACGAATATATATACCGTGTGAAATCTCCGACGAATATAAAAAGGAGTTAGAAATGATAGGATTTTAGGACAACTTTAAATTATCTGGTATTTTGGTGTTTTTTCATGGACTAAATACTCTTACCTTTAACGGCATTCAGAATGTGTAAATAGTTTTCCGACTAATTTCTCAGCGACAGTATAAATATGGTGCTTGGAAAAACAATAACACCTCCAAGGATTAATTAATTAGCTTAATTCAATATCCTTTTCCAACTTATTGAAAATGCAAAACATAATTGAATAACAATAAACTAATTTAACGCTGCTACCATCCTAAAGTATTTCTGATAGATAACAAATAGCAACAACAACATCAGAAATTACAAAAATAAATTGTTGCTATTTTTATTGCCCTGTAATTAAATATCAAGTGCTTGTCACATCTTACTTTTCCGATAATTTATTTATTGTTGTTTTTGTGTTTTTGCTATGCTAATTTTATTACAAACATACATGCATACATACGTACATTATTAATTATGTACCCAAAAAACCAATATGGTTTGTTCAATATTTATATACGATATATACCGACATTATTAAATTGTCTAAACATAATTAAATATTTATCACGATATAAGTTTATAAGTGTGTGTGTGTGTGTATGTGCCCACGATGGTCTTTTGTAATTGGTTTTGTAATAAAACATTGTCGCTGGACGACCACAAAATGTGACAAAACCACACGCAGACCGATCGACCGACCGATAGAGAAAACCCATAATAGTATTTAAAAATAACAGATGATGATGATACAATATTCAAAAAAATTAAAATTGCAAAAATTATTTTGTTTATTTAAGAGTCACAAAGTACATATGCACAATTCCAGTTTTGATGATTGGCAACAATTACGCTTATTGCATTTGTAACACTGGGTAACATTTTTGATGGGGGTGTATTAGTGCAAAAATAAACCTCAAATTTAAAAAAAAAAAAAAAAGAAAATATATTAATAATAATAATAATAATAATAATAATAATAATAATAATAATAATAATAATAATAATAATGAGATCTCAGCTAAAATAAAATCTATTCGATTTCGAGCGGAATTGTATTCCCTGTCGAAAACTCGATACTCGATTTGTTTTGTTACTCCCACTAAGTTGGTTGGTGAATTTGTGTTAATTTATTCAATAAAAATATTCTACGCTTCTTATCTTCAAGATTACCGAATGCAGTATTTACATTCAATGTGTCTCCCATAATAAATCCATTTTCAAAAATAACTATTTTTATATAGAATCATTAGAATTTTCCAATATTTTTGAAGTAAGTAGACTTTTTTATCCAGTGTTATATTGACATCCTGCTTTTTATACCCTCAGCCATATGGCTAGAGAGGGTATACGAGTATATCGTTTGATACGTTCAAAACGTACCTCATCGAAATAACGGTTTTAGACCCTAGGCCTCTTTCGACCAAATCCGGAAATTTGAAGTCGATCTAACGATGTCCGCCCATCTGTCCGTTCATCTGTCTGGCTGGTTGGTGCAAACGATAGCGCTCGAAGGGATAACTTGATTCGGTCCAAACTTGCCACATCGTAATATTATTCTCAAACTTAGATGGATTTCGGATATATGCAATATCGGTCCACTCCTTTTGGCAACTCCCCCACAAAATGTCAAAATCTTCTAACAAATATTTTACTGCACAGAAAGAGAAAGGATAATCCGATTTTGCTCCAACTTTGCAAATACTAATATTTGCATGGGTGTTAGGTCAGGTGCAAAAATGAACAATATCGGTCAACTCTATCGAAAGGGTCAAAATTTTTAGTAATTATAACTCTTATCAAATGTGATGTAAGTGTCCGATTGCCTTCAAATGACAAACATCATAAAATTAAACCAAGGTCTGGTGTGAACATGAAATATATCGGTTCACTCCTTTTTGTACCTCCCCCACAAAAGGTGAAAATTTTGAATATTCATAAAAACTCATAAAACACGAAATTAATATCCCATTCCATTCAGACTTGTCACATCTTAATATTTTCATAAACACAAAATATTATAAAAATGGCAGAGAACGGACCATTTCATCTGGTACCTCCTGCCGGTCAAGTTATTGAATAAGCAAAAAAATTATAAAATCCGAAATAAGCATCCGGTTCTCTTCATATTTCACACTTTAAATTATTTCTTCTAACACAAGTTTTGCTGTGAAGATGGAATATATCGGTTCACTCCTTTTGGTACCTCCCCCACAAAGGGTTAAAATTTTGAATATTCATAAAGCTCATAAAAACGAAATTAATATACGATTCCATTTAGGCTGGGCACATCTCAATATTTCCATCAACACAAGATCTGTTATAAAGTGGTAGAGATCCGACCATTTCCTCTGGTACCTCCTCCACAAAGGGCCAAAGTTTTGAATAGCCAAAGCAGCCAGAAAACGCGAAATTACCATCCGATTCCATTCAGACCTGGAGCATTTCAATATTCACATCAATATAAGATCGTTTGTAAAGATGATAGAGATCGAACCACTCCTTCTGGTACCTCCCCCACATAGGGTTCAAGTTTTTGAAAAATAAAACGCCCAAAGAAAGTGGAAGAATCCTCCAACTCTCATTAAATTTTACACACATTTTTGCGAACACACGATCTGCTCTGAAGATAGTATATATCTGCGAACACCTTCTGGTATCTCACCCACAAAGGGTCGCAATTTTCAATACTTTTATCTGTCATAACGTACGAAATAAGTCGGCGATTCTTTGAAATTTGCAATACCTAACTATTTCTCCCAACCAGATACTTGAGATAAATATGGAATTTATGATTTCGCATAAAACTGGATATAAATGTTGGGTTTTCTTGTAATTTTGCCCATACCAATATTACCTTATGTATTATATTAAGTATGCAAATGGAATACTTCGGCCAACTATATCTGGTACCTCCCATATATTTTAACATTTTCTAAAAATTATCACATAACTCTTATAAAGTGAAGGAAGCAGTCGATATAGGCCAAACCTGGCACGTCGCAATATTTATATCATTTTAATTTAGGTCCGATACGAAATGGACAATATTGGCCCAATCCTTCAGAACCCAATCTATAGCGGGTCATCAATTTGAATATTCAGAAGTCAAAATAAATGTAAATAATGGAACATTGGATGAGGGAATGCACCTGTCGGCAAAACCGACTGATATATTTTAACTTGTTTTAATGATAAAACAAGTAAAGAGCGGTAAGTTTGGCCGGGCCGAACTTTGGAATTTGGAACGAATTTGGCAATTTTTATAAAAAAATATATTCCTTTAAAATATTAAAACTACTACCGTTATATTTGAGTTTATACGACAACGTGGACCTACATTGGCAACTTTTGTCATAAGCCATTACAATATTCAAATGTGAAACTTGAAAAAAATTCGGTGAATAATGTAGCTATAGCTATACCAAAACGTGGACCTGAACAGACAATTTTCGGTTTTAGACTCTAGTATTCATTACGAGCTTCAAATACCAAATTTGAAACAATTCCGGTGAATAATGTCGCTAAAATCATCAAAATACTGAATATCAGGAGGTACCATTATATGGGAGCTATACGAAGAAGGCTGTAATATCCATTTTATATTTCATATATCAAATTTGAAACAATTCCGTTTAAAAATGTCGCTAAATTCGCCAAAATACCGAAAACAGGGAGGTAGCATTATATGGGGGCTATACCATGGACCTACATCGCCCATTTTCAATACCAAGAGTCCTGCAGGCATAATATACATTTGAGTAAAGTTTTATCAATCTACTTCATTTCGTTTAAAAGCTGAAGTGATTTCCACAGATGGTCAGACGGACATACGGACGAACATTACTAAATCGTCATAGAATTTTATGCTTAATGAATGCAGTTGTTGCCGAACTGTTTATTTAACATTTAAAATGCAACATTTTACTGGAATTAAATATTAAAAATATAAAAAATAACAACAACATCTCTTTATGACCTCTAAACAATCAATGTGAGTTTAAATTTAACGAAATAAACAAAGAACAAAATATAATTCATTGTAATTTTAGAAGGTATGCAAAAATAGTCGTTGTTATTAGCCTTAAAATTCAATAAAAAAATCGATGAACAAATTAATAGTTTTAAGTGGATTCAATGTTTAATATTTCGGTGAAATCTATACAAAAATTTAAAAAAAACGATTCTTTATAAAGTAATAATTTCAAGAATTACAAAAGAAAATAACAATTAAGTATTAACATTATTAATTATTGGTTCTCAAATGTCAACATTTTGCAATAACTCTATAAAAGGTATTATTTTATAATTATTGTAAAACACAAACAAAAATATTAAAAACTAAAAAGATATAAAAATTAAAACTATACATTTACTAAATAAATAATATTTAGTGAGTAGTCATAAAGCAACAAAGTGTATAATTTAAATATTAGAAAATAACAAAAATCTAACAATGACAGAAACCCCCTTAGCAATATAAAAACAAAAAGAATATTTCTTGTAATTGATGTGACATTTTTTCCAAAAAAAAGTATTTTAGAAGACAAAGATGCAAAAGCAAAAAATAAACTAATTTATGATTCCGGCAATCGCAATGATAGAAAACGATTGAGATTAAAAAAAAAATAAATAAATAAAATATGTTCATATAAAAAGTTTTATTTTCAACTAAATTTTAATAAAAATGTAATTAATAATAAAAATTCGGAATTGTTGTTCTTAATTTGGTAATAAAATGTATAGGTAAGTTTGGAGTCAAGTCATGAGGTCGAAAAGTTCCATTTACTTAATTGCTCTTGTCGCTTATGACTTTTTGGACGAATATAAGCCTAACCGGTATTCTTTATAGTTTGGTAAGTAGGTCTTAAAGATATTTTGATCTTACACAACTGTGAAGACTTATTATATTAGACTAGGAAGTGCCTGCTACATCGTCAGTAGAAAGTTCACCTTAAAATGTTAGATTAGTTCCAAAATTTCGTAATATTCCTTTTAAGTACTCAAAATGCATAATTTGTTCAGTTTGACAAAAAATTTTAATCAGAAATTCATACGTCGTACTAAATTTTTAGACTTTCAAAATTTTATATATTATTCAAGTTTTTCCTCTTTCAGAAAGAATAATAGGAAAATGTTTACCTTTTACACCAAAAAGTCTTCAAAACCATTCATTTTGAACACTTCCACACCAGAGATATCAATGTCAAATTTCAGGATTACAGCTTTATACATTTACTCAATACCAAATATAGTAACATTTAGTACTTTTCGTATAATTTTAGTAAAAAATTTTCAGAATTACCTCCATATTTTTATTCCAAATACCAGCAGAGACCTCAATATCAAACTTGAGGATTCCAGACCTATTTCTCCACCCAATAACAAATTTAGTACCATTTAGTACATTTTGTACAAGTATAGAAAGAATTTCCAAACCACCGCCAAATCTCAAAATCAGACACCTACACCATATAGTAAGTGCATTTAGAGAAGGAAGCTAGATAGACCCAAAGTTACTTTTGAGGATCTTCATAGAATCACTTTCTGAGTCGATTTATGCATGCCAGTCCGTCCACGTATTCTTGGAAACAAAATGCAGGTCGCATTTATTATCGGATCAGATTAAGATATAGCTCCCATATAACTTCAACCGATTTCGGGTTAATTGTGCACCGAATCCCTAATATAAGTCCAAATGACTGGTATTTTGGTACATCCCACCGAATTCACTCCAGAAGAAAATAAATCAAATTTGGAGAAAGCCGGTTCAGATATAGCTTTAGCTCCCACATATATGTTTCATCAAATTTAGGGATAATAGTGCAACATATGGCCAATATCACTCAAAAAGTCCTGAATATTGGTACATCCAAACGAATTCGGTCTAAAAGCAAGTACATCAATTTGGAGAAAATCGGTTCAGATATAGCTATTGCTCTCATATATATGTTTCATCAGATTTGGTGTTTAATATCATATTTGAGGATTCCAGCCTTATCCATTCCACCAATTCCTATTTTAGTACCATTTAGTACTTTTCGGACGAATATAGGACGCATTTTTAAACCACCACCAAATCTCAAACACAGATACCGTCAGTATATCAAATTTTCAGAATTTCTCAAAATTTAGTACCGTTCAGTACTTTTCGTAAAATTATAATGCATATTTCCTAGGGACCCCAACACAAAATATCAAAATTCCAGCTTTATCTTTTCACATGTAACCAAAATGTTCCATATGTCGCACCATCTAGTACAGTTCCCACTCGTAGTTAGTTACTTTCCAAAACCTCCTATAAATACCGAACTTACTTTCCAATCTTGATTTTCATAACAGAAATCTCAAGTTTTTAGATCTATACGTTCAAATTGTGCCAAATGGCACAATTTTAGTAGTTTAGTACCACTTTAAAACTTTTCGTAACCTTATAGTTCGAATTTCCAAAATTCTTTGGTACATCTATAGCTTTTAGTACATTTTAGAAATTTTCGCATCCTTTTACTACAAATTTAAAAAAAAAAAACAAGGGAAATAGCTTTAAGTTCGGCCTGCCCGACCTTTGAATACCCTCCACCATTTGCAAAAAATTTGACAATTTTCAAGAGTATAAAATCCATTAAGAATTCTATTTAAATCTTAACAATACCGAATGTATCCGTTATATTAAGGTCTATACGACGACGTGAACCTGTATAGGCAACTTTTGTCATTTGCCATTACAATGTTCAAATGCGAAACTTGAAAAAGAAAAAATTCGGTGAATAATATAGGGAGGTATCGTTATATGGGGGCTATACCAAAACGTGGAACTGCATAGACAATTTTCTGTCTCAGTATCCATTACAAATTTCAAATACCAAATTTGAAATAATTCCGGTGAATAATGTCGCTAAAATCAACAAATTGCCGAATATAGGGAGGTATCGTTACATGGGGGCTATACGCAGACGTGGACCTGCATAGACAATTTTCTGTCTTAGGCTGTAGTATCCATTCCGAACTACAAATACCAAATTTGAAACAATTCCGGTGAATAATGTCACTAAAATCATCAAAATACTGAATATCGGGAGTTACCGTTATATGGGGGCTATACCAAAACGTGGACCTACGTGGCCCAATTTCAATACCAAAAGTCCTGCAGACACAATATACATTTGAGTAAAATTTTATCAATCTACTGCTAGTGATTTCTGGAAGTTAGAGTGATTTCCAAAGATGGACAGACGGATAGACGAACGGACATAGCTAAATCGATATAGAATTTTATGCTGATCAAGAATATATATACTTTGTGGTGTCTTATTTTCCGTCATACATTCGAAACTTCATTGAAAGCGAGTTTTTTGAACATTCTAAATTTTATTATAATTGGAGATACATAGCGTGTTAGGTGCATCAAATCTGAGCCGATTTTAATATAATTTACCAAATTCATATTTGTACCAAGTACTGTCACTCATTTCGAATATTATTGGAATCGGTTATACATGTCGTTTTTGGTGCATCAAATATGTGAAATCGGCGAAAAATATGTATGGGAGCTATATCCAAATCTTTACCGATTTGAATATTATTTGGCAACTTAATTTTTGTATCAATTTTCGTTACGCATTCCAAATTTAGAGAATGTGTCTGTAAACAATCAAAAGATATGTGCATAAAAAATCTATATGTTTGGAGGTACCTACGATTCTGATGTTATATCTCCGGCTGCAAGTGGAATTTCAAAAAATTATACAGCTTTTGTTACTTTCAGGCGATGCTGTCGCATTTTTGAAAATTTTCAGGAAAATCATATGCTACAAACAAACGAACAATCAAACGTACGAATATTTTCCCTCTTATAGATATGGATTTTTTCCATTTAAATTTTTTTTGGAGGTACCTCCGATTCTGGCATTATATCTCCAGCTGCAAGTGGATTTTCAAAAAATTATACAGCTTTTGTTACTTTCAGGCGATGCTGTAGCATATTTGAAAATTTTCAGGAAAATCATATGTTGAAAACAAAAGAAAAATCAAACATACAAACATTTTCCTCTCTTATAGATATGGATTTTTCCATTCAATAGAAAAAGAATACAACCCCAGACCTAAAATAATTTCCACACTATTGAAGTAATATATGTTTTTTGTGCCAAAGGTTGGATTAAATTTTTCCGTGCTTTTGTTGTACTAAAGCTTTTGTTTGTACTAAAAGTTCAGTTAGAAAGCTTATCATCCACATTCTGTTCCCGTTATTTACAATTACTTCGAATAATAACAACGTATTTGTATTGCGGTACTGTACTGTACAACTAATTGTGTGTATAGGAAATAGCGAATTGGAAGATAGAACAGCTTTATCGACTTTTGGCGATATGTTTGTTTTTTCTCCACTAGATGTCGAGTTTTCGGTTTGTTTGCTATATGAAAGGAGTATACATATATTTATTTAAGAAAAAAATAGATAGGTTTCGATATAATAAACCTTAGCAAAATAATTTAAAGCAGGATGACCATGGGAGTCTTTTAGTACGATAAAATAAATGTTGTGTATATTTTTTGACTTATACATAAACAACAAATTATTTAACAAAAGCTTCTGTACTTTGAGTTTCTATTGCACTTTTATTTAAGCACTCAACACTTTTATCACTTTTGTAACATCTTTACAAACGTTAATAATTTTTAAGGCTATTGAAGCTATAGGAAAATGTTTTTCTATACAGGGTGATATAAAAAAGCCGCAACAAAGTCAAACGCCATAATTTTTACATTTTTTTAATTTTATTGAATGAATGTCGGATATAGCATCAAATTTTAGAATAAGTTTAGATTTGTTCGAATTGGTCACCTTGGGCAAGAATTATGACCTTCAAACGGCCAATGAAACCGTCACACTCTGCCCGAATGTTGCTCTGCGGTATTTTGGCCCATTCCCGGCGAAGCGCCTGCTCGAGGTGATCGACACTTTGGTATATTTTAGTTCCAACCTTGATTGGTATCCGGAGATTTTGGTGGGTATTGTGCGCTGGAAATGAAGCAAGGAACCCTATTTTGAAATCATTCTTGGGTGGCGCGTGCTGAGTCCAGATGGAAGGTCCAAGTTCTGCGGTCGAAATGTTTGCGTGCCCAAGGACTGGACAACGAATGTTTTCTCATCGGAGAAACCCAAATTCGGCAGTTCACCACTTTCGGTCAAGCGAAGCAACTCTTTGAATCTTTTGAGTCTATTTTCTTTACGTTGCGGTGTAAGTTCATGCGCTTTTTGGAATTTCAATGGCTTTACCCCGAGCTACGTTTTCAATATTTGCCGAATGAAATATTGGGTTATGTTAAGATCACGAGCCATTTTTCGACAACGACAACGCGACGCGGTTTTCGATTAAGTCACTTTTTTACTTTTCGAACCATTTCTGCTGATGTTGTTGTTTTCTTCCGTCCATTTCCTTGACGTCGGGCTACGCTATCAGTATCACGATAACGGGCGATGGTACGAGACACAAAAGATTTATTCACATTTAAATGCTGGAGTGCTCTAACGATAGCCACTTGTGGTTTCGTTCGGAAGTCAGAGTGATTTCCACAACCGGACAAGGCAAAATGGAAACTCACGGAATCGTTTGCTTTGTGGGGTCTAAAATGCTTGTTCGGATAATAAAAAACGGAATAACAAACTTAATATATCCTCTATAGTATGGTGGGGCTATAAAATGTTGTACAATGACGAAAATTTGATATTTACATAAATTTTTTAACAGGAGATTTCCAATGGGACAATCACGTGGGTATAATATATTTTATATTTTATACTTCATTAATTTTAGTTTTCTCGTTTTTTTCTTCATTCATATGCCAGAGACTTAAATTATGAACTCTCTTGACCTCTTGAATCATCTTGAATTTCAATCAGTATTATAATAACATACAACAAATAATGAAACTGAAACATTTATGTTTCTGTACTCGAAAGTATTTATTCGTCACAATACCATGAACATGTTATGCAACACCACAATTATGGAGAGTAATGGGTCAGTGACATTTAAGAATGAAAATTTACACGCATTGGCAGTGAAAACACCAAAGCAATTTCAAGGCCATCAAAACAGAGAATTTATGCATTTTGGTTAACAACTTGACCTACAGCCGTACCCTATTAGCAATGACAATGAAACGTTACGCTTGAGTAATGCCGTTGCATGTCGCGCATGTCAACTGTTTGCGGTCAATTTAATAGCGGGGCAGTAGACCTAACAAACAAAACGTTTTAATGAAATTAAAGACATTATAGCTGTATTAAAATTTGGGAATCTACATTTCTTAGGGTTGAAGGCTTTACAAAAATTTATAAATAAGACATATAAAAAATTATTGATTTCAGTCTTATTAAGAAATTTGGAAGAGAAAAATTGCTTCGTCTGCTGCAATGGCTTCGTTCAAATCGTCGTCGAAAAATATTTTAAATTGTTCCGTTAACGACAATTCGAATTCATGGATATATCGTTATGAGCATTTAGCTGATCCTCGAACCCAGGATTGGTTGTTGGTGTCGTCGTTGAACCCAGTTTTGATGTGGGTAGCTGCATACCTTATAATGGCTGTATACATATCGAAATTTTTCAAAAGGTAAATTTCGATTGGGTT
The DNA here is from genome assembly GCF_030504385.1 of Musca domestica. NCBI lineage: Eukaryota > Metazoa > Arthropoda > Insecta > Diptera > Muscidae > Musca > Musca domestica. Next base: position 9,684,491 of record NW_026712238.1, on the reverse strand, counting down.
TATTTGCAAAGTAATAAAAGTTGAATTTTTAAATTGATTTTTTGGATAAAATATTTGTAATGAGTGACGTGAGTGTAAATTACATTAATTAATTGTTGGGACTGAACGTCTATCTTTTTGGTACTATATAGTGGAACATTTTTATTAAAAAGTAAAGAAAAATTATAGACATGTGTTAAGATATGAAAGAGAACCATTTCAAATACCAATGGAAGTATATAAATTTTAAGATGCACATATTGATTTTCAAATAAAAATTGAAAATTGTCCGACTTCTAATTTGAATTTGGAAATGTATTAAATTACTGAAATGCCGTTTTTACAAATTCCTTAGCCACATAGGGTAAGTGTACCAGTAGTCGGCACTTTTAGGATTTTCGCGTTTTTAATCGCTTACAATTCTGAGTGAAACTTTTCAATTATTACAAAGTTAATTTACTCAGATTCGAAATTTTGTATAGTTTTTGCAATAATAAATAAAGTTTTAACAAATTTTTATTAAATTTCATAAATTTGTCGGCATACCGATTTTTTTGTAAGAATAGTTAATAATAATAATAATAAATTAATTCATAAAAATATAATATTTTTACTTAGTTTAACTGATTCGACGTCTTCATTGTACTTTGCTTAAGAATATGGATTGTTGAGGACCTTCACAGACAAAAAATTATTTTTTATTAGAATAAATCATCTTTTCTTAGCGAAATTGTGCACAAAGATAGCTGACAATATATTTGAAGTAAACAAAAGACATTTAGTTATAATAGTTTCATTTATTTGGGCTTAAAAATAAAAAGTGCCGACTACTGGGACATGCCGAACTTAGGCAAACTTATCCTATATAAATTAGATCCTCTCCCACTATTTTAATAAAAGTAAAATGAAATAATGGAAAGAGTAGAATACAGGGTGGGATAAAAAAATTCAACAAAGTTAACCGCTATAATTTAGACATATTTTTTTTTAAATTTTATTGGATGAAATCAAAAAATGTCGGAAATAGCATCACATTTTAGAATAAGATTTGATTTGTTTAAATTGGTCACCTTTGGCACCAATTAAGGCCTTCAAACGGCCAGTGAAACCGTAGCACGTCGAATGTTGTTTTGCGGTATTTTGGCCCGTTCCCGGCGAAGCGCTTGCTTGAGGTGATCGACACTTTGGTATTTTTTCAGTGCCAATCTTGTTTTCCAAAATACTCCAGACACAATAGTCAACCGGATTGGTATCCTGAGATTTTGGTGGCTATTGTGCGTTGGAAATGAAGCGATGAACCTCATTTTGTAGCCATTCTTGTGTGGCGCTAGCTGAGTGCGATGGTGCTGAGTCCTGTTAGAATGTCCAAGGTCTGCGGCCAAACTGTTTGCGTGGCCAAGGCGGGTATATTACAGCCCTTACAGCGCAAATATTTGCGCGATAATATTCGGCATTTATTCTGATGCCACAGACGATTAATACCAGCGGAGACCGACCATCGATTGTTATGGAGCCAAACACCATCATTGCCGCCGCTAGAGTTCTGGTGGTCAGCCGAAGGTGCACATTTTCAGCTGACCTCTTAGGCAAGTAAACACGATCATTTTGTTTGTCTACAAACTGCTGGACAGCGAATGTTTTCTCCTCGGAGAAAACCAAATTCGACAGATCACCACTTTTGGCCAAGAAAAGCAACTCTTCAGCTCTGGAATGGAATATTGGGATATGTTCAGTTCACGAGCCATTTTTCGGCCACTGCGATGCTGGTTTCGATCAAGTCGCTTCTTTACTTTTCGAACCATTTCTGCTGATGATGCTGTTTTCTTACGTTCACTTCCTTGACGTCGGGCTACGCTACCAGTATCACGGCAACGAGCGATGATACGAGACACAAAAGATTTATTCACATTAAAATGCAGGAGTGCTCTAACGATAGCCACTTGTGGTTTTCCTGCCAAATATAAAGAAGTCACACTATCACGCTTGAATTCCATCACGAATAACTTTTTTTCTGGAAAATTCTCACCAAAATGCTTTTGTGCACTTGTAAACAATATAATGAGCTGTCACTGGAATAATTTGAACATCTGTCGGGCGAGTGGCTTAGAAATGACAGCTGTCTGAATTTGGTTGCAGTTTTTTTTTTTTTTTTTTTTTGTTTTAAAATAGCGCTTTGGAAAATTAGAGGAGTAAATATTAATTTAGTTGGTTCAAACTTTTCCCTAATTCAAAGCAAATCACAGCAAAATCGTTTGGGAAATTTGAAAAAAAAAACAGTAAAGAAAGTCTTAAAGTCGGGCGGGGCAGACTTTGTGATACCCTACACCACTTTGCTAATTAAGTAGAGCTCCACATAACAATTAAAAGTTTTTATGGGAGAATTCAATTATACACGCTATGATTATAATTATAATTTAAAGTTCAAAGGACTAAATATGCCGAAGCATTTGTATCTTTTAAATTCGGAATTGTATTGCCCATTAGGTGCATAACTAATTTGAAATCGGATAAAGATATATATGGGAACTATATCTAAATCTGAACCGATCTCGATAAAATTTGTCAAAGATGTTTCTGAGTTGTATTTGATATATTTCACTGAATATCGTTGTTACGGAGTGCATATTACGGCTGCGAAGGACAAAAATAACAAATCGGATGAACAATATATATGGGAGCTATATCTGAACCGATCTTCACCAAATTCGGTCGTATGTGCCAAATTCCATCCCATTTGGGAAAATATTAGACGTTTGTTGCACAATAAAAAGTAAATCGGACGAAGTTATATATGGGAGCTATATCCATATATGAACCGATCTCGATAAAATTTAGCAAATGTATTTCTGAGCTGTATTTGATATATTTCCCTGAATATCGTTGTTACGGAGGGCATATTACGGCATATTACAACAAATCGGATGAACAGTATATATGGGAGCTATAGCTATATCTGAACCGATCTTCACCAAATTTGACATACTAGCTTCTAGACTCAATTCGGTCGTAAGTGCCAAATTCCATCCCATTTGGACAAATATTAGACGTTTGGTGCACAATAAAAGGTAAATCGGACGAACTTATATATGGGAGCTATATCCATATCTGAACCGATCTCGATAAAATTTAGCAAATGTATTTCTGAGCTGTATTTGATATATTTCTCCAAATATTGCTGTTGCATAGTGCATATTACGGCGGCGGTGGACAAAACTAACAAATCGGATGAACAATATATATGGGAGCTATAGCTATATCTGAACCGATTTGATCAAATTTGGCATACATATTTTCAGGCCTAATTTGAGTGTATATGAGTGTGAAGATATATATGGGAGCTATATCTAAATTTTGACCGATTATTTCCAATTTCAATAGTGTTCGTCCTTGGGCCAAAAAAAAAGATCTTTGCAAAATTTCATCTGGATCGGGCAATAAATGTGACCTGTACTTTGTTTACAAAAATACATGGACAGACGGACGGACGGACGGACAGACGGACGGACGGACATGCATAAATCGACTCAGAATGTGATTCTATGCAGATCATCAAAAGGAACTATGGGTCTATCTCGTTTCCTTCTGCCTGTTACAAACAAATGCACAAAGACATAATACCCTGACCACCTTGTGGTGTAGGGTATAAAAACATATTAAAATTATGGTTTTGGCTGTCAGCTAACAAATTTTGGACCATATCGGTTAGTACCTCTTACAAGTGCCTACAACTGGGAATATTATTATCCCATATCCTGTTTTCAACAATAAGAATTTTTATACCCTACAACACTATGTGTTGGGGGTATTATAAGTTTGATTGGGCCAAAAATTATGTAACACCTCGAAATATTGGTTTCCCACATAGGAAAGTATATATGGATCTTCCTAGCTCGCCGAGCTGAGTCGATCTAGCTATGTATGTCCGTCCGTCCGTCTGTCCGTCTGTCCATGTTAAATTGTAATCACTCTGCAGGTCGCAATTATGGCCCGATCTTCACAAAATTTAGAATGTAGGTTGGGCTTGGGCCAGAATAGAACCCTATTGCTTTTGGAGATGATCGCCAAATGTTTAGGGGTTGAAATGGACCAAATACTGAAAAAATGTCGGATTTTGCAGTAGCTATACAGGTCGCAATTATAGACCAATCAATTCGCATGTAGATAGAGTTTAGGGCGGGGAAGAAGCCTACTAATTTGGGTGGTCATCGGATAATATTTAGCGGGTAAATAGACCATATATTTTGTGTTGAAACAATTCAAAATTTTTCATTAAACCGCGAATATTTTAAATCCCTGCGAAATCACAAAGCCATGACAGGGTTACTTCTCATCTTTAAATTGATGTTAACATCCAACAAAACGGATATATTGCAAAATATGTGCGATATATATGTCTATCAAAGGAGATATGCTTGAAAGATCTCTTATATGTCGAGAACGGCTGAACTGATTTCGACAGTTCTCATTAATTCAGAATGGCCTCTAGGCAGGAAAGAAGAAACGTCAAAAAAAATCGCATAAAAATATCTCTCTAAAGATGAAAATATTGATTTTCTAATATTTTCTCATATTTTTTCAATGTTGTCATATTTTTGGCATATTTTCATTTTGAATTAAACATTTGGTAATATTTCTACAGCTAACAAAACTAAGTAGTTAGGATATCAGGATATCATATACAGATCGCATTTATGGCCCGATCCTTACGAAATTTTGCATGGGGATAAGATGAGGGTCAGAATAGAAGCCTACTCTTTTTTGAGATGATCGCCATATATTTAGGGGTTGAAATGGACCAAAAAGTGCAAAATTGTCAGCAGGTCGTAATTATCGTCCGATCCTCACGCTCATTTGAATGGTGGTTACCGGACATTGCAAAAGCCAAGCAGTTTTGGATGGCCATCGAAAAATATTCAATGTGTGAATAATTTGTCAACTTTTGTAGACAAAATACGAAAGTGTCCATTCCAGTGTCTTTTTGGAGAATTCACAAATACATGAAAGACGCACTTCTGACTATTTCGTTAACGCTGATTTCGTGGAAGAATATAGTCAAATGTCTGTATCTCATATAGATGCGTTTCAGTCAAAAACCAATAATAAATGTTAATATTTTGCCACTTCTGAGAGATTATAGGTCTTTGGGAAATATTGGTTCCAGATCTAGGAAGACCATTTACGTGCAACATCTACCAATAAATTGGAATTGAGCAAATTAGTCTAAGTTGCTATTATTCGAAAATTAGAGAACGAAACCTGATGGTTTTCTTTTATAATTTGTCACAATATCTTGTGGAATTCTTCCGAGTTTCTCGCCTATATAAACAGTTTCGTTTATTATAGTGTTGTAGGGTATTCAACGGTCGGCCCCGCTCGACTGTAGCCTTTGCTTACTTGTTTTATCATAGATTTAAGTTGCAATTTCAGTGTTAAAATTTATCTTTTAAACTGCACATTTTGTATAATATATGTAATATGTCATTATCATCATCTAGTTCGTACTTTTGATTTAAGCCAACCCAATCTTACTTCTTCCATTTCAGATTCAAACCATTTAAACTTCATGGTCTTCTAATTATCTACAATTTATCTATGGCATTATTAAATTTACACATTTTTAAGGAACTATTAATAAATGCATCACATTTGAAATACAGCTATTGGTGTCAGCCATGTAGAGTGATTTATTCTGAACATGAAATCAAGGTAATATTATTTTTCATAATTAATTAATAATATGTATTAATGAATTAATATATATTTATCTCTAGTTAGCCTCCGCTGTATGGTGGTTTTATTTCTCAAAATTACTGGAGTTTTCAGATACTGCATTTTTCATTTTACGGCAAAAGTGGAAACAGCTGACTCCGCTACATGTCTATCATCACAGCACTATGTTTCCATTGTGGTGGATAGCCATAAAATGGGTACCAACTGGATCAAGTATGTATTGGGAATCATCAACAACAACAAAATTTAAAGTTCAATTATTAAATGGAGCAAACATTTGCTCTGTTCCAGACTGCAAGAATGTAAAAGTTTTTATTACGATAACCGATTTTCCCTTTATGACACGAAGAAAATTGCAAAAATAGCAGATTCTTGCAGGTACTATAACAAAGTAATTAATTCCTCATTATTTTCGAAAAAGTGGGAAAATAATAAAACAAGTAAAAAAGCTGTAAGTTCGGCCGGGACGATATTTGAATGCCCCCAACCATTTGGAAAGATGTTGGCAATTTTCAAGAAGAAGATGTGGACCTGCACAGACAATTTTCTGTCATAGGCTGTAGTATCCATTATGAACTCCAAACAGCAAATTTGAAGCAATTCGCTGTCGCTAAAATCATCAAAATACCGAAAACAGGGAGGTACCGTAATATGGGCGAAATACGACGACGTGGACCTGCACAGACAAGTTTCTGTCTTAGGCTGTAGCATCCATTACGAACTTAAAATACCAAATTTGAAATAATCCCGGTGAATAATGTCGCTAAAATCATCAAAGTACCGAATATCGAGGGGTACAGTTATATTGGGGCTATACGAAGACGTGGACCTACATAGCCCAAAAGTACTGCAGACATAATACACATTTGAGTAAATTTTTATCAACTTACTTCATTTCGTTCGGAAGCTAGAGTGATTTCCACAGACGGGCAGACGGATAGACGGACATTGATAAATCGACATAGAATTTTATGCTGATCAAGAATATATATACTTTGTGGGGTCTAAAATGTATATTTCGAGGTGTTACAAACGGAATAACAAACTTAATATACGCTATGGTGGAGGGTATAAAACAGTAAGGAAAAGTAAAAAGTTGGGCTGGGCCGACTATATGAGCTCCGTAACAGAAAAAAAAAATATTTGACCACTTATTAATATTTGGCTTTGGAGCAGCTATAATTTGGTTTTAGAGGGAACTAATATATGGAAGTCATATCCAATTCTGAGACGATTTATTGTAGTGTAGCGCATATTACGTATCTGAGGAACTTAAAACTCGAAATAGGATGGAACATATATATGGGAGCTAAGCTATATCTGAACCGATTTTTGTACATCATTCGATGTTGAATTCGGTCGGATGTGCCAAAATTTAGATCGTTTGGACTGATATTGGTCATTGGGTCAATCGAATAATAAATCCGACCTGTATTTTGTTCACGAAAACGGACAGACTGGCGGACTGACATGCATAAATCGACTCAGAAAGTGACTCCAAGAAGAACCTCAAAAAAACAAAAAAAAAAAACAAGTAAGCAAAGGCTACAGTCGAGCGGGGCCGACCGTTGAATACCATACAACACTATAATAAACGATACATTTTATATAGGCGAGATACTCGAAAGAATTCCACAAGATATTGTGACAAATAATAAAAAAACCATCATGTTTCGTTCTCTAATTTTCGAATAATAGTAACTTAAACGAATTTGCTCATTTCCAATTTATTGGTAGATGTTGCACGTAAATGGTCTTCCTAGATCTGGAACCAATATTTCCCAAAGATCTATAATCTCTCAGAAGTGGCAAAAGATTAAAATTTATTATTTGTTTTTGACTGAAACGCATCTATATGAAATACAGACATGTGACTATATTCTTCAACGAAATCAGCGTTAACGAAATAGTCAGAAGTGCGTCTTTCCTGTATTTGTGAATTCTCCAAAAAGTCACTGGAATGGACATTTTCGTATTTTGTCTACAAAAGTTGACAAACTCCTTCACACATTGAATATTTTTGGATGGCCATCCAAAACTGCTTGGCTTTTGCAATGTCCGGTAACCCACATTCAAATGTGCGTGAGGATCGGGCGATAATTACGACCTCCTGACAATTTTGCAGTTTTTTGGTCCATTTTAACCCCTAAACATATGTCGATCATCTCAAAAAAGAGTAGGCTTCTATTCTGACCCTCATCTTATCCCCATGCAAAATTTCGTAAAGATCGGGCCATAAATAAGATCTGTATATGATATCCTGATATCCTAACTACTTAGTTTTGTTAGCTGTAGAAATATTACCAAATGTTTAATTCAAAATGAAAATATGCCAAAAATATGACAACATTGAAAAAATATGAGAAAATATTAGAAAATCAATATTTTCATCTTTATAGAGATATTTTTATGCGATTTTTTAGACGTTCTTTTCTTTCCTGCCAAGAGGCCATTCTGAATTAATGAGAACTGTCGAAATCAGTTCAGCCGTTCTCGACATATAAGAGATCTTTCAAGCATATCTTCTTTGATAGACATATATATCGCACATATTTTGCAATATATCCGTTTTGTTGGATGTTAACATCAATGTAAAGGTCAGAAGTAACCTTGTCATGGCTTTGTGATTTCGGAGGGATTTAAAATATTCGCGGTTTAATGAAAAATTTTGAATTTTTTTCAACAAAAAAGATATGGTCTATTTTACCCGCTAAATATTATCCGATGATCACCCAAATTGGTAGGCTTCTTCCCCGCCCTAAACTCTAGCTACATGTGAAATTCCGCGTTGATTGGTCTATAATTGCGACCTGTATAGCTACTGCAAAATCCGACATTTTTTTAGTATTTGGTCCATTCCAACCCATAAACATTTGGCGATCATCTCCAAAAGAAATAGGGTTCTATTCTGACCCTAGCCCCACCTCCATTCTAAATTTCGTGAAGATCGGGCCATAATTGCGACCTGTAGAGTGATTACAAATTAACATGGACAGACGATACTTAAGTCAGATACTTAATTTTTATTCAAATTTTAATTCTTTATTTCCAGCCTTCTTTCCCGCACTTATTAATTCCTTTGTCCATGTAATAATGTACACCTACTATGGCCTAAGTGCATGTGGTCCGGCTGTACAAAAATATCTGTGGTGGAAAAAATATCTAACCGGTTTACAATTGGTAACGTATAAGTTTTAAGTTTTTACAACATCGGAGGACTAAAATCAATGTTAAAATTCGCATTATTCGTTTCAGTTACAATTTACACTTGGCCTGCTTTGGGCCGTTCAAGCTCTGGTAAATCGATGTGATTTTCCTGAATGGATAAATTGTGCCACCATTGTTTATATGATTTCGTTTTTGATACTTTTTGGTCGCTTCTATAAAAGAGAGTACCGACGATCGAAAGAATCTAAGAAATTGAAGGGAAATTAATAATAATTACTTTAATGTACGATAAACTAATAAAATAAAAAAATAAATAATAAAAAAAGGAACTAAATAGAATAAATACTTGTTTATACATATTAATTAGCAATAACAATTATCACCAATATTACTATCACAGTTAAAAATAAAATGTATCTCTTAATTTTTTCAACGTTGCATAAATTATGCATTATGGTCTAATTAGTTGCCTTAAAATGTAAATTTATGTAAGCACATAAAAAGAGTTATCTATTTTTACTACCCTCCTTCATGAAGCAATAATTCTCTCTTTGAATGGATGGCAACAAAAAATGCGCAGAAAAAGCTGTATTTAACGTTACCATAAGCTGCAGTAGCTTTGATGCACTAACTGAGGAATTAGAAAACGTCATAAATTAATGCTTTTCTTCTCGGTATTGTTTTGAAACGCTTTGTGTAGATAATAAAGCTAGTGTAAAGTATATAATGATTAACTGCAACTTTCTTGTGGGAGGTGGATTAATGAGAACTTTTATGGGGAAAATTTACTATGCAACCATTTTGAAAGATTAACTAATAACTCTTTGTTATGAGGTACAGAAATAGTCAATACAATTTTAAGTTTAATTTAATTTGAAATGAGATAGGCAAATCAGGGTCTATTTGACAAGGTCAGTGTACAAGGTATGATGGTTAGTGACGTACAGGTTGAGATAAAAAACTGCAACAAAGTCAAAAAGGAGGGTATATTAACTTTTTCATTCCATTTGTAATATGTCTAAATATTCGTCGTAGACCCCATAATGTATATATATTCATAATCAGCATAAAATTCTAAGTCGATTTAACGATGCCCGTCTGTCTGTCTTTCCGTCTGTCTGTCTGTTGAAATCACGATACAGGCCACATTATTTGACGTAGAGCATCAAAATTTAGCAGAATAATTTGTATTGTGTCTAGGACGGTATAGAAAATGACATATATCGGTCCACGTTTTGGTATAGTCTCCATATAACGGTACCTCCCGATATTCGGCATTTTCATGATTTTTGCCACATTTTCCCACGAATATGTCTAAAAATAGGTATTTGTGGATCATAATTGGTTCTAATGTTTCCATTACCCTAAGGTGGAACTTAATGCTTTTTTACTTGTTTTTTTTTTAATTTATTGAATGAAAGCAAAAAATGTCGGAAAATAGCATCAACTTTTAGAATAGGTTTAGATTTGTTCGAATTGGTCACCTTTGGCACGAGTTATGGCCTTCAAACGGCCAATAAAACCTTCACACGCTGCCCAAATGTTGCTCTGCGGTGTTTTGGCCCATTCCCGGCGAAGCGCTTGCTTGAGGTGATCGACACTTTGGTATTTTTTTGGTGCCAACCTTGCTTTCCAAAATACTCCAGACACAATAGTCCATCGGATTGGTATCCGGAGATTTTGGTGGCCATTGTGCGCTGGAAATGAAGCGAGGAACCTCATTTTGTAACCATTCTTGAGTGGCGCGTGCTGAGTGCAATGTCCTTTTGGAATGTCCAAGGTCTGGAGCCAAATGTTTGTGTGCCCAAGGCTTTCATACACCCTCCAGAATATTTTCGCGATAATATTTGGCATTTATTCTGATGCCACGGTCGACAAATACGACCGGAGAGCAACCATTGGCTGTTATGGCGGCCCACACCATCACCATAGCCGGCGCTTGAGTTCAGGTGGCCAACCGAAGTTGTACATTTTCAGCTGACCTCTTTGGCAAGTAAACACGATCATTTTGTTTGTTTACAAACTGCTCTACAACGGATGTTTTCTCATCGGAGCGGAGAAAACCAAATTCGGCAGTACAATATTTTCTTTAGCTCTTTTGAGTCTATTTTCTTTCTGTTGCGGTGTAAGTTCATGCAGTTTTTGGAATTTCAATGGCTTTACCCCGAGTTAATTCTTTAATATTTGCCGAATGGAATATTGCGATGGGTTCAGCTCACCAGCCATTTTTTGGCCACTGCGACATGGGTTTCGATCAAGTCGCTTCTTTACTTTTCAAACTATTTCTGCTAATGTTGCTGTTTTCTTCCGTCCACTTCCTTGATGTCGGACTACACTACCAGTATCACGGTTTAAATGCTGGAGTGCTCTAACCATGGCCACTTTTGGTGTCCCAGCCAAATATAAAGAAATCACACTATCACGCTTGAATTCAATCACGAATAACTTTTTCTTTCCGGAAAATTCTAACCAAAATGTTTTTGTACGCTTGTAAATAATCACTGAAATAATTTTAACAGCTGTCGGACGAGTGGCTTAGAAACGACAGCAGTCTTAAGTTGGTTGCAGTTTTTTCATCTCACCCTGTATGGGAATGGTTTTTGAAGGGAATCTTCATTCTAGTCAAAAGGGTTTCAAATCTGCAGAAACTTTACCCCAAATTGTAGTGCTGTAGGTTATCAAATGGTCGGTCCGCCCGACTATAGCCTCTGTTTAATTTTTTTATAGGCATGAATGTACTGTTCGAAAATATGAATTTTGGTATTGTCTTTCATATTTCAAAATCGTTTGTTACGTTTTAATTTGTTGTAACATTATTTCAACTTTTATTCTAAATAAAGAATCAAATATTTTGCGCTGTGGGCTTTTTTAAGCAACTTTGTATCTCAGTTCAACTCTTTTTTGTTGCTATAACCCCCATTTGAATAAAGTTTTAATGGAAATAGACCTGCTCTAAGTATATGACAAAATATATTTGCATTTTACTTTTCTCTATATAATATGCTCTTCAATTACACAGAATGTTACATCACATTTTCAGCTAAGTAAACCAATACCATTACACGGAAAAAAAGCTTTAAATGACATAAGAACAACTACGCTCCGATTAATGGCATTTACTCATAAGAAATCTACTTTAACTTTGCATTTCGAAAGTTTCTCTTTCATTAACAACCTTTTACGCTGATGTGAGAAGTGCAAGGTAAACTCTGTTAGACAAAAGGGGTTTAATTAATTAGAAGCAAACGATGGGAGGTGTATAAGACGTAAACATTATTATCAACTTATTTTCAACACGCACACACACACAGGTTCAATATTGATGGAAAAAGTTGGATGTGGGTATGTATTGCTCATATTGCAGTTTAAAATACCTTGTGACGATAACATTAAATTTTCAACTCTTGGAAGGAATCATACTACAATGAATACAACCATTTGGAACGAATGCAAATGCTGTTAAAATCTTAAAAACACCAAGTGTAGCCGTCATATTAGGGTCTAAAGGACGACGTGGACCTATGCAGGTTTTGCAACTTTTATCATAAGCCATTACAATATTCAAATCCGAAAATTGAAAAAAAATTGGTGAATAATGTAAATAAAATCATCAATATAGGGAGGTACTATTATATGGGGGCTATACCAAAATGTGGACCTAAACAGACAATTTTCTGCCTTAGGCTGCAGTATCCATTACGAACTTCAAATACCAAATTTGAAACAATTCCGATGAATAATGTCTCTAAAATCATCAAAATACCAAACACAGTGAGGTATCGTTATGTGGGGGCTATAAGAAGTTATGGACCTGAACAGACAATTTTCTACCTTAGGCTGCAGTATCCATTACGAACTTCAAATAAACAATTTGAAACAATTCCGGTGAATAATGTCGCTAAAGTCATCAAAATACCGAATATCGGGGGTACCGTTATATGGTGTTATACCAAAACGTGGACCTACAGACATAATATACATTTGAGTAAAATTACATCAATCTACTTCATTTCGTTCGGAAGCTAGAATGATTTCCACAGACGGACGGACATCGCTAAATCGACATGTCTAAAATGTATATTTCAAGGTCTTACAAACAGAATGACAAACGTAATATACCCTTTATACTATGGTGGAGGGTATAAAAATATCGGCATTTGTCGAAACTGATTTTTTTCGGAAGGAACAGAAATGTCACATTCAAATTTTTTTCATGCATGTTAAATATTTATTATTTAATTCTTAAAATAATGCCAAGTAATCCTGCAATCTAGACCAATTCGTCAACATTTTAAACCTTATATATTCCTTGAACATCTTCTAAAAGAAGGTGAAAAATATTAAGAAATGTACAAGTAAGTCATGCGGTAAAAAAATTAATATTTTTTAATTTTTTTTTCAATTTTTTGTCATATTTTTTATCGCATGCGATTTTTATACTAATACTTTATACCCTAAAACACTTTGTGTTGGGGGTATTATAAGTTTGATTGGGCCAAAAATTATGTAACACTTCGGAATATTCGTTTCACACGTAAGAAAGTATATATGGATCTTCCTATCTCGCCGAGCTGTGTTGATCTAGCTATGTATGTCCGTCCGTCCGTCTGTCCCTGTTTATTTTTTAATCACTCTACAGGTCATAATTATGGCCCGATCTTTACGAAATTTTGTATGGAGGTGGTAAAAATAGTAAATATGTCGGATGTATGTAGCGAATATTCAATGTATATATACAAAGGAAGGGTGTTAGCTAGAATGCTTACATGTCAAGAATGACTGGACCGATTTTGACAAATGTTGTCTATTCACAATGCCCTCTTGGCATAAAAGTATAAAATCTAAAAATCGCAAAAAAAAGACGACTATGATGATGTTAATATGGATTTTGTAGTATTTTGTGACATTTTTTTATTTTTTTCATATTTTTTATCGCATGCGATTTTTTTTAATTTGACTTATAACATTGAAGTGTATATTTTGTAATATTTTTTCACAATACAACACTGATTGCAATTGTCGTCCGATCATCACGAAAAGATGCCCGCAATATATTTAGGGGTTTAAAGGGACCAACAACTAAAAATGTTCCTTATCTTGCAGCCGTTATAAAGGTTAAGAAACTAAAGGAACAAAATCTCGCGTGAAATTAAAGTTTAGGACAGCAGACCATAACTTCTGTGTGAAAAAATACCATTATATTCTACAGAAATGCTGAAAATAACTTACAGACGAAATCCAAAATACACGAATGGCGAACTTCTGACTTTTTTAAGCTGTTTTCGTTGAAGAATATAGCCAAATATCGTAGACAAGCTAATCATATTGATGAGCCTGAATTTGGAGATACAGAGGCGCCTCTTGCAAAATATTTAGGGGTTCAAATGAACCAAAAACAAAAAAAAAAAAATTCCCGATCACACTATTGAAATCAACCGGCACGGAATTTTAAATCTGAAAAGACTTAAGGACAAGGAACAATTCCAGCATTTTGAATGACCATTGGATTATATTTAGCTGTAACTAACAGCACGACGGAGTGCATAAATATTGGGCAAATGTCCCTAATCAAAAATCTAAGCGTAATATCTGGACAGTACTCTATGACATCATTTCAAAAGCGAAATCTTCCAAAATGGATTTGGGCATAAGGGGACTTCTACTATATTTCAGTGTTGTAGGGTATCACATAGTCGGCCGCGCACGACTTTAGCCTTTGCTTATTTGTTTTTGATATTTTTTATCGCATGCGATTTTTTCAATTTGACTTAATAATGAAGTGTATATTTTGTAATACTTTTTCACCTTACAACACAGGTTGGGGATATTATATACTGATTGGAATTATTGCCCGATCCTCACGAAAATGTTCATAAGGGTGGAGTTAGGCTCAGAAGGGCTAGGTCTATTGTTTTTAAAGACGTCCGCCATATATATAGGGGTTGAAATGGACCAAAAACAGAAAAAAAATCCTGATCACGACAACAACAACTAACAGAACGACGGAGTGCGTAAATATTGGGCAAATGTCCCTGTTCAAATTGCTAAGGGTAATATGTGGGCAGTGCTCCGTTACATAATTTCAAAAACGAAATATTCCGAAATGGATTGGACAATTGGGGTTTCTAACATATTGTGGTGTTGTAGGGTATCACATGGTGGGCCCCGCACGACTATAGCCTTGGCTTACTTGTTGTAATTTGACTTACAATTTTAATTTTACATATTCTATATTTTAAAGTTTCAGACTTTATCGAACTTAAATAAATATGATGCTGCCGAATAGTATTTCAATTTATTGTGAACAGTATTGTAAGACCATTTCGTATTTAGTCTACCGCCACAAAACAATACATTACCCCAGAGAATAATTAAAGAATGGAATTTTTACGTTATTGAAAGAAGATATGTTCAACGACCAAATCGATGTTTAACATTCACTTTTTCATTATGACATGTAAATGTTGCTCATGTCCGTTCATACTGGACGACAACCATCATCATTACCATCGTTGTGAATTATTGTTTTTATTGATTTTAATTAAAAACAATTTTTTTTACTCTTTGTGATGATGGAACTTTCATCACTCATCTTTTGCTGTGGCGTACGGTAATTCGCATGTGGTAAGTTGGTTAAGGCACAATGGACCGATTCGTTGTATAGTTTCAACATTATATTATTATGGGGAAGCATAAATCTAGTTTGAACATATAATAACACATAACCCTTCTCTCATCACGAAGAGCTTGTCAAAAGTCAAAAGCCATAATTTTTACACACCCTACACCACATAGTGGTAAGGGTATTATGTCTTTGTGCATTTGTTTGTAACATGGAGAAGGACGCGAGGTAGACCCATTGTTACTTTTGAGGATCTCCATAAAATCACTTTCTGAGTTGATTTATGCATATCAGTCCGTCTGTCCATGTATTCTTGTGAACAAAATACAGGTTGCATTTATTATCCGATTGAGATGAAATTTTCCAAACAACCAAGGACGAACCCTATTGAAATTGGAGATAATTGGTTAAAATTTAGATATAGCTCCCATATATATCTTCGTCTAATTTAATTTTGATTGTGCACCAAACGTCTAATATTTGCCCAAATTGGATGAAATTTGGCACTTACGACCGAATTGAGTCTAGAAGCTAGTATGTCAAATTTGGTGATCGGTTCAGATATAGCTATAGCTCCCATATATATTGTTCACCCGTTTTGTTATATTTGTTACCCACAGCCGTAATATGCACTCCGTAACAACGATATTCAGGGAAATATATCAAATGCAGCCCAGAAATATATTTGCCAATTTTTACCGAGATCGGTTCCGATTTGGATATAGCTCCCATATATATTTTTATCCGATTTCAAATTAATTGTGCACCAAATAGGCAATACAAGTCCGAATTTAAAAGATACAAATGCTTCGGCATATTTGGTCCTTTGAACTTTAAATAATAATTATAATCATAGCGTATGATTAAATTCTCCCATAACAACTTTTAATTGTAATGTGGAGCTCTACTAAATTAGCAAAGTGGTGTAGGGTATCATAAAGTTCCGGGTGAAGAGCTTGCTTAAGGTGATCGATACATAGGTATTTTTTCTTCAATTTCCCTTGCTTTCTAAAATACTCCAGACACAATAGTCCAACGGATTGGTATCGGGAGATTTTGGTGGCCATTGTGCGCTGGAAATGAAGTGAGGAACCTCATTTTGTAACCATTCTTGGGTGGCGCGGGCTGAGTACGATGGTGCTGAGTCCTGTTGGAATGCCCAATGTCTGCGGCCAAAATGTTTGCGTGCCCATGGCTTTAATACACCCTCTAGAATATTCTCGCGATTAATACATTTTTACATTTTGTTTGCTTACAAACTGCTGGACAACGAGTGTTTTCTCATCGGAGAAAACCATGTTCGGCAGTTCACCACTTTCGAAAAAGCGAAGCAACTCGTTAGCTCTTTTGAGTATATTTTTTCGGTTGCTGTGTAAGTTCTTGCACTTTTTGGAATTTCAATGGCTTTACCCCGAGCTCATTTTCCAATATTTGCCGAATGGAATATTGCGATATGTTCAGCTCACGAGCCATTTTTCAGCCACTGCGACGCGGGTTTCGATCAAGTCGCTTCTTTACTTTTCGAACCATTTCTGCTGATGTTGCTGTTTTCTTCAATTCCCTTTCTTGATTTCGGGCTACGCTACCAGTATCGCGGTAACGAGCGATGATACGCGACACAAAAGATTTATTCACATTTAAAAGGTGGAGTGTTCTTACGATTGCCACTTGTGGTTTTCCATCCAAATGTAAAAAAATCACACTATCACGCTAGAATTCCATCACGCATAACTGTCTGGAAAATTCTCACCAAAATGCTTTTGTACGCTTGTAAAAAATATAATAAGCTGTCATTGGAATAATTTTAACAGCTGTCGGACGAGTAGCTTAGAAATGACAGCAGTCTGAAGTTGGTTGAAGCTTTTTCATCTCACTCTGTATATCCCACTGTGCTAAATGAAAAACTCTCCGAAAGGAAGACTATTTATTGAATACAATTGAATAACGATTGTTTAAGCATATTATAACTTCTGTGGTTATTGGCCACGCTTCACAACAATAAGTAGTTTCATCTCAATACAATTTATTCCATGCTTGATGGATTTTATTCAATGGATATGGTTTATATGAATACGGGTTTCAGTGCAATATGTTTATTTGGTGAATGTTTCAGGGCGAAAACTGTTGTGGTGACGTGGACATGATGATTGCTCTTTTAAACACATGTCCTTGAGAACATAAAAGAGGAATTTATGAAAGGATTTTATGCTGACAGTGTTGATGTCATGATATACGCAATTCCATGACACATTTACATGTGAAACCACATTATAGTGGCGAACCATTGACTTCCAGCTTGTGTTTAAAGTATACCCTACATAACTATAAAAAGAGATTATATTATGATTCATTTGTTCGAAAAGTCTTTAAACCAAAACCAATTAAAACTTATGTTGGTGGTTTTTTGGAAAGAGGCTCTTCCACTCAGTATTATATATTCAAAATCGAATTCTTTCACTTTATGTGTAGCAATTTCACGAAATCAGCATCAATGTAGAGGGTAAACATGGCTGTTTTATATACAATTGATTTCCGTCGGAAAATATGTTTCAATATTAACAATTATAAGAGCTGTAAGTTCGGCCGGGCCGAACGTTGAATACTCTCCATCATTTGGAACGAATTTGGAAATTTTCAAAAAAGAAAAAAAACCGTTAACAATTCTGTTAAAATCTTAAAAATACCGAATGTAACCGTTATATTAGGGTCTATACGACGACATAGACCTGCATAGGTCACTTTTGTCATAAGCCATTACAATATTAAAATGCGAAACTTAAAAAAAAATTGGTTCATACCGATTATAGGGGGGAACCATTATATGGGGGCTATACCAAAACTTGGACCTGCACAAAAAAATTGTCTGTCTTAGGCTGTAGTATCTAAATTTGAAACAAAATCACCAAAATACCGAAAAAAGGAGGTACCATTATATTGGGGTTATAACACGACCCATGACCCATTTTCAATACCAAAAGTCCTGCAGACATAATACACATTTGAGTAAAATTTTATCAATCTACTTCATTTCGTTCGGAAGCTAGAGTGATTTCCACAGACGGCCAGACATCGCTATATCGATAGAATTTTATCTTGATCAAAAATATGTATACTTTGTAGGGTCTAAAATGTATATTTCGAGTTGTTACAAACGGAGTGTTAAAAAAGAAGGCAAAGGCTACTTACAGACGCGGCCGACCATTTCATATCCTACAACACTATAATTTTCCCTAAAGTTTATGCAGATCTAAAACCCTTTTGACTGGAATGGAGATTCCCCAAAGAAACAACCTATATGTACTCAATAATACGAGCAAATGTTGAACTAAATTGTTCCTCTCTTCGATGCAATTTTCCAAACAATATTTGTTTGGCCCAAAAACGAACCTTATTGAAATTGGTGAGAATTGGTTAAAAATTAGATAAAGTTCCCATATATATCTTCAACCGATTTCGGGTTAATTGTGCACCAAATGGCTAATATCAGTCCAAATGATCTGAATTTTGGCACATCCGACCGAATTCAGTCTAGAAGCAAGAACATAGCGATATCTTGTCATATTCCGCATTTTCCAGTATTTAGATCCGTTTTTTGAACTATACTGACTGTAATGTTGAAATTGTGTTATTATTGAATTCAAATTCGAACAAAAATATTTATCAATTTTGGATCTTATTTTGGCAAAGGCAAAAGTAAGTAGGAATAGCCTCCATGTACCGATATCTTTCAATTATTGGTATTTCGACTGTCCAATGCCTATTTTGGTCTCAAACAAAAATGAAGCTCGTATATTTCCTCAAAATTAAGAGATTTTGATTTCAAACAATTTGCTTGAATTCAAGTTTTAACATAATTGGGAAACATTTAAATAACATTGTTGCAATAA
The DNA here is from genome assembly GCF_030504385.1 of Musca domestica. Classification (NCBI taxonomy): domain Eukaryota; kingdom Metazoa; phylum Arthropoda; class Insecta; order Diptera; family Muscidae; genus Musca; species Musca domestica. Next base: position 9,665,105 of record NW_026712238.1, on the reverse strand, counting down.
AAAAGACCAACCATGAGAGTAATATTTAATTTATTGTAATCTACTCTCCACAGCCAAAGCATTTTACGATTTCTTGATCCTGTAATTAATTTAATGAATTCGCTTGTTCGTGTGTATGTATAAATCTCACACCAGCTGTTGACTTCCCGTTTTGCAAGAATTGCAAAATGAAACGGTGTGCGGAAGACACATAAGTTAAAGTCAACTTCCGTTTCCTGCCAATCAACACACTCTCATGAACGCATGCTTATATAAATGAGTTTATGGGTAATAATATGAAGAGTGCAACATTGGCCATGGAAGCGACAAATATATGAAAAGGGTAGCTAATATTCAGTCATAGTACGTATCACATATATTTTTTACGAGCCATATAAATGGTTTCTTCATTTGGGTTAAATGAACATTACCCTATATAACGGCAATCCTCGATTTCAAAGATTTTTACGTGCAGTCACGCTTTTTTTATTTAAGAGAACAATAATAATAACGATTTTAATTTTAAAACATTTAACATTAAAAAGAGTTTTGGAAACACTCCAATTTTTGATATATTATTGGACCTATAGTAGGATTTAATGACTTTTTTTAAAGGTACTCTTTGAACATATTTTGAAAAAAAAGTTAAAAACATTAAGTTCTGCCTGGCCGAACTTTTATTACCCTCACCCTTGGGTAAAGGAAACATTAGAAACCATTATGACCCACAAATACCAATTTTCAGACATATTCGTGAGGAAATGTGGCAAAAATCATCAAAATGTCGAATATCGGCAGGCACCGCTATACAAAAACGTGAACCAATATATACAATGTTTCGCCTAAGGAGCTAGAACCCATTAGGACACACTAACACCAATTTTCAGACAAATCCGCGAAGCAATGTGGCAAAAATCATCAAAATACCAAATATCTGAAGGTACCGTTACATGGGGGCTATACCAAAACGTGGACCTACACATGCACTGTCTCGCCACCGGAGCTAGAACCCAACAAATACCAAGTTTTAGACAAATCTGTGAAAAATTGTAGCAAAATCATCAAAATACCGAATATAGGGAGGTACCGTTATACGGGGACTATATATCTCATTTTCAATACCAACCATCCTAGACACAATACAAATTGTTATGCTAAACTTTGACGCTCTACGTCAAATAATCGTGATTTCAACCGACAGACAGACGGACATCGTTAAATCATCTTAGAATTTTATTCTAATTATGAATATATATACATTATGGGGTCTACGCCGAATATTTAGGGATGTTACAAACGGAATGACAAAGTTAATATACCCTTTTTTCCAAGGTGGAGGGTATAAAAATAAAAAAAAAACGAAACTTTTTTGTGACTCGCTCTTTATATTTGTATCTATTGTCTGAAGACACAATATACCTAAAATTTAAGGATATCAAGGAATTTTAATCCGAAATTTTCCGAAAAATATTGAAGGTGGTGAACTTGATTTAGCGATGTCCGTCCGACTGTCCGTCTGTGGAAATAACTCTAGCTTCCGAACGAATTGAAGTAGATTGATAAAATTTTACTCAAATGTAAACTGTGTGTGCAGGACGTTTGAAAATGGGCCATTTGGGTCCACGTTTTGGTATAGCTCCCATATAACGGTACCTCCCAATATTCGGTATTTTGATGGTTTTAGCAACATTACTCACCGGAACTGTTTCAAATTTATTATTTGGAGTTCGTAATGGATAATACAGCCTAAGACAGAAAATTGTCTGTGCAGATCCAGGTCTTCGTATAGCCCCCATATAACGGTACCTCCCAATATTCGGTATTTTGATGATTTTAGTGACATTATTCACCGGAATTGTTTCAAATTTGGTATTTGAAGTTCGTAACAGATGGCACAGCCTATGACAGGAGATAATCTGTGCAGGTCCACGTCTTCGTATTGCCGGTTCCTCCCGATATTCGGTATTTTGATGATTTTAGCTACATTATTCACCGTATTTGAATATGGTAATGGCTTATGACAAACAATGCCTATGTAGGACCACGTCTTTGTATAGAACTAAATATAACAGCTATATTCGGTATTTTTAAGATTTTAACAGAAGTTCTAACGGATTTTATTTTTATTTTTAAAAATTTCCAAATTCGTTCCAAATGGTGGAGGTTATTAAAAGATCGGCCCGGCCGCTCTTTAATTTGTTTTATCTCTACTTTCATAATCTGCAGGATTTTTTTCTGTAATAATAATACCCAACACCATATAGTGCTAAGGGCACTATACCCTTGTGCTTTTGTTTGTAACATTGAGAAGGAAGCATTGCAGACCCATATTCACTTTTGAGGATCTTCATAGAATCCCTTTCTGAGTCGATTTATACGTGCTCGTTTGTCTTTCCGTCAGTCCTTCTTTCTGTCCATGTATGAATTCCTGTGATGAAAATTTTCAAACAATATTTGTTTGGCCCAAGGACGAACCCCTTTTGAAATTGATGATAATCTAATCAGATTTGGATTCAACACACTTCGGGTTAATTATGCACAAAATGGCCAATATATGTCCAAATCGAATTTTGGCACATCCAACCGAAATCAGTCTAGAAGCAAGTACATCAAATTTGGTGAAAATCGGTTAAGTTATCGCTATAGCTGACATCTACATGTTTCATCCGATTTCGAAGTCCCTCACATGCGTAATATGCATTCGACAACAATGATATTTGTTGCTCGATATCTTATAGAGCTCGGAAATACCATTGCCAAATTTTATCGAGATTTGGATATAACTACCATATAAATCCTTAATCCGGGTTTATTGGTTTATTGTGCCAATAATGGCTTATATCACCCCAAATGGAGTAAATTTCGGGACGTATGTTTCCATTTTTTGGAATCCGATATATATTTTTTAATATAATTCTTCTCGAAGTGATATCATGCACTTTATAGCATTGATATGTGGTATAAAAGATAAACATATCTCTGTAACATTTAGTGAAATTCGATTTCGATTAGTTCCCTCTGAAACCAAATTATAGGTGCTCTAAAGCCAAATGTTTATAGGTGGTATGATCTACATTAAATATTCTTTTGTTAAGGGAGCTCCACTAAATATGCATAGTGGTGTAGGGTATCATACAGTCGGCTCCGCCCGACTTTTGACCTTTCCTTACTGTTTTTTCGTTGTACAGAGTACATTCCAATGAATGTAAAATATGGTAGATTAAACTTGGTAGCTCAAATCTACACAAAAACTCAGTTAGTGTGATAGATATAGCCAATTTTTAATCGATTTCTTCTAGATATATATCCACTGAGGGTTTATTTTTACATCGTTAGTAACAGTAAGAAATGTTACGTTCATATGCATATTATCCATCCACTGAAAATTACAAACTTGTATTAAATTAGTTGCGGTTATTGTCCACAACATGCATGGAAGTTAACAACCACTTTTATAATTAACAGCAAATTCTCGCTGGAGATTCCGTTACTATGTTACATATATATTGGTCAGTATATTCACCATGGTTGCCTTTGGTTAAAGCTTTCGAAATTAATATTAACGAACATGTACTTCATGCAAGGCGGTTGTGGTCGCAATGCTGATTACTTGCCAACATCTGTGCTTGAGAACACACACACGATGTGTGGAATAATTTCATATCCTGCTGATAAATACTCGACCACTAGACGAATAATTAATTGTCCAGCAAATAACGACACACAACATGAGAAAATAATATATTATATTGGAGTGTTCAGAGTTGCAATCGATAATCTTTTGTGGGTAAACAAATTCCGTCCAGTTGATCATAGCTTAATATTAAATAATTTATATGTTCAGGTCGAATATTTTCAAGCCAAAAATTATTTTAGATCTTCAAGTTTTTTTTAAGTTTTGAATGAGAGTTGCCAAGGCCAACTTATATACATCCATGGTGTAGACGATTTATTTTATTAAAGCTTTTTTTTATAAGTTTGATAGTGACATTTAAACTCAATAGACGAGCTTTTTACTTTAAAAATATCCCTGAAGATGATTTCCGTAGGAAATCGAAATATTGGATGAATAAAAAAGGAAAAATTCAAATATAAAAACATAGTTTTTTATTGACCTTAAGCCAAGCAATTAACAAAATAAGTAAAATAAATATAACAGGTCAACAATATACAACAACAATATTTTTTCTAATTCATAATAAAGTTGAAGTCATTCCTTACGGCGCAGGAAGTCTTTATTTTATTTTACTTTATTTTATTTTTTTTTTTTAAGCAACGAACTTCTTTGTGTCATCCTGTGAATTATGGCATTTCACAATACGAGTTCATCTAAATATTGACGTATTTTTGGCTACAAGTTTCAACGGCTATCTTAACGATTTCATTTCCAATGTGGGTCAGCCATTATTTATGACTGCAACAGAAAGTTTGTTTTGATTTATGACCTTCGTAACTTACGATGTAAGTTTTTGTAACGCTTTTTTGTGATACAATGGCGTTTATAGCTCTTAAAGGGATGAAGGAAAATTTTTTCGCATTGAATTAAACTTTCATGATCAAAAGTCTTATTTATAATTTGAAGAAATCAATCCCAATATAAAAGTTCCTTTTCAAGTTATTGATTACTCTGTGAAAAAATCTTAAAGAAGAAAAAAAAAAAAAAAAAAAGAAACAGTAAATAAAGTCTTTAAGTCGGTCAGGGCAGACTTTATGATACCCTACACCACTTTGCTAATTTAGTAGAGCTGCGCAATTAGAAGTTTTTATGGGAGAACTCAATCATACACGTTATGATTATAATTATAATTTAAAGTTCAAAGGGCTAAATATGCCGAAGCATTTGTATCTTTTAAATTGTACTTGTATTACCCATTTGGTGCACAATTAATTTGAAATCGGATAAAGATATATATGGGAGCTATATCCAAATCGGAACCGATCTCGATAAAATTTGGCAAAGATATTTCTGAGCTGTATTTGATATATTTCCTAGAATATCGTTGTTACCAAAATTGACATACTAGCTTCTAGACTCAATTCGGTCGTAAGTGCCAAATTTCATCCAATTTGGTCAAATATTAAACTTTTGGTGTACATTAAAAGTTAAATCGGAAGAATTTATAGATGGGAGCTATATCCAAATCTGAACCGATCTCGATAAAATTTAGCAAATGTATTTCTGAGCTGCATTTGTTATATTTCCCCAAATATTGTTGTTGCAGAGTGCATATTACGGCTGGGGAGGACAAAAATAACAAATCGGATGAACAATATATATGGGAGCTATAGCTATATCTGAACCGATTTCGATCAAATTTGGCATACTTATTTTCAGATCCAATATGGTCGTATTTGCAAAACTCCATACTATTCGGACTGATATTACACGTTTGGTGCACACTAAAAGGCAAATCGGACGAAAAGCTATATCTAATTTTTGACCGATTATCTCCAATTTCAATAGGGCTTGTCCTTGGGCTAAACAAATGATTTGTGCAAAATTTCATCTGGATAGGGCAATAAATGCGAACTGTACTTTGTTTACAAAAATACATGAACAGACGGACAGACGGACGGACGGACATAAATCGACTATCTCGTTTCCTTTTGCCTGTTACAAACAAATGCACAAAGACATAATACCCTGACCACCTTGTAGTGTAGGGTATAAAAAACGAACTCTTCTAATGTTCCAATTCTTGTTTGTGGGTGCCCACAGATGACAAATATGCCTTTGGTTTTTCTGGGTCACTTCGAAATTGTTTTTATAACCGTATATATTGAGAAAATCTGAGTTTTTTGGATTTTCAACTTTAAATATGCGTAACTTATATTTTTGAAGGTTAGATTTAAAAGGGTGGAGTGTTACCTTTCTAATAAATCAAAGGTTTTTGAAAACGGTTAATCAATAACAAAGCTATTTCACGCATCGGAAAAAGTAAAGCTGATATCAAAGAGTACTTGTTGTCCGAGGGCTCGTGTCAAGCAATAATTTTTACTAAATGAGGTCATATTTCCTGATACAATCTCAAAAACTTTGCTTGTTATCTATTTTTGGTGCAAAGATATCGTGAACCTTCTGGTAACACCAACACAAAGGGTCAAAAATTTTAATGACTAAAACGATCAAAAAATCCGAAATAAGCATCCGATAATCTTCAAATTTCACACACAAGATCTGCTGCGAATATGGGAGCTATATTCAAATCTCAACGGATTTCCAATTTATTGGTCAAATTTATTATTGTAACCAAATTCCGCCACACATTCTGAATTTCATTGGAATCGGTCATACATATCGTGTTTGGTGCAGTAAATATATAAGAAATCGATCGAAAATATATGTGGGAGCTGTATACAAATCTGAACGGACTTGAATATAATTTGACAAATTTATTTTTGGTCCAAATTTAGTCTCTCATGCCGAATTTCATTGGCATCGGACATACGTATCGTGTTTGGTGCATCAAATACATGAAATCGGCCGAAAATATATATCGGAGCTATATCCAAATCTAAACTGATTTCAATATAATTTTGCAAAACTATTTTCTGATGAAATCCCGTCACTCATTCCAAATTTCATTGACATAGAACATACATATCGTGTTTGGGGCATCAATAAACAAAATCAGTCGAAAATATATATATGGGAGGTTCATCCCAATCTGAACCGATTTCAATATAATTTTGCAAATGTATGTTCATTTTAAATTCCGTTACACATTCCAATTACATAGCGTGTTTTTTGCATCAAATACTTGAAATCGGCCGAAAATGAATATCGGAGCTATATTCAAATCTGGACCGATTTCAATATAATTTTGCAAAATTATTTTTGTTCTAAATTCCGTTACACATTCCCAATTTGGAGACTGTATCTGCAATCGATCAGTGGATATGTGCATACAAAATCTAAATTTTTGGGAGGTTCCTCGGATTCTGATTCTATATCTCCAGTTCCAAGTGGTATTTCAAAAAATTTTATAGGCTATGTTACCTTCAGGCGATGTTCTAGAATACTTGGAAATTTTCAGGAAAATCTATTCATTTCGAGTCCTTATTTTATTAAAAAACAAATAAACAAACATGCAAACATTTTCCTCTTTTATAGATATAGATAGAAGATAGGTTGACTTGGTTCAAAATTGACAGACTTTCGAGTCAAAATTTGGCTGTGGAACATCTAGACTGTATCTGATATCTTGTGGCGAATATCATTGTTATAGAGTGCATATTATGGCCTTGAGGTGTTAAACGTCAAATCGAATTAACTTTTTTCAATTTTCATAAGTTACAGAAGATTTTGTTGTTTTATGTTTTCGGAGGATTTGTTACCCTTACAAAATATGACCTTCCATGTATTATTCAGTATGTTTATTCGTATATGAAGAACTGTTGGCCTTCTCTCCATATATTCTCCAATACAGGTTTCCAACGCCATCATTTTCATGACAATTTTTCAATAAGATTTTCAATATAGAAGTGTACATTTTGCCATATTTTGTACACCCCAGAACACTATATGTTTGGAATATTACATACAGGTCGCAATTATCATCCGATCCTCACGATAAAAATGATCGCAGAATATTTTGGTGTGAAATTAACCAAAAAACTGAAAAGTTTCCTGATTATGTAGTCGCTCTATATGTTGCAATTTACGGCCAATCGATATGGAGTTTTATATGAGGCTTGAGTTAGGATAGGGACAGTGGATAAAATTTTGTGTACAAAAATAAAACATTTCCTTTAAACCGCAAATATTATTAATAACGGCAAAATCGCAAATATACATTATTGGTCCCTTTCGACTACTACATTGATGGTAGCCAAGATATCGGATATATGGCAAAATATGTATAATCTGTATGTATAAAAGAAAAGGATATTAATTAAAACGCTTATGACTTTACCAGGGCATCGCTGGTAGGTGGGCGGCTGACTGATGCGGCGTATTATTAATAATAATATTGCTCATACAACACCTGACACCACATAAAAAAATATAAATATATAACACACACATAAACATTATCTGTGAAAGCAATTTTTTCATATTGTGCAGGTAGAGAATTTTCCATATCACAAAGTACTCCTTCAATTTTTTTTAATGAGCATAACATTACTATCTCCTCTCTGGGAATAATATACATTTAAACATCATAATACACAAGCACAAGTTTAAATAATCTAAAAAAAAAAAACAGCAAAATAAAATCATTGGAACTTTTTGAAATATTTCCCTTAACTTTTAAAATTGTGGTGCAACAAAATAAAATTTTCTATGGTTTTGTAAACATAGCCACAATTACTGCTGCTCTACGTAAAAGTTGCTTAACAATACAAGGGAGAATTGAAATTTGTTTTATAATTTAAAATATTTTTCTAAGCGTAATTGCGAAGTAAAACTATAGCAGACAAAAAAAAATGATGTGGGTTTAACTTTAGCATTTTTCTCTGTTCTTTTCTATGATTGTGAGAACAAAAAAATATATAGAGAAAAAAATAAAACAGTGAGGAATAAAAAGCGAATGTGAATTTACTCAAAATCATTAAAAGTTTTATGACATGAAATGGCAAAACAAATATATTAAAGACATTCTCATGAAAACTTTTGCGAATATTAAAACTCGAACATAAAGTATGATACTAAATACTTTTTAGGCAAGTCCAGGTTAATGAAGGGCTAGTTTTCACTCGCTGGTCTCTTGTGTATATTTTGAAATAATTAGTGATAAAAACAGAAATTCTAATTATAATTGAAAAAATTGCAGAAATATATATTGGCAGATAAATTTTATAGCTATGTCTAACTTTTCGAATAATGAAAGATAGGAACTGGTTCTGCCTCGGAAAAGAAGGCCGATTTTGGCTGTTTCTCTTAGATTTTCTATACCTTGTCATATTCGATGTCCTTAAAATAACCATTAGTTTTTATTGGGGGTGATAAGGTTGTTCAGAGAAGCCAAATTTTATCCATGAAATGCATACCATCTTTAGTCTATTTCAGTCGTTTGACAGTGTTTTCGTTTGCTGCCTAGGGAAACCTTTTTGTATTTCATTTACAGACGCCATGATCTTCTATCTATAAAATTCATCTAGTTTTCTATATTATTATTGACTTATTGGTATTCTATCTTTCAAAATTTGACATTTTCTTGCCTATGCTACCATTGTTTCTAAAGTATATCATCATTTTATGGATTTTCTATTCCTAGGCCTACTTTTTATTTCCTTTGTAAGTCTTCCAAATAAGATATATATCTAGGGGTTTGACACTATGGTTTATTCTGTAGACGAACATTTAGTCTTTTCAGATCTCTTAATCTTCCACCTATAACATATCACATATTCTCCTGTGATATGTATACCACTTGATCCTCCTTTGTGCTCTTTGGAATCCCTTCCTACAACACTTCCTGGCCTTTTATTGTATGCTATATCTAGAGAAGATCTATGTATTTTGCTTCTGCATAGCCCTAATATAGTTTCAAAAATTATTTGTAATCAAATACGGAAGACCCATTTAATTCCTTTAATATCTTGTTTATTATCGTTAACGAATTTTTTGAAAGACTTGATTGTGTTTTGTCTGCAGAAGACCATTTTCTGTACATTTGAAGAATATTTGGTATTCTTTCCATAAAAGTCAAACTGGTCTTCTCTTTGTTTCATCAACCTTAGGGAGTGACTTTCGTATTATAAAATAACTCATTGTGTTCTCTCTGCAGAAGGCTATACTTCTCTACATATGAAAAATATTTGACCTTCTATCCATAAAAGTAATGCTGGCATTTTTTCCCACGAAGACAAAATAAATTACATTCCCCATAAAATTCCCAGGTATTCTTTTTTAGACGATCTCTTGGTTTCCAGCTCTACAATATCCAATTTTCATCATGGAGGGTATATAAACACTATTATTCCGGTTGTAACTTCTCGCAGTACTCATGTCAGACCCAATAAAGTATATATAGATAAAAATCTGCAAAAAGGTCAGTTTAGATTTGTTCGAATTGGTCACCTATGGCACGAATTATGGCCTTTATACGGCCAATGAAACCGTCACACGCTGCTCGAATGATGCTCTGCGGTATTTTGGTCCATTCCCGTCGAACCGCTTGCTTGAGGTGATCGACATTTTGGTATTTTTTAGTGCCAGCCTTGCTTTCCAAAATACTCCTGACACAATAGTCCAACGGATTGGTATCCGGAGATTTTGGTGGCCTTTGTGCGCTGAAAATAAAGCGAGGAACCTCATTTTGTAACCATTATTGGGTGGCGCGTGCTAAGTCCGAGCGTAGAGCGACCATCGGCTGTTATGACGGCCGGCGCTTGAGTCCTGGTGGCCAACCGAAGGTGCACATTTCCAGCTGACCTCTTTGGCAAGTAAACACGATCATTTTGTTTGTTTCAAATTGCTGGACAACGAATGTTTTCTCAACGGAGAAACCCACTTTCGGCCAAGCGAAGCAACCCTTTACCTCTTTTCAGTCTATTTTCTTTCCGTTGAGGTATACGTTCTTGCATTTTTGGAATTTCAATGGCTTTCCTCGAGCTCATTTTTCAATATTTGCGGAACGGAACATTGCGATATGTTCAGCTCACGAATCATTTTTCGGCCACTGCGATGCGGGTTTCGATACTTTTTGAACCATCTCTGCTGATGTTGCTGTTTCCTTCCGTCCACTTCCTTGACGTCGGGCTACGCTACCAGTATCACGGTAACGAGCGATGGTACGAGACACAAAAGATTTATTCACATTTAAATGCTGGAGTGTTCTAACTATAGCCACTAGTGGGTTTCCAGCCAAATATAAAGAAATAACACTGTCACATTTAAATTCCATCACGAATAACTTTTTTTCTAAAAAAATTCTCACCAAAATACTTTTGTACGCTTGTAAACAATATAATGAGCTGTCACTGGAATAATTTTAGCACCTGTCGGACGAGTGGCTTAGAAATCTCCGCAGTCTGAAATTGGTTGAGAGTTTTTTCATCTGACTCTGTAATTAAATAATTTTTATCTTTATCTGTAGATTTTATACCTTCAAATGCAAACTGAATTACCGTGTACGTGATGCATCCTATCTTCGATAAATTACGGCAACTCAAGTAATTGTTTTCTTAACTTATTTATTTTTTAAATTTTACCGCAGATTGTTGGGTATCTGTTAAATAAAACCTATATTTTTGGCAAGCATAGCATTTCTAGCATAACAATGAGATGCTGTCCCACTACTTTCATATAAACTTTAAACATTTTCCCATTTATCATTTCTATGCGATTTTTGTTGGTATTTTAGCGCCGTTTTGTAAAACTTTTTTTACTCTCATTGTTGCAGTTTTTATGCAATAATAGTTTTACTTTGTTTATGACCAGCTACAACATACTTTATGTGCCAAAACACGGACTTTTATTTATCGTTAAAGTTGTTCGTGATAAGATATTTAATGTTATTCGTAGATTTGCAGCCATGTAAGTTATAGTTTAAAAAATAACAATAAAAATATTCATAATAGAAAATAGCAAAAAAAAAAAAAAAAAAACATAAAATAAATAAATAAAAATTAAATGATCTCATTTCTCATTGAAAACTTTGCTTAATGTTTGATGATTGTGCTTATATTATTTATAGAAATGTTCTTTTTTACGAAAATCATAAGAATAGTGTTTTCTACTCAAAGAGTTAAAATTCAGAGACCCTTTGGTGATAAGGCCACAATTCTTTCATAAATTTAAATGAATTTCTTTGTCTATTCTAATTTCTATTTTGTTAATTAAAAATTTTAAATTCATTCACTCAAAAATTTAATCATTTCTCTGTACATAAGTAAATCTGTTTTTAGTCTTTAACACAATGCGTTAGGGTGTTTGTAACTAGGGGGAGACGAACTATGGTCTTTACAAAATCAGTAATATACCAAAATGCTTAAATTTTAAAACTTCGTTGAATTTGCGCTGCGCAGGAGCAGAGGATATATTCATATTGGAAGATCCATATGTAACAGGATGGGTCAAGGACCAATATTTCGAGGTGCTACAAACTTGTGGCTTAATTGCTTCTAGACTGAATGCGGTCGAATTTACCGAAATTCAGGACTTTTTGACAGATATTGGCCATTTGGTGCACAATTAACCCGAAATCGGTTGAAGATTTGTATGGGAGCTGTATCCAAATCTGAACCGATGTTGATAAAATTTGGCGGAGATATTTCCGAGCTCTATAAGATATCTGGCACAAAACATAATGCATATTACGAATTTTGAGAGACTTAAACTCCAAATCGGTGTTTCTCCGAATTCGATCTACTTGGTCCCAAACTGAATTCGGTCGGATAAGCCAAAAATTCAGGTCATTTGGACTGATATTGGCTATTTGGTGCACAATTAACCCGAAATCGGTTGATGGCTCGGTTGATATCTGGGAACTATATCCAAATCTGAACCGATCTTGACAAAATTTGATATACTTATTGTTGTCGCATGTATATTACGCTTATGAGGGACTTGAACCCCAAGTCGGATAAAACATATATATGGAGTTATAACTGTACCAGAACCGATTTACGCCAAATTTGAAGTACTGGTTCATAGGATGAATCCAGTCTTACTTGCACAAATTCAGACAATTTAGGGCGATATTAGCCATTTGGTGCAGAATAAACCTTAATATCGGATTATGATATATATGCGAGCTACATCTAAATCTGATCCTATTGTCACGAATTTTAATAGGGTTCGTCCGTGGGTCAAACAAATATGGTTTGTAAAATTTCATCTCAATCGGATACAAAATGCGACCTACATTTTTTTCACAAAAATACATGGACGGACGGACAGTCGGACTGACATGCATAAATCGACTCAGAAAGTGATTCTGTGAAGATCTTCAAGAGTAACTATGGGTCTATCTCGCCTTCTTCTCCTTGTTACAAACAAATGCATAAAGACATAATACCACGATATGGTGTAGGGTATAAAAATTGAAAAAGACGTATAAAATCATTAAAGTATTGATAAATACTATATCAATTACGAACGTCAATTGCAAATCTCAAAAAATTCTATGAAAATGTGGTCCATCTATGTTAATTTGTAATCACGCTACAGGTCGAAATTATGGTCCGATCTCCACGAAATTGAAAATTGAGGTTAGGTTATGGTGAGAATAGAAAGAAGCCTTTTGTTTTTGGAGATGATCGCAAAACATTCAGGGGTTGAAATGGACCGAAAACAGAAAAACTTCCTGATTATGCAACTGCTCTAGAGTCAACAATTATAAACCAATAGTCGGAATTTAGCATGGAGTTAGAGTTTATGGCTGGGCAGAAGCCTACAAATTTGGACGGTCATCGGACAATATTTAGCGGGTAAAATAAACCATAATTTTTATGGTTTTTAATCCCAGCGAAATTACAAATACATTAAAAGGTCATTTCTGGTCATTATAGTGATGCTGATAGCCAAGAAATCGGATATATAGCAAAATAGGTGCAATTCACATGTAAAAGAAATAGATCTTAGTTATTCTGCTAATAACTCAAAAATCGCTGGACAGATTTTCACAATTCTCACCAATCCGGTCTCACCGGAATTGGTCTCTTTCCAGAAAAGGATAAAATCGCGTAAAGTTATTTCAATAAAAAAGTGAAAATTTTTTGTTGTTTTTTTAATTTTTTGTCATATTTTTTATCAATTTGATTTACAATTCGGAATTTAACATTTCCAAAAGTTTTTCTACACCCTGCAACACTATGAGTGGAGGACAGGTCGCAATTATCGTCCGATCTTCACGAAATTTTGCATGGGGGTAGGGTTAGGGTCAGAATTAAAGTCTATTATTTTTGAAGATGTATATATAGGGGTTGAAATTTTGGATGACCCTTGAATTAGATTTCGCTCTTAAATGTAACACATCTTTCGTGTGAATTTGCTGAATACCTGAAAAAACGATGGAGTGCGTAAATATTGGCCAAATGCCCCCGGTAACATCTAGAATGGGCTCGATGACACTATTTCAAAAACGAAATCTTCCACAATGGGTTTGGACATAAAGGGGGTTTCCAAAATATTGTAGTGTTGTAGGGTATCATATGGTCGGCCCCGCTTGACTATACCCTTACTTGTTCTTTGATAATTTTTTGTATGTTTTCCTTTATGCTGAACAAAAATTAAAATACGTTGTGGTCATTCTTTGTTTTGACAGCGTATTTTCATTCAGTCAGGAAATACATTCGTGTAATGAGTAAAGAAATTCCATTCAATTTACTAATTAAAAACAACATCAGCTAATGGACTTTTCGGATTGTTACTTTCCCAAATCAATTATGATTTTTCGAACTAAAATTAATATCGAAATTAAGGGTTGACATGTTACATTGACAATTTGGCGTGACATATAATAACGTGGACAATTGGAGAAGGTTTTGCCACTTTCCTTAGACAGACAAATTGATGTCAACGGTAGCACATTAATAAAGTTCTTATGGTTATCTGACAAATAATGATATAGGGAATGTGGAGAAATGGCTATATTATAAAGAAAATGAAACGAAAAATTTGTGTCAAATTTTTGGTATGGGGCCATTTAGAAGTGTATGTATACACCTAAAGATATATGGTTTTTGTGCATCTTACATTATGTGCAACTTACTGATGATGATGATAATGATGATTTGAAGTCAAATACACACTTACTTCCAAGCTTCTTAAAAAAGTACAATTTGATGTTTTGTGTGGAAGGTTCCAGATACATTCATAGAGATTTAAATGTGGGTTCATCCTAAACCTAATATAAATTTTTGTCCAATTCGAATACTCAACACATAATAATCTCGTTTTTATACCCTAGATCATATACTGGTATGGGTATTATATTTTTGTGCTTTTGTTTGTAACATGGAGAAGGAAGCGAGATAGACCCATTGACTTTTGAGGATCTTCATAGAATCATATATTTTTCTGAAAATGCAAATCGAATTTATTATCCGATTGAGATGAAATTTTCCAAACAATATTTGTTTGGCCCAAGTACGAAGCCTATTGAAATTGCTGTAAATTTGTTCAAATTTAGATATAGCTCCCATATGTATGTTCAACCGATTTCGGGTTAATTGTACACCAAATTGCCAGTATCATTCCGAATGACTTGAATTTTGGCACATCCGACCGAATTCAGTCAAGAGCAAGCAGATCAAATTTAATGTAAATCGGTTCATATATAGCTATAGAACCTATTTTTATGTTTCATTCGATTTGGTGTTTAAGTACCTCAAATTCGTAATATGAACACCACAAGAATGATATTTGGCACCAGATATCAGATACAGCCCAGAAATACCTCTGCCAAATTGTATCAAGATCGGTTCAGATTTGGATATAGCCCCCATATATGCCATTATCCGATTTCAGGTTAAGTGTGCATCAAATGGCTAATATCGACCCAAATGAACAGAATCTTGGCAATTATGAGTGAATCCATCCCAGCAACAAGTACTTCAAATTTGGTGAAAATCGATTCAGATATAGCTATAGGTACATATATATGAGTGATTGATTTGTGGTTTTAACCCCTCAAATGCGTAATATGCACTCCACAACACTAAACTTTGGTACCAGATATCAGACACAGCTCAAAAAGAAGTGCCTAAAATGTTTGTCAAGATTTTTTCAGATTTGGATGTAGCACCCATATATATCCTTATCCGATATCAGGTTTACTGTATACCAAATGGCTAATATTAGCCCAAATGGACTGTATTTTGGCACTTCCGGCGGAATTCAGCCCAGAAGCAAGAAGCTCATCCAATTTAGTGTTATAGTCCCTCACATGCGTAATATCCCACCCACAACAATTATATTTGATACCTGACATTAGATACAGCTCGAAAATTCCCAGCAAAATTTTGTCGAGGTCGTTTCAGATTTTTATATGCCTTGATATAGGTATTTATACGATTTTACGGCTATTGTCCACCATATATGTAATATCAGCCCAGATTGGATAGATTTTTTAATTTTCTACCGAATTTTTCCATTTGGTCTAACTCGGCCTGGTATCTATCTCCAATAAATATTTTTGTAATGTAAGTCCCTTCGAAATCATATCGAAGTCATTTGGTTACGGGTCCTTTGTTAAATGCACATAGTGGTGTAGGGTATCATATAGTCGGCTTGTACAACTTTTGGCCTTTCCTTACTGGTTGACATTGATTTCAAGAGACAGATATACGTGGGCACAAACAGACGGACGACGAGAAGTAGCTACATCGACTTAAAATTTTATGCTGATCCAAAATGTATACTCGAGGGGACCACAGACGTATATTTCAAGGTGTTGCCAAGGGAAGGACAAATGAAATATATCACCACCCATTTTATGGTCGAGGGCAACAAAAAATGACCCAGACAGCAAGGCTGAAAAAAAAATTCACCAATTCAACCAATTGAGGCCGATGACAAATTTTTTTACCTCTTGAATTTTTATTTTCAATTGTTTAATATTTGTCCGCTATCTATAGTCGCATCTAAAAATATACTGCTGCTGACAATTCAAACGAAAATGGGTTTCGGATTTAATTGTTTTAACTCGCCGACAGTTGTGACAAAATCCACACAAAACAAAAGTTTTTCAGGTTATTTTTTTTCTTTCGTTAACATCCGTTTATTTGGCATTTGGCTAGCATCAACTTTTGTTAAATGTTTTTGACACCACACATTTGTGCTATGGTCGCATTTTTTTCTCCTCTGCGTTCTGTCAAATGAATATTGACACTTCTGTGTGAATGTGTGAAATTTTGTGTGCAAAGTATTTCCTATCTGTCGTTTGTGTTATTTATTTGTTAAAGCCAAAAAGAAAATATAATCGTTTAATCCGCACTAGTTTTAAAATATTTTTTTTTTTTTGCGTTGGTCTATTTTTAGATGGAGATAATGTGGCCAATTGATATGGAAATATTGACGATGAAATTATTATGAAAGGAAATCATTGGTATGACAACGGAAATCTCACTAAAATAAATTTACCCGTGTGATACGATCTTTGCCATTTACCCCACCGACAGATGTACAGGGTGAGATAAAAAAAAAACTGCAACAAAGTCAAACGCCATAATTTTTACAGTTTTTTATATTTTATTGAATGAAAGCAAAAAATGTCGGAAATAGCATCAAATTTTAGAAAAAGTTTAGATTTGTTCGAAATGGTCACCTTGGCACGAATTATGACCTTCAAACGGTCAATGACGCCATTACACGCTGCCCGAATATTGTTCTGCGGTATTTTGGTCCATTCCCGCCGAAGCGCTTGCTTGAGTTGATCGACACTTTGGTATTTTTTAGTGCCAACCTTGCTTTTCAAAATACTCCAAACACAATGGCCCCACGGATTGGTATCCGGAGATTTTGGTGGCCATTGTGCGCTGTTAACCATTCTTGGATGGCGCGTCCTGAGTCCCGTTTGAATGTCCAAGGTGCTGAGTCCTGTTGGAATACACCCTCCAGAATATTTTCGGCATTTATTCTGATGCCGATTAATACGAGCGGAGATCGACCATCGGTTGTTATGGAGGCCCACACCATCACCATGGCCGGCGCTTGAGTTTTGGTGACCAACCGAAGGTGCACATTTTCACCTGACCACTTTGGCAAGTAAACACGATTATTTTATTTGTTTTCAAACTGCTGGACAACGAATGTTTTTTCCTCTGTTGACCAAACAAACGTCTAAGTAATAATTGATCAACCCACTTCAATTCATTCGGAAGCTAGAGTGATTTCCACAAACGGACGGATGGACAGACATCGCTAAATCTACATAGAATTTTATGCTAACCAATAATATATACTTTGTAGGTAACATATACATCCGATTCAGTTTAAATTTCATATCCCAATATTTTTACTAACACAAGATCTGGAATGAAAATGGAATATATCGGCCTGCTCCTTCTGGTACTTTCCCAAGAAAGGGTAACAATTTTCAATATTTATATCTCGCAATTGTTGCCTTAACGTACTAACATCTGATTTAAAATTGGTAATGTACACATTACATATAGATGTAGCAAATTAAAAATTAGAGAAATAACATTCTTATTACGAGAGCTATTTTTAAATAGACCTTTTCGGAATTCGGTCATTCTTTTTCAATGGTAGACCGAAGAATATCAGCCACTAATTTTACATTTTATAATTTGTATGACTTTTTAATGTAGTCTTTTTCAGAGAAGTACATGGAGAACGTGCAGATTTTCGCATATTTCCTTATTTATCCAAATTCAATAGTCTTTTCAATTTCTATGATATGTTTGCATTATTGAAAGAGTGGGTCGATCTTGTCCATTTGTAGGGGAAATTCTACTATTCTAATAAAAATAGTGATTGAAACATTCGAATTTGCAAAATCGCAACATTTCCATTTTATTAGGGTTATGGTTATTTAAAACTTTAGGAAGAGGTACAAAGACAAGGGCGCTAGTCTTGTCCACCTCAATATCTGATTTTTCATTCATTTCATTTGAATAATTAATATTAATAATATTAATAGGACTGAAAATTTACCATATATAGGTCCACGTTTTGGTAGAAGCCCCTTATAATTACAGCATCAGATTTAAGTTCTTTTGGTTGTTTTAGTCATCATTTCAACCCGAATTTACTGTAAATTGGCAGTTTGTGTTTCCAGTATGTAGGAAACTGTCAATATGGGTCCAAGTTTTGGTATATAACAGTACCTGCAGATATTCAATATTTTGATGGTTTTAGTCATACTTTTTTTTCAAAGACAGAAAATGTAATACCTTCTTAGACCGAAAATTATATGTACAGATCCACGTATTCGTATAGCCTCCATATAAAGGTACCAAGAGAATTATCTCAATTTTGGTGTTTGGATTTCGTAACAGGTATCGTCTTATCTGGCAGATATTACCGTATTTTGTTCATTTTGCGAGCTCCTTCCAAATGGCGAAGGGCATAAAATGTTTGGAACGGCCAAACTTAGCTTCTTTTTTAATTGTTTTAAACAAATTATGAATGCAAGGTAAGTATGTTGCTCTGTGGATGTTTCTATACGATAGGGAATGTACTGTACCATTTTATCCTTGTATAAGAGTTAGCAATGAGTTTATGTCTTCTTGAAAATATGAAACTGCGCAAGACTAAAATATGCAAAAGTTGATACAAGGAACCACATTTAGTCTTTCTGCGATGATGGAAGTATGCAGTTTTATGGCACGAAAAAACCGTCGCAAAATTAAAACAATGATAGACCCCTGGTAATTAAGTAGTAAATTATGGAATACGTAAAATTTACTGCGACTATGAATTGTTTCGACAAGTATTGCTATAATCGAGCAATTCGAAGCTGTTGTGTCAAAGAGATATAATCACAAATATTTGAGATTTATTCGCTATTTTAATTTTAGAAAGACTATAGGTGGAACAAGAACCTCAGAGTAGTTTAGTAACCAAATTTCATATCAAAGCCGAACTTTGAATAACCTCCAACATATGGAAGTAATTTGCAAATTACCGATTACAGGGAGGAACTGTTATATACAGGGTTGCCCATATTCGACGGACCCATCTGGCAAGCCATAACTTTTGACAGAGATGTCACATCGCTTAATGACATACCGCGTTTGAAGCGTCAGTCCGAGCAGATTTTTACCATGAACCAATACACGCCACGCGAGCGCTCTGAAATAGTTGAAATTTACAAGAAGCCAATTGTGAAAACTCAACGTGCTTTTAAAACATTAAAAATGTGAGAAGTGCGCCTTCTAAGAACACCATTAAGCGTTTATACGAAAAATTTTCGACTGGTAAGGCTCTTTCTAATCCGAAGAGGCCATATAAAAGTCGACCAAGGCGATCGGCCGAGAATATCGCTGCCATACGAGCCAGTGTTGAGAAGTCCCCAAGAACATCCCAAAAACGCCGTTCTCAGCAGTTGGACATGGCTCGGTCCACTTTACAACGGATTATTCGCATTGATTTGCATTTGTTCCCGTACAAAATTCAATTGACGCAAAGAATGTTGCCTGCGGACAAGCCTCGTCGATTACCCTGTAGGTAATATACGAAGACGTGGATCTGTAGAGCAATTTTCTGTCAAAGGGGTGTGGTACCCAGTACGAACTTCAAATTTGAACTTTGAAACATTTCCAGTAAAAGTGTGACACAAGTCATCAAAATACCAAATATCTGGAGGTATAGCTATATGTTGCCAATTTACAGCAAATTTTAGTTAGAAAAACTGTGACTAAAACACCCATAAATCTATCAGTGAAGTTATATGGGGGCTATACCAAAACTTGGACCTATTTTCCCATATCCCATTTTCTATGCCAACCTCATTTCATTCATGAATGGACGGACATAGCTAAATCGATATAGCATTTTATGTGGATCCAATGTGGGGTGTAAAATTTATATTTCGAGGCGTTGAAAACGGAATGGCAAACTTCATGATACATAGTGGACGTTCCAATGGAACCGAATATTAGGTTTTTGCTAAAAAAAACCCGAAAGGGCTTTTGGAATCTCAGACAAAAAGTTTTTAGGTTCCTCTATATAGTATTCGCCTTACACTTTGAATTAGGTAGAATGAATTAATTGAATTACCTCGAAGAATCATTGCTTAGAAATAATGGATCATATCGTCCCATTTTTATATTCTCCACCATAGTATGGAGGGTATATTAAGTTTCTCATTCCGTTTGTAACACCTCGAAATATGTTGATTTTAGCGATTTTATTCGCCGGAATTGTTTCAAATTTGAAAGTTGAAGTTCGTAATGAATACTACAGCCTATGAAATTGTCTGTGCAGGTTCACGTTTTCGTATAGCCCCCATATTACTGTACCTCCAGATATTCGGTACTTGGTTGTTTAAAACGACATTATTCACCGGAATTCTTTCAAATTTATGATAGAAAATTGTCTGTGCAGGTTTTGATGATTTTAGCTACATTATTCACCGATTTTTTTTAAGTTTCGCATTTGAATATTGCAATGGCTTATGACAAAAGTTACCTATGCAGGTCCATGTCGTCGTATAGACCCTAATGTAACAGATACATTCGGTATTTTGAAGATTTTAACAGAATTTTTTAACGGATTTTATTGTTTTTGAGAATTTCCAAATTCGTTCCAAATGGTATATGGAGGGTATTCAAAGTTCGGCCCGGCGAACTTACACCTTTTTTACTTTTTTTTTTTTTTTTGTTTTGGCACCTTCATAGGGTAAACTACGAATTTAATAACTTTTACGTTTGAGTGCAATTTTTAATATTTTATATTTAGCATTTTATTTTTAGTATTTTGGTACAGTCCACTTTTAAAGTAAGCCCAATATTCCGAGGATCTTGACCTCATTTTCCAATTGACTTCGCTAAATATTTGTATTTTGGTTTTCTCGTTGGTATTTTGGAATAGCCCCATATGTCGATAATTTCCAAGTCACTTTCCCTATCGATTTAATGGGGAGTTTGAA
This sequence comes from Musca domestica, assembly GCF_030504385.1. NCBI lineage: Eukaryota > Metazoa > Arthropoda > Insecta > Diptera > Muscidae > Musca > Musca domestica. Next base: position 9,643,617 of record NW_026712238.1, on the reverse strand, counting down.
AAATTCTTAGTGGTGGTGTTGATATTAGTTCAAAAGGACACAAATCCAAAAGGTTTTTGTGTTTCAAAACAATTTTTCATTGTCCTTTATAAACATAGATTTATCTTGGGGCCCGTTGTTTATAGACATGGTTATATATTTGTAGGGCAATAAAATGACAAATTTGTCTGAAAATACAAAGCACTTTTGAAGTCTTGATCACCTCACTTAATACCAACACCCCATGTTATTTTAGTCATACACCATACCAAATAGGTTGGTAAGGGGATCAAAAAACCTCTTTGGTGATTCGCTTGAACATTTTTTGGCAAAATTATTCTCATATTGTAATCACCATAATTACCGAAGGAACAAGGATTCCAAGGAACTATAATCTGAAATGTTCATAATTGTGAAAGAGAGTGGAATTTTCCCCATATCTTTAGAATAATTTAAAAACTCTGTTACACGAGTCTTATGTTTTAAGCAATAGTTTCATAATCTACTAAGTTTTTCCAGTGTTAAAATATTTTTATAACTTAATCGTCAATATTTTAAGTAAAATATTTTCTTATCCTTACTGTCAAACGTATTTATTTTATCGATTTTTATGAGTACAAGTGTGGACGCCACAATATAATTTTCCATTCCCTTCTCTCAACGCATCTGCATTTCGACATGATGTAAGAACATCTGTCAGCACTTCGATACATCGCCATCCATGAAGCTCATCGGCTTTAATGGCCATAAAGTTTCCATTATAATGGCCATAAATGTTATGCTCTGGCTGAAGTCAACATCATTTTGTGTCCGTTTTGCAGCAGCCTTTCTTTTACTGGATATTGATTATGATGGCACTTTTATTTTGTTTTAGAGTAACTTCATCATTGAACTTTACTAGATATTGAGTGGTTGCTCTTAATAGAGTTCTTCGTACTGGAGTACATGGTGGAAAAAGACATTGACATTTTTTTTTTGTTAAAGAAACTATGAAACACGTAGGAAATAGGGACGAAGAAATATTGTCGGAGCGCATTTTCTTCAAACATAAAGCGTTTGAGGTTAGTGTCAAGAATACTTCTTTTTGATTTGTATACCCTACACCACAATGCAGTCAGGGCATTACGTCTTTGTGAATTTGGTTGTAACATGCAAAAGGAAACGAGATAGACCCATAGTTCCTTTTGATGATCTGCATAGAATCACATTTTGAGTCGATTTATGTATGTTGGTCCGCCCATCCGTTTGTCTGTCCGTCTGTCCATGTTTTTTTGTAAACAAAGTACATGTCACATTTATTGCCCGATCCAAATGAAATTTTGCACAAATAATTTTTTTGGCACGAGGACGAACCTTATTGAAATTGAATCGATAAAAATTTCGATATAGCTACCATGTATATCTTCGTGTAATATCAGCCAAAATGGGACGAGGTTTCAGCAGATTTACATTCACATCTATTGTACGTATTTCTACGTAACTTCCTTTTAAACTTTGCGATGCAGGAGAGCTCAAAAATATCAAAAGATTGCAATTCAACTAACCACCCTAAGCCTCTAGAGCAGTTGAGTATTTTTCTTTTATAACACAGAGACAAAAGGAGTTGTACAAACCCTTAACAGCTTATAATGTTAAAATATGAAATCTGAGTTCTGAAACAACACATAAATCTAAAAAGATGATCAAACTTTAAAAATTTTATTTGTTGTAATCAAAAATATAGGTCAGAAATGAATTAGTTTTCCTGTACACTAATAAATATTTAAACAATTGCATATATATATTTTTTTTCAATTTCAAATTACATTGTTTATAACTTCGATAAAAAGAAAATTTACATGATAAATAAATGATAAAATAAATAAAATATTATATTTCTTTAAATTGTCACTAGAGAGTAGAGCATCTCAGAACATAATTGCTGGTCTTCTGTGAACAAACGTTGTAGTCTTCTGACCTTCTGTGATCTTTTGAGATAAAATATTTAGTGGCCTTTTAAGAGAATACCTTTTGCGGTATTTTGAGAGAAGACCTTCCTTATCTTCTCAGAGGAGGCCTTCTGAAGTGTTCTTCTGCGAGAAGACCTTCTGGTCATCTATGACAATACCTTATGGTCTTCTGTGAGAAGACCATCGGGTCTTCTGTGAGAAGACCATCGGGTCTTCTGTGAGAAGACCATCGGGTCTTCTGTGAGAAGACCATCGGGTCTTCTGTGAGAAGACCTTCTGGTCTTCTACGAGAAGACCTTCTGTTCTTATACGAGAAGACCTTCGTGAGAAGACCTACTTCTCTTCTATGAGAAGACCTACTGGTCTTCTATGAGAAGATCTACTGGTCTTCTATGAGAAGACCTTCTGGTCTTCTTTGAGAAGACCTTCTGGTCTGCTATGAGAAGACCTTCTGGTCTGTAATGAGAAGACCTTCTGGTCTGTAATGAGAAGACCTTCTGGTTTTCTATGAGAAGACCTTCTGGTTTTCTATGAGAAGACCTTCTCGTCTGCTATGAGAAGACTTTCAAGTCTTCTATGAGAATACCTTCTCTTCTATGAGAAGACCTTCTGGTCTTCTATGAGAATACCTTCTCTTCTATGAGAAGACCTTCTGGTCTTCTATGAGCAGACCTTCTGGTCTTCTATGAGCAGACCTTCTGGTCTTCTATGAGCAGACCTTATGGTCTTCTATGAGCAGACCTTATGGTCTTCTATGAGCAGACCTTATGGTATTCTATGAGCAGACCTTCTGGTCTTCTATGAGCAGACCTTCTGGTCTTCTATGAGCAGACCTTTTGGTCTTCTATGAGCAGACCTTCTGGTCTTCTATGAGCAGACCTTCTGGTCTTCTATGAACAGACCTTCTGGTCTTCTATGAACAGACCTTCTGGTCTTCTATGAGAAGACCTTCAGGTCTTCTATGAGAAGACCTTCAGGTCTTCTATGAGAAGACCTTCAGGTCTTCTATGAGAAGACCTTCAGGTCTTCTATGAGAAGACCTTCAGGTCTTCTATGAGAAGACCTTCAGGTCTTCTATGAGAAGACCTTCAGGTCTTCTATGAGAAGACCTTCAGGTCTTCTATGAGAAGACCTTCAGGTCTTCTATGAGAAGACCTACTGGTATTCCATGAGATGAAAAGACTTTCGAGTCTTCCATAAAGAGACCTTCGAGTCTTCAATGAGAAGACCTTCAAGTCTTCAATGAGAAGACCTTCGAGTCTTCTATGGGAAGACCTTCGAGTCTTCTATGGGAAGACCTTCGAGTCTTCCATGAGAAGACCATCTGGTCTTCTATGAGACGACGTTTTGCGCTTCTTTGAGAAGACCTTTGGGTATTCAAGGAGAAAATGTTCTGCTCGGTTATGAGAAGAGTTTCGGGTCTTCTGAGTGAAGATCCTCTGATCTTCTGAGAAAAGAGCTGCTAGTTGCCTGAGTAAAGGCTTGCCGGTCTTCTGAGAGAAGTGTTTTAAAGAAGACTGCGTGGTCTTCTGGGAAAACTTTAAGTTTCCCGAAAGAAGTCGTTATGATCTTCTAAGAGAAGACTTTCTAATCTTCTGAGAGGAGGAGACTTTCTGCACTCATTCGATGATCAAGAGTCATTTGGGTCTTTGGTGGGAAGACATTTTTGTCTTTAGTAGTTTTTGAGCAGTCCTCCTTGTCTTCTTTGGGCAGAGCTTTTAGTCTTCTTTATGTGAAACTACCCTACTTTTGCAGGCAGATCTTTATGTCCCACATGTTAAAAACTTTGGGACTTCTCTAGAAAGCCTTTTGGGTTTCTTAGAGACGATTTCTAGTCTCCTGTGAGGAAGCAGTCTAATGGTCCACGTTTATACTTTTTGGTGTTTTTATAGAACACTTTTTGTCTTTAACTGGAGTACCTTCTACCACTATTTTCAATGTTATAGAAATACATGACAATAAAAGTATTAAATATGTTAAACTTTGTGAATATTTTCCAAGACATGTGTTCTTTTTAAACGTAAGTATGAAAATTGGATTTTGAATATTGCTTACACGCTTACTCGGTAAATATCGTACATGTGCTCAAAACACATTTCGGTGGAATGTTTAAAATTTCCATCTAATGTGGTACAGTACATTCAGAAGATTTTAGAAAAATGCTGCCACGTACATACAGGTATGTAATATGCATAACAATATTTACATAAAGACCAAGATATACGAAGATGTCATATCATGTAGGAAATATGCTTATGCTGAAATATATAATATTTCCCCGAAATGCAGTCATTCGTGCAGAAGAACGAATTGGAAGTGCTGTTCTTAGTAAATGTGACTGTGTGTGCAGAGAAAACATAAGTATTTTCTTTGGATTTGACGTCTGCGGAAAAACTAAATGCTATTCATTCATGTTGTAGACAATTGTCTGATGTCAGTTTGTTTGACAAGGACCACATGAGGGACGTGTAATCTAACATTGTGACATTTTGTTGAAATGTTAAAATTAACTTTTCCTATTATTTCGTTATATAATATACATTTTAAAATTTATATATGGGTCTTGTGGTCCACGTGTCTCAAAGCATAAATAAATTAAAAATTAAACAAAGTAATAAATTTTTAATTATTAAACTAACATTAAAAACTAGTTTATTAAAAATAATTAAATATATAATAAAGGGTCTCTTTTTAAGCCCGATAGAACTTGAAATTGTAAAAAATGACACAAAACAATAAATTTTAATCAACATTTTTTTATTCGCAGTGGATGCGTTGTTGTAAGAAGTACAACCACTCCACTCGGAGACCTTTTGGTCCATTGTGTTCATCCTAATTAGTAAAAAGATAAGGGTAGACTAGAAAAAAGAAGTGAATAGCTAGGAGTGAAGAAATAAGAAATTGTATAGAGAATATAGAGTTTAAGAGGTTTATGTCCACGGTATGTTAACGCATCGTCTTATGCCATTTTAGTCTTCTGGCTAAGTGAAGGATGACTGCTGGCTCAGTGTCGGAGAGGGAAGACAAATCCGACAGAATTTGCCTACCCAGTGGCCTCTGTCTTGCTCCTATAAGAGTTGGACAGTGGCATAGTAAGTGTTCCACCGTCTCAATTTCATCCTCGTCCTGGCCCACTTCTCGAAATCAACTTCAAATTTCAATAAGTCGATGGTTGCATCCGTCGTATGGAACGTAGCGCCATCCTGTTGTCATTCATATTTTTAAACAAAATATCATTGATTATGGTGCGGTAACGATCTCCATTGACCGTAACGCGATCTCCGGCCTCATTTTTGAAGAAATAAGGTCCGATGATGAAGCGTGAAAACCGCACCATACGGCGCATTGTTCTGGATGTAATGGAGTCTGTAGGGTCTCTTGTGGATTGGTCTCACCCCATATGCGGCAATTTTGCTTAACAACAAACCCGTTAAGCAAAAAATGTGCCTCATTGCTGAACACAATTTTGAGATAAAACAACGGGTCATTTGCCAACTGCTCTAGAGCCTGATTTTCAAAGTAAATTTGGATAATTTCGTAGCGTTGTTTAAGCGTGAGTCTATTCATGATGATTTGTTAGAGTATACTGAAACAAGAAAAAGTTTCATCAAAAATTAATTTTTCGTGTTACTGTTTACAAATTAAAGTTCTATCTATCTTAAAAAAAAACACCCTTTATAAATATGGGTCAGGTATTTATAGCCTATAATACTATATGTTGTGGGTATTATAACTTTGATTGGGCTAAAAGTTATGTCACACCCCGAAATATTGATGCCCGACATAGGAATGTATATATGGATCTTCCTATCTCGTCGAGCTGAGTCGATCTAGCCATGTATGTCCGTCCGTCTGTCTGTCCTTGTTAATTTGTGTTCACGCTGCAGATCGCAATTATGTTGCGATCCGCACATAATCGAAAATGGGTGTGGGGTTAGAAAATGTGGCGTTGCTGATTCTATAGCCCATAATTATACACCAAACGACGTCATCGGACAATATTTAGCGGGTAAAATAGGCCATAACTTTTATCTAAACATACGACATTTTCCACTAAAACACTAATATTTTTTAAATTTTTTCTTAGGGGAAATACTCGGTTTCCCGGTTATTCGACCCAAATACAAAATCGGGGTCTTATCGGGATGAAAGCATATGGAAATATCTATCGTACATTGATTTTTTATTCATTCATAGTTATTTCAAACTTTGACCCGTTGTGTGGGATGTAGGAGGTAGATGGTCAGACCATGTCTTGGTGGAAATAATGAGAAATGCTAAATATGTAGTCAATCGGAGAGTTTTAATTATTCAAAATGTTGACCCTTAGGGGGGAAGTACATGAAGGCGTGGGTCGATACTATCCATTTTCACGCCTCAATTAGCCCTTTTAAAAGTGGATTCTTCCTGCTTATTCTGGTAGGTACATTATTTTTTGTAAAAATTTTTAACTTTTGTAGAAAAGGAAGGATAATGCCTATCTCCGATTTCGATCTAAATTTAATAATTATATTATGATTTTCTAAGTTTGGACCAACTCGAATACTTCCATCGATATTTATTGTGGCACCAGCCCGACGGACAGACGTTCGGGCGGACAAACACCCCTAGATCGACTCCAAATGACACGAAACAAATTTGGTTCATAGAGACCTAGGGTCAAAAACCGTTATTTTATTGAGACGCGTTTTGGCCGTAAAAAATAATTTTGTTACGCTCCCTAGCCATACGGATAACTTGAGCATTATTTATCACTTTTTCAGGTCCTTCCTATTGCTTATTTTAATATCAATCAAATATATTTGTACTGGTACGTTTCAAAACTGAACCTCATTCACCTCAGTAAGACATGCGGGGCCGACCATAATAATATATAACTGGATATATAACATAATAATATATAACTGGACTTGAAAAAAATTATTGTAATTTTCGATTTTGTCATTAATAAATCCCTCCGTCCAAATACTAACCTCACGAAAAATTTCGTGACGATATTACCTTAATAGTTAATTCGAGAAGTGCAGAAGCCTAAAAATTTGGATTTTTGTTCCATTAAACCGCGAATATTTTTAATCCCGGCGAAATTACAAAAACATGCTAAGGTCACTTCCGATCGGATATATAGTACCGACCATCGGAGGCCCGGAGGCCCGGCGCTTGAGTTCTGGTGGCCAACCGAAGGTGAACATTTTCAGCTCACCTCTTCGGCAAGTAAACACGATAATTTTGTTTGTTTACAAGCTGCTGGACAACGAATGTTTTCTCATCGGAGAAAACCAAATTTGGCAGTTCACTACTTTCGGCCAAGCGAAGCGACTCTTTAGATCTTTTGAGCCTATTTTCTTTCCGTTGCGGTGTAAGTTCTTGCACTTTTTGGAATTTCAATGGCTTTACCCCGAGCTCATTTTTTAATATTTACCGAATGGAATATTGCGATATGTTCAGCTCACGGGCCATTTTACGGCCACTGCGACGCGGTTTCGATCACGTCGCTTCTTTAATTTTCGAACCATTTCTGCTGATATTGCCATTTTCTTCCGGTAAGGAGCGATGGTACGAGACACAAAAGATGTATCCACATTTAAATGCTTCAGTGCTCGAACGATAGTCACTTGTGGTTCTCCAGCCAAATATAAAGAAATCACACTATCCCGCTTGAGTTCCATCACGAATAACTATTTTCCTGGAAAATTCTCACCAAAATGCTTTTGTACGCTTGTAAACAATATAATGAGCTGTCACTGGAATAATTTTAATAGCTGTTGGACGACTGGCTTAGAAATGACAGCAGTCTGAAGTTTGTTGCAGTTTTTCATCTCACTCTGTATTCCAAGACTGCTTCGTCACAATATTTATATCATATTAATTTATGTTCGACACGAAATTGTCAATATTGGCCCATTCGGAGGATCAACAAATTCAATAATCATAACAGAAGTCAAAATATATTTAAGTAATCGAACACTGGCTGGGGGTATACATCTGTCGGCAAAACCTACTGATACCTTTCAGCTTGTTATGAATTTTTTTACCTCCTTCCCACTGCTAAAATTTAGTTAAATGGAAATCCAATATTAATTGAATTCTCAAAGCGATTTCTTTAACAAACATGAACGAATCTCTCAAATATATTTCTGCTGGCAAGCTATAAACTGAACTTAATTCATTGGATTGGAAGTGTTAATTTTCAATTTTCCATACTTCAAAAATATTTTCTCCACTTTTGGGAACGGAAGGAACGTTCCTACTTTATTTCAAGATAGTATAAATGTTATACCTTGAATTATTTAAATAATTTTACTATCGAAGATGAAATCATCAAAGCAACCCAGTTCATTATTAATGCCCATGTAAATATTTTAATTTTGTGGTACTTGGCGTATTCTTTGATGTGGTCTCATCTATTCTCTTACCATTTGAACCTGGTTATAATTAGCATCTGCCCGACCATTTGATACAATGCTAAGGGAGCAGACGAACTAATTTTAATACAAAACCCCTAAAGTGTGTGTGAGGGCGGGCAGGAAGCCAGCATGAATTTCATTAAAATGAAGTAACATGTGGATTATACATATGTATTATGTGAATTCGAAATATCGGAAAGAGGTAATAAATTGTAACAAAGGCAAAATAATATGTAGCTGTGAGTTTGTTTAGGACTACGATTCTATAATCCTTCCTTAAGTAAATTCAGAGAAGGTAAACTTTTTATTAAGAAACATTATTAACATTTGCTTCCACTTCATATTAGATAGAGCCTATTGTTCAAAGGCATGCCTAAAATATTTGTCTAAGCGCACTTGGGTTATTGGAATTATGCTACACTAACCTACACATCCCATTTGCAAAAAAAAAAAAAAAAAAAACAAACAATTTATTGTTAAATTCTAAATTTATTTTAGAGGGTATTTAAATTTGATTGGATCAATAAATTTTTATCATGACGAAATATTGATCCTAGGCCCACAAGATATAATACTGATAACTCTATCTCCACGAGTTGAGTCGATCTAGCTATGTATGTACGGCAACCTGCCCTCTTCTGTTCGATGGTCTAATTCTCACGAAATTTTGCACGCAGTCAGAATAGAAGTTTTTAATTTTTGCAGATGAAATATATAAAACAAGTTAAAAAGATGTAAGTTCGGGCGGGCCGAACTTTGAATACCCTCCATCATTTAAAACGAATTTGGAAATTAAAAAAAAAAAAATAAAATCCGTTAAAAGTTCTGTTAAAATTTTAAAAATACCGAACATAGCCGTTATATTGGGGTCTTTACGACAAAAAAAAAAAAGTTAAAAAGCATTAAGTTCGGCTATGCCGAACTTTGAATACCCTCCACCATTTGGAAATTTTCAAAAAATAAAATCCTTAAAAAATTCTGTTAAAATTTTAAAAATACCAAATATAGCCGTTATATTGGGGTCTATACGACGTGGACCTACATAGGCATTGTTTATCATAAGCCATTACCATATATAAATTCGAAACATGAAATAAACGGTGAATAATGTAGCTACAATCTTAAAATATCGTATATATTTAGGTTCCGTTATATCAGAGCTGTGCGAAGACCTACGCCTGTATAGACAAATTTCTGTCACAGGTTGTAGTTACCATAACGAACTCTAAATACGTAATTTGAAACAATTCCGGTGAATAATGACGCTAAAATCATCAAAATACCGAATATTGGGAGGTATCGTTATACGGGGGATATACGAAGACGTGAACGCGCACAAACAATTTTCTGTCTTAGGGTGTAGTGAAATTTGAAAAAAATCCGGTGAATAATGTCGCTAAAATCATCAAAATACCGAATATCGGGAGGTACCGTTATATGGGTGCTATATGAAAACGTGGATCTACATGGCTTCTTTACTATATTAACCTGCCTACTCGAAAAATAAACATGTGTGCATCATTTTATCTCAATTCGTTCGAAAGATAGCGTGATTACAACAGACAGACGGACAGACAGACAGACGGTCAGACAGACAGACGGTCAGACAGACAGACGGTCAGAACCTGCACAGACAATTTTCTGGCATAGGCTGTAGTATCCATTACGAACTTCAAATACAATATTTGAAATAATTCCTGTAAATAATGTCGCTAAAATCATCAAAATGCCGAATATCGGGGGTACCGTTATATGGGGGCTATTCGAAGTCGTGGACCTGCACAGACAATTTTCTGTCGTAGGCTGTAGTCTTCACTTCGAACTTCAAATACCAAATTTTTTTAAAGATTCTGGTAAATAATGTCGTTAAAATCTTCAAAATACCGAATATCGGGAGGTACCGTTTTGTGGGGGCTATACGAAGACGTGGACCTGTATGACCCATTTTCTGTCTTAGGTCGTTGTATCTATTACGAACTGTAAATACCAATTTTGAAACAATTCCGGTAAATAATGTGTGACGTGGACCTACATGGCCCGTTTTCAATACCAAAAGTCCTGCACATATAATACGCATTTGAGCAAAATTTTATCAACCTACCTAATTTTGTTCGGAAACTAGAGTGATTTCCACAGACGGATAGACGGACGGACATAGCTAAATCGGCATTGCATTTTATGCTGATCAAGAATATATATACTTTGTGGGGTCTTAAATGTATATACATCGAGGTATTACAAACGGAATGACAAACCTAATATACCCTTCATACTATGGTGGAGGGTATAAAAACAGAATATTTTCTGAACCTGTATTTTTTAACTATACTGCAATTGATTAGCAATTTAATTCGTATTTGATTTCCTGCTCCATCCTCCAAATGTTACAACTTCATAACATCAATTTGCTCTTTAAACATCCATAATTTCTAAAATGATTTTTAAACAGTTTGTGTACTTGTTTAATTCCAGCTTTTCATAGCCGGTGAAGTTTTGGCAGACATTGCAGTATGAAGTAGATAAATACTTGTCCTTGTCCAAAGCCACCACCAGCATCAACATGACCACCATTAAAAGGTCATTAAAAATCCATCCGCATTGCCAAAAGCTATTTGAGATATGCACAGATGATGGAATAGCAAACAGCAGTCCTGGTGTTGTGGAAATCGTTCGCATCTTTTCATTGAAGCGAAAAGATATAGAAATGGCAACTGTATTTTGTAGTGACAGATGTAACATTTTTATTTCGGCTAACCCTGGGTTTATCAAGAAGTCTCTTCAATGACTTTTATGTGAAAAGTGTGATAAAATGGTTCATTGTATGGAGAGTAATTGAGAGACAACTAGAGATAGATGGTATGCAGACACAATAGCATTGTTCTTGTAAAAATATTTTTTCTTTGAGAAAAGTAGCATTTAGCTCTAATCAGAGGTAAATTGGATTGCTCAAAGCGAAAAAATATAGAATTCTTTGAAAATTCTGCATTCACTGCAGAGGTCCACAACCTTTTATACCCTAAGCCATATGGTTACAGAGGGTATATATCATTTGGTACGGCCAAAATGTGCCTCATCGGAATAACAGTTTTAGACTCAATTTCCTTTACAGGACATTTGAAGTCGATATAGGGTTGTCCGTCCATCAGTTCATATGTCTGCCTAGCTGGGGTGCATGGTAACTCTCGAAGGGAGTATGCGATTAGGTCCAAACTTGGTACAACGTAATATTATTATCAAACTTAGATTGAGTTTAGAGATGGACAGTATCTGATACCTCCCTTACAAACGATCTAAATTGCGACAGGTAACAATTTATTTCGTAGAACAAGAAATGATTCTTTCAGATTTGTTCAAACTTTGCAAATCACAATATTTGTATCAGTGCTATGTCAGGTGTGAAAGTGGACAATGTCGACTCACTCAATCATGTACCTCCCAAACAAAGGATAAAAATTTTGAATAATTGTAAATCGTATAAATTACGGAATAAGTACTATTCTCATCAAATTTCATCCCAATATTTCGACTAACACAAACCATGTGTGAAGCGGAATGTATCGACCCACTACTTTTAGTATTTCTAATTTCACAAGATCTGGGGCGAAGATGGGATATATCGGCGGACTCCTTCTAGTACATCCCCCCATAGGGTTAACATTTTGAATAAGCAAATCGCTTATAAATGCGAAGTAAGCATTCGATTCCCTTCAAATTTTGGACATCTCAACATACAGGGCGAGATAAAAGAACTGCAACAAAGTCAAACGCCACAATTTTTAATTTTTCTTTTTAATTTTATTGAATGAAAGCAAAAAATGTCGAAAATAGAATCAAATTTTAGAATAAGTTTAGATATGTTCGAATTGGTCACCTTTGGCACGAGTTAAGGCCTTTAAACGGCAAATGAAACCGTCACACGCTGCCCGAATGTTGCTCTGCGGTATTATGGCCCATTCCCGGCGAAGCGCTTGCTTGAGCTGATCGACACTTTGGTATTCTTTAGTGCCAACATTGCTTTCCAAAATACTCCAGACACAATAGTCCAACGGATTAGTATACGGAGATTTTGGTGGCCATTGTGCGCTGGACATGAAGCGAGGAACCTCATTTTGTAACCATTCTTGGGTGGCGCGTGCTGAGTGCAATGGTGCTGAGTACTGTTGGAATGTTCAAGGTCTGCAGCCAAAATGTTTGCGTGCCTAAGGCTTAATGCACCCTCCAGAATATTTTCGCGAGAGTATCGGCTGTTTTGGCGGCCCACACCATCACCCTGGCCGGCGCTTGAGTTCTGTTGGTCAACCGAAGGTGCACATTTTCAGCTGACCTCTTTGACAAGTAAACACGATCATTTTGTTTGTTTACAAACTGCTGGACAACGAATGTTTTCTCATCGGAGAAAGCCAAATTCGGCCGTTCACCACTTTCGGCCAAGCGAAGCAACTCGTTTGAGTCTATTTTCTTTCTGTTGCGGTGTAAATTCTTGCACTTTTTGGAAATTCAATGGCTTTACCCCGACCTCATTTTTCAATATTTGCTGAATGGAGTATTGCGATATGTTCAGCTCACGAGCCATTTTTCGGCCACCGCGACATGGGTTTCGATCAAATCGCATCTTTACTCTTCGAACTATTTCTGCTGATGTTGCTGTTTTCTTCCGTTGACCCGCCGTGGGGGTGGTAATTGCAGGAGTGGACCTACATATTCCTTACTGTTAAGGATATTTATTTTCTTTGAAATTTTTAAACTTTTATGGTTGAGGTTTTAGAAAGAGTGGACCCATATTGTCCGTCTCCGAACTCGATCTAAGTTTGATAATAATATTACGAAGTGGCAAGGTTGGACCAAATCCGATACTCCCTTCGAGAGTTATCGTGTGCAACAGCCAGATTTAAGATTGACTGCACGTATCCTGAAATGGATTTGGTCCAAAGAGACCTAGGGTCTAAAACCGATATTTCGATGAGACACGTTTTGGCCTATCAAATGTTAAATTCTATTTGAGCAAATACTCATAAGCGGTCCATATTTCAATCTACAACATACCCCATTAAATTAACAGAGTAATTTTTTTTAAATTGAAAATTTTATGGCCTGAAACAAATTAACCGCAATTGCAATTATGCATTATAACAAATAATTTGTTGCTCTCACAAGCTGTTAAAGTAGCTACTGGGGGTATTCTTCGTTTTAAATTGTTATAATATTTTAGAGAACAAATATTACCACTCCACTTTTAGATCTACGTTATTGCTTGTTTATGCAAATTTAATTGTTATTAAACGTATAATGTATTTTATCGTCATTGCTTTATTTGTAGGTTTTTGCTGCAGTTAACTACTAGCATATGCCGCAGATGGAAATGTAAATGGATTTTCATTTTTTAAATCACCACATATTATTTATTGTGTTTTTTATTCTTATGTTATTTAAGCAATACAAACATTTTATTGTATTGAGAATATTTAAATATCTCCAAAACAAAATTTCCAAAAAATCTAAAATCGGTCTAAAGATTGTGCCCATTTCTGTATCCTACCCATGCTGAGTGTACATACGTTGAACGTTTAGATTTTTTTCTTTCATTCCCTTTTGCAAACTGTTCTTATTTTCGCAGCCGGATACAATTTTTTTTCAAAACGTCTTGATTGATAAACTTTTTGAATTAGTTTCCTACTTTTTTGTCAATAAAATCTAATCAAAACATTTAATTCTATATTTTTATACCCTACACCACATGAGGTAAGGGTATTATGCCGTTGTGCATTTGTTTGTAAAAGGGAGAAGGAAGCGAGATAGGCCCATAGTTACTTTTAAGGATCTTCATAGAATCACCTTCAGAGTCGATTTATGCAAGTCTGTCTGTCTTTCCGCGCGTCCGTCCATTTACAGGGTGACATGAAAAAACTGCAACCAACTTCAGACTGCTGTCGTTTCTAAGCCAATTGTCCGATATCTGTAAACATTATTCCAGTGACAGCTCATTATATTGTTTACAAGCGTTCAAAAGCATTTTGGTGAGTATTTTCCAGAAAAAAAGTTATTCGTGATGTAATTCAAGCGTGCTAGTGTGATTTCTTTATATTTGGCTGGAAAACCACAAGTGGCTATCGTTAGAGCACTCCAGCATTTAAATGAGAATACATGTTTAGTGTCTTGTACCATCGCTCGTTACCGTGATACTGGTAGCATAGCCCGACGTCAAAGAAGTGAACGGAAGAAAACAGCAACATCAGCAGATTTTCGCAGTGGCCGAAAAATGGCTCGTGCGCTGAACATATCGCAATATTCCATTCGGCAAAAATTGAAAAATGAGCTCGGGGTTAAACCAATGAAATTCCAAAAAGTTCAAGAACTTACAAAGAAAGAAAATAGTCTCAAAAGAGGTAAAGAGTTGCTTCGCTTGGCCGAAAGTGGTGAACTGCCGAATTTGGGTTTCTCTGCTCCGATGGGAAAACACTCGTTGTCTAGCAGCTTATAAACAAACAAATTGATCGTGGTTACTTTCCAAAGAGGTCAGTTGAAATTGTGCACCTTCGGTTTGCCACCAGAACTCAAGCGCCGATCATGGTGATGATGTGGGACTCTTAACAGCCGATGGTCGCTCTCTGCTCGTATTAATCGACCATGGCATCAGAATAAATTCCGAATATTATCGTTAAAATATTCTGGAGGGTGTATTAAAGCCTTGGTCACGCAAACATTTTGGCCGCAGACCTTGGAAATTCCAACAGGACTCAGCACCATCTCACTTAGCACGTGCCACCCAAGAATGGTTACAAAATGAGGCTCCTCGCTTCATTTCCAAATCACATTGGCGACCAAAATCTCTGGATACCAATCCGTTGGACTAAATGATAAAGATTCGATCACCTCAATCAACCGCGTCGCCGGGTATGGAGCAAAATACCGCAGAGAAATATTCAGGCAGCATGTGACGTTTTTATTCGCCGTTTGAAGGTGACTAATTCGAACAAATCTACACTTATCCTAAAATTTGATGCTATTTTCATCATTTTTATAGCCTCCACCATAGTATGGAGGGTATATTAAGTTTGTCATTCCGTTTGTAACACCTCGAAATATACTTTTTAGACCCCACAAAGTATATATATTCTTTATCAGCATAAAATTCTATCCGTCTGTCCATCTGTTCGTCTGTGGAAATCACTCTAGCTTCCGAACGAAATGAAGTAAGTTGATAAAAATTTACTCAAATGTGTATTATATCTGCAGGACTTTTGATATTGAAAATGGGCCATGTAGGTCCACGTCTTCGTATAGCCCCCATATAACGGTTCCCCCCGATATTCGGTATTTTGAGGATTTACCGCAACTATTTCAAATTTAGTATTTGAAGTTCGCAATGAATACTACAGTCTATGACAGAAAATTGTCCGTTCAGGTCCACGTCTTGGTATAGCCCCCATAAAGCGGTACCCCCGATATACGGTATTTTGATGATTTTAGCGACATTATTTACCGGAATTATTTCAAATTGTGTATTTGAAGTTCGTAATGGATACTACAGCCTATGGCAGAAAATTGTCTGTGCTTGCTTATGACAAAAGTTGCGTATGCAGGTTCACGTCTTCGTATAGACTCTAATATACGGCTACATTCGGTATTTTTAATATTTTAACAGAATTTATAATGGATTCTAATTTTTTGAAAAATGCCAAATTTGTACCAAATGGTGGAGGGAATTCAAAGTTCGGACCGGCCGATCTTACAGTTTTTTTACTTGTTTGTTTTCATTTAATAAAATTAAAAAAAAAATGTAAAATTATGGCGTTTGACTTTGTTTCAGTTTTTTTATCTCTTGCTGTAAGTATTAAACATTGTAATCCTTTATGGGGGGAGGTAGCAGCAGGGTAGGCCGATATCTATGATCTTCAAGTAAGATCTTGCGATAATAAAAATTGTTCGATGTGTGAAATTTGAGGTGTATTTGATGCTTATTTAACAATTTATAAGAGTAAATATAAGTCGAATTTCGACCCGTTGTAGATGAGGTAACAGAAAGAGTGGTCCGATATATTCCACCTTCACAGCTGATCCTGTGTTAGTAGAAATATTGAGATGTGTCGATTTTGAAAGTGATCGAATGCTCATTTCGCGTTTTATAAGTTTCTTGGTTATTCAAAATGTTGACTCGTTGTGGGGTAGGTACCAAAAGGAGTGGTCCGACATGTCTATCTTTTCAGCAGACCTAGCGCTAATACGAATATGCAAATTTTAAAAATTAATTTAATTTTATTTTATTTTTTCCTGATTTATTAGGTAAATTATTTTCTATGAAAATTTGACCTATTGTGGGGAAGGTACCAGAAGATGTGGACCAATAATGTCCATCTCCATTGATTATAATTTTACAATGCATGGAGAGACGGACGGACACTCCAAGATCGACTCCAAATGTCCTAAAACGGATTTGGTTCAAAGAGACCTAGGGTGTAAAACCTTTATTTCGATAAGGCTAGTATATTTTAAATGTGGACCAATATATCCCATTTTAAACACCCAATATCATAAGCGCGCTATAAACATCGATGCAAAATTTAATCTATTAATTGTATTACAAAGGAAAGGAAGGGTGATCGTTCAATTGACTTTTGTTGATCAGCAATATAAGAAGTTTTGCACAGAGACTGGGAAAGTTAATATTATGTCCATTTTATAGTGGAGGATATAAAAATACTTCTAAATCCTCTATAAAATTGTCCTCCCTAATTATGGACTGTTGTTCACAATGTTGTAATAAATATGATATTCAAAGAAGCTTAGAACTAAAAATTGCTTTTCATTTTATTCCAATAATATAAACTTATGGAATTTTATTTAAAGAAACATTTTACCATTTCAAATAGTTGTTTTAAAATTGAGATTAGTAAAATATCCATAAAGAAAAAACTTCGAAAAATCTTAAATCAATCTATAGTTTGTCCCTATTTCATCCTGTTTGTACTATGATTTTATCTACTTTAAACGTTAAACATATGAATTGGTTTGTTCTTTCATCCTATTTTATAAACGGTGTCAGTTAAAATGTTTTATCAAAACGGGTTGAGTGATAAACTTTTTCAATACACCATAAAGTTCGAATGTAATATCGTATTTGAGTATTCTAATTGTTGTCAATAAAATCTAATCAAAACTTAGAAATTGAATGTACAGAAAACTTGTTTTTCACAAATATACTTTGTGCGCATTTAGGGTTTTTTACCCTCCACTATGTTATGGAGAGCCAACTTTCTTGTAAAGCCCCCAAAAGTTTGGAGTTTTTATAAAATGTGTTTGTATAATACACATCTTTTTTCGACTTAAATTTCAGTTTATCTCCCATTCATCGGTTTGTACAAACAGAAGTGGGAATACAAGTTATGTCTCACTGTTTGTAACATATTATTTGTGTGGCTGTGTATTTGTGCTGGAGTCATTGGGATAATACACCACATTAATAATTAAATCATTGCCCATATTTTCCACATAAATGTCTGTCTGGCTAAGTAGAATAATAACTCATTTTTAAAAGGCTCTTCGTCGAGGCCATTAAATTAATTTATAACTTATTGATTATGAGATTTGGGTCAATTGTGAGGCCACACAAATGCATCCACCAATCTGTCAGATTACGCATGGCCAATGAGCAAGTAGCGAAATGAATTGTTACAAAATGGAAACATATAAAATATATGACTGGGTCAATTACGAAAAATCCCAGAAGAAAGAAAGGCAAACATATGTGTATTAAATTAATATGATTTATTATTTAATAGAGTATTCCCAGATAGGATAGGAAAAAAATGATTGAAACAAATTATGAAATATAATTTTTTATGGTTAAAGGATAAAGAACTTATAAAATTCACAAGTAATTATGAAACCTTTATTTGAATTGAGTTAGTCAATTTTTTGATAAACTATTTCAATATTTCGGACGGTATCTCTTGGATAAATGCTCCATTGTTGCCTTCCAATGCGTCCATTGAAGCGAAGTTTTCTGTGTACACATAAGCTTTAATGTAACCCAAAAATAGTCTAAAGGTGTTAAATCACACAATCAAGGCGACTAATTGACCGACCCCGAACTTGAAATAAAATATTTACTGATCTCGCCTGTCAATAATTTTGAGACCTCATGTCATCCTCTTTCATTTTGGGCAAAAAATTGATTTTTTACCCTCAGCCATATGGCTAGAGAGGGTATATATCATTTGATAGGTCAAAACGTGCCTAGTCGAAATAACGGTTTTAGACCATAGGTCCCTTTGGACCAAATCCGTTTCACGTCATTTGGAGTCGATCTAGCGATGTCCGTTCGTCCGTTTTTCTGGCTGTCTCTCCGTCTGTCTAGTTGGTAAGATACTATCGAAAGGAGTATCCGATTTGATCCAAACTTGGTATATCGTAATATTTTTGTCAAACTTAGATCTAGTTCGGAGATGGGCAATATCGGTCCACTCCTTCTGCTATCTCCCCCACAAAAGGTCGAAATTTTCAAAAAATATATTTTTTGCACAGAAAGAGAAACGATAATCCGATTTTTCCCTAGCTTTAATAATCCTAATATTTGCGTCAGTGTTAGATCAGGTGGGAAAATGGGCAATATCGATCCACTCCTTCAACTACCTACCCCACAAAGGGTCAGCATTTTGAATAATTACTACTCTTAAAAAACGTGATTAAAGAGTCTGATTATCTTCAAATTTCGCACATCCCAATATTTTTATTAACCCAAGGTCTGGAATATATCGGGTATCTCCCCCAAAAAAGGTCGAAATTTTCAGAAAAAAAATTATTTTCTGCACAGAAAGAGAAACGATAATCCGATTTTGATCCATCTTTGCAAATAATATAAGTTGCGTCAGTCAGGTCAGGTGTGAAAATGAACAATATCGGTCCACTCTATTAAGAACCTCCCCCACAACGGGTCAAAATTTTGAATAATTACAACTCTTATAAAATGTGATGTAAGAGTCCGATTGTCTTCAAATTTCACCGAAGGTCTGGTTTAAAGGTGGAATACATCTGCGAACCCCTTCTGGTACCTCCCCCAAAAAAGGTAGAAATTTTCAAAAAAGAAAATATTTTCTGCACAGAAAGAGAAGCAATTATCCGATTTTGATCGAATTTTGCGGATACTATTATTTACGTCAGTTCTGAGTCAGGTGCAAAAATGGATAATATCGGTCCACTCCATGAAGTTCCTCAACATTTTCAATAATTACAACTCCTATAAAATATTATGTAAGAGTCCGATTGTCTTCAAATTTCACACATCCCAATATTTTTATTAACCCAAGACCTGGTATTAAGATGGAATATATCGGTCGAATGTTTGTTCGATTTTCTTGTAATTTTACCCATACCAATATTTATATATGTATTGGATGAACCATGAACATGGTACACTTCCGTCGACTATATCTCACGCTCATGTTAACTTTTTCTAAAAACAAGTTAAAAAGTTCTAAAAACAAGGTTTTTCCGACAGATGTATACCCTCAGCCAATGTATAATTACTTAAAGATATGTTGACTTCTGTTATGATTATTCAAATGTTTAACCTCCTATCGAGTAGGTTACGAAGGAATGGCCAATATCGGACCTAAATCAATATGATATAAATATTGCGACGTGTCAGGTTAGGACTATATTGGTATCTTCCTTCACTTTATATAATTTTTAAAAAATGACTTGATTCGCAAGTTATGACAGGTAAAACTATGGGCAATTGTGACCCTTTGTGAGTGAGGTATTACAAAGGATTCACAGATTTCTATCATCTTCATAACAGATCTTGTTTTGCAAAAATGTTTGTATGTGTGAAATTTGAAGAGTGTTGATTGCTTATTTCGATTTCTCTGATCGTTGTGTTTTTCAAAATTTTGAACCCTATGTGGGGCAGGTAGCAAAGGAAATGGTCCGATCACTACCATCTTTATAATAGATCTTTTGTTGATGGAAATATTGGGATGCATCAAGTCTTAAATGGAATCGGATGTCAATTTCGCTTTTTATGAGCTTGATGGATATGGAAATTTTGACACTATGTAGGGGAGGTACCAAAAGGAAAGATACGATCTGTACTGTTTTTTAACAGATCCTGTGTTGATAGAAATATTCAGATGTGCCAAGCCTAAATGGAATCCGATGTTAATTTCGCATTTTATGAATTTAAAGACATTCAAAATTTCGACCTTTTGTGGGCCTAGCACTGGCGCAAATATTAGGATTTGGAAAGTTGGAGCACAATCGGATTATCCTTTCTCTTTCTGTGCAAAAATATATTTCTTTTTTGTTTTATAAATTCCAACCATTTATGGGAGAGGTACCAGAAGGAGTGGACCGATATATTCCATCTTAACACCAGACCTTAGGTTAATATAAATATTGGGATGTATGAAATTTGAAGAATCGGACTCTTACATCACATTTTATGGGAGTTGTTTTGACCCTTTGTGGGGAGTCAGGAGTACACCTGACCTAGCGCTGACGCAAATATTAGTATTAGTTGGAGTAAAATTAGATTATCCTTTCACTTTCTGTGCAAAAAAATATAATATTTAAAAATGTCGACCTTTTGTGGGGAAGGTGCTAGAAGGCGTGGACTAATATTGCCCATCTCTCTGGATCTCTGGATCTCTGGATCTAAGTTTGACAAAAATATTACGATGTACCGAGTTTGGACCAAATCGGATACTCCCTTTGAGAGTTAGTGTGCACCAGCCAGCCAGCCAGAGAGACAGACGGACGGACGAACATAGCTAGATCGACTCCAAATATTCTAAAACGGATTTGGTCCAAAGAGACCTAGGGTCTAAAACCATTATTTCGACTAGGCACGTTTTGACCGTATCAAATGATATATACCCTCTGTAGCTATATGGCTGAGGGTATAATTATCACTTGTGTCATGTTAAGAGAAGGAAGTTACCAATATAGTCCAAACCTGGCCCGTCATAATATTTGTATGGTATTTATGTAGGTCCGATACGAAATGGATAGTGTTGGCCCTTTCTTTCAGAACCCACTCCATGGAGGGTGAACAATTAGAACAATCATAACCGAAGTCTAAATATACTTAAATAATCGAACATTGACTGAGTGTATACGTCTTGATACTTTTTAACTTGCCTTCAACAAAGTTTTTATGGAATTGTGGATGTTTAGTATTTCTGCTCTAGTATTTCAAGTTCTTGAATAACCAGGTACCTCCCGATATTCCCTATTTGGTTAGTTTTTCCTCATTTTTCAATAGAATAACCACAAATTTGTCTAGTTCTTAATTTGTATATAAATTTCTATTTAACTCTTTTTTAGCATTACAACTTCATGCTCCGTATTGTAACAATTTGTTTATGCTATTATTCTACACTTTTAAATAAAAGGCACATCCTCCTCCAGAGGATATTACGGAGGGCAAAATAATTATATAAATTCTTTAAGCGCGTTTGTGTCGAATCAGCATTACTGCGTTTATTTTCGTTGAACTTTATTCTCCTTAGATTAATTAAAATCATTGTATTTGTCTATGTCATCAGATTTTCGCACCTTTAGATAAGCTGACTAACTTTCCAAAATCACCATTATCTGTCTCAAATTGTCTAAAGACAAACGACTACTTGCAACGGCATCTTAGCACTAACGTCATTAATTACTGTCAACAAAATGACACTGTTAGTGTGAAACTCTTAGTGAATGAATAGTGAAAAGCAAATGGAAGTATAGATAATGAATTCTCTATGGATAGTACTAAGATAATAAAGTAGTTTTTTTTTTTTTTAATTCTTTATGCATAAAGTCAGGGAATATTGATGACAAAGAAGAAGGGTTTGCAAAGGTTAAGTATATTGGTTTTGTAGTTTTCGAGGTCGAATGACAGAAGTTACCAGTCCTTTTATCCCAGAATAATATAGTTACGATTATAAAGCGTCATAACAAATGACGTATACACTTCGTTGAAACCTATGATATAAAGTAACTTCAATTTTTGCCGTCTATCGAGATATGTGTTGGGGGTATTATAAGTTTGATTGGGCCAAAAATTATGTAACACCACGAAATATTGGTTTCCCACATAGGAAAGTATATATGGATCTTCCTAGCTCGCCGAAATGAGTCGATCTAGCTATGTATGTCCGTCCGTCAGTCTGTCCGTCTGTCCATGTTAATTTGTAATCAAGCTACAGGTCGCAATTATGGCCGATCCTCACGAAATTGAAAATGGAAGTGGGGTTAGGGTCAGAATAGAACCCTATTTCTTTTGGAGATTATCGCATAATATTTAGGGGTTGAAATGGACCAAAAACTTAAAAAGTTTCCTGATTTTGCAATTGCTCTACAGGTCGCTATTATTGACCAATCGCCGGAATTTTGCATGAAGTTAGAGCTTAGGACTGGACAGAAGCGTACAAATTTGGATGGACATCGGACCATATTTTGCGGGTAAAATAGACCATAATTTTTATGTAAAAAATATTTATGTAAAATTTATATGTAAAAATAATAAAATTTTCCACTAAACCTCGAATATTGTTTTTTTTATCCTAGCGAAATCGCAAATATACGAAAATGCCACTTCTGACCGTTACATTGGTGCTCATATCCAAAATCTCGCATATATAGGAAAATATATACAATATTATATATATCAAAGAGGGGAATGTTAATTAGATCGCTGATAAGTCACTGAATGGACTGATTTTCACAATTCTCAGCAATTCGGACTGGGTTCTTCCCAGAAAAGGATAACATCAAAGAAAATCGCGTAAAAATATGACAATAAAAAAATTAATATTTTTTGTTAATTTTTATTTTTTCAGTTTTTGTCATATTTTTTATCGCATGCGATTTTTTCAATTTGACTTACAATTTTGAATTTTAATTATACCCTACAACACTATGTGTTGGGGGTATTATAAGTTTGATTGGGTCAGAATTTATGTAACACCTCGAAATATTGGTTTCCCATATAGGAAAGTATATATGGATCTTCCTAGCTCGCAGAGCTGAGTCGATCTAGCTATGTATGTCCGTCCGTCCGTCCGTCTGTCCGTCTGTCCATGTTAATTTGTAATCACTCTACAGGTCGCAATTATGGCCCTATCTTCACGAAATTTAAAATGTAGGTGGGGTTAATGTCAGAATAGAAACCTATTTCTTTTGGAGATGATCGACAAATCTTTAGGGGTTGAAATGGACCAAATACTGAAAAAAATTCGGATTTTGCAGTAGCTATACAGCGGAATTTCGCATGTAGCTAGAGTTTAGGGCGGGAAGTATTCTACCAATTTGGGTGGTCATCGGATAATATTTAGCGGGTAAAATAGACCATATATTTTGTGTTGGAAAAATTCAAAATTTTTCATTAAACCGCGAATATTTCAAATCCCGGCGGAATCACAAAGCCATGACAAGATTACTTCTGATCTTTACATTGATGTTAACATCCATAAAATCGGATATATAGCAAAATATGTGCGATATATATGTCTATCAAAGAAGATATGCTTGAAAGATCTCTTATATGTCGAGAACGGCTGAACTTATTTCAACAGTTCTCATTAATTCAAAATGGACTCTTACCAGGAAAGAAAAAACGTCTAAAAAAATTGCATAGAATTATCTCTCTAAAGATGAAAATATTGATTTTGTAATATTTTCTCATATTTTTTCAATTTTGTCATAATTTTGGCATATTTTCATTTTGAATTAAACATTTGGAAATATTTCTACGGATAACAAAACTAAGTAGTTAGGATACAAGGATATAATATACAGAATAGAAGCCTACTCTTTTTGGAGATAATCGCCATATATTTAGGGGTTGAAATGGACAAAAAAACTGCAAAATTGTCAGCAAGTCGTGATTATCGCCCGATCCTCACGCGCATTTGAATGGAGGTTACCGGATGGATGGCCATCCAAAAATATTTAATGTGTGGAATAGTTTGCCAACTTTTGTAGACAAAATACGAAAATATCCATTCCAGTGACTTTTTGGAGAATTCATAAATACAGACTATTTCGTTAAGGCGGATTTCGTTGAAGAATATAGTCAAATGTCTGTATCTCATATAGAAGCGTTTTAGTCAAAAACCAATAATAAATGTTAATCTTTTGCCACTTCTGAGAGATTATAGGTCTTTGGGAAATATTGGTTCCAGATCTAGGAAGACCATTTACGTGCAACATCTACCAATAAATTAAAAATGAGCAAATTAGTTTAAAGTGCTATTATTCGAAAATTAGAGAACGAAACCTGATGGTTTTCTTTTATTTTTTGTCACAATATCTTGTGGAATTCTTTCGAGTATCTGGCCTATATAAACTGTATCATTTATTATAGTGTTGTAGGGTATTCAACGGTCGGCCCCGCTCGACTGTAGCCTTTGCTTACTTGTTTTTTTTAAGTTTTTCTACACCCCCAACACTATGTGTTGAAGGTATTATATACAGGTCGCAATAATCGTCCGATCCTCACGAAATTTTGCATGGGGTAGCGTTAGGGTCAGAATCATAGCCTACTGTGATGGAAATTTAAATTTAGGGGTTTAAATGGACCAAAACAGAAAGACAATTTCCTGAATTTGCAGTCGCTCTACAAGGAGAGAGAGAGAGTTACGGACAGGAAAGAAGTCCAGCATATTGGAGGACCATTGGATTATATTTAGCTGTAAAATGGACCACGGCTTCTGTGATTTTTCTTTTTTTCGAAGGCATCAAATCACGGCGGAGTGCCTAAACAAGGGTAACATCTGGGCAGGCCTCTATCACATTATTTCAATATAGAAATCTTCCAAAATGAATTTGGACATAAGGGGGCTTCCAACATATGGTAGTGTTGTAAGGTATCACATTGTCGGCCCCGCACGACTGTGGCCTTTGCTTACTTGTTCTTTATTACATATGGTTAACCGATTTACACAAATGCAGTTAATTGGAAATGTAACGTGTGACCATTAAAAAAAACGTTCTCCGAAAATATAATTAAAATCACATTTCCACAGTTATAATTGGTGTCATAATCGTTAATGTGGTCTACATGTATCTGTAATGTTCATAACATTTGGTCAGTTATTGAAGGAAATTGACATTCATTAAGTGTAATAATAATTTTAATAAACACTGTAATTTGTATGGAAAAGTGCGAAAAAAAAACAAATAAATGTCATTGGTATTCGGAAAAATCTTTAATGAAATGAATAAATGCTTCATGTAGTCAAATTTAATAAAATTTGAATTATAGAAATAATTTGAATATGACACATAATTATACCCTGCAATAATCCACATATGAGGCTTAATTCCACACTGATGCCCTGCTCTACAATCATATTACACAATTGAATTGTTATATATAAGAGTTTTGAGAGCAATGGTATAAGAATTTGTCGGTTTTTTAGAAAACTAATAGAAAAAGTAAATCTAGTATTGAATGGTAAGATGAAAAAACTGGAACCAATTTCAGGCAGCTGTCATCTCTAAGCCACTCATCCGACAGCTGTTAAAATTATTCCAGTGACAGCTCATTATATTGTTTACAAGCGTACAAAAGCACTTTGGTGAGAATTTTCCAGAAAAAAAAAATCGTGATTCAATTCAAGCGTGATAATGTGATTTCTTTATATTTGGCTGGAAAACCATAAGTTTCTATCGTTAGACCACTCCAGCATTTAAATAAAATACTGGTAGGGTAGCCCAACGTCAAGGAAGTGGACGAAAGAAAACAGCAACATAAAAAGAAATGGTTCGGAATTAAAAAAAGCGACTTGATCCGAAACCGCTTTGTAGTGATCGAAAAGTGATTTGTTAGCTGAACATAACCCAATATACCATTCGGCAAATATTGAAAAATGAGCTCGGGGTAAAGCCATTAAAATTCCAAAAAGTGCAAGAACTTGCACCGCAACAGAAAGAAAATAGACTCAAAAGAGATAAAGAGTTGCTTCTCTTGGTCGAAAGTGGTGAACTGCCGAATTAGGTTTTCTTGGATGAGAAAACATTCGTTGTCCAGCAGTTTGTAAACAAACAAAATGATCGTATTTATTTGCCAAAGAAGTCAGCTGAAAATGTTCACCTTCGGTTGGCCACCAGAACTCAAGCGCCGGCCATCGCTTTGTTGGCTTTTTACCAGAAGAAGTGAATTCATACTCTCTGGTTCTGCAACTGATCTAAGTCAATTTTTATCCTTTGTGGATGAGGTACCGATATTGTCAATTTTCACCGATGTGAACCATCTTCGAACTAAATGTGAGTTTGATAAAAAATATTATGTTGTAAAAAGTTTAAACCAAATAGTATTGTACCTTCGTGAGAAATTACATCACCAGGACGACAAAAATGTCCTTTAAGAGATTTAGTCCCAAGAGACTAAAGATTTAGTCCCAGGGTTGCCCATATTCGACGGACCCAGATGGCAACGCCATAACTTTTGACAGAGATGTCACATCGCTTAATGACATACCGCGTTTGAAGCGTCAGTCCAAGTAGATTTTTACCATGAACCAATACACGCTACGCGAGCGCTCTGAAATAGTTGAAATTTACATTCAACAGAAGAAGTCACTTGTGAAAAATCTACATGCTTTTAAAACATTAAAAACTGTGAGAAGTGCGCCTTCTAAGAACACCATTAAGCGTTTATACGAAAAATTTTCGACTGGTAAGGCTCTTTCTAATCCGAAGAGGCCATATAAAAGTCGACCAAGGCGATCGGCCGAGAATATCGCTGCAGTACGAGCCAGTGTTGAGAGGTCCCCAAGAACATCCCAAAAATGCCGTTCTCAGCAGTTGGGCATGACTCGGTCCACTTTACAACGGATTATTCGCATTTGTTCCCGTACAAAATTCAATTGACGCAAAGAATGTTGCCTGCGGACAAGCCTCGTCGATTGGAATGGGCCCAAAGAGTCATGGGTCCATCGAATATGGGCAACCCATTAGTCAGTCAAATGATATATACCATCAGCTTCCATATGGCTGATTATATAAAAACGACCGAAATCGTGTCAACAAAAATAATAAATCGAGTCCAAAAATACAGCTTAGCCCTGAGGATACCTGCAAGTTGGTCTCAAAGTGATATGGGAACAAATGTTAAAATCAGAGCCAAAAGACCGAAAGAGGCTTGAGTTGCCTATACATATAACATAAATTAAACATTTACGTTCCGAATCTTACTTCTTTCTAAATTTTTTTGGTTGTAGCGTAACTTTACTATCACGTCTTGGAACAAAGCCATTACACGTTGCATTACACCGACAATTTGACACTTATTGCAAAAGGTCGTCGTCATTTTGTTTTTTCAATTATTCGACTACGTCGAATTTTTCACATTGTGCTCTGGCGATGACACCTTTAATGGCGTTAACATTACATGGAAATTTCACGCGGAATAAGAGACATTTATACACATTTCTGTAAGCAAATATACGTACATAAATTTCTCCTTCATGTGTGATGGTGCGTTTGAAAAGTTCGCTATACTTCGGTAATGAATGACAGACTTATCATATTACTCTGATGACACTGTATATTTCTTGTGGCTTTAATAATACTTCTGTCTTTGCTCTAGGGTTAAAAGTTTTTGAATTACATGCGTAACACGGTTTGGTGTAATTTATTTGAAGGTTTTAGAATAACTTTCAAATGAATACAAAAACTAATTTAGTAAGTTAAGTTGAGCAAGTTAGAATATTGGAAGACAGGAACGTCATGGCTTTAACACAAGTTTTTATTTTTTCTACAATAATATTTTTTCTGCTGAAAGTAAATAGGTAAATACGGAAAATCGAATGTAATAGAACACCAATATATCTAAAATTCAATCATATCGTCGATCTACTGTTAAATATATATCTTCTGCCTATGACCTTTTTATATATCCCGGGTATATGATTTTTTAAAGGGCCTTCGAAAAGCCCTTTTTGAATTATCGGTCAGTTTTTCGAAATGTGCTCTAATTGTCGTGATATCTACAAAAAACTTAAATTGTCAAGATTTTTCAGTTGCTATATTAATGAATTGATTGACAGAGTACTATTACATTATGTAATAAGCCAGATTGGGCATAAAAAAATGAAATATTTGTCCTAGGCTCACAATACTGTGTATAGATCTTCCTATTTTGGCAAGCTGTGACGATCTAGCTATGTGTGTCAGTCTGTCCATTTTAATTCGTACAATCACTACAGTCCGCAATTATAGTCCGATACTTACGAAATTTGGCATGGAGTTAGGGTTAGCGTCAGAATAGATGCCTATTATTTTTGGGGATGATCTCCAAATACTTAAGAGTAAAAATAGACCAAAAAATAATATTTTACTGATTTGCGGGGGAAGAGTTTAATACAGCAAAAAAGGCTAATAGTTCGGACGATTTTCGAATAATATGTGGGTGAAACAAAATCCTTGTATTTTGCATCCTTAAAAATACATTTTAAAAATCCTAATTATTAAGTCCTTATAAATCTTTTTTCCTTAAATCCATGGGTCCTTTAACACAGAATCCTTGGCTACTCTATTATGGCCAGCACCACAAACTGTTTACTTAAAATATAAAGCGCCTTGTTATAGAATAGCAAGCATATGGGTTGCATTATAATAAATTTTTTTCTTGTTATACCCTCCACCATACATTGTAATTACGCTAGTGTCGAAACGAATTAAAACGAATTAAATATTTTTACGATTTTAGCCAAACTTTCAAATGATTTCTCTGGAATCCGATATGTGAAGCCCTTTAAAGCCCCTAGATATGTGGTATTTTCATGAATTTGGTAAATTTTCCCCTAGCCGAAATTGCCTACATAGGTCCACGTTTCCATATACCTCCACGATATTCGACATTTTGATTAAATTAGGCAGATATTTCAATAGGTTTGTTCCTAATAATAGCCAACATATTGGTATTTTCTTGACACATTTTACGATAGTCTTATTAAACAATAATATTTTTGCAATAATAGATCCACAGATCCATTATAACAATAGATCCATTATATTTTTCAAATTTGTCATTTTAAATGGATATCGTACGAAAAATATACAGAGAAAATATAAAACAAGTAAAAAAGGAGCTAGTTCAGCCGTGTAGAACTTTTTATACCCTCCACCATTTGGAAGGAACTATATGAAGACGTCGTGGAACTTCATACGAAACATTTTGTCATATACTGTATTACCGTTTACAAACTTAGAAGACGAAAATTGAAACAATTCTGGTGAATAATGTCGATAAAATCAGCAAAACACCGAATAGAGGGAGGTGCAGTTATATGAAGATGGTTGTACAGAAATTGACCTATGTTCTTGTCTGTTATTGGAATTATGCCTAAATTGATATAAATATTATGATATTCAAAGTACGGATCAAATATTCGGAAGTTTTCAAATTTTCAACATACATAAGGTAGGTCAACCTACTTGTAGAGGTGCCACGAAGGAGTAGGCATTATGTAAGCAAATAGGATGTGCCAAGTTTGAGAAAGTTGTGGATGTGAAAAAGTCAGAGCAAAAATCAAAACTTCAGTTTTGGGGCGGTGCCTCTAAAAGGGGTCCGAATTATTTTTATTTTCAAAAAAATATATATTTTATTAAAGTAACAAAAATTGTCGTTTGGACTCGAAACATTGCTGAATATAACCAATTTTCAACATCCACAATATAGGACAGTGTATTAGCACATTTTTTAAATATTTGCCAATTGTTTTACTATCATTTTTTATAATCCTCCACTAAAATATAAATAAAATGAAAATTTACCCCTTAATAAAAATTGTTCAGATATCTTAACTGGAGTTAAATACCTTACCGTTGGAAGGAGTCTCATTAAGAAACTAACACACATGTCTCTTTTTTGGCTCTTAAGCTTTAGACATAAATCATCAAGCCATAATTCGTAAAAAAATACTTCTTGCATTATCTCTTTGCATAAGTTCATGGTATTTTATAAATTCTCCCTTCGTTGCAGGTGAACGTGTTTATTTATCTCAAAAAAATGTTGGGCACACCATGGAGGTGGATTAATATTAAAGTTATTTATGGCTCTAGTATGAAAGAAAAAATGGAAGGAAAAACAAAAACTAAAAATGAAGAAGTAAATGAAAAAGTTGGAATAGCGAAAAAACTAATTTCGCCTCACTTATTTTCATATGTGTCACGCTGTTCTATAACACCCATGAATGGGTGTGATTTGGATATTCAATGGAAACCTCAAACAGTTCTTCAACCTGAAATTAAAAGACGATTTAGGTATGCTGACGGCCATTAACAATTTAGTAAAGCCAAGAAAGTATCAGCCATGTCGTCAGTCCACATTGAAATTGTAGATTCTCTCCACCAGCTCATTTTAGCACTCAAAATACACATGTTGTTTATCATTTTTTGGACAAAAGTCTACCCAAGATCATATTAAACCTTTGCATATATGCCTCCAAAGGCCAAAACAATTTTAACATCTTTTCATAGAAAATAATTAAGGATTCAAGCTTTATCCATTCTCTCAACGACAAATTTAGCACCATTTGGTACTTTTCGAATAATAATACTACGCATTCCCAAATCCACCTCTTTTTTGTAAAACTATATACCAATAGTGAACTCGATACTAAACTGCAGAATTCCATCAAATTTATTAACATTTTGTTCAATTAAAGTACCCATTCTCAAAACAATCTCCATAAATCGACCCCAAATACCAACTCCCTTAACATAAAATTTCGGAATTTTAGCTTTGCAATTTTCCCCATTACCAAATTTAGTACCGTTTTGTACAATTATAGTACGCATATCCAATTCCAGCTCCTTCTCTCAACTAAAAATACCAGCAATGATATTCATATCAAATTTCGGGTTTACAGGATTTCTTCACCCAATACCAAATTTAGTACTATGTTGTACTTTTCGTACAATTGCAGTACACATTTCAAAAGCTACCATCATACACAAATCCCAGATATCAATAAAGACTTCAATTCCAATTTTCGGGATTCTAGCTCTATCATAAAACTTACCAAAAACCCTTTGGTACATTCTTCAATCCATCAGTGACTCTCGTTCCAAATTTCAGAATTCTAGGTCATTCCGGTGGTCCAATACAAAGTTTTCAGGTTTTAGTATATTTTATCACCCGCATACGTAACAAGATTGGCCCTCCTGCAAAATTTCAAAATTCTTGCTTTAACCGTTTGGTATGGCAGTTGATTTTAGATTAGTCAGTCAGTCAGTCAGATAGTCAGTTCTGTACAGAACAGTACACTATATATATACTAGGTGAACCCGGTAAGCTTCGCTTTTGGCCGAAAAATATATATGAGAGCTATATCCAAATCTTAACCGATTTCAATATAATTGTGCGAATTTATTTTTGAACCAAATATCCAAATATGGACCGATTTTAATATAATTTGTCAAATATATTTTCTGGTCAAATTACGTCACTCATTCCAAATCACACTGGAATCGAACATACATGTCGTGTTTGGTGCATCAAATAAACGAAACCGGTCAAAAATATATATAGCTATATCCAAATCTGAACCGATTTCAATATAATTTGACACATTCCACATTTCAATGAAAATAGTCATACATAGCGTGTTTGGTGCATCAAATACCCAACCCCAACCTGAAGCGGTGAAAAATGTCGCAAATATCATAAAAATACCGAATAAAGAGAGGTACCGTAGCGTGGGGACCATACGAAGACCAGGACCTGTATACGAAATTTTTATAACCTACAACACTATATGTTGGGGGTATAAAATCTGAACCGATTTTAATATAATTTGGCAAACAAATTTTATTGAAATGTAGCGTACACAGCGTGTTTAATGCATCAAATACATGAAATCGGCCGAAAAAAAATTATTAAATATAGTTAGATCCAAATCTGAACCGATATCAATATAATTTGCCAAATTTATTTTTGTTCCAAATTCCGTTCCGCATTCCAAATTTGGAGACTGTTTTTGTAATCGATCAATAGATATGTGCATCTAAAACATCTAATATTTTGGGAGGTACCTCCGATTCTGATGTTATATCTGCAATTCCAAGTGGAATTTCAAAAAATTATAAATTCTATGTTACTTTCAGGCGATGTTGTAGTATACTTGGAAATTTTCAGGAAAATCTGTGCAGCGGTTTACGATACCATAAATTACAAATAAACAGACAATTTCCTCTTCTATAGATGTAGATACATTATTATACCCTCCACTATACTCATTTTGTCATTCCGTTAGTTACAAACTCATCGAAATAATGATCTTAGACCCAACAAAGTGTATATATATATATTTGATCAGCGTAAAATTCTAAGTCGATTTAGCGATGTCCGTTTGTCTGTCTTTCTGTCTGTCCGTCTGTCTGTCTGTAATCACGCTATCTTTCGAATGAATTGAGATAGAAGTTTAACATTTTGCGCACATGTTTATTTTTCAAGTAGGCAGGTTAAGTTCGTAAATGGGCTATGTAGGTCCACGTTTTCATATAGCCCCCATATAACAGTACCTCCCGATATTCGGTATTTAGATGCTTTTAGCGACAACAATATTTGGGGAAATATATCAAATACAGCTCAGAAATACCTTTGCTAAATTTTATCGAGATCGGTTCAGATTTGGATACAGCTCCCATATATAACTTCGTCCGATTTCCCTTAATTGTGCACCAAACGTCTAATATTTGTCTAAATGGGACGGAATTTGGCACTTATGACCGAATTGAGTCTAGAAGCTAATTAGTCAGATATAGCTATAGCTTCCATATATATTATTCATCCGATTTGTTATATTTGTTACCCACAACCGTAATATGCACTCCGTAACAACGATATTCAAGGAAATATATCAAATACAGCTCAGTACCTCCCGATATTCGGTATTTTGATGCTTTTAGCGACATTATTCACCGGCATTGTTTCAAATTTGGTATTTGAAGTTCGAAATGGATACTTCACCATAAGGCAGAAAATTGTCTGTACAGGTCCACGTCTTCGTATAGCCCCCATATAACGGTACCACCCGATATTCGGTATTTTGACGATTTTAGGTACAATACCCACTGAAATTGTTTGAGATGTGGTATTTGACCCCAATATAACGGCTGTATTTGGCATTTTTAAAATTTTAACAGAATTTTTTAAGGATTTTATTTTTTGAAAATTTCCAAATTCGTCCCAAATGGTGGAGGGTATTTAAAATTCGGCACGGTCGAACTTACTACTTTTTAACTTGTTTATTGTTTAAATTGACTATATTGAAGATTCTTAAAAAGTATAAAAAGACTCTCATTAAACGGCTTTTTCCAGTATAAATTGTTTAAAGACTATTTGAAATTTCACTGATTCGTAAATTTCGCAATATTTGTTTTGTGGGATAACTTGACTTTCACAATCTGAAGTACACCAATGCCTGTGTACAAATAACTTATCTTAAAAAAGTTATTGTATTGAAACTGAATGACCCGTTCATTCACATAAAATTTTGGACAAAGAAAAACATGATAGTGCTGAATTGCCGGCATTTGGCGATGTAAACAAATACAAACATAATTCTTCTTTGAGAATAATTGTGAGAGCTACTCTCAGTCGTGGATTTAGCTTTCTCTCAATTTTGCAGCATTTCACTCTTGCAACATATACTTTCAAGTGTAACAGTTGTAAGTAATGGAACTGAAATTGTATGGCAAACATATTTTTGAAGCAAAAAACAGTAGCAATAAAATGCTATCCTTATATTATGAAGCCTTTCGACATTCCATGCTTCAACATCACACATATACATTGCATGGACTTGTTGGAAGATGCAAGAACTGCATTTCTAACCAGCTCTTCTGAAGAAAACAAAAATAATAAGAGTTTATGTAGTTCTACGAAGGAACTGAACACATTGTTGGTCAGCAACAAGTAAGGTAATGTGAGCAGTTGTACAACTCGTAAAAGCAACTAGTAAAAATGAGTTGGAAGCAAACTGCCAACAAACAAAGCATGCTACAATAAACAAAACAAGTTGGAAGGCAACAAAAGTTCAACATCCAACAAATTCCAACTACTATACAACCATGTTGGATTGGAATTCAAAGTATTTTTAAAAGGATAATTGATGCAGACATGTTGCAACACACAAAATGTATCCAACAAACATTACCTCCATGGAATTGGATGTTGATGATGTTAATGAGTTTGTGTTGGGATACTTCTTGAGGTAGGTTACAAAGTTTGGCAAGGTTGTTCCTATTGCTGACAATAGAGTTTATTTTCCCAAATTCAGCGGTAACAGAAAACTTTAGTCGCTCTCCGAGTGCTAAGGTATGCGGTTTTATAGATACAATGAACGGAAATGTGACACAAAGCCAGTAATCGAAATAGTCGTGCAAAGAAGAAAAAAATAAACAAAAATAAATAATTAAACTGGTGGATATTTCGAAGATAAATATAGATTTGTCATTTCAAAAGTGTCGAAACAAATAATAGGAAAATTATATTTGGGCATCTCAGAGAGTTACACCAAAAATATAATTAATATTTTTTGCTTCCAAGCTAATTTTAAAATCTAAAAGCCTCATACAACGGTGTTATATAAAAATAAATGTTACAATAAAAATTCTGCAAGTTAACCTGATAATATTTGATACAGCCAGGTTTTAACGAAACTCTGTTAGAACACCGTTGGCACACGACCGCTTTATAGCACTTTATGGTTGGATAAGCCTACCTCATAGTCCAGGCATCACGGGTTCTCAAAGATTCAAAAATTAATTTAATTTTGAAGATAAAATAATTACACATAGAATTTTTTGGCATTTTAAATTTTAAAATTAAAAAAATACTCAAATAAATTATGTTTTCTCGATTCCAATTTTGAATATCATTTCCTTAGGTCATTAGGTCAACTGCATAGAATTACATTCTGAGTCGATTTATGCATGTCTGTCAGTCTGTCCATGTATTTTTGTCTCATTTATTGCCCGATCCAGATGAAATTTTGCATAGACCATTTGTTTGGTCCAAGGACGAACCCTATTGAAATTGTAGATAATCGGTCAAAAGTTAGATATATCTCCCATATATATCTTCGTCCGATTTGCCTTTTATTGAGCACCAAACATGTAATATCAGCCTGAATTGTTTGGAATTTTGCATATACACCCAAATTAGGCCTGAAAATAAGCATTCCAAATTTGATAGAAATCGGTTCAGATATAGCTATAGCTCCCATATATATTGTTCATCCGATTTGTTATTTTTTCCCTCCGCAGCCGTAATATGCACTCTGCAACAACAATATTTGGGGAAATATATCAAATACAGCTCAGAAATACATTTGCTAAATTTTATCGAGATCGGTTCAGATTTGGATATAGCTCCCATATATAACTTCGTCCGATTTCCCTTAATTGTGCACCAAACGTCTAATATTTGTCTAAATGGGACGGAATTTGGTACATACGACCGAATTGAGTCTAGAAGCTAGTATGTCAAATTTGGTGAAGATCGGTTCAGATATAGCTATAGCTTCCATATATATTATTCATCCGATTTGTTATATTTGTTACCCACAACCGTAATATGCACTCCGTAACAATGATATTCAAGGAAATATATCAAATACAGCTCAGAAATATCTTTGCCAAATTTTGTCGAGATCGGTTCAGATTTGAATATAGCTCCCATATATATCTTTATCCGATTTCAAATTAATTGTGCACCAAATAGGCAATACAATTCCGAATTTAAAAGATACAAATGCTTCGGCCTATTTAGTCCTTTGAACTTTAAATTATAATTATAATCATAGCGTGTATGATTGAGTTCTCCCATAAAAACGTTTAAGTGTTATGTGGAGCTCTACTAAATTAGCAAAGTGGTGTAGGGTATCATAAAGTCGGCCCCGCCCGACTTTAAGACTTTCTTTACTGGTTTTCGTTTGTATCTCTTTTTTTTTTGTCCACCTTAGTAGACCCTGATATTCGTAAAAAAAGCTGTACCACTTGGCGAATGATTGCTATAATCATTGCATAAACGTATAAAAATATTACTGATACGCCTACACGTATGTAATAATTACCATTGACTGTAATGAAATGTTTATTCCATTGATGAAAAGTTTTACAATAAAATGTATGTAAACTCTCTGCAACGGAAATGTCATATTCAAAGACTGACAATATCGACTACGGTGGTAATGAAGGAAGTGATTGTGGATCGATTTTATATCACATTATGGAAATATGGAGTACAACTCGAAGTTATATTAAACAAAATCAACTAAGCCGCCCTTTTCAGGGCGATATACAATAATTTTAAAAGGGTAGAACATGTATTCAATCTTAGATGGGTCATCACAAAATATGTGAACTTTCATAAATGACTTTTCCTTTTTTTATAAAGCATGAATTTTGTTTTTATTAATTTATTATTTCGATCCTAAATTAAGTTGATTTTTTGGACATAGGAAGCAACTAATCTATAAATATAACACTCAGAATATTTTGTAAAAAATCGAATAAGTTGAAATCTTTTTGCGGTAATATTTATTGTTATACAATATAGTTTAATTCCTCTGTGTTCTTTCTTAAATAATTTCCCATAGGGTAAGTGTGCCTAAGTTCGGCATGTCCCAGTAGTTGGCACTTTTTATTTTTAAGCCCAAATAAATGAAACTATTATAACTAAATGTATTTTGTTTACTTCAAATATATTGTCAGCTATCTTTGTGTACAATTTCGCTAAGAAAAGATGATTTATTCTAATAAAAATTAAATTTTTGTCTGTGAAAGTCCTCAACAATCCATATTCATAAGAAAAGTACAATAAAGACGTCGAATCAGTTTAACTAAACAAAAATATTATATTTTTATGAATTAATTTATTATTATTATTAATTATTATTACAAAAAAAAAAAAAAAAAAAAAAAAAAAAAAATGGTATGCCGACTGTTGGAACATGTCATACCGACAATTGGCAAGTGGTGCCGACTACTGGCAAAAAATCATTGTTTTAATAAAACAACAAATTTATGAAATTTTATTAAAAGTTATTAAAACTTTATTTATTATTGCAAAAACTATACAAAATTACGAATCTGAATAAATAAACTTTGTAATAATTAAAAGTTCCACTCAGAATGATGAGCGATTAAAAACGCGAAAATCCTAAAAGTGCCGACTACTGGTACACTTACCCTATATTTATTTTAACTAAAATTATCATTGAAATTGGCATAACAAAACATTTTAAGAAACTGAAATGAACAGATGCATTGTGTATCACCAAAATCGGCTCAAAAATTTTCAGTTTTCAGAATTATTATAGGTAGAAATTAAAACCCTGACGCGAGTCAACAGAGGAGTCGTTTTGGTCCTTTTTTTCAAAATATGATATAAAACATTCAGGAATTTTTTTAAGTTCTTGGTCCATTTCAACCTTAAATATTATGCAAACATCTTCAAATGCAATAGGCTTCTATTCTGGCCCTAGCCCCACCTGTATTCTAAATTTCGTGAAGATCAGGCCATAATTGCGACCTGTAGAGTGATTACAAATTAACATGGACAGACGGACGGACATACATAGCTAGATCGAGTCAGCTCGGCGAGGTAAAAAGATCCACTTATACTTTCCTATGTGGGAAACCAATATTTCGAGGTGTTACATAATTTTTGGCCCAATCAAACTTATAATTCCCCCAACATATAGTGTTGTAGGGCGTAACTACTACAATTTCCACTAAACCGCGTATGTTTTTAACCTCGGGGAAATCACAAATACATTAAAAGTTCTGGCCATTATATTGATGCTGATATTCAGAATACCTCATATATAGCAAAATTTAGACAATTTCATATATCGAAGAAGGTGAGGTTAGTTATTCCGCTTATAAGTCAAAAACCACTGGACTGGTTTTGGTAATTGTAAACACAAGAATTTTCTCAGCTCATGCTTTTTATGTTGTCCTACAGGGTAACTCATGGTCGCCTTGGTTCTATTGTGACTCTTGATTAGGTGTTGAAAAATATACTTAAATTTGCTACTAAAAGTACTTATGTTGTCTTCAATACTAAAATCATAAGTACCTGTAATTTGAAAAATAAAACCGTTATAAAAAATTAAAAAAAAAATCTCTTGTCTGATCAGTAGGGAAGACATGTTATTTTTAAAGGGACACTACAATTTTACCCTCTAAAAATACATAAATATTCCTTCTACCTATTTCTCTCTATTTTACATATGAATTCCCCGCATAATGGTATACAAAAAAAAAAAAAAAACTCTACCCTACTTCATGCCGTTAAGAAAAATCGTATCCCCATTACAGATGCAACAGTTCTGGTCATACCTTGAATGCATTACATTACGATTGCTTTGTCGGACATCGAACCATTACGAACATACATATGACCATTTACAGTTAACGGGAGTAGTAGCAGTTGAATGGGACAACAGCAGGCGCAGGTAAGCCATTAGCAATTGCAGTCACTTTTCTCTTAGACAGAGCAAATGGCATTGCTATGATGGCATGTCAGATAAAATGTGATGGAGATGTTTTCTTGTTATTTTTTTTTTTTTTGAATGTTCGATGTGTCATAACGTCTGTGGTAACGATGTTAGAGGACATGTTTTGACTTTATGGTCTGTTTGCCATTTACACACTTTTCATAGGCAACGATAGCAGACGAACATAACAGGCGCCTGTTAAAGTGTATGTGTCGCATGGCATCGAAGCATGAAGGTGTTATTAATGTTTATGTCTATGGACAGGCATTACGGCAATGTGACATATATGTTCAGGCCATTGAAGGACTTCATTTGTATTTTAGTCATTTGTGTTATGGATATATTTGCAAAAAGTTTGGATCTAACATTTAAATTCTAACACTAAAAAAAACAGAGTTCACACAGAAAATCAGGAATACAGGGTGAGATGAAAAAATTGAAACCAATATCAGACTGCGGTTATTTCTAAGCTACTCGTCCGACAGCTGTTAAAATTATTCCAGTGACAGCTCATTATATTATTTGCAAGCGAACAAAATCATTTTGGTGAGAATTTTCTAAAAACAAAAACAAGCAAAAAAGCTGTAAGTTCGGCCGGGCCGAACTTTGAATACCCTCCACCATTTGGTACAAATTTGGAAATTTTCAAAAAATATAAAATTCATTAAAAATTCTGTTAAAGTCTATACGACGACGTGGATGTGCATAGGCGAGATTAGTCACAAGCTATTACAATATTCAAGTGCGAAACTTGAAAAAAATCTGTTTATACTGTAGCTAAAATCATAAAAATACCGAATATAGGGAGGTACTATGAGGTAATAAAACGTGTACCTATAGAGACAATTTTCTGGCATAGGCTCTAGTATCCATTACGAACTTCAAATGCGAAATTTTAAACAATTCCGGTAGATAATATCGCTAAAATCATCAAAATATCGAAAATCGGGAGGTACAGTTATATGGGGGATATACGAAGACGTGGCCAGTCTGCAATACCAAAAATCCTGCGGGCATAACACACATTTGAGTAAAATTTTATCAACCTACTTCATTTCGTTCGGAAGCTAGAGTGATTTCCACAGACGGACGGACGGACGGAGATTGCTAAGTCGACATTTAATATATATACTTTGTGGGGTCTAAAATGTATATTTCGAGGTTTTACAAACGGATGACAAACTTAATATACCCTCCATACTATGGTAGAGGGTATAAAAAAATTATTCGTGATGGAATTCAAGCGTGATAGTGTGATTTCATTATTCGTGATTTGTGTTTCACACCATCGCTTATTACCGTAATACTGGTAGCGTAGCCCGACATCAAGGAAGTGGACGGAAGAAAACAGCAACATCAGCAGAAATAGTTCGAAAAGTTAAGAAGAGACTTGATCGAAACCCGAGTCGCAGTGGCCGCAAAATGCCTCGTGAGCTGAACATATCGCAATATTCCATTCGGCAAATATTGAAAAATGAGCTCGGGGTAAAGCCATTGAAATTCCAAAAAGTGCAAGAACTTACACCGCAACAGAAAGAAAATAGACTCAAAATAGCTAAAAATAGCTTCGCTTGGCCGAAAGTGGTGAACTGCTGAATTTGGTTCTCTCCGATGAGAAAGCATTCGTTGTGCAGCAGTTTGTAAACAAACAAAATGATCGTGTTTACTTGCCAAAGAGGTCAGAACTCAGAACCCAAGCGCCGGCCATGGTGATGGTGTAGGCCGCCGCTCGTATTAATCGACCGTGGCATCAGAATAAATGCCGAATATTATCGCGAAAATATTCTGGAGGGTGCATTAAAGCCTTGGGCATGTAAACATTTTGACCGCAGACCTTGGACATTCCAACAGTACTCAGAACCATCGCACTTAGCACGCGCCAACCAAAGAATGATTACAAAATGAGGTTCCTCGCTTCAATGGCAACCAAAATCTCCAGATACCAAACCGTTGGACTATTGTGTCTGGAGTATTTCGGAAAGCAAAGTTGGCACTAAAAAAAACTAAAGTGTCGATCACCTCAAGCAAGCACTTCGCTGGGAATGGGCCAGAATACCGAGGAACAACATTCGGGCACCATAATTCGTGCCAAAGGTGATAAATTCGAACAAATCTAAACTTATTCTAAAGGTTGATGCTTTTTCCGACATTTTTTGCTTTCATTCAATTAATAAAAAATAAATAAAAATCATGACATTTGTCTTTGTTGTAGTTTTTTTATCTCACCCTGTATATTATGAACATCAAGAAGCTATTGGATATTTCTAGGGAGGAAGGGCATTTCTTAGTCAATATCACCCTATGTTATTGTTTAATTTAGGTATATTGCGTACATAGCCACATACTTTTCTGCTGCTTCTGCAACCTTTATTAAAATTAAATTCAAATCATTTTTTTTACAATACAAGCCACATTTTGATGAAACACTTAGAAGTACGGGTAAAAACACTCTCCCCAGTAAAACACAATATTCCATGTGAACACGTCTGACTTCTAATTACATTTAACATATTCATTAAATTAAATATTGACTTTTGTTAGCACAAAAAAAAAAAAACTTTAACTAATTAGCTAAATAATTGCGCAAATCATGTTTACATTTCATTTGGAAAATTTCCCGTTAACATTTGCGATAATATGACGATAAATAGTTAAAATATAATTTGGCATAATGCCATAATTTCAATAAGCCAAGGCTATAAACAACAAAATAATAACTGCATATTTATTGGTGTGTGTATGTATGTGTGTGCGGCGGTGGAAAAAATACTACAGATATTTTGCTGAGAATGCAATATTCAATTGAATAATTACATAGCGTGTGTGTGTGTGTAATGTACGCCGCTTAAATGAACCTTAACGAGAAATAATTTAGATATTTTGCTTATTATTGCAATATACAATTTAATTGGCATAATTTGTGATAAAATGATTTTGCAGTTGCTCTACAGGTTGCAATTATATTATATTACGTAGATGCCGATAGTAAATATGTCGACTATATATAGCGAAATATATATAGTATATATACAAAGAAAGCCTTCTTGGCATTAAAGTATAAAATAAAAAACAATCGCATAAAAAGATGCCAATAACGATGATAATATAGATTGTGCAGTATTTTTGTGACATTTCTTATTTTTTCATATTTTTTATAGAATGCGATTTTTATACCCTACAACACTATGTGTTGGGGGTGTTATAAGTTTGATTGGGTCAAAAATTATGTAACACCTCGAAATATTGGTTTCCCACATAGGAAAGTATATATGGATCTTCCTATCTCACCGACCTGAGTCGATCTAGCTATGTATGTCCGTCCGTCTGTCCATGTTAATTTGTAATGACTCTACAGGTCGCAATTATGGCCCGATCTTCACGAAATTTAGAATGTAGGTAGGTGGGGTCAGAATAGAAGCCGATTGCTTTTGGAGATGACGCATAATGTTTAGCTGTTGAAATGGATCAAAAACCGAAAAATTTTATGATTTTGCAGTTGCTCAACAGGTCGCAATTATAGACCAATCAAAGCAAGATTTATCATGGGGCTAGAGCTTAGGTCTGGACAGAAGCCTTCCAATTTTGATGGTCATCGGGTAATATTTAGTGGGTGAAATAGGCCACAAGATTTGTGTTAAATAAAAGTCTCATTTTCCATTAAACCGCGAATATTTTTAATCCCGAAATCACAAGTACACGAACAGGTTAATTCTGACCGTTACGTCAATGCCGATAGTTAATATATTGGATATATTTACCGAATGTGTATATACAAAGAAGGGGGATGTTAGCTATAATGATTATATCTCAAGAATAGTTGGACCGATTTTGAAAAATTTTGTCAATTCAGAATGCCCACTTGGCATTAAAATATAAAATCTAAAAAAATCGCATAAAAAGATGCCAGTAATGATGTTAATATAGATTTTGTTGTATTTTGTGACATATTTTTGGTTTTTCATATTTTTTATCGCATGCGATTTTTTCAATTTGACTTATAATATTGAATTGTATATTTTTTAATATTTTTTCATTTGACAACACAGGTTGGGGTTATTATATACATTTTGCAATTATCCTTAAGAAAAAGGGTAGGGTTAGGCTCAGAAGGACTAGGCCTATTGTTTTCAAAGATGTTGATGAGTAAAGCCAAATATCGTAAACAAGCAAATCATATTGATGAGTTTAAATTTGGTGATACAGAGGGACCACTTGCTTTTAGAGTTGATTGCAAAATATTTAGGGGTTCAAATTAATCAAAATGAAAAAAAATCCTGCTCACACAATTGAAGAGAGTTAAGAACAGGGATTAATTCCAGCATTTTGAATAAGCATTGATATATGTAGCTGTAAAATGGACGTAAATATTGGGCAAATGCCTCTGGTTAAAACGCTGAGGGTAATATCTGGGCAGTGCTCCATGACATAATTTCAAAAGCGAAATATTCCAAAATGGATTCGGACGCAATGGGGCTTCTAACAAATTGTAGTGTTGTAGGGTATCACATGGTCGGCCCCGCACGACTATAGCCTTTGCTTACTTGTTTTTCATATTTTTCACCGCATTCGATTTTTTTGATCTGACTTATAATATGGAAGTGTACATATTGTAATATTTTTTTACCTTACAACAAAGGTTGGGATTATTATATACAGATTGCTGTTATCCTCCGATCCTCACAAAAAAAAAAAAAAAAATTATAGGGGTAGGGTTAAGCTCAGAAGGGCTACGTCTATAATTTTTAAAGTTGTCCGCAATAAATGTTTCTGGTCACAAATAGAAAGGGAAAGGGACACGAAATCTCGCATGAAGTTAGAGTTTAAAACAGCGGGTAGAATGGACCACTACTTTTGTGTGAAAAAATGCAAACATTTCCATTCTACCGAGACTCTAAAAATAACATACAGGCGAAATCCAAGATACACAAATGGCGAACTCCTGGCTTTTTTGTCCTGATTTCGTTGACGGATCTAGTCAAATATCGTAGGTACAGAGGGTCATCTTATTTTTGGAAATGATCGGTTCAAATGAAACAGAAAAAAACATGCCTGGTCACACAATTGAAACCAATCGACACGCTTAAGAAGAAAATTAAGGACAGGGAAGAATTGTAGCATTTGGATGACCACTGGATTATATTTAGCTATAAAATGGACCACAATAACTAACAGAACGACGGAGTGCGCAAATGTACCTGGTCAAAATGATAAGGGTTATATCTGGGCAGTGACATAATTTCAAAAGCGAAATCTTCCAAAATTGAGATGGATATAAAGGGGCTTCTAGCATATTGTAGTGTTGTTGGGTATCACATGGTCTGCCCCGCAGGACTGTAGCCTTTTCTTACTTGTTTTCTTTTTAATTTTTTAAGTTCCTTCCAAATGATGGAACTTTGGCGCTCTTTTACTTATTCTAGATTTTATTCTTTCCTCCGAAGGAACATTCTGAATTGGTGGGTTATAAGCTGTCTAACAGAAACCTTCTTCTTTCATGTATGCAGAATTCCGCATGGATTGGTCTAAAGTTGTGGCCTGTAAAGCAACTGCGATCATTTCCAAAAATAAAATTCTTCTAAGCTGACCCTAACTCCGATCGAATCTACGTGAGAATTGGGCCGTGAATGCGACCTGTAGCGTGGTTATA
Organism: Musca domestica; assembly: GCF_030504385.1. Lineage (NCBI taxonomy): Eukaryota > Metazoa > Arthropoda > Insecta > Diptera > Muscidae > Musca > Musca domestica. Next base: position 9,599,132 of record NW_026712238.1, on the reverse strand, counting down.
CATTTACATGGACATACGGACAGATACATAGCTAGATCGATTAAGCTCTGCAAAATAGGAGAATCCTTATATAACATCCCATGTTCAAGATAAATATTTCAAGGTGTTACAAAAATGTTGGCCCAATCAAACCCAGTAGGTCTAATCCGTTGGGTTGTGTTGTAGGGTATAATTACTATCGATTCAATAAACGAAAGCTCTAAAAACATGTGGTAATAAATTCTTATTCTATATCTTTCTAAGAATACAAGTGTACAGCATTAAACGCTGAAACTGTGGGCCAGCAACGTGGTACAAATCAGATTGTCTAAATATATGTGAGCTAGAAGAGTTTCTATAATATGCGGATTCGTCTGATTAAAACTAAATGTTATGAAATCAAGATTTTAAAACATTTCACACAATTGCCTAGATCATTGTATTAACTAAACTATGTTGGTTCTTTCTTCCTTTAGTTAAAAAATTTATTTACTTATTTGCAATTTTATTCTCTTAATTTGTCTCCTATTGGCTAGAGTAGTCATTTCACGCCTTTCTCGTAATTACCTCTCATCATTCAATTGTAACAAATTGACTACGACAAATTTTACCACTTTCTCATTAATTATTGTCGACTACAATTGCGTCATTTCACAGATATTCATTTGTTATGGTATTGGTTGGTGTAAATTGACTTTGTTGCTCTTAAATCAATGTCAAACTGCGAAACCAACCGTAACTATCTAAAAATAATACAATTACATATTTTTTCTATCCAACAGAGAATTGGAAAACCTAGTATTTATGGGAGTATCCGAAAAATCCACAGGGAAGAGTTTTACACTTGATTCCAAAAACCAAATGATTATTTTTTCAATGTTTTGCAAAAAAAAAAAAAAAAAAGTTAATGACAATGAACCAACTTCGAAAAAATTGAAACATGTAAAATTGAGGGAAGTTCCACCGGATTTATTAAAAAAAGAACATAAACCAAAAGTCCGGCTGAGCCGGCTATATGATACCCTAGACCACCATGCGTATTAAGTTCCCATAACAAAATAGTTTATATTGGGAATTTTTTGTGCGGTAGATCATACCAACCATGAACCAAAAAACATTGCAGTATAGCGCATGATATGACTCGATAACGGTTGTATTAAAAACAAAAAAAATATTAGTGCAATAGATTTACCGGACCGAGTTTCTCCAAATTGTAAAATTTGGTTGAATATGAAAAAATGTATCCAATTTGGGCTGATATTACATATGTAGTGAGCAATAACCGTACAATCAAATGAAGATGTACATTGAAGCTATATAGAATCCTGAACCGATTTGATGCACAAAAAACCTGAAATCGGATAAAGAAAAATATTTTAAACTCTTATTTCTGAGCTCAATTTGATATCTGGTACCAAAGATAATTGTTGTGGAGTGCATGTTACGCATGTGAGGGGCTTAAAACCGAAAATCAGTTGAAACATATATATGAGAGCTATAGCTATATCTGACCTGATTTTCACTAAATTTGAATTACTTGTTCCTAGGATGAATTCAGACGGAATTGCCTAAATTCAGTCAATTTGGGCAGATATTAGCAATTTGGTGAATAATAAACCTGATATCGGATAAGGAAATATACGTTTACAAAAAATACATGGACATACGGATGGGCGGACGGCTATGTATACGTCGACTCAGAATGTGATTTTATGCAGCTCATTAAAATAAACTATGGACCTAAGTCGGTTCCTTTTCTATGTTACTCCCAAATGCACAAAGTTATAATATTCTGACACAGTGTGGTGTAGGGTATAATTATTGACAGTGAACAAATGTATAACTTAATCATTAAATAAATGTCTATATTATATTGAAGTAAATACAATTGATGACATTTCGACCGAATTTTATCTAGGAATCTACGTTTATTAGATTTTTTTAAAGGCGGAGTTGAGGACAAAACCTAGTGAATGAGAATTATTTCTCTAAGTTATTGCAACTTAACTTAACCGACCTTTTTATACCGCTAACCATAGTATGGAGGGTGTATTAAGTTTGTCATTCCATTTGTAACACCTCAAACTATACTTTTTAGACCCCACAAATATATATATTCTTGATCAGCATAAAATTCTATGTCGATTTAGCGATGTCCGTCCGTCTGTGGAAATCACTCTAGCTTCCGAACGAAATGAAGTAGGTTGATAAAATTTTACTGAAATGTATATTATGTTTGCTTTTGGTATTGAAAATTGGCCATGTAGGTCCACGTTATGGTAGAGCCTCCACATAACGGTACCTCCCGATGTTCCCGATGTATTTTGATGATTTTAGAGACAATATTCCACGAAATTGTTTAAAATTTGGTATTTGAAGTTCGTAATGGATACTACAGCCTATTACAGAATATTGTCCGTGCAGTTCCACGTCTTCGTATAGCCCCCATGACGCTACCTCCCGATATTTTGATGATTTTAGCGACATTATTCACAGGTAATGTTTCAAATTTGGTACTTAAGTTCGTAATGGATACTGCAGCCTATGACAGAAAATTGTCGGTGCAGTTCGACATTTTGGTATAACACCAATGGTACCTCCCTTTTTTCGGTATTTTGATGATTTTAGCTATATTATAACCAGAATTTTTTTATTTTGATATTTTTTGCCACTTTTTCCACGAAATGGGTTCTAGCTCTGGTGGCGAAAGGTTGTCTTGGTAGAGCCCCCAGATAACAGTCCCCTCTATGTGCGGTATTTTGATGATTTTTGTCACATTTTTACAAAGATTTTCCTAAAAATTGGTATTTGTAGTTCGTAATGGATTTTAGCTTCGGCGGCAGTACATTGTGTGTATAGGTCAACATTTTTGTATAGCCCCAAATCCCGGTATTCGGTATTGTGATATTTAAGCCACATTTTCTAATATATTTGTGTGAGATTTGTGCGTCATAATGGGTTCTACAACCGACGTCAAAACATTGTTCATATTTGTCCTGTTGGAGGTGCAGGGTTTTAGAAATTCGGCCCGGCCGACCTTAATGTCTTTTTACTTGTTTTAAATTTGATCTGTACTTTCTACTTTGGGGCAGAAAGAAGATAAATTTCCCAATAATAAAAAATACACTGCAAAATTATCCTACACGTTCATAACATAGTAAATGAATGACTCATCCGCCTTTATTCTCCCACTTGCCATTCAAAGTAATGATGATGATGTGATGCCATGTAATGTGATGCCCACACAAAACCCAAAATGTACAATATTTTTGAAGGCTTTTGTTGCATCACTCCCCGTTCGCCGAATTATAGATGCTATGGGTAAAAGGATCCATTTCACTGCACAAAAATCTATGACGTCAAATCATAAGCTAATATGCAAATTACATCTTTTGGTCTCTGTTGGAGATAATATGATTTTAGAGTGACTTCAATCAAATCATGACTTTATGGACGGCATCGTTTGCGTCTAACCATATAATGAATCGCATCCACACACACACACACCCTCGTCCTGCCAACACGACAGTAATGGCCAGTGCATGAGCATTGTGTTGTCGGTTATCCTTTCAGTGATGTGCTTAAATTTCTTTTCAGAGTAGAGCCATATCAACGCCATATAAATTATACTTCACTGTAATTTGAAATGTTGTCTAAGCCATGTGTAGTACAAATCTGGCTAATCCATTGTTCTCCTTAAATTTAAATCTGTGCAACGAGGATGAACAACTAGAGAGGGTTTAGCATTAACGGCTGTTCAAATGTCACAGAGAGACTGTGGTATATGAGAATTAAGTAAATCGATATAAGGGTGAAGGTACAATACCTCAGATGTAATTTGAAACATTTTTTTGTAGTTTTTAACATTTCAATGACTATTCGAGTATTTCAATTGTAATTCATGACATTTTAATTATAATTCAAGAATTTCAATTGAAATTCATATGGTTTAATTAGTAATTGTAATTTTTCCAGATCTAATTCGAATAAATTCACAGTATTTTTTGCATTAGATTCATGTGAGCTTTTTTGAAGTTGAAAACAAATATTTTAAATTATGAATGCAATAGTTCAAAATTCAGAAGGAATAATTTGAATTACATCTGAAAAAATAACAAATGAGCTAGCAATCAAAGGCTATAGACGTGCGGGCCCGACCATGTGATACACTACAATAGTATAATATGTTGGAAGCCCACTTAGATTTATTTTTAGAGATAATGTCATAGAGCCCTGCCCAGGTGTTACCCTTACTTACGCACTCCGCCGTGCTGTTATGTATTCGAAATAAATTTACAAAAGTTGTGGTTCATTTTACAGCTAAATACAATCCAATGGTCATCCAAAATGCTCGACTTCTTCCCTGTCCGTAACTTCCTCCTCATATAGAGCAACTGCAAAATCAGAAAAATTTTATTTTTGTTAGTCCATTTGAACTCCTAAATTTACATCTGCAAAACAATAGATTTAATTTTGACCCTAACCCTACCGCCAAGCAAAATTTCCAGAGGATGGGTCGATAATTGCTTATAATGCCCTCAATACATAGTGTTGCGGTGTGTAGAAAAACTTTAGAAAATGTGCAATTCAAAAATCTAAGTCAATTTAAAAAATTGCATGCAATAAAAAATATGACAAAACTTGAGAACAATTAACAAAAAATATTCAATTTTTCCTTTGCAGATTTTTCAGCCATTTTCGTAGGTTTGACCTTTTTCTGGCAAGAGCCCATTGCAAGTTTGGTGAAAATTGTCAAAATTCGTCCAGCGGTTCTGGACTTATAAGAGGAATAACTAACATCAATTTTTTAACATATCAAGTGAGATAAAAACTGCAACAAAGTCAAACGCCATAATTTTTACATTCTTTTTTTTTATTTTATTGAATGAAAGCAAAAAATGTCGGAATTAGCATCAAATTCAGATTTGTTCAAATTGGTCACCATTGGCCTTCAAACGGTCAATGAAACTGTCACACGCTGCCCGAATATGTCTCTGCGGTATTTTGGCCCATTCCCGGCGAAGCGCTTGTTTGAGGTGATCGACACTTTGGTTTTTTTAGTGCAAACCGTGCTTTCCAAAAAATTCCAAACACAATAGTCCAACGGATTGGTATCCGAAGAATTTCGTGGCCATTGTGCGTTGGAAATGTAGAAAGGAACCTCATTTTGCCCAAGGCTTTAATACACCCTCCAGAATATTTTCGCGATAATATTCGGCATTTATTCTGATGCCGCGGTCGATTAATACGAACAGATAGCGACTATCGGATGTAAGGCGGCCCACACCATCACCATGGCCGGCGCTTGAGTTCTTGTGGCCAACAGAAGGTGCATATTTTCAGCTGACCTCTTTATCAAGTAGACATGTTCACCACTTTCGGCAAAGCAAAGCAACTCTTTAGCTCTTTTGAGTCTATTTTCTTTCTGTTGCGGTGTAGGTTCTTGCACTTTTTGGAATTTTAATGGCTTTACCCTGAGCTCATTTTTCAATATTTTCGGAATGAAATATTGCGTTACGTTCAGCTCACGAGCCATATTTCGGCACTGCGACGCGGGTTTCGATCAAGTTGAATCATTTCTGCTGATGTTATTGTTTTCTTCCTTAACGTCGGTCTACGCTACCAGTATCACGGTAACGAGCGATGCTACGAGACACAAAAGAATTATTCACATTTAAATGCTGGAGTGCTCTAACGATAGCCACTTGTGGTTTTCCAGCCAAATATAAAGAAATCACGCTAGAGTTCCATCACGAATAACTTTTTTTCTGGAAAATTCTCACCAAAATGCTTTTGTGCGCTTGTAAACAATATAATAAGCTGTCTCTGGAATAATTTTAAAAGCTGTCGGACGAGTGGCTTAGAAATGACAGCAGTCTGAAGTTGGTTGCAGGTTTTTATCTCACCCTGTATGGCTGAAGATATAAATATTCACTTCTTTGCAGATTTTTACATTTTCTTAACTTTTATACTTTTGTGGAATGATTTGTCCATTTCAACCCCTAATTATTTTGCAATCTTCTCCAAAATCAATAGAATTCTATTATGACGAGTGTTAATATGCAAGACTTTCCAAAAGAATTATAGTTTTATTTATTTCTTTGGTTCCTCTCCTATTGAGATTACGATCTCGTCACTTGGGTAAAAAAAATGTTTTTTTGTCATAGAAGTTATTTTTAAAATAACTTCTGAGGAGAATATCCCAGACAAAAAACCAGGGAACTGATGAGGATTGGTGGCTCTTTCCGAAACCTAGGTATTCCCTGCCTTATCCCCTGGTAAACTTTACCATCGTTCTCCACTAATAAACAAACGTTGTTTTTATAAAAACAACAATAAAGGGATAAAGCCTGACCATTTTACAACAACAAAATACTACGGTATCCCGAACAAACAAGCTACACTGTTATGTGCAAAATTTACACTGCCGCTGGAAATAATTCTTCTTTGCTGTTTGGAAAACACTTCAATCGAAAAAAAAAGTAAATATCGACAACTTCTGTTTCACACATGCACGCGGTAATTGGCATATGTGCAAATTTTCCCTGGGCTTCTATGTTTCCCAACCAGCATCATAATTACCATATTATTAATTATTTTCGTCGATTTTAATTAAAAACTTCTTTTGTTGTTTGTAATGATGATTTCCATCAATCACTCACTCATCTTATGTTATGGCATAAATTAATTGATTTCCATTAAAAGTGGTCAAGGCACAGTGGGTACACTCAGTGTAAGCATATAAGTTGATCAAGTATTTACTTCAAGTCCAAAGGTTGGAGTAAGTATAAACACTTATAAATAGGTTTGTAGTATAATAGTTATATAAATTTTTAGCAGAAAGTAAGACATTTTATCAAATTTGCAAAAAAAAAATAATAATCTGAAAAAAAAAAATAATTTTAATTATTAGCTGTTACTGTCGTAACCGTACCATTGTGTTTACATACATAATGGCTTCAAAGAAAATCGTTCAATGAATGTGCTTGATTACATATTATACACATTTTTTTAAATATATAACTTGTGTGATTTCATGCCACGCTTTACTTATATAACATGTGTTCTTTTATTTCTTACACGTGGAATTAAATTCAGTGGTTACGGTTTATGTAAGGTTTCTGGCAGTATTTCGATAATGTTTAATTTTCCAAACCGAACACATGTGGCTATTTCTTTCATTGTACTTATTGTCATTAAAAATCAGCAAGTAAGAAAAATTGGCATTTATGTCTAGCGTTAAGAGGATATTCAATGAGGAAAAGAATTGCAAATTAGCGATGGAAGAATATAAGCAGTGATTATGTGTTAAACTGTATTCTTATTATTGAAGCAGTTACATTCGATGTTACTAGTCAAGTAAAACTAAAATTCTATTTCCTTATCCTATTATTATAGTATTTCATGTCATCCGCAAAAAAACAAAAAAAACTTTGTATGAAAATTTCGAATGGTTTATATTGAGCAATATTTGAATTTAACACTGGTTCATTTAAGCATTGTGGTCATCAGAGCGTATGATGAGCAGTAATGTTAAGCATACGCTACCATACTCCAAACTCGTTTTATTTTATTTACTTTCAAAGGTAGTTGCTATATTGCTTATATAATATAGTTTTGAAATAAAAAATTGTTACACAATTTAAGAATTGTGGTTGAACAACTGAATGTTCAAAGGATTTACAATTACAACCACCATTCAAACTTTTCTATCATGGACATATTTAATAATGCCAAAGTCCGTAAATGTTTTTTGCTCGCTTAATATAATTTTCTACATGTGTAGTACTGGTAAAAAAAAAAACTGTGTTGGATATGTTTAAAACAATTTTAATTTTTTTTTCTTGCAGTGATAAGGTTTGTAGTTAAATTAAAACAAGTAAGCAAAGGCTACAGTCGAGCGGGGCCGACCGTTGAATACCCTACAACACTATAATAAACGATACAGTTTATATAGGCAAGATACTCGAAAGAATTCCAAAAGATATTGTGACAAATAATAAAAGAAAACCATCAGGTTTCGTTCTCTAATTTTCAAACAATAGCAACTTAAACTAATTTGCTCATTTCCAATTTATTGGTAGATGTTGCACTTAAATGGTCTTCCTAGATCTGGAACCAATATTTCCCAAAGACCTATAATCTCTCAGAAGTAAAAAAAGATTAATATTTATTATTGGTTTTTGACTGAAACGCATCTATATGACATACAGACATTTGACTATATTCTTCAACGAAATCAGCGCTATCGAAATAGTCAGAAGTGCGTCTTTTCTGTATATGTGAATTCTCCAAAAAGTCACTGGAATGGACATTTTCGTATTTTGTCTACAAAAGTTGGCAAACTCCTTTACACATTGAATATTTTTGGATGGCCATCCAAAACTGCTTGGCAATGTCCGGTAACCCCCATTCAAATGTGCGTGAGGATCGGGCGATAATTACGACCTGCTGACAATTTTGCAGTTTTTTGGTCCATTTCAACCCCTAAATATATGGCGATCATCTCCAAAAAGAGAAGGCTTCTATTCTGACCCTCATCTTATCCCCATGCAAAATTTCGTAAGGATCGGGCCATAAATGCGATCTGTATATGATATCCTGATATCCTAACTACTTAGTTTTGTTAGCTGTAGAAATATTACCAAATGTTTAATTCAAAATGAAAATATGCCAAACATATGACAAAATTGAAAAAATATGAGAAAATATTTTGTATTTGTATGCGTTTTTTAGACGTTTTTCCTTTCCTGCCAAGAGGCCATTCTGAATTAATGAGAACTGTCGAAATCAGTTCAGCCGTTCTCGACATATATGAGATCTTTCAAGCATATCTTCTTTGATAGACATATATATCGCATATATTTGCTATATATTCGATGTTTTGGATCTTAACATCAATGTAAAGATCAGAAGTAACCTTGTCATGGCTTTGTGATTTCGCCGGGATTTAAAATATTCGCGGTTTAATGAAAAATTTTGAATTTTTTCAACAAAAAAGATATGGCCTATTTTACCCGCTAAATATTATCCGATGACAACCCAAATTAGTAGGCTTCTTCCCCGCCCTAAACTCTAGCTACATGCGAAATTCCGCGTCGATTGGTCTATAATTGCGACCTGTATAGCTACTGCAAAATCCGACATTTTTTCAGTATTTGGTCCATTTCAACCCCTAAACATTTGGCGATCATCTCCAAAAGAAATAGGGTTATATTCTGACCCTAGCCCCACCCCCATTCTAAATTTCGTGAAGATCGGGCCATAATTGCGACCTGTAGAGTGATTACAAATTAACATGGACAGACGGACAGACGGACGGACGGACGGACATACATAGCTAGATCGACTCAGCTCGGCGAGCTAGGATGATCCATATATACTTTCCTATGTGGGAAATCAATATTTCGAGGTGTTACATAATTTTTGGCCCAATCAAACACACATAGTGTTGTAGGGTATAAACAATTAAGCATTCATTTAAATGTAATTAAATATAATTCAATGGTCATCCAAATTTATAGACTTCTTCCCTGTTCTTAATTCTATTCTCATGCAAAACTCCGTGTCGATTGGTTCTCATTTGTTACCTGTTGAGCGACTACAAATTCAGGAAAATTTTATTTTTTTTTTTTGTCCATTTGAACCCCTAGTCTGACCCAAACTCTACCCCCATGCAAAATTTCGTGAGGATCGGACGGATTGGATAATTGCGACCTGTATATAACTCCCTCAATACATAGTGTTGCGGGGTGTGGAAAACTTTAGGAAATATACAACAATTAAAAATGTAAGATAAATAGAACAAATCACATGCTATAAAAGTTAACAAAAATTGAAATAATATAAAAATATTCACTTTTCACTCTCATATTTTTACGCGATTTTCAGTAGTATTTAGCGTTTGAAATAAACCAAAACTTCTGCGTGAAAAATGACTAAATATTATTTTTATAGGAAACATTTTAATGCCAAAGAATGCTTGATTAGGAGACCACATGTTCATAAAAATGGACCCCCTTAAGAGATGCCAGTATTCATAGGCTATGATGACATATAACGATGGTATAGTTAAATGTATGCAGACTATTCCAACAGTCATAAAATTTTCAAGAACTCGTGGTTTAGGCAAAATATTAATTTTTTTATGGAAATACATGGTAGTTTACCAAATAGGAGATTTAAATCTTCGTTTTAACTTAACGCATCTGACATTCTGAATCGATCTATGTATGTCCATCTGTCCGTCTCTGCATGTACTTTTGGAAACAAATTACAGGCCGCTTTTATCGTCCCATTGAGTTGAAATTGACTACAAAGTTTACACAAGTGTAAGTCTTGGTGAATAGTACTGTAATAAGGCTAGGTGTTTGGAAATTCGTACTTAAAGATTAAGAAAAGTACTAAAATGTACTAAAAATTTAATACTCTGCATTGGACAATTAAAGTGAGCTAAGAATCACTGATGGAGTGCAGGACGAATGTACTTAGGGGTTTTTGGATATTCGAACTTTAATCTTACAAAAAGTTCTTAAATGCCACTAAAATTCCAAAATGGAACTAAATTCCACTTGAAACTACTTGAACGGATAGAGCTAAAAATAAACACGAAAAGTACTAAATAATACTATAGTTGGTTAGCATATAGTGCTTGAAATCTACAATTTGGTATCAGAGTCGTTGTTCATGTGTAGCCTGACCTACGTAGGTGGTTTAGGAAATGTGTACTACAATTGTACAAAAAATACTTAATGGTATTGGGGAAGGGGGTAATGATAAAATTCTGAAATTTGATATTTAGATTACTGATGAAGTTTTTATACCCTACAACACTATGTGTTGGGGGTATTAAAAGTTTGATTGGGCCAAAAATTATGTAACACCTCGAAATATTGGTTTCCCACATAGGAAAGTATATATGGATCTTTCTATCTCGCCGAGCTGAGTCGATCTAGCTATGTACGTCCGCCCGTCCATCTGTCCGTCTGTCCATGTTAGTTTATAAACACTATACAGGTCGCAATTATGGTTCGATTTTGAAATTGACCAAAAACTGAAAAAAAAATCTGATTTTGCAGTTGCTCTACAGGTCGCAATTATAAACGAATCGAAGCGGAAGTTAGCATGGTGCTAGAGCTTAGGGGTGGCTAGAAGTCTTTCAAATTTGATGGTCATCGGAAAATGTTTAGTGGGTGAAATAGACCATATCATTTGTGTTAAATAAAAGTCATATTTTCCATTAAACCGCGAATATTTTTTAATCCCGACGAAATCACTAACAGACAAACATGTCAATTCTGACCGTTATGTCGATGTCAATAGTTAATATATCGGATATATATAGCGAAATATATACAATGTGTATTTACAAAGGAAGGGGATGTTAGCTATAATGCTTATATCTCCATAATGGCTGGAGCGATTTTGAAAAATTTTGTCAATTCAGAGTGCCCTCTTGGAATAAAAGTATAAAATCTAAAAAAATCGGATAAAAAGATGTAAATAATGATGTTAATATAGGTTTTGTAGTATTTTGTGAATTTTTTTTTATTTTTTCATATTTTTTTATCGCATACGATTTTTCAATTTGACTTATAATATTAAAGTATACATTTTGTAATATTTTTTCACCTTGCAACACAGGTTGGGGTTATTATATACAGATTGCAATTTTTGTCTGATCCTCACGAAAATTTTCACAAGGGTAGGATTAGGCTCAGAAGGGCTAGGTCTATCGTTTTCAAAGATGTCCGCAATATATTTAGAGGTTGAAATGGACCAAGGTCACAAATAGAAACCAAAAGACACGAAATCTTGCATGAAGTTAGAGTTAGGACAGAGGATAGAATGGACCACTTCTTTTGAGTGAAAAAATGCCAAAAGTACTTACAGGCAATATGCGAAATACACAAAAGGCGAACTTCTGGCTTTTTTATGCTGATTTCGTGGACAAATATAGCCAAATATTGTAGACAAGAAAATCATATAGATGAGTCTAAATTTGGAGAAACAGAGGGGCCTCTTGCTTTTGGAGATGATCGCAAAATATTTAGGGGTTCAAATAAACCAAAAGCCGAAAAATGATCCTGATCACAAAATTGAAGCCAATCGACACGCCTGACAAGAGAGTTAAGGACAGGAAAAAAGTCTAACATTTTGGATTACCATTGGATTATATTCATCTGTAAATGGACGACAACAACAAACAGCATAATTTCAAAAACAAAATCTCCCAAAATGGATTTGGACATAAGGGGGCTTATATCACATTGTGGTGTTGTAATGTATCACATAGTCAGCCCTTCGCGACTATAGCCTTTGCTTACTTGTTTTATTTTAAGTTTCGCAAAAATATTATTCTTTTTTTAGCACGGTAATAGTTATAACATTTTTAAAACGTAGCGAAGGACATACACACTTTCACACACAATTTTGATCGGCAAATCTGACAAAAGATCTATAGAATCTGACAAAAGATCTTATATTGCAATAATTTGAAGCCTGAAATCCACAGAGATTAAAATATAAATTTCACTTCAGATAAAAAATATATATTCAAACTATTTATGAAAATAAATACACATCTGCCTTGCCTATAAATAACCCAATTAGAATATTCCGAGAACAGTGGATAAAAATAAATATTATATTATTGAACATAACGAGTATTGTCTGGAAGAAAATATGTTTACTTTTGAATTTATATATTTAACACATACCGAAATACCTAAAATATTACTGGTAAAAGATGACCAACATTTCATTTTCCTTTTCTCCCCTAATTCTAAACACATAATTAACTTCTAAAACACAATTTCCTTTTAATTAAATTTCCCAACAGTTTATTCAAATTAATTGCCATTGGCGTCATATTGTTTAATTTTTCGTAACCATAATTAGAACTAATCAAATTCGTTGTTGTGGTTAAACCACAAATAATGATTCATAATTGGAATTATATTCATCGGAAATATGTATTGAACATTCAGTTTAACCAGCATCTGTTATTCTTACTCAATTCTTAGAATGTGTGTATTAAATTCGGCAATGCATTATTTATGAACTCTGAAAAGGGCATTTGCTCCCAACAGAAAGAAATTATTGAATTAAATTTATACCATAGAACTAATGTGTGATATTTAGGTAAATTGAATTTAATTTCCGGCTTTTAAAATACATCGCAATAGTTATTTAAGCAGAAATTTTTGGGGGAGCCATTTAATCAGCCCATTTACTCTGAGGGGTAAAAAATTTGGTAAAATAGTTTAAGCAATACAATAATGTTTTATTGTAACATTTGAGTTATTAGGAATGAAATATTATTATTCTGATAAATTATAACAAATTCCCAGCAAAATCTCACATTACTGAATACTTTGCCTCCTAACCAATTTTTGGCAGTCCTAAATAGTCACAAATGAACCTATTAACCATTATAAAGTACTTGTTATACCCTCCACCATAGTATGGAGGGTATATTAAGTTTGTCATTCCGTTTATAACACCTCGAAATATATGTTGTAGATCCCACAAATTATATTTATTCTTGACCAGCATAACATTCCATGTCAATTTAGCGATGTTCGTTCGTTTGTGGAAATTTCTCTAGCTTCCAAACGAAAGAAAATAGGTTGCGTTATGTCTGCAGGACTTTTGGTATTGGAAATGGGTCATGTAGGTCCCGGTTTGGTATAGCCCCCATATAATGGTACATCCCTTCTTTCGGTATTTTAGTGTTAAAGTTCCAGACATAACGGTACCTTCCGATATTCGGTATTTTGATGATTTTAGCCACATTATTCAGAATCCGTCCAACCGTTAATGAGTTATAAACGGTCTAACTTAAATCCCCTCAATTATATATGAGTTTATATTTTTTTGCTATATACAGGGTGAGATAAAAAAACTCCAACAAAGTCAAACGCCATAATTTTTAGATTTTTTTTTTAAATTTTATTGAATGAAAGCAAAAAATGTCCAAAATAGCATAAAATTTTAAAATAAGTTTCAATTTTTTTGGCACGAATTATGGCTTCAAACGGCCAATGAAACCGTCACACGCTACCCGAATATTGCTCTGTGGTATTTTGGCCCATTCGCGGCGAAGGGCTTGCTTGAGTTGATCGACCCTTTGTTTTTTTTTTAGTGCTTGCTTTCCAAAATACTCCAACGGATTGGTATCCGTAGATTTTGGTGACCATTGTGCGCTGGAAAGGAAGCGAGGAATCTCATTTTGTGACCAGTTTTAGGTGGCGTGTGCTGAGTGCGATGATGCTGAGTCCTGTTGGAATGTCCAAAGTCTGAGGCCAAAATGTTTGCGTGCCCATGTTTTTAATACACCTTTTAGAACATATTCACGATAATATTCGGAATTTTTTCTGATGCCACAGTCGATTAATACGAGTGGAGAGCGACCACCGTCTGTTATGGGGGACCACACCATCACCATGACCGGCGCTTGAGTTCTGGTGTCCAACCGAAGGTGCACATTTCCAGCTGACCTGTTTGGCAAGTAAACACGATTATTTTGTTTGTTTACAAACTACTGGACAACAAATGGTTTTTCATCCGAGAAAACCAAGTTCGGCAGTTCACCACTTTCGGCCAAGCTAAGCAACTCTTTAGCGCTTTTGAGTCTATTTTCTTTCGGTTGCGGTGTAAGTTTTTGCACTTTTTTGAATTTTAATGGCTTTACTCCGAGCTTACTCAATATTTGCGATATGTTCAGCTTACGGTCCGTTTTTCGGCCACTGTGAAGCGGGTTTCGATCAAGTCGCTGCTTTACTTTTCTACTGATGTTGCTCTTTTCTTCCGTCCACTTCCTTGACGTCGGGCTACGCTACTAGTATCACGGTAACGAGCGATGGTACGATACACAAAAGATTTACTCACATTTAAATGCTGGGGTGCTTTAACGATAGCCACTTGTGGTTTTCCAGCCAAATATAAAGGAATCACACTATCACGCTTGAGTTCCATCACGAATAACTTTTTTCTGGAAAATTCTTAACAAAATGCTTTTGTACACTTGTGAATAATATAATGAGCTGTCACTGGAATAATTTCAACAGCTGTCGGACGAGTGGCTTAGAAATGACAGCAGTCTGAAGTTTGTTGCAGTTTTTTCATTTTACCTTGTATATAACCATTGATTAATTTATTCCAAAAATGTATAGACCGATTCGTTAAATTAAGATATGTACTATGGGACTAGGAACGATTTCGTTATCCCAATTAGCCCAATATGCAGTCCATAGATTTATCAGCCTATAATTAAAATTGAAGTTTTTCGAAAGAGTTTTGAGGAAATCATTTACCATTGAGCCTAAAATTTACATTTCTATAGGAATTCAAACAAAATGTTATGGTTAAACCCTAAATTTGCACAATATTACTCCCTTATAATTTAACATTTCCATTGGAATGCAATTTACCTGAAAACCGAATAAGACAATAGCGAACAGTGGGAGACAATTTAAATAAATATTCACAACTTACATTACTTGTAATATATATTTTTACAATTTAAATATAAAACTGAATACGCCATCAATCGTGCATTTTCCAACACAACATTGCAAATCGTCCAAATTATGTGGACCACCTACTAACCACGTAACCCATGGTAAATCTAAAATTTTCAACACCACCCACTGTCCCATTAGAAGCACTCGAACGACCACAATCAACGATTGCTTGCAAAGTAGATGCACGTCGAATGTTTGCATTCCGCAAATTACGTGCTATTATGATTCATTGCCTTGCGCTCCACCATCGGATCTAATGGTGCACGTATAATTTGTGAAGCACGTAAGGTGAAATATTTCACCAATGATTTCAACCACCGCAGCCAGGTTTTGGTATGAAGAGGATATTCGAAAAGTGTTTGAGATGAAAAATTTAAATTACAACTACAATTCTGTTACGTCAATGCGATAATGAAGTGGTCATGCCTATTGACCCCATTGGTAGGATATGTCTGTATGTATACATTACATAATGTAGTAGCAGTCAGCATTGAGACCATTAGGAACATAAATATTTTTTCAAATGTGTTTATGTAATGAGTTTTGATTTTAAACAGGAAGAAAACATGATTTTTATACCCTCCACCATAGAATGAATGGTATATTAAGTTTGTCATTCCGTTTGTAACACCTCGAAATATACATTTTAGACCCCAAAAAGTATATATATTCTTGATCAGCATGAAATTCAATGATGATTCAGCGATGTTTGTCTATCTGTCCATCTGTGGAAATCACTTCAGCTCCCGAACGACTGCAGGACTTTTGGTATTGCAAATGGACTATATAGGTCCACGTTTAGCTATAGCCCCCGTATAACTGTACCTCCATTTATTTGGTATTTTGATGGTTTTAGCTACATTTTTTATCGGAATTGATTAATTTGTAATGGGTACTACAGCCTGAAACAGAAAATAAGCTATGCAGGTCCAGTTTTTCGTATAGCGCCCATATAACGGTACCTCCATGTATTTCATGTTTAAATGAGTTTAAAGTCATTACTCAAAGGAATTGTTTAAAATTTCGTATTTTCAGTTCGCAACGGGTACCACAGTCTATGACAGAAAATTGTCTATGCTTGTCCAGGTTTCTTATAGCCCTCATACATCGGTACCTCCCTATATTCGGTGTTTTAACGATTTTAGCTACATTATTCACCGGAATTGTTTCAAATTTCGTATGGTAAATTCGAAATGGGTACTATAGCCTGTAACGGAAAATAAGCTATACAGTCCAGGTGTTCGTATGGCTCACGAAAAGGTCACTTCGGAATGCTACATTGATGCTGATAGCCAAGATATCGGATATATAGCAAAATAGGTACAATCAATATGCAAGGAAATTGATGTTAGTTATTCCGCCCATAAGTCCAGAACCGCTGGACTGATTTTGATAATTCTCACGAATTTGGAACAGCCTCTTGCCAGAAGAGGATGACATCTAAGAAAATAAAAGTGAATATTTTTATGCCCCCAGCCATATGCCTACTGAGGGTATATATTATTTGATACGGCCAAAACATGACTCATCAAAATGACGGTTTTAGACCCTAGGTCTCCTTGGATCAACTCCGTTTTAGAACATTTGGGGTCAATTTAATGATGTCTGTCGGTCGGTATGGCTGGCTGGAGCGCACAATAACTCTCGAAGGTAGTAGTCGATTTGGCCCAAACTTTTGTAATATTGTTATGAAGCATAGACCGAGTTCGGAGTTAGGCAATATTGGTCCACTCCTTCTGGTACCTCCCCAACAAATTGTGGGATTTTTTAAAAAAATATTTTTCTGCATAGAAAGATTAAGAATCATCCGATTTTGCACCACCTTTACAAATCTTAATATTTGCATCAGTTCTAGGTTCGGAATAAAAATGGACAATATCTACTCCATCAAGTAC
This sequence comes from Musca domestica, assembly GCF_030504385.1. NCBI lineage: Eukaryota > Metazoa > Arthropoda > Insecta > Diptera > Muscidae > Musca > Musca domestica. The sequence goes on along the minus strand of NW_026712238.1, from coordinate 9,581,731 downwards.
CTCCCCCACAAAGGGTCAAAATTTTAAATAATTATAACTCTTATGAAATGTAAAATGAGAGCCCGTTTGTCTTCAACTTACACAAATTCTAATACTTTTACCAGCACAAGATCTGGCGTGAAGATGGGATATATCGGTCCACTCCTTCTAGCCACCTTACCCACAATGGGTCAAAATTTGGAATAACCATAAGGCTCCAAAAACGCAAAATCGCCACGCAATTACTTTCAAACTCGATATATCCCAACACTTTTATCAACACAGGATCTGTTCTGAAGATGACCAAATTTGGATTACTCCTTTTGGTACCTCCCCCATAATGGGTCAAATTTTTGAATAATTATAACACTGATAACACTACAAAGGGAGACCATTTTCAATGCCTATATTAGCCCATTCCTTCGGAACCTCTCCCATGAAGGGTTAACAGTTGAATAACCATAATAAACATTAAATTTTCTATAGGTTACAAATTAAAACTAATCGACACAGAATTTTGCAGGTTGGGGTTTAGGACAGGACAGGACAGGACAGGACAGAATTTAGTATTTTGGTTGATCATTGAACTATATTTAGCTATAAAATAGACCGAAACTTTTGTGCACAATTGTTATACCCTACACCGCAAGGTGGTCAGGGTATTACGTCTCGGTGCATTTGTTTCTAACAGGCAAAAGGAAACGAGATAGACCCATAGTTCCTTTTGAGGATCTCCATAGAATCACATTCTGAGTCGATTTATGCATGTCCGTCTGTCCGATTTATGCATGTCCGTATGTCCGTCCGTCTGTCTGTCCGCCTGTACATGTATTTTTGTAAACAAAGTACGGTTCGCATTTATTGCCCTATCCAGATGAAATTTTGCACAAATCCTTTTTTTTGGCCCAAGGACGAACCCTATTGGAATTGGAGATAATCGGTCAAAATTTAGATATAGCTCCCATATATATCTTCGTCAGATTTGCCTTTTATTGTGCACCAAACGTGTAATATCAGCCCGAATAGTATGGAATTTTGCACATACAACCTAATTGGGCCTGAAAATAATTATGCCAAATTTAATCGAAATCGGTTCAGATATAGCTATAGCTCCTATATATATTTTTCATCCGATTTGTTATTTTAGTCCTCCGCAGCCGTGATATGCACTCTGTATCAACAATATTTGGGGAAATGTATCAAATACAGCTCAGAAATACATTTGCTAAATTTTATCAAGATCGGTTCAGATTTGGATATATCTCCCATATATAACTTCGTCCGATTTACCTTTGATTGCGCACCAAACGTCTCATATATGTCCAACTGGGATGGAATTTGACTCGCACCATCGAATTGAGTCTAGAAGCTAGTATGTCAAATTTGGTGAAGATCGGTTCAGATATAGCTATAGTCCCCATAAATACTGTACATCCGATTTGTTATATTTGTTACCCACAGCCGAAATATGCACTCCGTAACAACAATATTCAGGGAAATATATCAAATACAGGTCAGAAATATCTTTGCTAAGTTTTATCGAGATCGGTTCCGATTTGGATATAGCTCCTTTATATATCTTTATCCGATTTCAAATTAATTGTACACTAAATGGGCAGTATAAATCCGAATTTAAAATATACAAATTCATCGGCATATTTAGTCCTTTGAACATTAAATTATATTTATAATCGTAGCGTGTATGATTGAATTCTCCCATAAAAACTTTTAATTGTTATGCGGAACACTACTAAATTAGCAAAGTGGTGTAGGGTATGAAAAAGTCGGACCCGCCCGACTTCAAGACGTTCTTTACTGGTTTTTTAATACCTTTCAACACGACAGAGACTGTAAATATATGGCAAATGACCCAGGTCAAAAACCGAAGGTAACATTTGTGCTGGACTGTATGGCATTATTTAAAACAATCGACTATTATGGGTTTGGACATAGGGAGGTTTTCCAATATATTATAGTGTTGCAGGGTATCACATGGTCGACCCCGCGTGGCTATAGCCTTTGCTTACTTCTTTTTATTTGTTTTCGCCAAAGTAATAGCCTTTACCTTTCCCCTGTGTCATTCGTTGCAAAATTATTTCAAGCCCTTTTGAAAGTTAACCTACACTGTCCAATTGTTTTGTTTACGACACCCGTCAACCGCACCTTCATTAATTACTGTCAACGAAATTGCCACCTCATTCCAAAATATATTTCTACGTTGGCGATGTGGCAAACTGTCACGTAAAGTTCCAGCAAAAGTGCTAAGATTTGGTAACCAACTGTGACAGTAGAAACTAATTCGATTACAATGGAAGGGTTCTTTGGGAATTTAAAGAAGTTAATTACAAATAAAAATGAAAAACATTCATCTGATACAGCGTTCGCAAAGGCTGAGTGTCAAATTGCCAGAAATGTACTGCACAATAATGAACAATAAAATTATGGCAGATTCCAAGGCATCCGAAAGGTAACAAATAGTAGACCTCGCCAACTATTTTTTTTTGCTTTTCCTGATTTTTTGCTTCTTGCTCTTGTAGAGGCAAATCTACAGCGAAAAAATTTTGTTCTTATACCACATATCATCCAAACTATATCTTACGTATCATCTTGAAGATTACTTGCACATTTTAATTAAAAAGAACGTGTGTGGTCACATGTTAAATATTCATTTAACCACTTTCAATCAGTGCGGAATTTTTAATGTCAAAATTGCAAAAGTTTTTACATTTGCGTTCGAAGAAAACGTGCTTCAATGTTAATCTCTAGACCTGATAAGCATTGGAGTACTTCAGTGTACTTGGATTCAGAATCATAAGTTCGAAGCAAAAAAAAAATCCTTTTAATGCACCAGCATGTAAACGCATATGGCTTTGGTAACTAGATGTTACATTTTTCAAACTAAAGTGGCCTTAATAATACAGGGTGAGATGAAAAAACTGCAACCATCTATCAAAGCGTGATAGTGAGTTGTCTTTATTATTGGCTGGAAAACCACAAGTGACTATCGTTAGAGCACTCCAGCATTTAAATGTGAATAAATCGTTTGTGTCTCGTACCATCGCTCGTTACCGTGATACTGGTAGCGTAGCCCGAGGTCAAGGAAGTGGACGTAAGAAAACAGCATCATCGCAGAAATGGTTCGAAAAGTAAAGAAGCGACTTGATCGAAACCCACGTCGCAGTGGCCGAAAAAAGGTACCGTTATATGGGGACTATACCAAAACGTGGACCGATAAATCTCATTTCCAATACCAACCATCCTAGACACAATACAAATTATTCTGCAAAATTTTGACGCTCTACGTCAAATAATGTGGGCAATATCGTGATTTCAACAGACGGACAGACGGACAGACAGACAGACAGACAGACGGACGGATGGACAGACATACTGACGGACAGTATGTTAAATCGACTTAGAATTTTATGCTGATTATGAAAATATATACTTTATGGGGTCTACGACGAATATTTATGGATGTTAAAAACGGAATGACAAAGTTAATATACCCTCCTTTCCAAGGTAGAGGGTATTAAAAAATGATAGTGTTTACTTGCCTTCAGTTGGCCACCAGCTCGCTCTACGTTCGTGTTAATCGACCGTGGCATCAGAATAAATGCCCAATATTATCGCGAAAATATTCTGGAGGACATTCCAACAGGACTCAGCACCGTCGTACTCAGCACGCGCTACCCAAGAATGGTTACAAAATGAGGTTCCTCGCTTCATTTCCAGCGCCACCAAAATCTCCGGATACCAATAGGTTGGACAATTTTGTCTGGATTATTTTGGAAAGCAAAGCAGGCACTAAAAATACCAAAGTGTCGATCACCTCAAGCAAGTACTTCGCCGGCAATGGGAGAAAATACTGCAGAGCAACATTCGGGCAGCGTGTGACGGTTTCACTGAAGGCCATAATTCGTGCCAACGGTGACCAATTCGAACAAATCTAAACTTATTCTTAAATGTGATGCTATTTCCACCATTTTTTTGCTCTCATTCAATAAAATTACAAAAATGTAAACATTATGGCTGTTTTTTATCTCACCCTGTATATTCTTGACCAGCATAAAATTCTAAGTCGATTAACCTCCAAATAACGGTGCCTCTCAATATTCGGTATTTGCTTCGGAATTTATATTGTAAGATCTTAATGGATACTTCAATCTATGACAGAAAACGAACGTAGGTAGGTGAGAGGTTCCAGAAGAGGGGACTTATATTGCAATCTTCGAACTGTTTAACCTCTGAGGATATTAAATGAAAAAAAAAAAAAACATTTGATCCACTCCGTTTTGCTCCACCCCAATATAGGTTTTCTACTTTATCATCGAATTGGCGAAATTAAATCAAGTTCAAATCTTTCAAAAAAATACATATCTCTTGAAACATGAAAGGAGTACCCAACTTTTTACAATATGATAATCCTTTAAGGCTTCAATCAGGTCAATATACTATAGCCCAATTTTTTTCTCTAATATCTCCAAAAAAGCTTCTAAATTTAAATTTATTACTCCTAAATTACTCCCAAAATTTTGCTGATCTCACTGAGATATAAAGCTATATTCCTGGCACTCGAACGGAAAAAAACTTTAAATTCTATAATTTGCTTATTTTGACATATAAAACTAGTACTATGCCTATTTAGTAGAGATCCCGTAACAAAAGAATTCATTTGGAGTATATCATACCACCTATCAAAATTTGGCTTCAGAGCAGTCATAGTTTGGTTTCAGAGGTGCCTAATATATGGGATGCATATCCAATTCTGAATTGATTTTCCACAAAATGGAAACGTACGTCCCGAAATTCCCTCCATTTGGGCTGAGATTAGCCATGATTTCCACAATAAACCTGAAGTCGGAGTAAGGAGATATATCCAAATCTTAGCCGTTCTAGATAAAATTTGACAATGGTTTGGCCAAGCTCTATAAGATATCTGGTACCAAATATGATTGTTGTCGAATGCATATTATGAATGTGAGGGACTTAAACACCAAATCGGATGAAACACATAAATGGCAGCTATAGCTATATCTGAACTGATTTTCACCAAATTCGATGTACTTGCTTCTAGACTGAATTCGGCCGGGTGTGCCAACATTCAGGTCGGGTGTGCCAACATTCAGGTCATTTGGACAGGGATTGGTCATTTTGTGCACAATTAACACGAAATCGTTCGAAGATATATATCGGAGCTATATCCAAATCTGAACCGATCTTGACAAAATTTGACAAACTTATTTCTGAACTGCTTCTGATATCTGGTTCCAAATCATTGTTGTGGAATGCATATTACGCTTGTGAGGGACTTTAAACCCCAAATCGGATAAATTATATATATGGGAGCTATAGCTATATCTGAAACGTTTTACACAAAATTTGAGACACTGGTGAATTCAGTCGTAGTTGCCAAAATTTAGTCAATTTGGCTGATATTAGCCGTTGGGTGAACAATAAACGTTACATCAGACAAAGGTATATATTCATAGGATTTATATCCTAGTCAGAATTGATCCGGATAAAATTTGACAGAGGTATTTTCGAGCAGTATCTGATTTCCTATACCAAATATCAGTCTCGTGGATTATCATCTCAATCGGATAATAAATGCAACCTTCATTTTGTTCCCAAAAATACATGGACGGACAAACGAACAGACGGACTGACATGCATATATCGACTCAAAAAGTGATTCTATGAACATCCTCAAAAGTAACTGTGGGTCTATCTCGCTTCCTTCTCCATGTTACAATCAAATGCACGAAGATATAATACCCTTATCGCTATGTGGTGTATGGTATAAGCAGACGATTTTTTATTTAAAATGTCAACTCATCTCACTCTCTATCATCTCACAATAGTATTAGCTGGTATAATGCCCGTATAAGTAATAATATCTATAAATTGTTACGTATACGCCACCCATTACCCCCATTGTATATTTTGTTATTTGCAAGGTGTAAAATTATTTTCTTTCAGTTTATAACATCATTAACTACACTCTTCAACCTGAGCTCAAGAAGATTAAACGAATGTTACAATATTACTCAATAAAGCTATTTTCTTACGCTGTAATCGACTTTTAAAAATACATACATTCATCCCACCCTCCCTACATTCTATGTATTTTTTTTTTATACAAATTTCTTAACACTCTTACGATGGCATATAATATGCAGAATATGTGCTTATAAATTTACGAGAATTTTCTTAACTCTATTATGTAGAACAATGTTAAAACTTCGTATAGTACGCATATGTGTGTGTGTGTGCGTGTGCGTTGGAGAATTCTCTCATGGACGATGTAACGACCCATCTTTTGTAAAGTACTGAAGAGTACAAAGATAACGCAAGTTTATGGCATGCAATAAAAATATGCGATATATGTATTCAGAACTCACGCATCCCAATATTTAATAAAAATATAAGATATAAGATCGGCTATGGAAGACGAATGGAACGGACTACCCTTTCTGGTACCTCCCCTTCAATGGGTCACAATTTTAAATTTTCATTAAGCACGTAAAACACAAAATTATCATCCGATTACTTTAAAACTTGGCACTCGATTTATGCATATCCGTCTGTTCATGCATTCATTTTAAACAAAGTACAGGTCGTATTTAATGTCCCATTAAGATAAAACTTTTCACAAAATATTTGTTTGGCCGAAGGACGAACACTATTGAAATTGGAGATAATCGGTCAAAATTTAGATAAAGTTCCTATAAATATTTTCGTCCGTTTTGTTTTTATTGTTCACTAAATGTGTAATATTAGTCCAAATAGGATGAAATAGGCACATACGATCAAATTGAGAACAGACACGAGTATCTAAAATTTTTTGGAAATTGATCAGATATGCCTATAGCTCTCATATCTGCACCCGTGACAACGATATTCAGGGAAATATATGAAATATAACTCAGAAATGTCTTTGTAAAATTGTATCGAAATCGGTTCAGATTTCGATAAAGCTTCTATATATATATTTACTCGAATTCAAGTATATTGTGAACCATATGGATGTTGTAAGCCCGAATTGAGTGGATTTAGGCCGGGACGAAAGTGTATTAAATTTGGTGAGAATCGGGTAAGATATAGCTATAGATCCCATATTTGTGTTTCCTCCGATTTTGTATTTGACTCCCTCACACCACAGAAATGCTCTCCACAACAAAGATATTTGGTGCCAGCTATCAGATACAGCATAAAAATACCTCTGCTAATTTTTATAGAGATCGGTTCAGATTTGGATACAGCTCCCATATATATCTTCATCCGATTTCACGTTTATTGTACATAAACAGCTCAAAAAGAAGTATTTCTTTGACCATTAAGTTAGTCTGTCAAATTTGGTGGAAGTCGATTAGGAAGAGGATATACTACCACATAATAGTTCCTTTCGGCTTTAAAATATATCGGCTTCAAAGCCATAATACAAAAACGATCCTAAATTCTCCATAACAACACACACACACACACACATATATATATATATATATATATATATATATATATATATATATATATATATATATATATATATATATATATATATATATATATATATATATATATATATATATATATATATATATATATATATATATATATATATATTCTCTTGATCAGCATAAAATTATAATTTTAGCGATGTCCGTCTGTGGAAATGACTCTAGCTTCCGAACGAAGTGAAGTATGTTGATAAAATTTTAATCAAATGTGTATTATGACTGCAGGACTTTTGGTATTAAAAGTAGTTCATGTAGGTCCACATTTTGGTGTAGCCCCCATATAATGGTTCCTCCCGATATTTTGATGATATTAGCGACATTATTCACAGGAATTGTTTCAAATTTTGGTATTTGAACTTAGTAATGGATACTACATCCTAAGACAGAAAATGAGCCATGTGGGTCCACGTATTCATATATCCCCCATATAACGGTACCTACCGATATTCGGTATTTTGATGGTTTTAGCCACATTATTCACCGGAATTGTTTCAAATTTGGTAGTTGAAGTTCGTAACGGATACTACAACCTATGACAGAAAATTGTCTGTACAGGTCCACGTTTTGATGTATCCTCCATAGAATTGTACTTCCTTATATTCGGAATTTTGATAATTTTAAGACATTATTCACCGGAATTGTTTCAAATTTGGTATTTGAAGTTCGAAATTGATACTACAGCATAAGACAGAAAATTGTCTGTGCAGGTGCACGTCTTCGTATAGCCCCTACATAACGGCATCTCCCGATATTCGATATTTTGATGAATTTATAGACGTTATTCACCGATTTTTTTTTTTGAAGTTTCGCATTTGAATATTATAATAGCTTATGAAAAAATTGCCTATGCAGGTTCTCGTCACCGTATAGTCTAATATAACGACTACATTCGGTACTTTTTAAGATTTAAACAGAATTTTTAATGGATTTTATTTATTTATTTATTTATTTTCTTTTTTTTTTTCTTTTAAAAATTGCCAAATTCGTTTTTTTTTTGTGTTGCTACTCATTTTTTGGGAATTTTCTGCTTCATGAAGTTATAAACCGATATTCACCATTTTTGCAGATTGTTTCATTTAAATTGTTAATTTTCAATTTTTTTACATCTTTGCTGGAAGTGCCCGAAATAATTTACAGATGTGCCCATTATTACACCACTTTTAATATAAACAGAGTATTTCATTTTTCATGATATGTGAAGAATTTAAAGGAAATGGTGGACTTGTATAACATTTTTTTGTGGAGGAGCAATTTTGATTATCTCTTGACTTTTCAAAAGGGAAATTATTTTTTCTTTCTAATTTTTTGATTGCTTTTGGAGGATGTATCAGAAGGAGTAGTGTTTTGTTTCTTATTTCCCACACAAAAGTCATTATTTATTTCATTCCCTGCAATATATTCGAACAACATTTCTAATTCGATATGTTTGATCGATATACTTATCATACATCGCCGAATTAAGTCGTGTGTCTAGAAACATTATTTCGAGGTCTTACAAATATAGCCAATAATTGTAGCTTATCCACGTCAATCTGTTATTCTTCTTCTTTACAAATTAGAAATTAGAAAATCTGCAAATGTCACTGCCATGCACTATGTGAAGATATAATGACAAATCTGTTAACAAAATAAGTAGCATTTGTGATTATTTTTATATTTTCAACGAATGTGTTTATTCATTTAAGAGTATAATAATTTATTTAATCAATGTTGGCAATATAATGTTAGTTACATGAATTATTGAGCTTTTCTTAATAATAATGATACATTTCTTGAAATATTATATTAACATTGCCTTTTAAATTGCCTTTTAAAAGAAAAATAAAACCATTACCTTTGCTTGGTTGACTCAGAGAAACTGCATTCCATTTTATAGTTCACTGAACAATGTCTGGCAAAGAAAGGCAAAAAGAAAACGCCAAAACACAAAAGGAAACGGAAAGTAATAAATGAAAGAAAAACATGTTTATAACGGAAGTTGTAACGGAAAAATCTTCAACATTTAAAGTTCAAAGAAATGACGCCAAGAGCTGAAATGAGACATCCAAATGGAAAGTGACGTTGGAGTGTTTCCTCGATTACCTTCTTTGCTGTTACATTTTATTTTATTTTTTTGTGAAAACTGGAAAATCTTGATGACGACAATGTTATTATGTGCGATTCTCCATGTAAAATAAACAATGAAAGAAAATCGTGTTTTTCTTTTTTTTGGTTTCTTCTGCAAAACAACATAATGTGTGTAAAGAAGGAGGATATTTTTGCACTCAAAGGTATTTTTTGGAGGCGAAGGAAGATATATGCATAAATACATATCTCATGTATTTTATTTAGAAATTTAAAAAATTTACGTTTTTGGAATATTTTCAAAGAAAACAATCGGAGGTATCATTGGGTATCACACAGTCGACACCCAATAACACCTCCGACACACCTACCTACACTAGAACACGCTAAGATTACAAATTATCATGAATGGTCAATTTCTCCCTTAAAATATTATCTGATGGCCATTAAAATTGGTAGGCTTCTTCTATGTCTTATACACTTACCCTATGCTAAATCCTGACCCTGACTCCAACTCCATGCCAAATTTCATGAGTATCGGGCCATAATGGCAACTTGAAAAGTGATAAATAAGCTTATAATAATCCGAACACAATAGTGTTATATGGTATCAAAATTGTATCCTTAAAATTTTTCTTGACCTTATAATCCTACTTCCAAAAATTTGGTTACCAAACAAGTGCTCATAAGATATGTATGATTTCTGTTTCTTAAAATAAGTTTTCCACAAACTTTAACATTTTTACACCCTCAGACACATGGCTAGAGAGGGGATATATCATTTGATATACATTTGATACAAAAATGAGCCTCATCCAAATAACGATTTTAGACCCTAGGTCTCTTTGGACAAAATCCGTTTTAGGACATTTGGAGTAGATCTAGCGATGACCGTCCGTTTATCAGGCTGGCAGGTGCGCACGTTATTTCTCGAAGGCATTTTTGGAATTCATTCATTCAATTTGGGACATCAAAAAATTTGTCTCAAATCGAATTCGGAGAATATCGGTCCACCCCTTCTGGTACCTGTGCTACCTCCCCACAACCTGTTAAAAATTTGAATGATCGTGAAGGTCATAAAACGCAAATATTTTTTTAACACAGGATCTGCTATAAAGATGAAATATATCGGACAACTCATTCTGGTACCTCCTCCACAGCGGTTCTGTCTGTCTGGTTGGCTGGTTGATGCGCATGATAACTGTCGAATGGAGTATCCGATTTGTTCCAAATTCAGTACATCCTAACATTTTTATCAAATTAAGATCGGGTACGGAGATAAGCAATATCGGTTCACTCTTTTTGGAACATTCGCCACAAAATTGTAAATATCCATAAAGTTCATAAAACGTGAAATTAACATGCAATTTCATTCAGACTTGGTACATCTCAATACTTCCAACAACATCAGATCTGTTATAAAGATGGGAGAGATCGGACCATTCCTTCGGTTACCTCACCCACAAAGTCTCACAGTTTTCAACTAAATTATTATAAAATGCAAAATAGGGATCAAGTTCTCTTCACAGTTCACACGTTTGAATATTCTGCTTTGAAGATGGAATCCTTTTGGTACCTACCCCACAAAGGGTCAAAATTTTGAATATCCATGAAGCTCAGAAAAAGCGACATTAAAATCCGATTCCATTCAGAATTGGTACATCTCAATATTTTTATCTACATAAGATCTGTTATAAAGATGATACAGATCGGGTCATTCCTTTCGGTACCTCCCCCACAGAGGGTCAAAGTATTGAATAACCAAAAGAATAATAAAATCCGAAATAAGCATCCGATTCTCTTTGTATTTCATACATCCCATTATTTATACTAACACAAGATTTGCTGTGAAAATGGCATATATCGATCAACTCCTTCTGGTACCTCACTCTCCAAAATTTGAAAATTTAAATACCCATGAAGATCACAAAATGCGAAATAAATATCCGATTACATTCAGACCTGGCTCTCAATATTTCCATCAACACAAGATCTGTTGTAACGATGGTATATATCGGATCATTTCTTCTAGTACCTCCCACTCAAAGGATCAAAGTTTTGAATAACTAAAACGATTATAAAATCCGAAATAAGCATTCGGTTCACTTCATATTTGACACATAACAATATTTCTACTAACGCAAAATCTGGTCCTTCTGTTAACTCTCCACCAAGGGTCACAATTTTGAATATTCATGAAGCTCAAAAAACGCGAAATTAATATCCGATTCTATGCAGACTTGGTACATCTCAATATTCATCATCAATTTATCAACACAAGATCTGTTATAAAAATGGTAGGGATCGGACCATTCCTTCTGGTACCTCCCCCATAGAGAGTCAAAGTATTGAATAACCAAAAGAATAATAAAATCCGAAATAAGCATCCGATTCTCTTCATATTTCATACATCCCATTATTTTTATTAACAAAAGATTTGCTGTGAAAATGGGATATATCAATCAACTTCTTCTGGTAACTCCCCCTCCAAAACATGAAAACTTTGAATACCCATGAAGCTCATAAAACGCGAAATTAACATCCAATTTCAATCAGAATTGGTACTTCTCAAAGATTATACCTCGCCCACAAAGGGTCAAAGTTTTGAATAACCAAAACGTACATAAAATTCAGTATAAGCATCCGGTTCTCTTCATATAGCACATACCCCATTATTTGTACCAACACAAGATCTGCTCTTAAGATGGGATATATCGGTCTACTCCTTCGAATATCCATGAATCTCATAAAACACAAAATTAACATCCAATTCCATTCAGACTTTCCGTCAAGACAAGATCTGTTATAAAGACGGTAGAGAGCATTTCTTTTAATACCTCCCCACATAGGGTTCATGATTTCGAAAAACAAAACGCTCGAAGAAAGCGAAATAAGCAACCAACTCTCTTCACATTTTATACATACAAATATTTTTGCTAACAAAAGATCTGATGTGAAGATGATATATATCGGCTAACCCCTTCTGGTGCCTAACCCATAAAGAGTCACAATTTTCAATACTTTTATCTGTCCCTTCCATCTTTTTAACTTGCGAAACTATTCAGCGATTCCTTAAAACTTGCTGCATCAAAATATTAATCTCAACCAGAAACCTGAGATGAATATGGAACTTGTGATTCCGCATAAAATTGGGTATAAATCTTCGGTTTTCTTGTAATTTTGTCCATACCAATAATTTTTATCTGTATTAGATTAACTATGAAAATGGAATATTTCGGTCACCTATATCTGACACCTCATGCATATTTTACTATTTTCCAAAAACTATCACATTTTACATCTCATGTAAAATGAAGGAAGAATTCGATATAGTTCAAACATGGCACGTCGCAATATTTATATCATATATATTTGGGTCCGATACGAAATGGACAATATTGGCCTATACCTTCGGAACCTACTCCATGGAGGGTCAACAATTTGAAAGACCATAACAGAAGTCAAAATATATATAAATAATCGAACAGTGGTTGAGAGTATACCTCTGTCGGCAAAACCGACTGATACTTTTTAACTTGTTTTAATATTTGTTATTTATTTATCGAGGCAAATATCCATTTTACCTAGAAAATCATCAATTCTACACCCCTCCTTTCTTCATCTGACACAATGCGGATAAAGGGTTGAAATTGTAATCTCAAAATACTAACTCAATTATTTGAATGGAAGATTGAACTGTATAATTCTTACAACATGGAATTGCTACTATTTTTCCACTGAAGTACCCCCTCCCCCCATACCTCACATCGACTAACAACAAAACTCGAAGAGAAAATGAAATTCCATAGAGTAGCTTTTGGGAAATAGTTTTCTTTGTTTGCAATATATATATTTTTTTGTTAAATGTTTGTTGTTGCTGTTGAACTCCTTGTCTCCTTTTTAAATACATTTTGGATTGTTTGTTGTTGGGTTGCATTAAATTTTTGCTTTTGTGCATTTTTAAATTGACAAAATGGGGTGAAGCTAAAAATATTTGATTCGTTTCCACTTTGGGGTCGTGTCAGGAAAATATGCAATTTTGTTCTGTGGCGAAATGCATTGGCAGGAATTTTTCGCTGGAAATGAATTATAATATTGTCAAGCGGAAAACATTTTCAATTAACTAACTAAAATAAACGCTGAAACTATTTATTCCATTTAAAATGGTTGAGCTGAATAAATTGGACAACAAAAATGAATAAAATTTCTTTGGGTCAAATTTAAGAATTTCTATTAAAATGGTATTTGAATAAAGAATTTTTATATTTGAATTTAGAATATTAAACAAAAAAGTATCGGTCGGTTTTGCCGACAGATGAATACCCTCAGCAAATATTCGATTATTTTAAAATGTTTTGACTTCTGTCATGAATTTTCAAACTCTTGACCCTCTATGGAGTGGGTTTTAAAAGATTGGTCCATTTCGTATCGGACTTAAATAAATATGATATAAATATTATTATATCCAATTAATGGGAAATATTCATATTCACATATTCTGGTTGAGAGACATATATTTAGATATAGCAAGTTGTAAATAATCGCTGATTTATTTCGCAATTTATCACAGATAAAAGTATTGAAAATTGTGTCCCTTTGTGGGTGAGGTACCAGAAGGCGGAAATACCAGAAGAAGTGGTCTGATCTCTACCATCTTTATAACAGATATCGTATGAATGGAAATATTGGGATGTATCAAGTTTGAATGGAATCGGATGTTAAATTCACGTTTTATGAGCTTCATGGATATTGAAAATGTTGACCCTTCGTGGGGGAGGTACCACAAGGAGTGTGACCAATATATCCCATCTTCACACCAGATCTTGTGTTAATAGATGTGGGAAATATGAAGAGGCGCAAATGCTTATTTCGGATTTTATAATTGCTTTGGTCATTCAAAACTATAAGCCTTTGTGGGGGAGGTACCAAAAGGAATGGTCCGATCTCTATCATCTTTACAACAGAACTTGTGTTGGTATATATATTGAAATGGACCAAGTCTGAATAAAATGGATGCTCATTCCGCTTTTGGGGGAGGTACTAGAAGGAGTGAAGCGATATATCCGATCTTCTCACGAGAACTTGTGTTAATATGAATATTGTGATGTATGTAACTTGAAGAGAATCGGACTCTTAAATCACATTTTATAAGAGTTATAAATATTCGAAATTTTGAACCTCTGTGGGGGAGGTACTTGATGTAGTGGAACAATTTTGTCGCTTTTCGCACCTGGCCTCACACTGCCGAAAATATTGAGATTAGAAAAATTTTCAAAATCGAATGATCTTTTCTGTTTCTATGATGTAAGTAATTTACTTTGAAAATGTTCACCTTTTGTGGGCGAGATACCAAGTGGTACTGATATTGTCCATCTCAGAACTCGATGTAAGTTTGATAGTAATATTACGATGTAAAATACTTGGCCCAAATAGGTCGTGCAGACCAGACACACAGACGGACGGACGGACCTCCCTAAACAGACTACAAATGTCTTGAAACGGATTTGGTTCAAAGAGACCAAGGTCCTTAACTGTTATTTCGATGTGGCACATTTTGGTTGAAGCAAAATTTTGACCCGTTGTGGAGGAGGTACCGGAAAGAGTGTTCCGACATATCCCATCTTCACACCAGATCTTGATGAGAATCGGATGCTCATTTCGCGTTTTATGAGCTTCACGATCATTCAAGTTTATGATGTGAGGGAGGTACCAGAAGGAGTGGAGAGATATACTCGATCTTCTCGCGAAATCTTGTGTTAGTAGGAATATTGTAATGTGTGAGATTTGAAGACAATCGGGCTCTTATTTCACATTTTATGAGAGCTGTAATTATTGCAAAATTTCGACTCTTTTGATGGAGTGGACCGATATTGTCTATTCTCTCATCTGAACTAATACTGCCAACATATTGGGAGTTACAAACGTTGCCCAAAATCAAATTATCCTTTCTCTTCCCATGAGGTAGGTAATTTAATTTGAAAATGTTGACCTTTTGTGGTGGAGGTACAAGAAGGGGTGGACCATATACGAACTTGATATAGGTTTGAGAATAATATTTCGATGTATTGCGCCAAATTGGATACTTCCTTCGAGAGTTGTCATTCGCACCAGCCAGACAGACGGACGGACACTCGTAGATCGACTCCAAATGTCCTGAACTGGATTTGGTTCAAAGAGACCGTTATTTCAATGAGTAAAGTTTTGGCCATATCAAATGATATCTATCCTCTCTATATTTAGGGTATAATTTTAGGGTATAATCAGACACCTATAGCTAATTTTTGGAAATTATTTATAATCACATTTTAAACATTTTGTGGGGAAGGTGTTAGAAGGAGTGAGCCGATAAATTCCATATTCGCAACAGATATTTGATTAAAAATAATATGTAGATATACCAATTTTGAAAAAAAAAAAAAAATAAATAAATAAAATCGCCGACCTGTTTCACATGTTAAGAGATATATAATTATTGCAATTTTAGAACCTTTGGAGAGAGGTACCAGAAGGGGTAGGGCGATATCTATCATATTCACGCCAGATCTAATATTAGTTAATATATTGTAATGTGCGAAATTTGAGAAGAATTAGGTGCTTATTTCGCAGATAATCATGATTATTATCTAGGGTCAAAATTGTTCACAATTTTAACCTGTTGTGGTAGAGGTACCACAAGAAGTGGTCTGATATATTCCTTATTTCCACCAGGTTTTGTATTGATAAAAATAGTAAAATGTGTAGAAATTGAAGAGAATTGGATTCTTTTTTTTTAATTTGAAAATTTCTCCCGTTATGGGGGAGGTATCACAAGGAATGAATGGATATATCCGATCTTTTCACAAGATCCTGTGTTACTAAGAATATTGGCATGTGTGAAATTTGGAGACCCTCGGACTCTAATTTAAAATTTTTATAGCAGGCATAATTTTCCAAATGTTTACCCTTTGTGGGGGAGGTACTTGATAGAGTGGATCAATATTGTCTTTTAGCACCAACCTTGGAGGTACTTGATGGAGTAGACCAATATTGTCTTTTAGCACCAACCCTTTGCAAAGTTGGAGAAAAATCGGGTTATTCTTTCTCTTTCCGTGGAGTAAAATATTTTTTTTTTTTTTGTGAAAATTGAAAATTTTTTGGGGAGGTTTCAGAAGGATTGGACCTATATTGCCCATCTCCGAACTACATCTAAGTGTGATAATAATATTGCGATGTGCCAAGTTACGACCAAATCGTATACTTCCTTCGAGAGTATCGTGCCCACCAATCAGACAGACGGACGGATATTCCTAGATCGACTCCAAATGTCCTGAAACGGATTTGTTCCAAAGAGACACATGTTCTAAAACCATTATTTCCGTGAGGCATATTTTGTCCCTATCAAATTATATATGTGCTTAAAACTTCCCGCTTCAAAAATGTATCTTTCTTAAATAAAATTTCCCATGTTCTACAATAATGTTCCGAAATCCATGAACGGATCACACATTCAAAATATGAATTGTTTGATGGCGGAGATGCACGTTTGCATACCACCACTAACAGCGTGTTATTATGATTCATCACTCCCACACCGCAATAGAACGGATCTAATGCAAGCAAGGTAAGATATTCAACATCCATTTGTGAGCGTTATGCGTTTCACACATGTCCATGCATTCGAAGGTAAACTTAGGAAACCATAGCAATTGCCACCAACTGGCAATTGCTGACGCACACACACACACCCATCTATATTGCGAACAATTCAAAAATAAGACACGAATTTATTGGCAGAAATGCGGAAAATGTTAACGCATAATTTAAGTTTTTCAAAATCCGCTCAAAGAAGAATAACAGCGTTTTGCCCAATCATATTTGTTCGTTTGAGGTGTGTGGGAAAACACGTACGTCCGTACGAATGCAATTGTTTCAGATGCGCCGTTGCAGAATGTGTTTCTATTTATGATCACATGTGGGAAGTGCAAAGCACATGAATGAAAAATTGAAATATTCAAGTTGGGATGGTGATTCGGAAATCGTTTGATTGCGTCCAATGGAAATTGTATATACGCGTTCATCTGCATAAATATTTATGTAGGTGTCTTCTATGCACATTTATGTGATTCAAATCATACTACAAAGAGCCAGAGTTAGTGCCTTATTTCGTACTATTTGATAATTTTGGTTATTCAACCAGACAGACAGAAGGATGGACAGCTCTATATCGACTCCAAATGTCCTGAAGTGGATTTGGTTCAAAGAGACCTAGGGTTTAAACCCGTTATATTGATGAGCCACGTCAAAAATGGTATCCATGATGTATGATTACATCAAATTAGGGTGAAATATATATGGACACGTATCCAAATCTGAACCGATCTTAACAAAAACTGGAAAATGGTATTTTTAGGATGTACTCAATATCGTTTACCGGAAATACGTGTTATGGAGTGTATAATACGGATTTGGGCGACTTAGATGTAAAATCTGTTAAAATATATATATATATATATATATATATATATATATATATATATATATATATATATATATATATATATATATATATATATATGGGAGCTATAGCTATATCTGAACCGAAATTGAACATACTTCAATATATACCCAAATCTGAACCGATATCGATACTAATTATCGGATCATTGTGAAATGCCTCCACGAATGTGGAGGACCTAAACACCAAAATCGGATGAAATATATATATGTGGGAGCTATATTTATATCTGAACCGATTTTCAATAAATTTGTTACGGGGCCGTATCATAATCCACACGGACATAATCCGCACTACAATTATTATTTTTTTCGATCATACCCCCCCCTTATGGTATGGAAATTATGTCCAAGAAAAAATCGGACATAATCCCCATTATAATGGGTATGTCGAAAACGAATGCGGACATAAACGGGTGTGCTAAAAAAATTTCGATCATCGCAAAACAGACTTTTCTAAATTTTAAACTTTATTAGGTAGCCGGCCTTGGGCTGGGGCTTGAAAGTTGCTCCTCTGGGTGTGTCCGTCACCGGCTTACGCAACCTAAGATTTCTAAATTGTATTTTTTTTTTTAATTTAAAACTTTTTTCTTCTCTGGGTATGTGCGGTTAACGGCTTTCTAAATTTTAAACTTTTTGTAAACAGATGGCCTTCGGCAGGGTATGAGACTTTCTCCTTTGGGTATGTCTCTCACCGGCTAACACGAATCCAACATTTAATAAATTTTAGGTTTTTCCTAAGTAGACGGCCTTCGGCCGGGGCTTGGAACTTTCTCCTCTGGGTATGTCTCGCACTGGCTAACGCGAACCCAAGTTTACTTCATTTAATAAATATTAAACTTTTTCTAAGTAGCCGGGCTTTGGTCGGGGTCGTATATGCCAAAATCTAATCTATTTTGGTGGATATTAACCAGCTGTCGCACAATAAACGTGAAATGGGAAAACGATATACATGGAGCTATCTCCAAATCTGAATAGATTTTAATACTATTTGCCTGGGGAATTTCAGAGATACATCTGATATGTGAAACCAAATAACGTTATCGTGGAGTACATATTACGGCTGTGGGGGACAAAGATAACAAATCGGGTAAACAGGGAGAGATAAAAAAACTGCATCGAAGTCAAGTGCCATAGTTTTTACAATTTTTTTTTTTTAATTTTTTGAATGAAAGCAAAAAATGTCGGAAATAGCATTAAATTTTAGAATAAGTTTAGATTTGTTCGAATTGGTTACCTTTGGCACTAATTATGGCCTCCAACGGCTAATGAAACCGTCACACGATGCCCGAATGTTGCTCTTCGTTACTTTGGCACATTCCCGGCGAAGCGCTTGCTTGAGCTGATCGAAACTTTGGCATTTTTTAGTGCCAACATTGCATTCCAATATACCCCAGACACAATAGTCCAACGGATTGGTATCCGGAGATTTTGGTGGTCATTGTGCGCTGGAAATGAAGCGATGAACCTTATTTTGTAACCATTCTTGGGTGGCGCGTGCTTAGTGCGATGGTGCTGAGTCCTGTCGGAATGTCCAATCTCTGCGGCCAAAATGTTTGCGTGACCAAGGCTTAAATACATCATCCAGAATATATTCGAGATAATATTCGGCATTTATTCTGATGCCACGGTCGATTAATACGAGCGGAGAGCGGCCATCTGCTGTTATGGCGGCCCACACCATCACCATGGCCAGCGCTTGAGTTCTGGTGGGCAACCAAAGGTGTACATTTTCAGCTTATCTCTTTGGCAATCAAACACGATCATTTTGTTTGTTTTCAAACTGCTGGACAACGAATATTTTCTCATCGTAGAGGAGAAAACCAAATTCGGTAGTTCACCACTTTCGGTCAAGCGAAGCAACTCTTTAGCTCTCTTTAAGTCTACTTTCTTTCTGTTGCTGTATAAGTTCTTGCACTTTTTGGAATTTCAATGGCTTTTTTCAATATGAGCCGAATGGAATATTGCGATATGTTCATCTCACGAGCCATTTTTCGGCCACTTCGACGCGGCATCCATAAAGTCGCTTCTTTACTTTTCGAAACATTTCTGCTGATGTTGCTGTTTTCGTCCGTCCACTTCCTTGTCATCGGTCTACGCTACCAGTATCACGGTAACGAGCGATGGTACGAGACACAGAAGATTTATTCACATTTAAATGCTGGAGTGCTCTAATAATAGCCACTTTTGGTTATCGAGCCAAATATAAAGAAATCACATTATCACGCTTGGACTCCATCACGAATAACATTTGTTCTGGAAAATTCTCACCAAAATGTTTTTGTACGCTTATAAACAATATAATAAGCTGTCACTGGAATAATTTTAACAGCTGTCGGGCGAGTGGCTTAGAAATGACAGCAGTCTGAAGTTGATTACAGTTTTTTCATCTCACCCGGTATATGGAATCTATAGCTATATCTGAACGGATTTTGACAAAATTGGATTCATTTCCCTTTAGACACAATTTTGTTCCATGTGCCAAATTCCATCCTATTACGTATTTTTTGTGCACAGTAAATGACAAATCGGACGAAAATATATATTGGGTTCGTCCTTAGGCCAAACAAATGAGTTGTGGAAAATTTCATCTCAATCAGACAATAAATGCAACCTGCACTTTGTTTACAAAAATACATGGACAGACGGGAAGACGGACGGACATGCGAAAATCGACTTCAATCGATCTCGTCTCCTGTTGCCTGTTACAAACAATTGCACAAAGACATACAAACAATTGTATGTATGGTGTCGGGTATAAAAACCATGAACGGCATATTGTGTAATAGCATCGATTCCATGCAAGCCTGTATACCAATTTGTCTCACTCGCAAATTAAATATTACCTGAATTAAATTATTTACAATATCAAGTTATGTTACACATAAACTATAGTCAGTTCAAACTGCGCTATCTTTTAAGCAACCAAAGATATATTGTACTAATTAAACCAGTAAGGAAAGCTCAAAAGTCGGGCGGGGCCGACTATATGATACCCTACGCCACTATGCATATTTAGTAGAGCTCTCGTAAAAAGGTTTATACAGGGCATTTCAGAGCTCTATGAGATATTTGGTACAAAATCAAAATCTATCTAATTCTATCGTGCATTTTACGAAATATAGCTATCTCTGAACCGGGTTTCTCCAAATTTTACGTATTAGCTTCTAGACTGAATTCGGTCTTATGTACGTAAATTCAGGTGATTTGGGCTGATATTGACCATTTAGTGCACATTTAACCCGAAATCGGATGAAGATATATTTGGGAGCTATATCCAAATCTGAACCGATTTCGATAAAATTTAAAACTTCTATTCCTGTGCTCCATCTAATACATGGTATCAAATATCACGGTTGTGGAGTGAATATTACGAATGTATGGGACTAAAACACTAAATCGGATGAAACATATATATGGTTGCTATATCTATATCTGAACCGATTTTCACTAAATTTGATATACTTGCTTCTAGGCTGAATTTGGTTCGATGTACTAAAATTCAGTCCATTTGGACTTATATCGGCCATTTGGTGCCCAATTAACCCGAAATCGGATGAAGATATATATGGGAGCTATATCCAAATCTGAACCGATTTCGATAAAATTACAAACAGCTATTTCTGGGCTGTATCTTATATCTGGTGCCAAATATCATTCTTGTGGAGTGCATATTACGAATGTGAGAGGCTTAAACACCAAATCGGATAAAACATATATATGGGAGCTATAGCTGTTTCTGAACCGATTTTCTCCAAATTTGTTGTATTTGCTTTAAGGCTAATCTCGTTCACATGTGCCAAAATTCGGGCCATTTGGGCTGATATTGGCCATTTGGTGGTCAATTAACCCGAAATCGGATGAAGATATATATGGGAGCTATATCCAAATCTGAACCGATTTCGATAAAATTTAAAACAGCTATTTCTGTGCTCCATCTAATACCTGGTACCAAATATCACGGTTGTGGAGCGCATAGTAGGAATGTGAGGGATTTAAAGATCAAATCGGATGAAAGATATATATGGGAGCTATAGCTATATCTGAACCGATTTTCTCCAAATTTGATATACTTGCTTCTAGGCCAAACTCGGTTGGGTGTGCCAAAATTCAGGTAATTTGGACTGATAGTGGACATTTGGTGCACATTTAACCCGAAATCGGATGAAGATATATATGGGAGCTATATCTAAATTTGATCCGATTCAATTTCAATAGGGTTCGTCCTTGGGCCAAAAAAATATTGTTTGGAAAATTTCATCTCAATCGGATAATAAATGCGACCTGCATTTTGTTCACATGAATACATGGACAGACGGACGGACGGACGGACAGACGGACGGACAGACGGACTGACATGCATAAATCGACTCAGAAAGTGATTCTATGAAGGTTCTCAAAATTAACTATGGGTGTATCTCGTTTCCTTCTCCTTGTTACAAACAAATGCACAAAGACATAATACCCTTACCACTATGTGGTGTAGGGTATAAAAAGGTATGCGTGTCGTAATACGCCATTGTACTCCATTAGGGGAAATTGTTAACACTTCATTAAGTTTTGTCATTAAATTATGTTGTCGCAAGCTAATAGCAATTTTATTAAGCACGTACATAGTTAACTTAAAGGTGCGTCTATTAAACAAATGCCATCTATGCAACATACAAACATGTGTATTGAAGTGGGTGTGTGTGTGTGGGTTTGTGACACCCTTTTAATTCCCGCATATTTATATGAGTTACAATACATTGTGAATTGTAATGTAGAGAAAATAGACTATATATTCCATGAAAAATTGAGATAGCTAATTTTAAAATAACCTAATTAAAAAAGCACGATTGAGCCAAAAATATTTAAGTGGAAATGGGATTGCTTTTTTGGGAAAACATAAAAGCGGCATTGAATCAAAACCTTTGAAAGCGAATACAGGGAATTTATTAAACAATCCACTTTTATGTGGTAAACACTTGCTTGGTTTACTCGAATTTGTGTACATGTACGCAATTATGTGTAGCAAAATAAATTAGAACTAATTTCCATCCTCACGGCCTTTTATTTTGATTAGCCCATAATTTTAACTATGAGCAACTTAGTCGACACGGCATGTAAACGCCTTCAGAAAGTGTTCTACATGTTAATAATAATTACACAAATATGTTTGTATGTAGAGCAAAGTGGTGGCATGGAACGTGATTCGTGACACCTGATAAGGTGTGAGACAGCGGTGTGTGTGAGTGTAATGTGACAACGATGTTTAATGGATTTTTGTAATTGAAAATTTTGATGTTGAGACATGTGAACATTCTTATCCACAATGTGGATTGAAGAGGTAAATGGAGGGTAACAAATTATTTATATTTTTCTATGCCCATTACGAACTTCTAAAATTATTAAAGTACCGAATATAGGGAGGTTATATGGGGGCTTTATGAAAAAGTGGACCTGCATGGCCCATTTAAGAATTTAAGCTGCATACTGGCAAAATACACATGTGTGTAAAATTGTAGCCATTTATCTTAGTGCGTTCGAAAAATAGCGTGATTAGAAAAGACAGACGGACATAGTCGACTTAGAATTTTACGCTGAGTATTTCGAGCTGTTGGCATTTTAAAGATTTTAACAGAATTTTAAGCGGGTTTTATTTTTTTGAAAATTGCCAAATTCGTTCCAAATTGAGGTGAATATTCACAGTTCGGCACGGCCGAACTTACAGCGTTTTTTTTTTGTTTTTTTTTTTTTTTTTTAATTTTCAAGTCTAGCTATGTATGTCCATCTGTCTGTCTGCCCGTCCGTTCATTTCAGGTCGCATTTATGGCTCGATGTTCATGAAAACCTTGATCCCAGGAGAGTGGTGGGGTTAGGTTCAGAATAGTAGCCTATTGTGGGGAGAGATTATCATCAATATATTTAGGGGTTGAAATAGAACAAAAACAGAAAATACTTGATTTTGGGGTAAGCTCGGACTGGGACTAGAGTTTAGGGCTGGGACTAAAGTTTAGGGCTGGGTGGAAGTACTGAAAATTGTGAGTTCTTGTGGGTGTGGATCGGAAGGGGTTCCCAAATATACAGGGTGAGATGAAAAGACTTCAACTAACTTCAGACTGCTCTCATTTTTAAGCCACTCGACCGACAGCTGTTAAAATATTCCATTCGACAAATATTAAAAAATGAGCTCGGGGTAAAGCCATTGAAATTCCAAAAAGTGCAAGAACTTACACCGCTACAGAAAGAAAATGAGCTAAAGAGTTGCTTCGCTTGACCAAAAGTGGTGAACTTCTGAATTTGGTTTCCTCCGACGAGGAATCATTCGTTTTCCAGCAGTTTGTAAAGAAACAAAATGATCGTGTTTACTTCCGAAGAGGTCAGTTGAAAATGTGCACCTTCGGTTGGCCACCAGAACTCAAGCGCCGGCCATGGTGATGGTGTGCGTTGCCATAACTGCCGATGGTTGCCTTCCGCTAGTATTAATTAACCGTGGCATCAGAATAATTGCCGAATAATATTCTGGAGGGTGTATTAAAGCCTTGGGCACGCATACAAATTGACCGCAGACTTTGGACATTCCAACAGGACTCAGCACCATCGCACTCAGTACGCGCCAAACTATAATGTTTACCAAATGAGGTTCCTCGCTTCATTTCCAGCGCACAATAGCCTCCAAAATCTCCGAATACCAATCCGTTGGACTATTATGTCTGGAGTGTTTTGGAAAGCAAGGTTGGCACTAAAAAACATCAAAGTGTCGATCGCCTCAAGCAAGCGCTTCACCGGGAATGGGCCAAAATACCGCAGAGCAATATTCAGGCAGCGTATGACGGTTTCATTGGCCATTTGAAGGCCATAATTCGTGCCAAAGGTGACCAATGCGAACAAATCTAAACTTATTCTAAAATTTTATGACATTTCTGACATTTTTTGCTTTCATTTACAAAATGTAAATAAATGTGTTGCTAGGAGAATTTACGAATATTTATACAAGAACTTTCTGCCCAAAATTTACCAAATAGTAATAGTTTTTAGAAATATTTCTCTAAAGCCTATTCATAGTCGATTTTTTGAAGAGTTTATTGTCAAGGACATCCTCTCAAAAATTGAGAAGTTTTTCAAGAATTTTTTCAAAGAATACGTGGCGGCAACATTTGGATTTAAAGAGATTTTCAAGTACATCATCGCAAAAATCTTAGAATTTTAATATTAATCTCCTTTTGTTAATGTTGGTCGCATTTGTGTATTCTATATATCTGTTCGTGTTTTCGTCTGTAACCTTGACCATACCAACATTTTTTTGCATAACTATATTTAAGTTCATAAATCAATAAATCAAAAACATAGTTGACCATAAATAATAAATAAATGAAAGACCTTTCTCAGACAAAAGTTTTTGACATCTAACCAAATACATGTACAAATAACAAATCCGCAATTTCATTCCATGCTATGTTGTCGGTTTGTATAGAAAATTTGAAAACACAAAACAAAACATGGAACATTGAGATGTCATTGAAAACAATGACACAGCATGGTCCTTGAACACAACAAAATGTCATCCAATGACCACATTTCACCAATGGCAAAAACTAGAGTTGACCAGTAATAACACCATTTTTAGAAAGTTAGTATTTGTGGTTTGTCAAACAAAAATCAAAGACATAAATCATAAAATGATACAAAAGTATCAGAAACAAGTTTAGGAGTAGAATTCAAATTTTGAAAAATACTTACCATACCACATATCAAAATGCAGGAACCACAATAAATAATTTAATTTTTAGTAATCAAAGGAATTGTACTATCTTTAAGAGGAGAAGCATTTAACAAAAATTAGGTTGACTGTTTGCGAAAGAGATCAAAACTTTTAAAGAAAATAACTTATCTCATAAAACAAGAAAAGATCATTCGATTTTGTACAAACTTTTTCAGGCACGAATATCGGTCTACTCCATCCATATATATATATATATATATATATATATATATATATATATATATATATATATATATATATATATATATATATATATATATATATATATATATATATATATATATATATATATGTCCAATCCTTCTGGTATATCCTCCACATCGGGTTAATTTGAATAATTATAACTTTCATAAAATGCATACTAATATTTCCACTAACACAAGATCTGACATTAAAATGGTTTATGTGGATCCACTCCATTTGGTATCTAATAAAAAACCAAATAATTATGACTCTCATAAAACCAAAAGTAAGCATCCGGTGATTTTAAAATTTCATATATTAATATATTTACTAACGCAAAATCTGGTGTGAAGATGATAAATAAAGGCCCTTCTGGTACTTCTCCCACAAAGGGTCAACATTTACAATATTTATATCTTTTGAAACTTGCGAAAAAAAATCGGCGATTTTTTTTAAAGCTGATTCTAATATTTATCGGCTCCCCCACAAAAGGTTAAAATTAGAATAAACTGCAATGTTAGAAGCCCCCTTATGTCCAAATCCATTTTGGAATATTTCGCTTTTGGAATTATGTCACGGAGCACTGCCCAGATATTACCCTCAGCTTTTTGAACAGAGACATTCGCCCAATATTTACGCACTTCGACGTGCTCTTATTTGATGTGGTCCATTTTAAAGCTAAATGTAATCCAATGGTCAACCAAAATGCTAGAGACTCAAAATGCATAACTCTCTTCTCAGGCGTGTCGATTGGCTTCAATTGAGTGATCAGGAATTTTTTTTCCATTTTTAGTCAATTTTTATTTAACAGAAATGTTATGGTCTATTTCAGCCACTAAATATTACCCGATGACCACCAAAAGTGAAAGCCTTCTGCCCAGCCTGAAGCTCAAGCCCCATGCTAACCTTCGCTTCGATTGGTTCAAAAGTGCGTCCTGCAGAGCAACTGCAAAATCAGGAAATTTTTCAGTTTTTGGTCCATTTCAACCCCTAAATATTATGCAATCATCTCCAAAAGAAATAGGGGTCTATTCTGGCTCCCGCTCGACCTTTGTTCTAAATTCGTGAAGATCGGGCCATAATTGCGACCTGTATAGTGTTTATAAACTAACATGGACAGACGGACAGATGGACGGGCGGACGTACATAGCTAGATCGACTCAGCTCGGCGAGATAGAAAGATCCATATATACTTTCCTATGTGGGAAACCAATATTTCGAGGTGTTACATAATTTTTGGCCCAATCAAACTTATAATACCCCCAACACATAGTCTTGTAGGGTATAAAAATTATTCCCAAAAAATAGGTAATAAATATCTGATTTTCTTCAAATTATATACATGAGACGAAGTGGAAACGGTTCGCTATACAGGGTGAGATGAAAAACTGCAACCAATTTCAGACTTCTGTCATGTCTAAGCCACCCGTCCGATAGCTATTAAAATTACTCCAGTTACAGCAAATTATATTGTTTGCAAGCGTACAAAAGCTTTTTGGTAAATTTTTCTTCAGAAAAAAGTCATTCAAGTCAAAAAATTAGATGGAATTCAAGCATGATAGTGCGATTGCTTTATATTTGGCTGCGAAACCGCTAGTGGCTATCGTTAGAGCACTCCAGCATTTAAATGTGAATAAATCTTTTGTGTCTCGCACCATCGCTTGTTACCGTGATACTGGTAGCGTAGCCCGACGTCAAGGAAGTGGACGGAAGAAAACAGCAACATCAGTAGAAATGGTTCGAAAAGTAAAGAAGCGACTTGATCGAAACCCGCGTCACAGTGGCCGAAAAATGGCTCGAGAGATGAATATATCGCATTGAAATATTGAATATGAGCTCGGGGTAAAGCCATTGAAATTCAAAAATTTTCGAGAACTTACACCGCAACAGAAAGAAAATAGACTCAAAAGAGCGAAAGAGATGCTTCGCCTGGTCGAAAGTGGTGAATTGCCGAATTTGGTTTTCTCCAATGAGAAAACATTCGCTGTCCAGCAGTTTTTAACCAGACACCTTCTGTTGCCCACCAGAACTCAAGCCTGGCCATGTTGATATTCGTTGATGGAAATATTGAGATGTACTAAGTCTAAATGAAATCGAATGTTAAGTGCTTCGTGGAATTTTAAAAGCTTCGTGGACATTCAAAAATTTGACCCTTTGTGGGGGTGGTACCAGAAGGAGTGGACCGATATATCCCATCTTCGCAACAGACCTAGATTAGTAGATATAATGGGATGTGTGAAATATGAAATGAACCGAATGCTTATTTCGGATATTAAAATCGTTTTGATTATTCAAAATTTTGACCTTTTGTGTTGAAGGTACCAGAAAGAATGGTCCGATCTCTACCATCTTTATAAAAAGTTTTATGTTAATAGAAATAATACCAAATCTGAATATAATCGGATGTTAATTTCATGACTATTCGAAAATTTGACCCTTTGTGGTGGGGATATTAGAATAAATGAGCCGATATATTCTGGCTTTACATCAGACCTTGGGTTACTAAAAATATTGTGATGTGTGTAATTTAGAGGCAATCGGAATTTATCTTTACATTTTATAAGTTGTAATTATTAAAAAGTAAAAGAGCAGTAAGTCCGTCCAGGCCGATCTTTGAATACCCTCCACCATTTGGAACGATTTTGGTAATATTTAAAAAAATAAATTCCGTTAAAAATTCTTTTAAAATGTTAAAAATATTGTAGCAGTAATAGCCTTTTTATTAGGGTCCATATGACGACGTGGACCTGCATAGGCAACTTTGTCATATTCAAATGCGAAACTTGAAAAAAAAATTCGATGAATAATGTAGCTAAAATTATCAAAATACCGAATATAGTGAGGTACCGTTATATTGGGGCTATACGAAGACGTGGGCCCGCACAGACAATTTTCTTCCATAGTTGTATCAATTACGAACATAAAACATTAAATTTCAAACAATTCCGGCGAAAAATGTCGCTAAAATCATCAAAATACCGAATATCGGAAGTTAACATTATTCGGGGGCTATATGAAGACGTGGACCTCAAGGCCAATTTTCTGTCATAGGCAGAAGTATCAATTACGAACTTCAAATACCAAATTTGAAACGTTTGCGGTGAATAATGTCGCTTAAATCACCAAAATGCCCAAAAAGGGAGGTATCGTTATATGGGGGCTATACCAAAACGTGGACCTATATTTTCAATACCAAAAGTCTTGCAGACATAATACACATTTAAGTTAAATCTTATCAACCTTCTTCATTTCGTTAGGAAGCTAAAGTAATTTCCACAGACGGATAGACGAGCGGACATGGCTAAATGGACATAGAATTTATGCTAATCAAGAATAAATATATTTTGTGGGGTCTAAAATCTATAATCCGAGGTGTTACAAACGGAATGACAAACTTAATATACCCCACATACTATGGTGGAGGGTATACAAATGTTGACCCTTTGTGGGGAAGGTACTTGATGGATTGGACTGATACGGTCCATATTCGCACCTAACCTAGCACTTATGCAAATATTAGGTTTCGCTAAGTTGAAGCAACATCGGATTATGCTTTCTTTTTCTGTGCACAAACAAAAATATTTTTTTTTTGAAAATTTCGACCTTTTTTGGGGCAGGTACCAGAAGCAGTGTACCATGTACGAACTCTAAGTTTCATAATAATATTACTATGTACCAAGTTTGGACCAAATCGATTACTCCCTTCGAGAGTTATCGTGCGCACCAGCCAGACAGACAGATGGATGGTCTGTGTTCGACCCCAAATGTCCTAAAACGAATTTGGTCGAAAGTTACCTAGGGTCTAAAACCGGCAGTGTTATGATGGGAATAGCAACCAAAAATATAAACATTATCTAGATTTTTCAGTTCTCTGCTAAGGAGCAATAGAAATACAATTTTTTATGAGGTTAGAGTATGGGACACCGCTGAAGCCTAGCATTTTGGATGGTCATCGGATTATATTTTATTGGTGAAATGGACCACAATTTTGACATGAATGTGACACAAACACATGAATGTGAAATTTCTGTTCATTCCGAAAAAGCGAATTGGGTATTTGAAGTAGTAGGAACATATGCTTAGCAAATACCGAAACTTTTGTAAAGATTGTATGTTTTTGGAAAACATTGTCTCCAGATATATGATTATTCCACAGTACGAGCAATTAAATTCAACATTTGCTTTTATTGTGTAGTAGATATTGGAATGTTTCTCAGGAGAATCTTCATTCTAGTCAAAAGGGTTTGACTAGTTTTGGTGATCTACTCTGACATAGGGAAAACTCCTATTAAATTCTGTTTTTAAATTTTTTTTTTTTTTTTGTGAAAAGACCAAATTCTGCAAAACAAAATATTGTTTTATTTAAAGAAAACACTTAGGACGACAATAAAAGTTTCGTATTTGTTTTGGAATTTTCTAAATGATGCCAACATCCAATGTTACAACAAATTGTTATCTTCTATGAAAACAAACAACTTTAACACAATCATTATTGCAACATCTTTTTTGTTTCTCTTTCATAACGACTGTTTAACAACAGTTTTTTACCAAATGATGACATTTGAATTTATTTCCAAGATTAGATTTAGTTTTGCAATGCAAATATGAGACTCCTTGTAGAATTGCTTTTAGTCAGGCATATTTTAGAACGTTGACGATGATACTTTTTTGTGAGTGTGTGGGTGGGCAATAACTTGAGAAATGTAAATATTTGAAAATCATTTTCCATAAAAATGTCTTTAGGCCAAGACAAAAATGAATCCGAAATGGTAATATCGTGAATGGCTTTGCTGACTTGGTTTTTTTTTTGTCGTCTTGCAGCCACATCGAAGAATGGCATTGAATATTAAGAGCTGGGCGGTTTTGTGAGAAAAAATCTCCTAAATTGCATATTTGGCATTATTCATTGCTTTCGTGCAATTTGAATATAGTTCGGTTTATCGCAAAAGACTTGAGAAATGTAGAGAAGGTGGGGAACAGAAGAGCATATGTTAAAGGGTAAAGGGTGTTTCAGTATACTCTGACAAATCATCATGAATACACTCACTCTTCAACACCGCTACGAAATTATCCAAATTTACGTTGAAAATCAGGCTATAGAACAGTTGGCAAACCCGTTGTTTTATCCCAAAATTGTGTTCAGCGATGAGGCGCATTTTTGCTTAACGGGTTTATTAATAAGCAAAAGTGCCGCATATGGGGTGAGGTCAATCCGCAAGAGACCCTACAGACTCCATTACATCCAGAAAAATGCACCGTATGGTGTAGTTTTCACGCTGGTGGCATCATCGGACCTTATTTCTTCAAAAAATGAGGCTGGAGCTCGCTTTACGGTCAATGGAGATCGTTACCGCACCATGATCAATGATTTTTTGTTTAAAAATATGAATGACATTGATCCGGAGGAGATGTGGATTCAACAGGATGGCGCTACGTGCCATACGGCGAACGCAACCGTCAACTTATTGAAATCAAAATGTTGACGATAAGTTGATTTCGAGAAGTGGACCTGTCAATTGACCTCCAAGGTTGTGCGATTTGACAACTCTCGATTATTTCCTGTGGGGCTACGTGAAGTCACTGGTTTATGCTGATAAACCAGCAACAATTGACGCCTTGGAGGCCAGCATTGTTTGCGATATTCGTGACATACGGCCAGCAGTGCTCGAAAAAGTGGCCAAAAATTGGACGTCCAGAATGCACTTCGTCAAGAACAGCCGCGGTGCCCATATGCCCGAAATCATTTTCAAATGTTAATGTCACGTATTGATCTTTCGAATAAAAAAATTTTGATTACATTTTAATTTTTTGTGTTATTTTTTAAAATTCCAATTTCTATCGGGCTTAAAAAACACCCTTTATAATGCACTCCCAGCTTAGCTGTTTCTTATACCCTCCACCATAGTATGGAGGGTATATTAAGTTTGTCATTCTGTTTGTAACACCTCGAAATATACATTTTATACCCCACAAAATATATATATTCTTGATAAGCATAAAATTCTTTGTCGATTTAGCGATGTACGTCGGTCCATGGAAAACAAGCTAGTTTCCGAACGAAATGAAATAGTTTGATATAATTGTACTCATAAAATAAAATTTTCTTTTTTGGTTTGCAGGACTTTTGGTATTGAAAATGTAGGTCCACGGTTTGGTATAGCCCCCATTTAATGGTACCTCCCGATATTCGGTATTTTGATGATTTCAGCGACATTATTAAATCAGCCTATGACAGAAAATTGGAAGCTCAGGTCTACGTTTTTGTATAGCCCCCATATAACGATACCTCCCGAGATTCGGTATTTTGATGATTTTAGCGACATTATTTACCAGAATTGTTTCAAATTTGGTATTTGAAGTTTATGTTGACCCTAGTATAACGGGGCGACCTGACTTAACGCCCAACGGACATAAAGCCCAAAATTGATTTTGGGCGTTATGTCTGCCCAAACCCCGGACATAACCCCCAAAATCAAATTGGGCGTTGTGTCCCCCGATGCTGCGGACATAATGCCCAAAAATAATAGGACATAACGCCAATTTTTTTTGGGCGTTATGTCCGCATACGAAATGGACATAACGCCCAATAAATATTTGGGGTTTTTTTTTTCAAAATTTAATGATTTAAATGTAATATTTTGGGAACTAGGTATGTTGTAATGTAGAACTGGTTTCAAAATAACGGTATATTAGCTATTAAGAATGAGTTGTAAAAGATCAGTTGTTGATGCGTAAAATAGCAATCATCATTCAGTTGTTTCCAAACTAGTGATAAGAATGGGTGAAATTGTTGAATTTGAGTTTGTTGTAGGCGCTCGCCGCAATTGTGAGTTAGTGTATACGCCGACGAAAAAACAATTGTACAAATTTAAAACTCAATACACCAATAAAAAAGGAGAGTGCATAAGGCGATACATTTGTTATCAAAATAATTGCAAAGCATTTCTTCAAGTTATTAACAGAGAAGTAGCAATTTCACCAAAAGAAAATAATGGACACTTTGACCATGGCGACCAGGAAAGCCTAATGAAACAAATTAAATTAAAAGCTGCAATAAAAGAAGGTGTTTCCAAACCGAGCTTGGTAGCAAACAAAGTTCGAGTTGTTTTTAAAGCTGAATGCAGAAATGCTAAGGATAGTGCTGATCAAATTGTCTTTAACAAAATGCAGAGGCACTTGAGGCGGATAAAGAGCCAAGCTATGCCGAAATCTCCACAAACTCCTCAGGAATTTATAAACTTTTTTGCAAACAGCGAACACATGAAGCAATACGGCATGTGTGAAAGCGCGCCGGACGAACCATTTTATCAAACAACTATCCTGGAAACAGACTTTAGCTACACCCTATTCTGCTCCTTACCAATGACGAAATTAATTTCTACAATGGATGATGACTCTCGTCACTATCTTGTCGATGCGACATTTGCAGTTGTGCCAGCAAGCGGTTACAAACAATTACTTCTTATATACATCGGGTATGAGCGCCACGTAAGTTGTGGAGTTAGATGTTATTATGTGTATAAAATGTATGCCTTATTTTAAATTAGAAATTGAGTAATGAATCAAGCCGAAAGATGTTGAAAGCTATTGATCAATAGTCATAGACGGTGGATTTATATAAGAAAATCGCGCGATTTAGGGTTGGCAAGAAGCCTACCTATTTGTGTGGTCATCGGATAATATTTAGCGGGTAAAATAGACCATATCTTTTTTGTTGAAAAAATTCAAAATTTTTCATTAAACCGCGAATATTTTAAATCCCGGCGAACATTGATGTTAACATCCAACAAAACGGATATATAGCAAAATATGTGCGATATATATGTCTATCAAAGAAGATATGATTGAAAGATCTCTTACGTGTCGAGAACGGCTGAACTAATTTCGACAGTTCTCATTAATTCAGAATGGCTTCTTGGCAGGAAACATAAAGCGTCTAAAAAATCGCATAAAAATGTCTCTCTAAAGATGAAAATATTGATTTTGTAAAATTATCTCATATTTTTTCAATTTTGTCATATTTTTGGCATATTTTCATTTTGAATTAAACATTTGGTAATATTTCTACAGCTAACAAAACTAAGTAGTTAGGATATCAGGATATCATATACAGATCGCATTTATGGCCCGATCCTTACGAAATTTTGCATGGAGATAAGATGAGGGTCAGAATAAAAGCCTATTCTTTTTGGAGATAATCGCCATATATTTAGGGGTTGAAATGGACCAAAAAACTGCAAAATTGTCAGCAGGTTGTAATTATGGGGGTTACCGGACATTGCAAAAGCCAAGCAGTTTTGGATGGCCATCCAAAAATATTCAATGTGTGAAGGAGTTTGCCAACTTTTATAGACAAAATACGAAAATGTCCATTCCAGTGACTTTTTGAAGAATTCACAAACACAAGAAAGACGCACTTCTGACTATTTCGTTAACGCTGATTTCGTTGAAGAATATAGTCAAATGTCTGTATCTCATATAGATGCGTTTCAGTCAAAAACCAGTAATAAATGTTAATCTTTGGGAAATATTGGTTCCATATCTAGGAAGACCATTTACGTGCAACATCTACCAATAAATTGGAAATGAGCAAATTAGCTTAAGTTGCTATTATTCGAAAATTAGAGAACGAAACCTGATGGTTTTCTTTTATTATTTGTCACAATATCTTGTGGAATTCTTTCGAGTATTTCGCCTATATTAACTGTATCGTTTATTATAGTGTTGTAGGGTATTCAACGGTCGGCCCCGCTCGACTGTAGCCTTTGCTTACTTGTTTTTACTTGCTTTCTTATTGATATGAGTTTTTTGTTGGTTATGTCGAAAGAAATTGATCCAAAAACCAGAAAAAAAAACAGTGTTGTGTAATCTAAGACATGTTCACGGCTTTCGAAAAGGGGCCCAGCAAAAATGTGTCGCATATTTTAGTTTAAATATACCCCTATAAAGTGTTGGGACATAACAGTTCGATCGAATGAACTTATTTAGTTCCGTGGACTTCGGTCGTTTGTATGAGAACTCGTCGTATGCGTAATGTGAAATTTATGAAATCACTCATACGTTAGGAACTGTTTTACTGAACTATAGACTAGATTGGCACAACTCC
The DNA here is from genome assembly GCF_030504385.1 of Musca domestica. Lineage (NCBI taxonomy): Eukaryota > Metazoa > Arthropoda > Insecta > Diptera > Muscidae > Musca > Musca domestica. The sequence goes on along the minus strand of NW_026712238.1, from coordinate 9,546,621 downwards.
ACCCCTACATAAATTGAACGCAACTATTTCCACGTAATGGTGTGGGGTATCATAAAGCTGGTGTGTATATGTAAAGAAGCCCAACAAAAAATGATATATCTTATCTTTAAAATTTTCCTTTTACGAATATACATTTCCTAATTAGCCATTTAAAACTAGCAAATCTACAGAGATATGGTAATTGCACCTTAATTGCTTTGCATTAAAAACTATTTTTAGTTCTATTTTCGTTTTTTTTTTTACGAAGTAATGCCAAAAAGGGACATCGTTCAATACACATGCACATAAAATATACAGAAAATTAGCTCAAACTAATTTCGAACTTTTTTCTAAGAACCACAAAAAGATAAACGACGATAAATACAATTCATAGGTGAAAAGGGAAAAACTCATTATCATAAATTACACAGATAAATTAACTGTTTTTACATTGCAATACTAATTGAGAGAGAAGAGGGTTTTTTTTTCAAGTGATACAAAATTAAAATAGAGATATGTTTTGATTAATGTACTAGTAAGTCGGAGATAATTGATGCATAAGGATAGACAAAAGTTTTCGTAGCCTGGAAAGCTAAAAACTGTTAAGAAAAGATCAAGAAAATGGTATCAGTCAGTTTTGACGACAGATGTATACCCCCCAGTTTACAGTTCCGAAGCAGTTGAACAATATTGGCCAATTCGTATCTGACTTAAAACTGATAAAAAATAATAAACTTGTCAGACTTAGACCATATCGACTATACTTTATATGAGATATGTGCAAATATTTGGAAAATGTAGAAGTATGCGTGAGGTAAGAGATAATGCGGACCGAAGCATTTCATTTTCATAAAAATAGCGGTATGTGCAAAATTTGAAGAAAATCGAATACTTATATCCAATTTTATGCGAACTCATAAATTTCGATAAAACCCATATTCGTATCAGATTTCTGGTTAAGAAAAATATTTAGATATAGCAAGTTGTAAAAAATCGACGACTTGTTTCGCAAGTTATGACATTATTGGAGTATTAGTAATTGTGTTCCTTTGTGGGTGAGGTATCATCTTCACAACAGATCTTGCTCTAGCAAAAATAATTGCAATTTGAAGAAAGTTGGATGCCTATTTCGCTTTCTTTGAACGTTTTGTGGGGAAGGTACCAGAAGGAACCTACCGTATTTATAAGAGATAGCAGAATGGATCTGATGTAAATTTCGCTTTTTATGAGCTTCATGGATATTCAAAATGTTGACTCTTTGTGGGCGGGGTACCAGAAGGAATGATCCGATTTTGAAATGTGCCAAGTCTGAATGGAATCTGATGTTAATTTCGGAGGTATCAGAAGAAATGGACCGATATTGTCCATACCGAATTCGATCTAAATTTTAAAATAATATTACGATGTACTAAGTTTGGATCAAATCGGATATTCCCTTAGAAAGTTATCGCCAGACAGACAGATCGCTAGATCGACTAGAAATGTTCGATGAGGCACGTTTTGGCCGTATCAAATGATATATACCCTCTCTAGCCATATGACTGAGGGTATAAATAGTAATTGACTAAATGATGGATTAATCAACGCCCAGTGGAAACCGCTGAAGATAGAATCTTCCAATTGTGGGTGAGAGTCACCCTTGGTCCGAATTTCACCCGCTAAATATTATTCGATTATCATATTATTCGCTGCCCGAATGTTGCAATGCGGTATTTTGGCCCATTTCCGGCGAAGCGCTTGCTTGAGATGATTGACACTTTGGTATTTTTTAGTGCCTACCTTGTTTTCCAAAATACTTCAGACACAATCGTCCAACGGATTGGTATCCGGAGATTTTAGTGGCCATTGGGCGCTGAAAATGAAACGAGGAACCTTATTCTGTAACCATTCTTGGGAAGAGCGTGCTGAGTGCGATGGTGCTGAGTCTGTTGGAATGAATGCCCAAGGTCTGCGGCCACAATGTTTGCGCGCCCAAGGCTTTAATACACCCTCCAGAATATTTTCGCGATAATATTAGGAACTTATTCCGATGCCAGGGTCGATTAATACGAGCGGAGAGCTTTAGTTCTGCTGGCCAACCGAAGATGCAAATTTTCAACCGACCTCTTTGGCAAGTAAACACGATCACTTTGTTTGTTTACAAACTGCTAGACAACGAATGTTTTCTCATCGAAGAAAACCAAACTCGGCAGTTCACCACTTTCGGCCAAGTGAAGCAACTCTTTAGCACTTTTGAGTCTATTTTCATTGTGTTGCGGTGTAAGTTCTTGCACTTTTTGGAATTTCAATGGCTTCACCCCGAGATCATTTTTCAATATTTGACGAATGCAATATTGCGATATATTCAGCTCACGAGCCTTTTTTCGGCGACGCGGGTTTCGATCAAGTCGCTTCTTTACTTTTCGAACCATTTCTGCTGATGTTGCTGTTTCCATCCGTCCACTTCCTTGACGTCGGGCTACGCCACCATTATCACGGTAACGAGCGGTGGTACGAGACACAAAAGATTTATTCACATTTGAATGCTGGAGTACTCTAATGATAGCCACTCGTGGTTTTCCGGCCAAATATAAAGAAATCACGCTATCAAGCTTTTGTACGCTCGTAAACAATATAATGAGCTGTCACTGGAATAATTTTAATAGCTGTCGGACGAGTGGCTTAGAAGTGACAACAGTTAGATTTTGGTTGCAGTTTTTTCATCTCATCCTGTGCATAGCTCTTTTCATATAATTTTAGTACACATTTCTAAGACCACCTTCATATCTCAATCCCAGATACCATCAGAGACCTCAATATTAAATTTTCGGATTCTAGCTTCTTCCTTCACCCAATTCCAATTTAAGTACTTCTCATACAATTATTGAACACATTTTCAAAACAATCTCAATATGTCGACCTCAGATACTAACATTGACCTTAATATTAAATTTCAGGATGTCAGCTCTATACCCAATACCAAATTAAGAACCACTTAGCACTTTTCGAACAATGCACATTTCCAAAACTACCTCTATATCTCAATTCTATATAACAAAAAAGAACTCAATGTTAAATTTCGGGGTTCCAGCTCCTTTCCTTAACGGAATTATAAATTTTGTACTATTTAGTACTTTTCATACAATTATAGTACACATTTCCAATACTACCTCCAAATGTTAATTCCAGACACCAACAAAGACCTCAATATAAAGTTTCGGGATTGCAGCCGTATACTTTTACCCAATATAACATTTGGTACAGTTTAGAACTTTTCGTAAAAAAATAGGAGGTATTTCCAAACCAGCGAAGAATTTCCAAGTACTTTTTGTACAATTATAGTACACATTTCTGAAAACACCTACATATGTCCAGACTACACATGTTCACCCAATACTAAATTAAACCAAAATATTTAGTACTTTTCATCAAAAATCTACCACCAAAAGTGGACCCCTATACAAAATTTCAAAATTCGCTAAACCAAGCTTTTCCAAATTTAGTACCATTTAGTAGAGTTTGCACACTTCCAATACCATCTTCATGAAACTTACTTTCCAACCTTTATTTTCATACCAAATTTCTAGTTTTTAGCTCTAATAATACCAAATGGCACGTCCACGTAATACCAAATAGTACCATTTTAGATGTTTAGAAACATTTTAGAAATTTTCGTAGCTCTAAAATTGGAATTTCACAAAAAACGTGTGGTACATTTATCCTGCATTCCATCAGAGCTTCGTACTCCAAGTTTCAGAATATATAGTTTCAGAATATAACAGAAAATATTAATTTTTAGCCAATTTTAGTACTTTTCCTACCCTTATAGTTTTGCAAGTCTAAGCAGAAAGAATGACCTTCGTTCAATCTTCTAGTCGTTCATTCACTACTTTTTCATATATATGTATACTCGTAAAGATTTTACATTACGTACCACTTTAAAGAAGGACCAAATTTTTTCGGTTTTTAATTAAGCTATGATATTACCTCCAACGACCATTTAATTGCCTAAAACTTTTTAAATGTTACACCAATATTTAAATGTTGTTCATTATGCTGATTTCTAACATCAAGACCTTGACTCTGCCATTTTCAAGCATCTAAGACTCAGCCTCCACACATCAACATTTGTTTTATCGCCTCTACAAATTTATTGGCGAAATTCTGCGTAAAATTAACCTTCAAATAACGTTGTTTTCACATACTCGGCAAAGTTTGCAAATCAATAACTTTTAGCCCCGGACCGATGTCAACCTCATTTATCGTCGCAATGAAAAATTTACGTGACAAGAAGAACTTACACACAGTGTCATACAAGCGTGGCGATGAGTTGCCCATTGATAACCTGTGTAACACCAACCTATCACCATCACACACATATAGATATATGGTCGTACATATATCATCATGCATGGAGTGGAGAGAAGATGGCATCCATGCGCCAAGATAGCTTTGTGTGTGATTCCACGCGAAATTTGTATGTAATGTTAACGCCGCGCCATAAAAAGGTATCCCCGGCAAACAAATGAACGATGCAAAACTATATCGCAATCGAATAACAATTGCGATCTGTTATAAATAAATAAGTAAATAAATTCAGAAAGTGGTTCTATGAAGAACTATGGGTTTCCATTGGCATATATCAAACAAATTCACATAGACATAATACCCTGTATAACCATAACGATATAATTATGGAGCGGATAAAAAATGTTAAATATCTCTCCTAAAGAGACAAGAAATTATTATCTGAAACTCTATCGAGAAATTCTCATTTTTCACTGAGACATTTTATTTTTTTTTGACCCAAATACTGCAATTTTTTTGTCATCTGTGTCTTCAGAAAGTTTCTTTGGTATTTATGTGTTTTGAAGTAAAAACAACTATGGAAATATTCGTTTACATGTTGTATCATGAATATTCATGGAGGTGTTTTGACACGTTCATTTGGCAGTTTTTATACCCTACAGCACATAGTGGTCAGGGTATTATGTCTTTGTGCATTTGTTTGTTACTTTTGAGGATCTCCATAGAATCACTTTCTGAGTTCATTTATGCATGTTAGTCCGTCTGCCGTCCGTCCGTCTTTCCATGTATTCTTGTGAACAAAAGGCAGGTCGCATTTATTATCCGATTAAGATGAAATTTTGCACAAATCATTTGTTTGGCTTAAGGACGAACCCTATTGAAATTGGAGATAATCGGTCAAAATTTAGATATAGATCCCACATATATCTTCGTCCGATTTGCCTTTTATTGTGCACCAAACGTGTAATATCAGCCCGAATAGTATGGAATTTTGCCGGAATTAGGCCGCAAAATAAGTATGCCAAATTTGATCGAAATCGGTTCAGATATAGCTATAGCTCCCATATATATTGTTCATCCCATTTGTAATTTTTGTCCTCCGCAGCCGTAATATGCACTCTGTAACAACGATATTCAGGGAAATATATCAAATGCAGCTCAGAAATACATTTGCTAAATTTTATCGAGATCGGTTCAGATTTGGATATAGCTCCCATACATATTTTTGTCCGATATCAGGTTTACAGAGTGAGATGAAAAAACTGCAACCAATTTCAGAATGCTGTCCTTTCTAAGCCACTTGTCCGAGAGCTGTTAAAATTATTCCAGTATATTCTTTATATTGTTTACAAGCGTACTAAACAATTTTGGTGAAAATTTTCCAGAAAAAAATTCTTCGTGATGGAATTCAAGCGTGATAGTGTGATTTCTTAATATTTGGCTGGAAAATCACAAGTGGCTATGGTTAGAGCACACCAGCACTTAAATGGAAATATATAATTTGTGTCACGTAACATCGCTCGTTATCGTGATACTGGTAGCGTAGCCCGACTTGATCGAAACCGGCGTCGCAGTTACCGAAAAATGACTCGTGAGCCGATTATATCGCAATATTCTATTCGGCAAAAATTGAAAAAGGAGCTCAGGGTAAAGCAATTGAAATTCCAAAAAGTGCAAGAATTTACACTGCAATAGAAAGAAAATAGACTCGAAAGAATTTGGTTTTCCCGATGAGAAAACATCCGTTGTCCAGCAGTTTGTAAACAAACAAAATGATCGTGTTTACTTGCCAAAGAGGTCAGCCGAAAATGTGCACCTTCGGTTGGCCACCAGAATTTAAGCGCCTTCTATGGTGATGGTGTGGGCCGCCATAACAGCCGATGGCCACTCTCCGCTCGTATTGATCGACCATGGAATCAGAATAAATGCCGAATATTATCGCAAAAATATTCTGGAGGGTGTATTAAAGGCTTGGGCACGCAAACACTTTGGCCGCAGACCTTGGACATTCCAACAGGACTCAGCACCATCGCACTCAACACGCGCCACCCAAGAATGGACACAGAACGAGGTTTCTCGCTTCATTTCCAGCGCACAATGGCAACCAAAATCTCCGGATAACAATCTGTTGGGCAATTGTGCCTGGAGTATTTTGGAAAGCAAGTTGACACTAAAAAATGCCACAGAGTCGGTCACCTCAAGCAAGCGTTTCGCCGGGAATGGGCCAAAACACTGCAGAGCAACATTGGGGCAGCGTGTGACGGTTTCATTGACCGAAGGCCATATGGCCATTGAAGGCCATAATTCGTGCCAAAGGTGACCAATTCGATGAAATTTAAATTTATTCTAACATTTGATGGCAGTAGAAATTTTTGCTTTCATTCAATAAAATTTGAAGGAAATTGTGGCATTTTACTTTGTTGTGGTTTTTTATCTCACCCTGTATATCCGACTTTATATCTAAGTCTCCCAAATCCGTATAATGCATTCCATAACACGTATTTCCGGTACATCATGAAAATAACTTTTCCAAGTTTCCACATATATACTTCCCCTAAGTGGAAATCGATAAAGATATGGGCGTTAAAGGTTCGTTTTTACATATTTTAAATTTAAACCGCTCTAAAGCCTTAATACCCAATTAACACCTAAATTGCCAATATGGACGTTTATTTGCAACACCTGACTCTACGAAATAGTCATAGTGGTGTTGGGTAACATAAAGTTGGCACCGCCAAACTCTTAGCTTTCCTTACTGTTTTTATTTCCAATAGTTGTATTAATAGATCCAAACATTTTCTCAATTAATCTCTTCTATCATATCAACCTTCATAAGCTCCACCGAAATGTGATACCCCTCATTCAAACTGCATACCACTTTTCATTTTGCTGCCATTTTATGTCGATATTCGCTAATTAAATTCGTCTTTGACAACTCATTTCATTGATATATTTTGTTAATGAAGTTGTCATCATAAATATATCGAATCAAACCGTTCATTTAATATCGCGAATAACGCTTATTACAAATACATGAACTTCAATTTCGTTCACTTCATGTGATATTATTGCCATGTGGAGAGAAGATCCATGTAATCCATTAAAACACTCAAATGTCCAAAATGAAATGATGTTGTTTTTTTTTTTTTTCAATAATTATCTGCTTTGTGCGGCACTCAATCCGTTTATCTTTAATTTCGATATTTTAATTAAATGTTTATTATGTAATGGTGACTGTTGTTATTTTATTGGGTTATGTTTTAAATTTATGTAAATCTATGGTTTATGTGGTGATATATAGTTTAGCAATTGGAGGTTATTATTTTGTGTCACACGTCCTCTTTATCAAAAGCGTGTTGCGGCTATAAAACGAGACGAATATGAAATAGTATTGGCCATATATATAGGGTGAGATGAAAAAACTGCAAACAACTTTAGACTGCTATCATTTCTAAGCCACTCGTCCGACAGCTGTTAAAATTATTCCAGTGACAGCTTATTATATTGTTTACAAGCGTACAAAAGCATTTTGGTGAGAATTTTCCAGCAAAAAAGTTATTCGTGATGGAGTCCAAGCGTGATAATGTGATTTCTTTATATTTGGCTCGATAACCAAAAGTGGCTATCGTTAGAGCACTCCAGCATTTAAATGTGAATCTTTTGTGTCTCGTACCATAGCTCGCTACCGTGATACTGGTAGGGTAGCCCGACGTCAAGGAAGTGGACGGAAGAAAACAGCAACATCAGCAGAAATGGTTGGAAAAGTAAAGGCTCGTGAGCTGAACATATCGCTATAATCCATTCGGAAAATATTGAAAAATGAGCTCGGGGTGAAACCATTGAAATTCCCAAAAGTGCAAGAACTAACACCGCAACAGAAAGAAAATAGACTCAAAGAGTTGAAAGAGCTAAAGAGTTGCTTCGCTTGGCCGAAAGTGGTGAGCTGCCGAAATTGGTTTTCTCCGATGAGAAAACATTAGTTTTCCAGCAGTTTAAACAACAACATGATCGTGTTTACTTGGCAAAGAGGTCAGCTGAAAATGTACACCTACGGTTGGCCACCAGAACTCAAGCGCCGGCCATGGTGATGGTGTGGGCCGCCATAACAGCCGATGGTCGCTCTCCGCTTGAATAAATAAATGCCGAATTATTACCGCCATAACAGCCGATGGTCGCTCTCCTCTCGTATTAATCGAACGTGGCATCAGAATAAATGCCGAATATTATCGCGAAAATATTCTGGAGGGTGTATTAAAGCTTTGGGCACGCAAACATTTTGGCCGCAGACCTTGGACATTCTAACAAGACACAGCACCAGCGCACTTAGCACGTGCCATAAGAATGGTTACAAAATGAAGTTCCTCGCTTCATTTCCAGCGCACAATGGCCACCAAAATCTCGGCAAACCAATCCGTTGGACTATTGTGTCTGAAGTATTTTGGAAAGCAAGCAAGCGCTCCGCCGGGAATGGGCCAAAATACCGCAGAGCAACATTCGGGCTGCGTGTGACGGTTTCATTGGAAGTTTGAAGGCCATAATTCGTGTCAAGGGTGACCAATTCGAACAAATCTAAACTTATTCTAAAATTTGATGCTATTTCCGACATTTTTTGCTTTCATTCACTAACATTTAAAGCAAGTAAGCAAAGGCTATAGCCGTGCGGGGCCGACCATGTGATATCCCATAACACTACATAATGGTAGAAGTTCCCTTATGTCCAAATCCATTTTGGAAGATTCCGCTTTTGAAATTGGTTCATAGAGCTTTTTGACTAGGGACATTTGCCCAATACTTACGCAAACCATCGTCCTGTTAGTCCGATGGTCATCCAAAATGCTACACTTCTTCCCTGTCCTTTACTCCCTTCTCGTGCTAAATTCCGTGTCGATTGATTTCAATTGTGAAAAAATATTACAAAATGTACACTTGAATATTATAAATCAAATTGAAAAAATCGCATGCGATATAAAAAAAATGAAAATATGAAAAAAATGTCACAAAATACTACAAAATCTATATTAACATTATTATTGACATCATTTTGAGCGATTTTTTTAGATTTTATACTTTTATGCCAAGAGGGCATTCTGAATTGACAAAATTTGTCAAAATCGGTCCAGCCATTCTGGAGATATAAGCATTCTAGCTAACATCCCTTTCCCTTGTATATATACATTGTATATATTTCGCTATTTGTGATTTCCCCGGAATTAAAAATATTTGCGGTTTAATAGAAATTTTTACATTTATTTAATACAAATGTTTTGGTCTTTTTCACCCACTAAATATTACCCGACGACCATCAAAATTGGAAGGCTTCTGCACATCCCTAAGCTCTAGCCTCATGCTAACTGCCACGTCGATTGGTCTATAATTGCGACCTGTAGAGCAACTGCAAAATCAGAAAATGTTTCAGTTTTTGGTCCATTTTAAACCCTAAATATTATGCGATCATCTCCAAAAGAAATAGGTTTCTATTCTGACCCTGTCCCCACCTTCATTCTAAATTTCGTGAAGATCGGGCCATAATTGCGACCTGTAGAGTGATTACAAATTAACATGGACAGACGGACGGATGGACATACATAGCTAGATCGACTCAGCTCGGCGAGATAGGAAGATCCATATACCTATGTGGGAAACCAATATTTCGTGGTGTTACATAATTTTTGGCCCAATCAAAGTTATGATACCCCCAACACATAGTGTTGTAGGTTATAATAATAATAATAAAATTATGGGAGCTATTACTAGTTCTGAACCGACTTCAATTAAATTTGACAAAGGCATTTAAGTTAATAAAAGTAAGCATAGAGGAGTTGTTTTGGAATTTGTCTATATTTTTACAGCACCTTCATTCCCTCAATTTCTGTCCACATTTAATGAAATCCCCAGTCATTATATTTCGTTTTCTGATGGTCCTTACAACTCTTGTTGGAAAAAAAAATGTGGAGTAACATTAAAATAAAATATTGTTATTATTTGTGACAACAACAAATTGCTGTTGCGAAGCTTTTTCTTTTTTTTTGTCGGTCAGTGGATGTTGTTATTTTGGTGTTTTGGGTATTTTTCTTCTATTCTTTGGTAATTGAATTTAATGTTGATGACGGAACATTAACTTTATTTCATCATATTTTTATATTTCACTGTACTTTTTTATTTCGTAGAAAATTTAGAGGTTTTATTTGGTTGATAATTGGGTAAAAGACAAGTGAAATTGTTTATTGGGATATAAACTTAAAAATGGAAGAAATTAGTTATTTCAAGGAAAGGATGTGCGTGTTAATTAAACCCCCCCCCCCCAAAAAAAAATAATAATAATTACAAATGTTAATGCCGAGTTTTAACTAATTTTTTTTAACACATTTTTAAAGAAATGCATTTCAAATATCATTTTACAACACTTGTACCAAGAAAATGTCGCCTAGACCTTCAAAACCTGGAAAGGTTCTGTAAATGTTATCTATGTAAAATTTTTATGCAAAGAATTTGAGTTTATCCTGTTTACAGTTAGAGATGAGTGTAAAATAGATGTACAGATATCGTCGGAAAATATAAGAGGGAAACACCTTTACCTTAAGGGAGCTTTACTGTACTGTGCAGCTCCACTGAAAATTGTTCGTTTTAAAGATTCTGGCTAAAAAATTTAAAAATTAAAAAAAAAAAAGTATTAAAAGGCTATTGTCGGGGTCGACCATTTAATACCCTACAAGACTCCAATTTGCAGTACATTTTAGGCAGATTTGATACTCTTTTGACATAATTTAGATTCCCTTATGAAATATTCCCATATATAGAGGGTAAGATGAGAAAAAACTGCAACAAAGTCAAACGCCATAACTTTTACTTTTTTTAAATTTTATTGAATGAAAGCAAAAAATGTCGGAAATAACACCAAATTTTAGAATAAGTTTAGATTTGTTGGAATTGGTCACCTTTGGCACGAACTATGGCCTTCAAACGTCCAATGAAACGGTCACACGCTGCCCGAATGTTGCTCTGCGGTATTTTGGCCCATTCCTAGCGAAACGCTTGCTTGAGGTGACCGACACTTTGTTAATTTTTAGTGCCAAATTTGCTTTCCAAAATGCTCCAGGCACAATATTCCAACTGATTGGCACCTGGAGAATTTGGTGGCCATAATGCGCTGGAAATGATGCGCGGAACCTCATTTTGTAAACATTCTTGGATGGCTCGTGCTGAGTGCGATGGTGCTGAGTCCTGTTGGAATGTCCAAGGTCTGCGGCAAAAATGTTTGCGTGACCAAGGCTTTAATACACGCTCCAGAATATTTTCGCGATAATATTCGTAATTTATTCTGATGCCACGTTCGATTAATCGGCTGTTATGGCGGTCCACACCATCACCATGCCCGGCGCTTGAGTTCTGGTGGCCAACGGAAGGGGCACATTTTCAGCTGACCAATCATTTTGTTTGTTTACAAACTGCTGGACAACGAATGTTTTCTCATCGGAGCGGAGAAAACCAAATTCGGTAGTTCACCACCTCCGGCCAAGCGAAGCAACTCTTTAACTCTTTTGAGTCTATTTTCTTTTTGTTGCGTGTAAGTTCTTGCACTGTTTGGAATTTCAATGGCTTTACTCTGAGCTCATTTTTCAATATTTGCCGAATGGAATATTGCGATATGTTCAGCTCAAGAGCCATTTTTCGGCCACTGTGACGCAGGTTTCGATCAAGTCGCTTCTTTGCTTTTCGAACTATTCCTGCTGATGATGCTGTTTTCTTCCGTCCACTTCTTTGACGTCGAGCTACGCTACTAGTACCACGGTAACGAGCGATGGTTCGAGACACAAAAAATTTATTCACATTTAATGTGGATCTTCATAGAATCACTTTCTGATTTGATTTATGAATGTCAGTCCGTATGTCCGTGTATTCTTATGAACATATGCACTCTGTAACAGCAATATTTGGGGAAATATATCAAATGCAGCTCAGAAATACCTTTGCTAAATTGTATCCAGATCGGTTCAGATTTGGATATAGCTCTATATGTTCGATCTACCTTTTATTGTGCACCAAATGTCTAATATTTGCCCAAATGGGATGGAATTTGGCACATACGACCGAATTGAATCGTTTTGAGAATTGAGAATTTGGTGAAGATCGTTTCAGATATAGCTATAGCTTCCATATATATTGTTCATCCGATTTGTTGTATTTGTTACTCACATCCATAATAACTTTAATTGCATGCCATGAAAACTCTAAGTGCGTTCTCCAACAGATTTAAATATTTATCCAATTTCAAATTTGTTGTCCATTAAATGTGTAATATCAACCAAACTAGGATAGATTTTGGCACATACCTAATTCAGAATAGACGCATATATGAGAAAATTGATCAAAATCGGTGCAGATTTTACACGATTTTGATTTAAGTTTTCTCAAATCAATAATTGTTATTTAATTTAATGAGAGGTCACATAAATCATACAATCAATATTTGGTTAAATGGTCATTTAATTCAACGAAAACATTTGACTATGTAGTCTGTGAAATATTGGAGGATGTAAACAGTACGCTGAAAGCTTCAATTGCCGGCATTTTGGTGCTGAGAAAATGGCAGGAGAGTATATCAAATGGTTTCTCTTGCTCTCAGAGCCGACGCTACGAAAGTCTACCCCAACAATTATTTTGTTACAACTACGGACATTATCATTATACACAACATGCGTAGCAGACATGTCTGATAGCTGTTAAATCAATAAATGCAAATCTCCGAATTTCAAAGTCACTGTTTTCCTTTTATTTTGGAAACCGAAGTTAAAATGGCGTTTATAGTTGTCTACAGCCCGCCATGAGAAAATTACATTTGATTTAAATTGTGGAACTACAATTAAATGAAAAGCATGCCAAAAAAATTCTAAATATTTAATGAGGGAAAATAGGGCTCCCGTTTTATTGAACTCCTCATAGAAGTCCCCATGTATGTCTTATTCAAAAGAATTTGTCAAAAATTAACATTTTACACGGCCTGTGGTTGCATCTTGACTATTTGCATTAAATGTTATTAAATGTTGTGTACCGTTATGTTACAAACTCAACACTCACCAGTACATTTTTGTACAAACTTACAAAATATGATGGTTTTCCAAGGGTATGGGACACACAAGTTCTATCATCAACAATCCAAAGAATAATAACAACAACACAGCTGAGCAAAGCAACTAGTAAAGAATATATTGAATGGTGCATTCAAAATAGAAGTTGAACAGAAACTCTAACAGCAGTTCACAACAGACATGTCCGAAACGAACAATGTTTGTATACAACAAGTTGTAAGTCCTATGGATAAATATGTTGCACGGCAACCTCATTACGTTTAATGAAGATGGAGACGTTGTTTGGATGTGTTTGTGCTGGTCTGAGACACATATTGGTTGTACGCATATGGCGCTGACAACAATGCAACTCAAGCTTTAGTCGCTCTCCGAGTGTGAACTTAAACGGGTTTTTGTTTAAAGCGGATGCCGGAGTTTTTTTGTGCGTAACAAAATATCTACAGCATTTCATGCATTTTTTAAAATCGCTCTACAAATAAATGAAAGTTAAATTCAGTGTTAGTGAAAATTCGATTTAAAGTGAACAAAAAGTGACATAAAAATATATATTGCTCTGTACCAAAAACAACACAAACTACTAGTCGAAGGAAAGGCAAATAAAAGAAGAAAGAAAGTGAAGAAGTGGAGTTTCTCAGTATGAAAGTGCTGTGATAAGTTGAAGCAGCTACGAATTTCAAGATTAAAATAAAATAGCAAGCTTTAAAGAAGTTTGATGCTTAGCTGGTGCGTAAGGATGTTGCAAAGTTCTACAAAAAGGCGATGTTACTTGTGTGTGCGTCAAATGCGGATAGTGGTCTTGTGAGTATTTACTGTTATTGTTTACGTTTTGTTTTTACGTGGAATACAGTGTGAGCCGCAATTATGCTTCAAATGGTTGTTGTAAATATTCAAAGAAACATTTTTAAATAATTTTTACTTTGTGGTGGAAAGGGAACATGAAGAGTAGCTTACCGATATCGTCAATTTTCTCACTCTACTAAAGATTTATAATATTATTATGATGCTACTATTTTGTCCAATTTCATATTTTATCTGGGAAGAATATTATTATTCGTTGAAAGTTTTAATATATGTGGAAGAAGAAGTTATCCGATATTTTTCATCTTCGAACTCCACTTTAGTTTTATAAATGTAAGCAGAAGCTATAATCGGGCAGTGCCGATCACGAGATACCCAGATATACAGTAAAGTTCCGAAAACTTTTGACTAACTAAAACTCATTCCAACTATCGGGATCGTCCCCTAATTTTTAATTGTTAGGAATCATAAATAATGCACCAATATCTCAGGGGGAGGGGGGGGGGGTAATTTTTCTGTCTTCATTGTCAATATTAATTCCCGTCATCCGAACAACCCTAATATAACTAAAACCAAGATTTTAAAGATCATCTCCAAAAGTTGTAGGCGTCTATTCTAACCAAAAAGGTTTCTTTTTTATAGAAGAACAGTCTTTCTTTTCGTAGATCTTTTTATAGAGATCATGGATTCCTCATTTAAAAGACAAGTTCATTCTAAAAGGAATGGTAAGTTCCCCAAAATATATTAGGAGGTCTTCTTAAATAATATTAAAATAATTAACCAGGGCCTTCTTAATGAAGACCTACAATAATTGTTCTTCTTTTTTCTCTTCTACTTCTCATATAATTCCAGAAGGTTTTCCCATTGAAGACTGCAAGATATTTTCGTAGACGATAGATTCCAAAAAAAGAAGGGAATTTGGTTTGGTTAAAAACATGTGATAATTTTTAGAAAAGCTGGAAATTTTCACATTCGAAGTCTAGAATAACTCCCATAGAAGCGCATGGGTCACCTTATATAGGACCTGTCATAGAAGACAAGAACTTCTTCCAAAAGAAGGACAGATGGTCATCTCTCATGAAGACTACAATGTCTTCTCATGGCAGGTCAGAGGGTCACTTCATAGAATTAGAACGTCTTTTTCTCATATAAGTTCAGAACGTAGAAATCAAGGAGAAGGGGTTCTTATACCACACCAGAACGTTTTCCCATAGAAGAGCAGAAGGTTTCGACTTAGAAGTACAGAACATAACTTTTTCATAGAAGGCAAGAAGATCCGAGAGTCTTCTCATAGAAAACCATAAAGCCTTCTCATAGAACACCAGGTTGCCTTCTCATGAAAAACTGGAAATTCTTTTCATAGAATACTTAGCAAACCAGAAGGTAGGTAGTGGATCAGAACTTCTTCCCAGGAGAGGAGAGCATCACCAGAAGGTCTTCTCACAGCAGGCTGGAGGAGCAACTTGTACAAGGTCACGACTCCTTTTCGTATGAGGCCAAGAAACCCAGAACGTCTTCCCATTACCTACCTTCTTGGTCTTCTTAAAGACCAAAAGGTCATACTTTTTTACATCCTCCACAATACATATTATGGAGGGTATATTCAGTTCGTCATTCCGTTTGTAACTTATCGAAATAATAATTGTAGACCCAACAAAGTATATATATATCGTATACCCCCCATATATCGACACCGTCCGATGTCCGGGTTTTTTATGATTTTAGCCACATTTTGAAATGGAATTGTCTGAAATACCTCACATAGAGTTCCTTCTGCATACTTCACCCCCTAGAAGAGAATTATCTAAGTAGGTTCACGGTTTAGTATAGGGCCCTCATAACGGTGCCCCTAGATATTCGGTGTTTTCACGATTTGTGCGACATTATTCACAAGAATTGTTTCAAATTTCGTGTATAAAGTTCGACGGAATTTTTTTTAAAATTTTCAAGTTTCTTCCAAATGGCGGATGTAATAAAAAGTTCGGCCCGGTCGAACTTAGCTGTTTTTTTACTTGTAGACATCTTCAGTCCAGGACCTTCACGTGAATTTCAGAAGGATGTGAAAACAACTTCATTTGAAAATCTTTAGTTGAATTTTAGAACGATTTAAAGACGAATCTAAACATTGGTTTCTGAATCGATTGAAAAGCACTTGAAGCCCTTTCCGCGATTTAGTTTATGTTCATTAGCAACTTGTCATGGTATGAGTGTTTGGTATCTTATATTTTCATTACCTAGTTCAGGGTGGATACATATTTTTGATACGTTGAGACATTCTGTAAAACTTAGACGATTTTTCCCATCCTTGTTAGATAACTGGAAATGAGAAGATATATTAAGTTGGAATTTGAATTCATTGGAAGGTCTTTTATAAATCTAAGTCTAATTGAGATTTCTTTCATTTATTGGAACTTTGTCCAAAGGAGGTATTTTATCAACAGAAAGTCACTTGAGTGGTATTCTATCTATAGAAGGTCACATGTGTGGTCTTCTCTCTACAGATAGAAGATCACTTAAGTGCCGTCTATAAGTCTGCATATATGTAGAAGACCATTCATGTGACCCTCTATAGATAGAAGAACACTCAAGTGACCTTCGCTAGATAGGAACCTACTTAAATGGATATTTACACAAATATACGAAGCTATCTTGACCTTCTATTGAGAAAATAAAAAAACTCCTTAAGAAAAATAAGCCAGTGGTTACCAATAAATTGAAGACATCGGAAGTAAATTTAAATTTATAAGAGATCCTCTATAATTAAACGACTATCATATGACCTTAGTAAACAGAAAACTGCTTGAGGGACCCTCTCATACGAGTTATATCACTCAAGCTGACTTTTGCCGATAAACATCAAATCAAACAATTGATTGTAGATAAAGAAACACTAATGGGAACCGGGTATAAATAAACTAAAGACTGTTAAAATAAAAATAAAATGTATATACATCCCCAGTGTAATACCCCTATATTGCATTCGATTCCAAGGATTTATTACTGGATATTTGCAACCAACAGGTTCTGCTTTGCTCTGTTTTGGAAGGATTCACATGAAAATAATTGGTAATTAATTTGGTATTTATACCCTACAACACTATGTGTTGGGGGTATTATAAGTTTGATTGGGCCAGAATTTATGTAACACCTCGAAATATTGGTTTCCCATATAGGAAAGTATATATTGATCTTCCTAGCTCGCCGAGCTGAGTCGATCTAGACATGTATGTCCGTCCGTCCGTCTGTCCGTCTGTCCATGTTAATTTGTAATCACGCTACAGGTCGCAATTATGACCCTATCCTTACGAAATTTTGCATGAAGGTGGGGTTAGGGTCAGAATAGAAGCCTATTTCTTTTGGAGATAATCGCCAAATGTTTAGGGGATGAAATGGACCAAATACTGAAAAAATGTCGGATTTTGCAGTAGCTATACAGGTCGCAATTATACACCAATCGACGGAATTTCGCGTGTAGTTAGAGTTTAGGGCAGGGAAGAAAACTACCAATTTGGGTGGTCATCGGATAATATTTAGCGGGTAAAATAGACCATATCTTTTGTGTTAAAAAAATTCAAAATTTTTCATTAAACCGCGAATGACAAGGTTACTTCTGATCTTTACATTCATGTTAATATCCAACAAATCGTATATATAGCAAAATATGTGCGATATACATGTCTATCAAAGAAGATATGCTTGAAAGATCTCTTATATGTCGAGAACGGCTGAACTGATTTCCACAGGTCTCATTAATTCAGAATGACCTCTTGGCAGGAAAGAAAAAACGTCTAAAAAATCGCATATAAATATCTCTCTAAAGATGAGAGAGATATTTATATGCGATTTTTTTGATTTTGTAACATTTTCTCATATTTTTTCAATTTTGTCATATTTTTGACATATTTTCATTTTGAATTAAACATTTGGTAATATTTCTACAGCTAACAAAACTAAATAGTTAGGATATCAGGATATCATATACAGATCGCATTTATGGCCAGATCCTTACGAAATTTTGCGTTGGGATAAGATGAGGGTCGGAATAGAAGCCTACTCTTTTTGGAGATGATCGTCATATATTTAGGGGTTGAAATGGACCAAAAAACTGCAAAATTGTCGGCAGGTCGTAATTATCGCCCGACCCTCACGCACATTTGCATAGCAAAAGCCAAGCAGTTTCGGAGGCCATCCAAAAATATTCAATGTTTGAAATAGTTTGCCAACTTTTGTAGGCAAAATACGAAAATGTCCATTCCAGTGACTTTTTGGAGAATTCCCAAATACGGGAAAGACGCACTTCTGGCTATTTCGTTAACGCTGATTTCGTTGAAGATTATAGTCAAATGTCTGTATCTCATATAGATGCGTTTCAGTCAAAAACCAATAATAAATGTTAATCTTTTGCCACTTCTGAGAGATTATACGTCTTTGGGAAATATTGGTTCCAGATCTAGGAAGACCTTTTACGTGCAACATCTACCAATAAATTGGAAATGAGCAAATTAGTTTAAGTTGCTATTATTCGAAAATTAGAGAACGAAACCTAATGGTTTTCTTTTATTATTTGTCACAATATCTTGGGGAATTCTTTCGAGTATTTCGCCTATATAAACTGAATCATTTATTATAGTGTTGTAGGGTATTCAACGGTCGGCCCCGCTCTACTGTAGCCTCTGCTTACTTGTTTTCTCTAAGATTTTATTTCTCTCCTGTTAATCATAAGCAGTAGTTCTAGTACCAGTAGCAAAAGCAAATAGACAAAGCGAAATTCCAAAAAATGAGCATAATATCACTCGAAAAAATCATTTCCAAAATGAGAGTTGGTGCAGCCATTTCCTCTTAATTAAAAATTTTGTCCACTCTAGAGTAACCGGTTCTGTTTCATTTAATTGTTGTTGTTGGTTGTACTTTTACCTCTGAAGCAAATCAAATCAATTCATTAGTGTTCGCCTTTTGGAAGCAACTCATCGGAACTCAATAAACAAAATATCTACAGAAATTTCTACTTAAAATATCTTTTATAAGTCATGTAATTGTTGGCAATTTTTTTGATTTTTTGCCATTTGATGTTCCGTCTGTTCCGAAATTAATTTGTGTGAATCGCAGTGATTGTTTTGCAAATATGATTTTCAATTATTTCTTTGTAGGAGTGAGTTGTTTGTTTTGACTTAATGCACTTAAAATTTGTTTCCCTAATTGGCTGTTAAAAGTAACACGGAAAGGAACTAAAATAAAGGAGTATAATGAAACAAGTCGAATTGTATCTAGAATTAGTTACAAATTCTGATTGGTAGACTTTTGAATACTCTCTGATGTATGTCAGTACATTTGTTTGCAATTTCCTCATTATCCTGAAAAACCAAGTTTCCGTGTTTCAGACAAAAACAAAAAAAAAAAAAAAAAACATCACTTCAAGAGTTATATTACTGGAGTTTTATTTTTGTTTGTTATTTCCCAATAAAATAAACTTTGTTAACTAAAATTTATTTCCCATTACCTTATATATTCTATACTTGCCTATAAACAACTATGAATTTTTGCTTGGTTAAATTTTTGTTCTACCAATTTTTTTTCAACTTTAACTAATTTCCTAGATATTTTATCCAAAGCCAAAAAAAGTTCCTTCTTATTGCTCTAAAAGTTCCAAAACAAAAAAACCCAACTCTCAAAATTGTAATCATTGTTAAAGTTTTCCACTTAAATTTTGCTGCTTTGGCTGCCTCTGGTTTAGGAGGTTTTTTCCTCTCGATTTTTTTGTTTGTTAATTTCATGTATTGCTTTTTGATCACCCTTCCCTTGTGTATGTGCATTGTTTTTTTGTGTGCTTTTTTTGTTAGTTTCGTTAATATCTATTAAAATGTTTCATAGCCAGACAGAAGGATGTGGATACCTCTCCATCTATCCTTTTTTATTCGATGGCTGTTCAAAGTCAGTTTTTTTTTTGTTTTATCGGAAATATTTTTTGCTATAGTATTTTGTTACGTACATCTTAGGTTGTACAAAAATTTACGACATTGTTATGTTAAGATATTTTCTCGTCATGGATATTATTAAAATTTGTTTTTAATAAAAGTTTTTTCATGCCACTGAACTGGGAGACCAATTTAAATTGATAAAAGTTTATATCAAAAATTAAGACTTAACGTTATATAAAATAGTGAATGATTTTGGAAATTTCAACAGATGGACATGGGTGGGGATGGATGGCATTCCTTCTGAATCCAATGGGGTACGAAACGAATTTTGAAGAGACATAACGGAACAATCTATTTTTCTCCAAAATATCCTTGTAACTGTAACTTATGTTAATCCTTATATGATCAGCTGTGGGTTCAAGGTTTTTTATCCCCTTCATCAGTTTAAGGGTATATTAGCTTTGTCATTTTTTTGTAACTCCTCAACATATTCATAATAGACCCTACAAAGTATTTTTTGTAACTCCTCAACATATTCATAATAGACCCTACAAAGTATATATATTATGGATCAGCGTATAATTCTAAGAAGATCTAGCGATGTCCATTTGTCTGTCTGTCCCTCTGTCTGTTGTAATCACTTTCGAACTGTAACTGTAATCTTTCGAACGAATTGAAGTAGAAGGCTAAAATTTAGGATACAAGCACACTTTACCTGTAGGCAGGTTAAGTTCTTAAATGGACAATATCCTCCCACATTTTCGTATAGCCTCCATATAACGGTACCTCCCTACATTCGGTATTTTGATGATATCAGCAACATTATTTACCGGAATTATTTCAAATTTCGTATTTGAAGTTCGTAATGGGTACTACAGCCTATGACAAAAATTGTTGTATGCAGATCCATGTTTTCGCATAGCGGATTTCATTTAAATGGTAGTTTTCGGATTTTTTTTTTTTTGAAAATTTTCAAGTTTCTTCCAATTGATGGAGGGTATTAAAATTGGGACCGGTCGAACTTATCTGCTTTTTTACTTGTTTTTTTTTTTTTTGTATCTCGGATTGCACTTTCAGAAATTCAATTTTTTCCATATTATTCAGGTGCCCGGAAATTAATACCAACGGATATTATCCCCATTGAAAATATGGGAATCCTTTTGCGAAACCAAACAAGGCTTAAGTTGAGTTTAAGGGCTATACTCGGATTAACCTAAATTTTTTTTCGTTGGGAAATAACCGATTTTTTTCGACCCGAAAGTTTGGATAAAACTCTATTTTATCTGTACACAGAATGGGTATCTAGCTTATGGAAATTTTTGAACCGGTTTCTGAGCAATACAAGACAATTATGAAAAATCCCTTAAATATCGAAAATTGACCTATTATGGGGAAATAGAATTTACATTGTACATTATAGCCTTTCTAAAATGGTGCCATAGGTGTTGATATCTCTTGCAGTTCCAAATATATTGAATTTAAAATCGGAAGCCAGCTACTTACAAAAGTTATAAAGTTTAGCAAAACAGACATTTGGTACCATTTTCGAATGGCAAGAGTATAGGCTGTGGTATGTACATTTGAAGACCCCATTATCGGTCCATTTACGACTTCTAAGGGGTTTATCAAAACGTAGGATTTTTAAAAATGCTCCGGAACCGGTTCAAACAACCCTATCGTTAGAAATGCCTACCACTACCTACATATATTAATTTCCGGTTGCTTTCACATTGTTTTTTTACGGTACCCACGATATTCGGTACATTGATAATTGTAGCCAAATTTTTCAATGAAATTGTCTGAAAATCCACACAAGGAGTTCTATCTAAATACTTTACCACCTTGAAGAGAATTGTTTGTATAGGTCCACGATATCGTATAGCCCCCAAACAACGGCAGCTCCGATATTCGGTATTTTGATGATTTTAAAAGACATTATACCACCATATAGTGATAAGGGTATTATGTCTTTGTGTATTTGTTTGAGGATCTTCATAGAAACACTTTCTGAGTTGATTTATGCATGTCAGTCCGTCCATGTATACTTGTGCAAAAAATGCAGGTCGCATTTATTATTCGATTGAGATGAAATTTTGCAAACAATAATTGTTTGGCCCAGGGATGAATCTTATTGAAATTGGTGGTAATCGGATCATGTTTAGATATAGCTCCCATATATCTTAAACCGATTTCGTGTTAGTTGTGAACCAAATGACCTGAATCTTGGTAAATCCAACCGAATTCCGAATTTAGAAAAGAAAATCGGTTCAGATATAGCTATAGCTCCCATGTATATGTTTCATCCGATTTTGTGGTTAAGTCCATCACATGTGTAATATGCACTAAAAATGATATTTGGTACCAGATATCAGATACAGCTCTTAAATGAGTGTATCAAATTTTATCATCGGTTCAGGTTTGAATATAACTCCCACACATATCTTCGACCGATTTCATGTTAATTGTGCACCATATAGCCAATATCAGTGCAAATGTCCTGGATTTTGGCATATCTGACCGAATAGTACATTAAATTTGGTGAAAATCGGTTCAGATACAGCTATAGCTCCCATATATATGTTTCATCCGATTTGGTGGTCCCTCACATTCGTAATATGCATTCGACAACAATGATTTCTTATTGAGCTCGACAATTGGTATCTTATAGAGCTCGGAAATACCTCTGCCAAATTTTATCAAAATCGGTTCAGATTTAGCTAAAGCTCCCGTATATAACTTCAACTAGATTTCGTGTTAATTGTACACAAAATGGCTAATATCTGTCAAAAAGTCCTGAATTTGAGTTTTGCCTTGTTAAGGCGAAGATCATATGTTTTATGATTTATGTGTTTGTTTTCTCTTTCGAGACGAGCTTAATGATCTTGATCTTGTAAGCCATCATCCACACCAAATATGCCTGATGAGCCGCTTAAACAACGGCGAAACGCGTCGCATAGTGGTGAGTGTGTGATAGTGTCTATCTGGCTTTCCTTTTCACTGCAAAGTTCAGATCATTAAGTCCTGAATTTTAATTCATCCACCGAATACAGTCTAGAAGCAAGTACATTTAAAGAAAATCGGTTCAGATATAACTATAGCTTCCATATATATGCTTCATCCCATTTGGGGTTTTAAATCCCTCACATTCGTAATATGCTTTCATACAGCTCGGATATACCTTTGCCAAATTTTATCGTGATCGGCTCAGATTTGGATATATGGGGGCTATATATAACTTCAACCGATTTCGGGTTAATTGTGCCAGATATCTTACAGAGCTCGGATATACTTTTGCCAAATTTTATCGAGATCTGCTCTTTGCAAATAATGGCTAATATCAGCCCAAATTGAGTGAATTTCTGACGTACGTTTCCATTTTGTGGAACTCGGCTCCGGTATATGTTTTTTTAATATAATCCTTCTCGAAGTGATGCCATGCACTTTATAGCAATGTTTTTTGGTATAAAAGATTAAAATGTCTCCGTCAAATTTAGTGAAAATAGATTCAGAATTGGATATTCCTCACATATATCAGTTTCCTCTGGAACCAAACTATAATTGCTCTAAAGCCAAATTTCGATAGGTGGTGTTTAACTCAGGGGAGTGGGGCGAAAGGCTTCGATAGCGGTGGTTACAACAAGAACTCCCCAGAGTTATTATGTGTGATGTGAGGTGTTGTGTAGGTGAGAGGTTTGGTGCAGTGCGGGTGATTCGCGCGTGTGTAGGATAAAAGAAAGACAAAATCAAGAAATGAAACAAAGATAAATTAGTATTTTTCTAAATATAATTTATGCTTTATTGTGACTCTTTCTTTTCAAACGACAGAATTACCTCTTTTCAATTATGGTGTGTTGGCGACAGTGGCCGTGTTGGGTTTCGTTTCAAAGACTAAAGACAAGTGAACGCAATGGTTCTGAGTGACCGCTGAGGGTCCCATGTCTGTTTACTAATACAACTACAACTACTTCCAATGAGAGCAAGGTGAGCCTACCGACAACAACCAATGCCCAGCGACGATCCGCTCACTACGGTCTCCGCCAGGGGAGTTGTAGAGGAGATGCCTGTGCGCCAATCAGCATCCGTGATTGATCGAGCATTGGAAAGTTGTGGTCGAACGTATCGAACTTATACATTCCGGCCCCCTTGCTAGAACTACGGGTCTAGCAATTAATATAACTTTATTATAAGTTAGGAGAGAACGTAAATTCAGATTCCTAAGTGAGCTATAGTTGCAGATTTTCAAATTATCAAAGCGATATGACGAATTATGAATAGATGCGATTTACTATTACATGTTTAGCGCAAGTGACTATTTCAACAGATTTTGATTATATATGATACGATTCTTTTCTAAATTGGACGATTTCAATTCGTGATGCAAGATTAGGTTACAGTCGCGGGAGGTACTGAACCGGTAAGGATGTACCCGAAAATAGATTTTTGGGCCAGCAACGAATCCAAAACAATTTTTGGAGGCTCAGCTTCTAGAATTTTGGGATACAAGTCAGCGCCAAGTAGCAAATCTATTGAGCTATTATCGAAAGAATCCGCTAAATCTAAGTTAGGAATCCGAGTCTTCAAATTGCTAATAGATGGTGACGAAAACAACTTCCCCTTAATTTTAGGTAAGACTAACGCTTTAGTTTTGACAATTCTAGATGAATTTTTAGGGGAAGACAACTGAAGAGAACAAACTTCCCTTGGAGCAGCAAGTTTAGATTTTTGAATGCCAGTGTGAGTCGGAATTCCAAGAGTATTTCTAAGCCTTTTACTAATAATCGATGCCCTAGAAGAAGGGTCTATTATAGCACGAGCAGTAAAGGATTTACCATCATGGACGATGTTGACTATTGCAGTTCCCAGAAGCACATTATCTAGAATGGTGTTGGGAGACTGGCTATTCGAACTATTTTTTGTAGAGAGTGGGGCTGTTTTAGAAGGCTTTGGACCTCGACTTTTGACTTTGGTAAAAGACGGAGGTAGCTTCTTAGATTTCAAAATTACATTTTGCGATGTTGAAACGACTCTATTAATTTGTGGCCGGTGAAGGAGGCTGTGATGCCTTTGTTTGCACGATTTGCAACTATTTGTGCTGTGACAATTTTTAACAGCATGACCACGAGATAGGCAATTTATACAACACCTATTCTTCTTGACAATCGAAAATTTGTCCTCAAACGAAAGATTTATAAAGGTTGGGCAGAGTCGAAGAACATGACCCTGGTTAGAACAAATGGGACAATTACTATTCGACAATGAATTAGTAGACCGGGGGACACGCACAGATTTTGGCCCATGTGCCAATGGCTTGTTAATGGTGGAACCAGATGTACAAGCATGCTTGGATGCTAACGACCTAGTTAAGTAGCGATGAGGTGAAACACTCTTTGATGGCAACGATTTAGGCAAGAAACTAGGAGAAACAATGTTTGTGGGCAGATTTCTACGTATATGTTGAATACATTGCAAAGTTTGTATTCTTTCAGTGAGGAAAGCATCTAAGTCTGGCCAGGAAGGCAACAACGACTTATTTTTGATACTTTGCTCCCACAAAGTCAAGGTGGTTAAAGGCAAGCGCTGCAAACAGATATGTACAAGAATTGGATCCCACTGATCCGTGGCGACGTCATAGACGGCCATTGCAGCAAGACAACTATTTATTCCACTTTGAATATTTTTCAAACCCGAACAAGTTTCGATTTTTAGTGTAGGAATATCAAACAAGTTTGTGATATGGCTACTTACTAGAATGCGCTTATTATCGTACGCATCCATCAAAGCTTTCCATGCCAATGGAAAACTGCGATTTGTGAGTGGAAATCTGCAAACGATTTCGCGAGCCTCACCGGTAGTCTTCTGCCTAAGATAGCAGAAACGTTCAATATCTGTAAGGCGTGCATTTTTCACAAATAGGGTGGTAAATAAATCGCGAAAGGTAGGCCAAGAAATAAAATCTCCAGCAAAGATTTCGATATCAATAGGCGGCAATACAAGAGAATGACTATGGTAGGGTGGATTGGAGCAACTATTATTGGGGGAAGATTCGGAGAAAGCATCAACGGGTGAAGAAACAGACTGCACAGGAACCGATGAGTTAGGTTCGCTCGAAAGCAAGCCTGAAGGTGGTGTAACACTATCACTATTAGGAGGAGGAGCTATAGCAGAACAATTCTCATAGACGGGTGATTTGAGACGAGCCAGATGCCGCTTAATTGTGGTCAAATACCAATGGTATGCGATAAATGAATTATTATATTTATCCTCAACGCCATCCAAATTATCAACCTGTGCAGTCTCGGATGCCGTGAGGTAGTTTTTGCACTCAGTGTAAGTGCTCAAGACCTTATCCCACAATTCTTGAATTTCCGAAATTCGAATTTCAAGATTACATACAGTGAATTGAGATTCTTTTATCTGTTCGAAGAATTCAACAGATTTGAGAAGTGTGTTAGAAGCTCTAACAAAGCGAGTAACTGGCGTTATCGACATTATGTAACTAGTTTAATATAAACTACTTTTATGTAAATAAAGGAAATGCGCTATAGCTGAAAGAAATTTAAAATTTAAAAAATTTAAGAAAACCTTCCTCTGTTCGACAAGATGTACTAAGAATGGTAGTAGACTGATGTAAGATGCTCCAATAGCAACGAATATTTGTCTCAATATGTAATTGTAATTACCAATAAGTGCAACAAAATTCAATGATATGGCAAAATATTTAATATTACTGGTCCAAATTTGTTTTAGTGTATGCCAAAAATAGGGTGTATTATTCCAAAAATACCAAAATCCTACTGAGAGTCACAAATATTACAAACAACTATTAAATAATTGCCCAAACAATCACAAGAATAGCCACAAAACGAAAAATTTCAACTAATATATGTTTCTCGAATATGTGCAAAGAATGCCGAAGGTAGGGTGAATTTGTCCAAAAATTCCAAAAACCCAACGTAGAGTTTCAATTGATCAAGCATAAGATAATTAATATTTTAATTTGTGCAAAACTAGACAAAAAAACGATTAATTTTCACCAATATGTTTTGCTAAATATTTCTGCAAAGAATGCCGAATGTAGGGTGAATTTGTCCAAAAATTCCAAAAACCCTACTACCAATCAAAAATATTTCAGAAAATTATCTAAAAATAATTTCTAAAATTAATTACAAAAAATTCACAATTTGTGCTGTTTTATCCCACTGTGCCGAACCAACAACGGATATCGCACAAAGAGGAATAAAACACAAGCGACGTCGGCAGAGAAATTACTATGCGTAAGCAGCTACGCACCCACACAAGAACCGACGCAACAAACGATCCAACAGTGAGAGTTGGAGATCAAAACAATTTGTTGTTATTTCTATTGAATATCAAACCGACGCTAAAAAGGGCGCGTGGAATGATGAGATATTGTTGTTGCAATTTTTGGCAATGTAAATTCTCAAGTGAGAATTGATCTACGTTAAGAAAAAGAAGGAGAATTGCAACAAGTGTTGTTGGAGAGGACGACAAATAAACAACCGACAGAGATGTGGACTGTTATTATATGTGCGTTGTTTTTATAAATTAGAAACAAATTCTCATTACAGAGCTCAGCCTTTAGAGGAGAAAAGAAATGTTGGAGTTAGAATTACAGCACAGTTTGGTTGGTGAGGAATGCAAAAACAAATAAACCAAACGACCGAATGTGATAAAATATGTATGTGTGCTGTAATAACAAATGTGGTGATGCAAATTCTTCTTCAGCTAAGGCGAGGGAGTAGAGATACAACGAGGGGGAATAAAACAACATCAACAACTCTTTAAAGATCCACTTGTTGGATCGATGTAAAATGAATTGTGAGCGAAGCAAAAAGAGATTATTGGATGTTGTTTTTGGTAAATGAGGCTGTCAATACTAACAAATGTTTCGACTTTGGAAATTAGAGTTAGAAAACGAAACAAATGAACGAAGCGGAGCAAGAGCACCAAATATTTTTGTATGATCAACGCGACGACGGATGATCAGTACAAAGAAAACTAATTATTTTCACAACAACAGAACTACTTGTTGTAGGGGAATGCACTTGACTAACACAAGAAGTGTTAATATAAGTCGACCAACTGACTTGTTTTCAAACGAAAGGCAAATGTATGATCAACGCAACGTAGGTTGATCAGTACAACGAATAATATGTGGACTGTATTTTTTGTAGCAATTACACGCGCGTAAAGCAATTGCAATTCGACCATAACTAAACAAATTAATATGCACTAAGAAACGCGAGTAGCTCACTTCAAATAGAAATCTGAATTTACGTACCAGTTTCTTAGTAAAATATGTTGGTGATGATGAGAGTAATCCAGTGATTTCTTCATCCACGATAGCAAATGTTGGCTCGAATCCGGCTCGATACGACCAAATGTTTAACTCAGGGGAGTGGGGGAAAGACTTCGATAGCGGTGGTTACAACAAGAACTCCCCAGAGTTATTATGTGTGATGTGAGGTGTTGTGTAGGTGAGAGGTTTGGTGCAGTGCGGGTGATTCGCGCGTGTGTAGGATAAAAGAAAGACAAAATCAAGAAATGAAACAAAGATAAATTAGTATTTTTCTAAATATAATTTATGCTTTATTGTGACTCTTTCTTTTCAAACGACAGAATTACCTCTTTTCAATTATGGTGTGTTGGCGACAGTGGCCGTGTTGGGTTTCGTTTCAAAGACTAAAGACAAGTGAACGCAATGGTTCTGAGTGACCGCTGAGGGTCCCATGTCTGTTTACTAATACAACTACAACTACTTCCAATGAGAGCAAGGTGAGCCTACCGACAACAACCAATGCCCAGCGACGATCCGCTCACTACGGTCTCCGCCAGGGGAGTTGTAGAGGAGATGCCTGTGCGCCAATCAGCATCCGTGATTGATCGAGCATTGGAAAGTTGTGGTCGAACGTATCGAACTTATACAGGTGGTATGGTCTACTTCAAATAAATTCGTTTTGTTTCGGAGTTCTACTAAATATGCGTGGTGGTGTAGGGTGTCATATAGTCGGCCCGACTTTTAACTTTCCCTTACTGGTATTTATTGAATCCGCCTAGGTCTTCTATTTATAGCAGTCTTTCCACACGTCTTCATTAAAAGGATAACATCTTCTAAGTATTGAATATCTTCTCCAGGTCTTTTACATATCAAATTTAAGTGTTTGATAATGGACATTATATTTTCTGCGGTTCGTATATTTTCAAACACATCCTCTGGTCAACAATATATTGAGAGAAAGTATTCTGCATACCATCTCATCGAATCACCTTCCATTCATGTCCTTTTACAGGTTTTGTTCAAACAGAGGAAGTATTATATTATAATAAGTCCCATGACGTTATTTATTACTATTTATTTCACCCTACGTCCCCAAGGCATCTTATTGGCAAACGAAATTCATTTAATACTTCAAATCAAATAAATAACAAATTATAAACCCAATTAATGCCTTTAATTAAAGTTTATATGGCTACCTTCATCAAGGACTAATATCAACCTATCCTTTCGATTTTCTTTTCGTCTCTTTACGACAAGCTCATTATGGGACACACTCCGAGCAACATTTATTTACAAACAAATATATTCTCCACACACAACCAAGCTGTAACATACCTAAACGAATGCTAGACGGAAATTTAGTTAATTTACCAAAGGAAAGGATGTGTCCAAAATAAACGGGCTTCCATCATTTTCAGTAGCCCAGACAAAAGCCCCCATGGCAAAATGATACCAAATAACACCTACTTCATGTTATTGCTTAAGTACGTATGTGTCTGTGTGCGTGGCTGATGTGGGTACGTTCTGAGACATATCATTTGTATGGCTAATATGAGAACGTGTCCTTTGGCGTTTTTTTTTGGTTCTTGCAGCTACAACAAAACAAACATTACTTATGTTCGCTCCAGTAAAATGCTGTTCAATGGGTTGCATGCCATCATCATCAGAATGGGAGTAAAATGAAGGAATGAAGAAACTCTCTCGTAAAGTGCACCTAAATGTCACTTGATGACTACCAGGCGAACACCAATCATTTGGCTTTTGTTGATGTAACCATTTATTATAATATACACACGTTTTGTTTTTTCTACACTCCCTTTCTAGCCGTGCCCATTTTATGATAATGTGGTCGGGCACAAAATAAATATTTGAATGCGTTGTTTAGAACACGAGTCTGTTCGTGTCACAGTATCCTTTCGAATTTGTATTTATAAGTGTCAGCTAGCGAAGATGGGGGCGTTGGAATTGTTTTGATTAATATCCCACATACACCTATATAATAGCCTGTGTTTTGGTTTTTTATGGTTGCTATTGTGGTGACTGGTCACTAGGAGGTGTTTGAAAATATATCTCAACCGCAAATACCAGTTGAGAGTTTGAAAACAAGTAAGCAAATGCTATAGTCATGCGGGGCCAACCATGTGATACCCTACAACACTACAATATGTTAGAAGCACCCTTATGTCCAAGCCAATTTTGGAAGATTTCGCTTTTGAAATTTTGTCATGGAGCACTGCCCAGATATTGCCCTTACCATTTTGACCAGGGACATGTGTGCACTTCGTCGTGCTGTTAATTGTTGTGGTCCATTTTACAGCTAAATATAATCCAATGGTCATCCAAAAAGCTAGAATTCTTCCCTATCCTTAACTCTCTTCTCAGGCATGTCGATTGGCTTCAATTGTGTGATCACTAATTTTTTTCTGTTTTGGTTCATTTGAGCCCCTTAATATTTTGCGATCATCTCCAAAAGCAAGAAGCCGTTCTGCATCTACAAATTTACACCCATCTGTATGATTTGCTTGTCTACGATATTTGGCTATATTCATCAACGAAATCAGCATAAAAAACCAGAAGTTCGCCTTTTGTGTGTTTCGAATATCGCCTGTAAGTAATGTTGGTATTTTCTTCACACAAAAGTAGTTGTCCATTCTACCCGCTGTCCTTTGGTTCCTATTTGCGACTTTTTAACGGCTGTAAAATCAGGAACATTTTTAGTGGTTGGAGCATTTCAACCCCTAAGTATATTGCGGTCATCTTTGAAAACAATAGCTCTTCTGAGCCTAACTCTACCCTTGTGAAAATTTACATTTCATATTATAAGTCAAATTGAAAAAATTGCATGCGATAAAAAATATGAAAAAATAAAAAAAGTGTCACAAAACACTACAAAATCTATATTTACATCATTATTGATATCCTTTTATGCGATTTTTTTAGATTTTATTCTTTTATGCCAAGAGGGCATTCTGAATTGACGGTCGAGCCATTCATGAGATATAAGCATTTTAGTTAACATCCCCTTCCTTTGTATATATGTATATATTGTACATATTTCGCTATATATATCCGATATATTTGCTATCGGCATCTACGTAACGGTCAGAATTGACCAGATCGTCTATTTGTGGTTTCGCCGGGATTACCCGATGACCATCAAAATTGGAAGGCATCTGCCCAGTCCTAAGCTCTAGCCCCATGCCAACTTCAGCGACAATTGGTCTATAATTGCGGCCTGTAGAGCAACTGCAAAATCAGTTGATGGCCTATAATTGCGACCTGTAGAGTGATTACAAGGTGTTACATAATTTTTGGCCCAATCAAATTTATAATACCCCCAACATTTAGTGTTGTAGGGTATAAATATTCGGGGTTTTTGTTCCACATATATTAATAAAGGATCTTATAAAGGTTCACGATATCATATATCCCCCATATAATGGTATCCCCCAATATTCGGTATTTTGATGATTTTAGCCACATTTCCTAAATGGAATTGTCTGAAGATCCACACAAGGAGTTCTTTCTGAGTACTTTACCCTCTGGAAGATAATTGTTTATATAGGTCCACGATATCGTATAGCCCCCGTAAAACGGCAACCCCGATTTTCGGTATTTTGATGATTTTAGCCTCATTTTTTCAATGAAACTGTCTGAAAATATAAACAAGGAGTTCCCACTGGGGTTGTTTCAAATTCCGTATTTAGAGTTCGTAAAAGGAACTACTGTCTATGACAGAAAATTGTCTATGTAGGTACTGGCATTCGTATAGGCCCCATATAACAGTGCCTTCCTATATTGGGTATTTTGATGATATTAGCTACATTATTTACCGGTTTTTATTTTCAAGTTTCGTATTTTTATATTGTAATGGCTTTTGACAAAAGTTGGCTATGCAGGTCCTCGTCTTCGTAAAGACTATATTCGGTATTTTTAAAATTTTAACAAAATTTTTAAGGGATGTTTTTTTTTTTTTAATTCCAAATCCGTTTCAAATGGTAGAGGTTATTCAAAGATCGGCCCGGGCGAACTTACTGCTTTTTTTTAAAAAGGTGATAATCGGATCGGTATACATTCAACCGATGTCGAGTAAATTGTGCACGAAATGACCAAGTTAAATGACTTGGATTTTGGTACATCCGACCGAATTCAGTTTAGAAGCAAGAACATTAAATTTGATAAAAATTGGTTCAGATATAGCTATAGCTCCCGTATATATGTTTCATCTGATTTGGTGTTTAAGTCCCTCACATTCGTAATATGCATTTGGTACCAGATATCCTATAGAGCTCGGAAATACCTCTACCAAATTTTATCAAGATCGGATAAGATTTTGATATAGCTCACATATATATCTTCAACCGGTTAAATGTGCACCAAATAGCCAATATTAGTCCAAATGACCCGAATTTTGGCTTGTCTGACCGAATTGAGTCTAGAAAGAAGTACATCAAATCTGGACAAAATCGGTTCCGATATAACTATAGCTCCCATATATATGTTTCATCCGTTTTGGTGTTTAAGTCCCGCATATTCGTAATATGCATTCGCCAACAATGATATTTGGTTCCAGATATCTTATAGAGCTCGGAACTACCTTTGTCAAATTTTATCAAGAACGGCTATGATTTGGATACAGCTCCCATATATATCCTTAATCCGATTTCAGATTTATTGTGCTAACAATGTCTAATAACAGCTCAAATGGAGTAAATTTCGGGATGCACGTTTCCATTTTGTGGAACTTGACTAGGATATATATTTTTATACCCTACACCACAAGGTGGTCAGGGTATTGTCTTTGTGCATTTGTTTGTAACAGCAAAAGGAAATGAGATAGACCCATAGTTCTTTTTGATGATCTGCATAAAATCACTTTCTCAGTTAATTTATGAATGTCCGTCCGTCCGTCTGTCCATGTATTTTTGTGAACAAAGTACAGTTCGTATTTATTACCCGATCCAGATGAAATTTAGCAGAAATCATTTGTTTGACCCAAGAACGAACCCTATTGAAATTTGAGATAATCGGTAAAAAATTAGAGATAGCTCCCATATATATCTTCGTTCGATTTGACTTTCATTGTGCACCTAACGTGTAATATCAGCCCGAATAGTATGGAATTTTGCACATACAACCAAATTAGGCCTGAAAATAAGTATGCCAAATTTGATCGAAATCGGTTAAGATATAGCTATAGCTCCAATATATATTGTTCATCCGATTTGTTATTTTAGTCATACGCAGCCGTAATATGCACTGTGTAACTACAATATTTGGGGAAATATATCAGATACAGCTCAGAAATACCTTTACTAAATTTTATCGAAATCGGTTCGAATTTGGTTATATCTCGTATATATAACTTCGTCCGATTTACCTTTTATTGTGCACCAAACGTCTAATATTTGCCCAAATGACACTTATGGCCGAATTGAGTCTAGAAACCAGTATGTGAAATTTGGTGAAGATCGGTTCAGATATAGCTATAACTCCCGTATAGCACTCCGTAACAACGATATTCAGGGAAACATATGAAATACAGCTCAGAAATATCTTTGCCAAATTTTATCAAGATCGGTTCAGATTTGGATATAGCTCCCATATATATATATATATATCTTTATCTGATTTCAAATTAATTTTGCACCAAATGGGCAATACAAGTTCGAATTTAAAAGATACAAATGCTTCGGCATATTTAGTCCTTTGAATTTTAAATTATAATTATAATCATAGCGTGTATGATTGAATTCTCCCATAAAAAAACTTTAAATAATTAAGTGGAGCTCAACTAAATAAGCAAAGTGGTGTAGGGTATCATAAAATCGGCCCGCCCGACTTTAGGACTTTCTTTACTGGTTCTTACTGGTTAAGTTATGGTCCATTTTACCAGTCAAATATTATCTTATGGCCATCCAAATTGGTAGGCTTCTGCGCTGCCGTATCCTCTATCCCCATGCTATATCCCCATGCTAGCTACAAAATCAGGATTTTTTCTGTTTTTGGCCATTCTAACCCCTAAATATTTTGCGATCATCTCCAAAATCAATAGGGTTCTATTCTGGTCCTATTACCACGTCCATTTTAAATTTCGTGAGGATCGGGCCATAATTGCGACATGTAGCGTGATTACAAATTAAAATGGATGGACGGACGAGAGATAGGAAGATCCATACAAAGTTTCCTATGTCGGGAAGCAATATTTCGAGGTGTTTCATAATTCTTGGCCCAATCAAACTTATAATTCCCCAAACACATAATGTTGAAGGGATTAATAACTATATACCAACATATGGTTATAATGTGCTTTAATTAATTAAAAATGGTTTGAATTGTCGAGTGTTTATATATTTTCAGCCAAACACATTACATGATTCGGTTGCGATTTTCGTTCTGTGTGTTTTAGGACTTTTCGCGAAATAATAGTTCCCATTATGCACTTAACTAAAATTTTCACCAACAATTTCTTTACATGTGTTTTTCTGTGGAAATTTCTTTTCAAACCCTGAATTACAGGATCAACGTTACTACCGCCCCTTTTCGTTGGCATATATTTGCTAAATTCACTTGTCAAATTCCTCGGAAATAGAAAGAACATTTCATTCTCACCCAAAAGCACTCCTCTCAAAAGCGATGTAAACAAACACTGCATGTTTACGCTCTTAACGTACCGAAACGTATGGAGCGTATGAGAAATTCTTCATATAAATGTTGTTGATGTGTTGTTGTTTTTTTCTTTCGAAAGCCTTTAAGCTTAAAACTCAAAACGTTTCCCCCTATCTCCTTCAACGATACTTTAGCGCGTAACGTAAACAAATCGTGTGAAAAAAGCAAAACGGTCAAACGATTACAAACAACTCGAGTTGCCCCAAAGTAAAAGGTAAAGCAGAGATTAAGACCCCTGTGGGTATGCGGGCAATACTGCAAAAATACAATTGCTCAGTAGTGGATGGTTGATGGTTGGGGGGTGCTAAAGCGAAAAATAAACTTTGTTTGGAAAGCATACACGTTTTTTCCTTTTGTACGTCCAAGCCATCAGGCAATTGAATGTTATGAAGAAAGGCAAAGGGTGTCGGTAATGTTACTAGGGGAGGAATTAAAAAAAGAGAATTTTTGAAAAAAAAAAAAAAATCCCTAAAGCCCCCAAAATTGTTTGTCCTTTAACATCAACTTAACAGCAGGTTTTGTTCCCTAGCTTTCTTTTTGTTTGCTCTTTGAATTCTTTGTCTCCGCCTCGTCCTGGTGGTAAAGGATAAATGCAGAAACGACCACCACCAAACATTTCAACGACAAGGACATTTGCGTTAATACCACTTTCCGAGTATGCACTTATTTGTGTAGGACTTTGTCTATGATTTTGTATGTGTGTGTGAGAGGGAGTGTAAATGTATGATGTGAACAAGAGACAAATGTTGAGATTTTCATTTTCTCTTTTTGGTGTTCTTTTTTCGGCATTTGCCTGTAATGTTTTGATGTCGACTTCAAAGTGGTCAAGTAATTTACTTGTGAGCTGGGTTTTTTCAAGTAAATGCTGTTGACGAGGTGGGGAAAGGTAGAATTGGAGGATTCTCTTTTCATTTAATTACCCTTAGCTGTATGGGTATGTATATTATTATAGCCTCCACAATCTGGCCAGAGAGGTTTGCCTATATTCGACGGACCCATGTTTTTTTTTTTTTTTTTAAATCAAAGAAAAAAAAATAAAAATTTGGCGGTTGGCAATGTTAATCATTTCATTTGTTCCAAGTAGATTTGTTTACATCAATTTTTGAATATGATATCTCTCAAATGACCGCCTCTGGCGTTGATGACGTATTGTGCCCTTTTTGCTGCATTTTCCATCGTTTTTGTCAACATTTCGGCCGGAATAGCGGCTATTTCTTCACGAATGTTGTCCTTAAGCTCTTCTAGGGTCCTTGGCTTGTTAACATAAACCTTTGACTTTAAATATCCCCACAAGAAGAAGTCAGGCCAGAAGTGGTGGCCAGTCCAAATCACCACTTTTCGACATCAAACAGCCCGGAAACAAATTTTTCAGAAAATCTATTGTTATGCGACTTGTGTGCGGTGGAGCGCCGTCTTGTTGAAACCAGAACTGCCTCATACGCTTTCGACGAAGAATTGACGTCACCAAATTGGTCATCATGTCGCGATAACGCTCCCGATTGATGGTAACAGCATGGCCCTTTTCATTTTGGAAGAAAAACGGCCCAATGACCGTTTTCGCACTAACGCCGCACCAAACTGTGACTTTTTCGTCATGAAGGGGCACTTCTTGAATCTCCTGAGGATTTTTAGTGACGTAAAAACGGCAATTTTGCTTATTTACGGTCCCATTCAATGTGAAATTGATTTCATTGGACATGATAATTTTGTTCCAAAATTGCTCGTCATCTTCGGCCATTTCGATGACTCTTTGGGCCATTCCAATCGACGAGGCTTGTCCGCATGCAACATTCTTTGCGTCAATTGAATTTTGTACGGGAACAAATGCAAATCAATGCGAATAATCCGTTGTAAAGTGGACCGAGCCATGCCCAACTGCTGAGAACGGCGTTTTTGGGATGTTCTTGGGGACCTCTCAACACTAATGGTGTTCTTAGAGGAGCACTTCTCACATTTTTTAATGTTTTAAAAGCACGTTGAGTTTTTAAAAGCACGTTGCCAGATGGGTCCGTCGAATATGGGCAACCCTGTACATATATATCATTTGATACGGCCAAAACGTGCCTAGTCGAAATAATGGTTTTAGACCCTAGATCTCTTTGGACCAAATCCGTTTCTGGACATTTGGAGTCGATCTAGCGATGCCCGTCCGTCTATCTGGCTGTTGCGCGCTATAACTCTCGAAGGATGTATTCGATTTGGTCCAAACTTGGTAAATCGGAATATTATTATGAAACTTAGATCAAGCTCGGAGATTGGCAACATCGGTCCACCACTTCTGGTACCTCCCCACAAAAGGTCAACATTTGCATAGAAAATAATTTACCGCATAGGAAGAGAATGGATAACCTTCGTTTGTTCAAAATTTGTAAATCGAGATATTTGCATTACGGCAAGATTGGGTGCGAGAAGGGAAAACACCCGACTACTTTTTTAGTACCTACCCCACAAAGGGTCAACATTTAGAAAAACCAAACCGCTTATAAAATGTGAAATAAGCATCCGATTCTATTCAAGTTTCACACATAGTAATATTTTTACCATTACAAAATCTTGTGTAAAGATGAAGTATAGCGAACAACTCCTACTGATACGTACTATCGCTCGTTACCGTGATACTGGCCATGGTGTGGGCCGCCATAACAGCCGATGGTCGCTCTCTGGATTCTGGAGGATGTTTAAAAGACTTGGGCAAACATTTTGGCCGCAGACCGTGGACATTCCAACAGGGCTCAGCACCAACGCACTCAGCACGTGCCACCCAAGAATGGTTACAAAATTAGGTTCCTCGATTCATTTCCAGCGCATAATGGCCACTAAAATCTCCGGATACCAATCGGTTGGACTATTGTGTCTGGAGTATTTTAGAAAGCAAGGTTGGCACTAAAAAATACCAAAGTGTCGATCACCTCAAGCAAGCGCTTCACCGGGAATGGGCCAAAAAACCTATTGTAGGGGAGTTACCAAATGGAGTGAACCGACAACTAAAAAAAAAAAAAAAATTAAAATTCTGTTAAAATTTTAAAAACACCGAATATAGCCGTTAAATTGGGGTCTATACGACATGGACCTACATAGGCTTTGTTCGTCATAAGCCATTACCATATTCAAATTCGAAACTTGAAATAAACGGTGAATAATGTAGTTAAAATCATGAAAATATTGTATATAAGGATGTGCGAAGACCTGAACCATCATAGACAATTTTTTTGTCACAGGCTGTACAGGCATCAAATACCAAATTTGAAACAATTCCGGTGTATAATGTCGCTAAAATCGTCAAAATATCGAATTTTGGGATGTACCGTTACATGGTGGCTTCTCAATTCGTTCGAAAGATAGCGTGATTACAACAGACAGACAGACGGACATGGCTAAATCGACTTAGAGTTTTACGCTGATCAAGAATATATATACTTTGTTGGGTCTGACATGAGTATTTCGAGGAGTTACAAACGGAATGACGAAGTTAATATTCCCTCCATAGTATGGTGGAGGGTATAAATATTAATAATAATAATTTACAATTTTGTCCAGTTGTGGGGTAGGTATCAGGTGTCCTATATATCCCAACTTCATACTAGATTTTTTTTTTTTAGTAGAAATATTGGGATGTGTGAAATTTTAAGGGAATCAAATGCTCATTTCGCGTTTGGCAAGCCTCATGGCTATTCAATATTTTGACCCTTTGGAGATCGGATTCTTATCTCGAAATTTGTATCATTTGTGATATTGTCCATTTTTGCACCTGACCTAGCGCTGCCACAAAAATCGGATTTTCGAACCTTGCGAAAATCGAATGATTTTTTCTTTTTCCGTGCAGTCAAATATTTTCTTTAAAAATCTTGTGAGGTTGAACTTGATCTAAGATTGATAATAAAATTACAATGTACCAAATCTGACAAAATCGGATACTCCCTTCGAGAGTTATCGGGCGCAGGAACCAGACTGACGGATGGACATCCCTAAATGACTTCAAATATCCTAAAACGGATTTGGTTCAAAGGAACCTAAGGTCTAAAACAAATAACAATAAACAATCTGTAGCCATATGAGTGAGGATGTAAAAAACTTATATACCGTTAAAGGGAATATGACCCAATTTTTTATGAGCATATTTTTTTTTAATTTTATAACACGTTTTTGGATCGAAGTTAAAAAATAGGTTTTAGAAAACTGAAATTTTAAAAATAATCTTTTGTTGCAAAATGGTCAGGCTTAATATCTTTATTGTTGTTTTTATAAAAACAACGTTTGTTTATTACTGAAGAACGACGGTAATGTTTACCAGGGGGTACGGCAGGGAATACCCTAGGAATACCGGAAAGAGCCACCAATCCTCATATTTGCAAAATTTCATATAATTTCCAATTTCAACTCGTTTTTATTCTATTTTTTTTTTGCAATTTTTCACGTTTGAGTTGTTGTATTTTCTCATTTTTTTCCTTTTTCTTTCCTTTGCTATTCCAGTTAATGAGCCATTTTGCCGGATTTTTGTGTGTGTTTTGAAAGCTAAATGACTTTCCAACATTTTTTGCTTACAAAGCCGTTGATGTTTGTTTCTTGCTACCCTGGCTGTTATACACTACGTTTTGGGCAAAACGAAAAAACTTATTTGCTTTAATTATGTTTTTTCGACGCTAAACCCAAGCGTGTTTTTGTTCGTAAATAAATACTTGGTTTTCTATGTATGTGTTTTCGTTTCTATATCCTCTTACAGATTCATAATTATCTGACTGCAGTAAAAATTTTTTTGTTGCGGTTAAACATTGGTGGTGTGTCACAAAAGAATTTTGCGTTTTTCTAGTTTTAATAAAAATATTATTATTTTTAGGTTTGCAACGGACCTTTAAACAAAAACTGTGAAAGTTAGAATATTATTAAGGTCAAAATGTATTGCAGTAACAACCCTTACTTCGTGAACTTGAACCACAGTGCGTATAATTGTTAGAAACCACATAATAATAATAATAATTAAAATAACTCATACGTCTAGCCGGCTGTACAATTATCTCTATTTGCTTTTCATTCAATTACAAATAATTAATTATTATTTGTTTTTTCTCGTTTCAGTTATGGTTATCAATCATGTGCCGTAATTAATAACAATTATTAGCAGTAATTTCAGGTAATTAACAAAGCAGAGAGGTAAGTGGTAAATAGACATAATGCTATCACAAATCAAATGAACCCATAATATCGTCGGTCGGTTATTATAGAAATAAGAAAAAAACAATCGGGGAAATCGCCATTGAAATAATAATATGGGAATACTATTCGTAAAACACAATATATCGGACCTTGTAATAAATATATATTATTAGTCCTTAGAAAGTCGACAAGAAAAACAAAATATTAAATACCCTACACAACTATGGGTATTTAGAGATCTCCCATAAAGAAATTTATATTGGGAATTTTTGTGAAGTAGATCATAACAACTATGATCCCAATAACATTGCTGTATAGTACATGATATGTCTTCGATAAGCATTATATTAAACAAGTAAAAAAGCTGTAAGTTCGGCCGGGTCGAACTTTGAATACCCTCCACCATTTGTAAAGAATTTGGCAATTTTCAAAAAAAAAAAAGAAGTAAAACAACATTAATTTCGGCCGGGTCGAAGTTTTAATACCCTCCACCTTAGGGTAAAGAAAACATTAGAACCCACTAGACCCGCAAATACCAATTTTTAGACATATTCGTGGGAAAATGTGGCAAAAATCATTAAAATGTCGAACATCGGGAGGTACCGCTATATGGGGCTATATAAAAACGTGAAACTATAAATTTCGCCATATTTAGTTTCGCCAACGAAGCTAGAACCCATTAGGATACACAAATATCAATTTTTAGACAAATCCGCGAAGAAATGTGGCAAGAATCATCAAAATACCGAATATCTGGAGGTACCGTTACCTTTACATTTTCAAGTAAATAAAATCCGTTAAAAAATGCTGTTAAAATTTTAAAAATAACGAATGTAGCTTTTGTATTAGGGTACGACGACGTGGACCTGCATAGGCAACTTTTTTCATAATATTCAGATATGAAACTTGAAAAAAAAAACGGCGAATAATATATGGGGGCTATACGAAGACGTAGACCTGCATACACTATTTCTGTCATATGCTGTAGAAAACATTAGAAACTTCAAATACCTAATTTTCAAAAACAATTTCCGGTCAATAATGTGTCACTAAAATCATCAAAATACCGAATATCGGCTAGGTTCCGTTATATAGGGGCTATGCGAAGACGTAGACCTGCACAGACAATTTTCTGTCTTAGGCTGTAGCATCTATTACGAACTTGAAATAACAAATTTGAAACAATTCCCGTGAATAGTGTAGCTTAAATCATCAAAATAACGAAAGAAGGGAGGTACCATTATATGGAGGCTATACGTACATGGACCATTTTCAATGCCAAAAGTCCTGCAAATTTTACTCAAATGTATCTTACATTTGAGTAAAATTTTATTAACCTACTTCATTTCGTTTAATAGCTAGAGTGATTTCCACAAACGGTCGGACGGACCGACATCGCTAAATCGATATAGAATTTAATGCTGATCAAACGCCATTTTTTTTTTTAATTTTATAGAATGAAAGCAAAAAGTGTCGGAAATAGCATCAAATTTTAGAATAAGTTTAGATCGTTTCAAATTGGTCACCTTTGGCACGAATTATGACCTTCAAACGGCCAATGAAACCGTCACACACTGCCCGAATGTTGCTCTGCGTTCTTTTGGCCCATTCACGGCGAAGACTTGCTTGGGGTGATCGATACTTTGGTATTTTTTAGTGCCAACCTTGCTTTCCAAAATACTCCAGACACAATAGTTCAACGGATTGGTATCCGGAGATTTTGGTGCCCATTGTACGCTGGAAATGAAGCGATGAACCTCATTTTGTAACTATTCTTGCTAATATTCAGCATTTATTCTGATGCCAGGGTCGATTAATACGACCGGAGAGCGACTGCTGTTATGGCGGCACCATCACCACGGCCGGTGCTTGAATTCTGGTGGCCAACCGAAGTTGCACATTTTCAGCTGACCTCTTTGGCAAGTAAA
Source organism: Musca domestica (assembly GCF_030504385.1). Classification (NCBI taxonomy): domain Eukaryota; kingdom Metazoa; phylum Arthropoda; class Insecta; order Diptera; family Muscidae; genus Musca; species Musca domestica. The sequence continues at coordinate 9,504,509 of NW_026712238.1, read as the reverse complement.
CGCGATCATTCTGTTTGTTTACAAACTGCTGGTCAACGAATGTTTTCTTATCGGAGAAAACCAAGTTCGGCAGTTCACCACTTTCGGCCAAGCGGTGTAAGTTTTTGCACTTTTTGGTATTTCAATGGCTTTACCCCGAGCTCATTTTTCAATATTTGTTGAATGGAATATTGCGATATGTTAAGCTCACGAGCCATTTTGCGGCCACTGCGACGCGGGTTTCGATCAAGTCGTTTCTTTACTTTTCGAACCATTTCTGCTAATGTTGCTGTTTTCTTCACACCACTTCCTTGACGTCGGTTTACGCTACCAGTATCACGGTAACGAGCGATGGTACGAGACGCAAAAGATTTATTCACATTTAAATGCTGGGGTGTTCTAACGATATCCACTTGTGGTTTTCCAGCCAAACATAAAGGAATCACACTCTCACGCTTGAATTCCATCACGAATAACCCTTTTTCTGGAAATTCTCACCAAAATGATTTTGTACGCTTGTAAACAATATAATGAGCTATCACTGGAATAATTTTAACAGCTGTCAGACGAGTGGCTTAGAAATGACATCAGTCTGAAATTGGTTGCAGTGTTTTCATCTCACCCTATATATATTTTGTGGGGTCTAGAATGTATATTTCGAGGTGACAAACTTAATGTACCTTCCGTACTATGGTGAAGGGTATAAATATTTTTATTGGAGCAATAGGTATATCGGACCGAGCAACAGATATATCGAACATAATGGTAAAATTCGGTTGAATATGAAAAAATATATTCAATTTTACCTGATATTATATATATGGTGAACAATAACCGTAAAATCGGATGAAGATGTATATCGAAGCTATATAAAAATCTGAACCGATCTCGATAACATTTTGCTGTGGTATTTTCGAGCAGTATCTGATGCCTTGTATCAAATATCATTGTTGTGGGGTGCATATTATGCATGTGCTGGACTCTAACACAAAATCGGATGTAACATGTACAGGGTTGCCCATATTCGACGGACCCATCTGGCAACGTCATAACTTTTGACAGAGGTGTCACATCGCTTAATGACATACCGCGTTTGAAGCGTCACTCCAAGCAGATTTTTACCATGAACCAATACACGCCACGCGAGCGCTCTGAAATAGTTGACATTTACATTCAACAGAAGAAGTCAATTGTGAAAACTCAACGTGCTTTTAAAACATTAAAAAATGTGAGAAGTGCGCCTTCTAAGAACACCATTTTTGACTGGTAAGGCTCTTTCTAATCCGAAGAGGCCATATAAAAGTCGACCAAGGCGATCGGCCGAGAATATCGCTGCCGTACGAGCCAGTGTTGAGAGGTCCCCAAGAACATCCCAAAATGATTTGCAGTTGTTCCCGTAGATATATATGGGAGATATATCCTAATGTGAACCAATCTTGACAAATTCTGAAACACTTATTTCAGCTGTATCTGATATTTGGTACCAAAGATCATTGTTGTGGAGTGCATATTATGATGAAACATATATATGGGAGTTATGGCTATATCTGAACTGATTTTCACCAAAAAAATTAAGGTAGTCGTTTCTAGGATGAATTTAGTCGTAATTGCCAAAATTCTGTGCACTTGGGCTGAAAGTACCAATTTAATTAATAAAATTTTTTTTAATAAAATTTAATATAAATTTTCATCCCTTAATATTTCAAAATATCAAAACACCACCCCTTCCAATTAATGATGTGGCCAGATCCCTGAACACGTACAAAATCCTTATTTTTCGACGGTTTTTTTTAATATAAAATTTACGAGAAGTCCTGTTTAGAAACAAAAAAGGAGAATAATTTCTAAAAATTCAATTCACTTAATTACTATGTCTGTTAATCCCAGATATTTGTTAGGTAACTGTAGGTAGTATTCCAAAATGAAATGAATGAATCCTTTCCTTCTTTCCCTCTTTTTTCCAACCATATCCCTTAGAATGACGGCTTTCACATTATTTGAAATGCTTCCTTCATTATACAAATGATTTTGTTAGAACTTCAATGTCATGTCAGGGCAGAAAAAAAAATCATTTCAAAATAGAAAATGATGCCAGTCAATGATTCCTGCTACAGTTTTACAAATCAAACATCAATTTAAATGTGAATACTACTTCTGCTGTTGCTATCCATCTAAGGCTATGTACTTTTCAAACATTGAAATGGATTAGAGCTTTTTTGTTTTTTGTTTATCCAACTGACTATGATGACTTGTCTGTCAGCAGATAGAAACACATTTCGCACACACACAGATGCACATAAATTCTACCCCAAATCCCTAACACATCTTCATATTCAATTTTCATTAAATCCAAAAATTCAAATGAAAAATTCATAACATACCAGCCATGGTATTATGAAATTTTCACATTTTCATTAGTCGTTTGGTAAATGGTTCTTTAATATCCTACTATTTTATTTTCGTATATAAGACTCTTAGGATGTTTTTGTCATGGCTGCTGTTGCTTGCATCCAAGCTCTATCTGGCACATAGATAAATACCTGCTCTTTCATAATTTTTCAATGTGATTTATGATTTGGTATAAATTAAAATTTCACAAAACTACTCTCTGGCCAAACCCCTTTTTATCCTCAGGTTGTTTTGCATCTTTGTTAAGACGATATTTCTTGGAATTTTCTCACTCACACACATACAAAGGGAGAGAGAGTGAGAGAAACTACAGATGGGGGAAAGACACCTGAACAATCCAAGTAGTGATTAATGTTTTCTAATTTACGTTTTTCCCATAACCAAATGGGAGCGATCTATTAATAGACGATGAACCAATGTGAAGAAACAAAACTAAACTAAATTATATTTACTTATTTTTAAATAATACTTAATATAAACAAATAAAGGACATATATAATTTTGATAACTTGAATTTGAAATTATTATCATAACCTTATCATGGAGGGTACATTGAATTCAGCCATTTCTTTTGTATCATCAAACCAGTAAAAAAAGTTCAAAACTATGCGTATTTAGTAGAGCTCCCGTAACATAACTTCCATAAGGTTTATATTAAAAAATATTTATTGGAGCAATACCGAGGACCGAGTTTCACGAAATGGAAAAATTCGGTTGAATATGAATCAAGTAAGCAAAGGCAATAGTCGCGCGGCGCCGACCATGTGATACCCTACAACACTACAATATGTGAGAAGCCTCTCATGTCTACATCCATTTTGAAAGATTTCGCTTTTGAAATTATGTCACGGAGCACTGCCCAGATATTACCCTTAACATTTTGACCAGGGACATTCTTCCAATATTTATGTACTCCGTCGTGCTGTTAGTTGTTGTGGTCCATTTTACGTCTAAATATAAACCAATGGCCATCCAAAATGCCAGAATTCTTCCCTGTGCTTAACTATCTTCTCAGGCGTGTCGATTGGCTTCAATTGTGTGATCAGGATTTTTTTCTGTTTTTGATTCATTTAAACCCCTAAAAATTTTGCTAGAAGTGGTCAATCCTACTCACAGTCCTGAACTGTCCTTTGCTTTCTATATCTGACCTTTATAACGGCTGCAAAATCAGGAACATTTATAGTTTTTGGTCCATTTATATATTGCGGACATCTTTAACAATAAAAGACTTAGCTCTTCTGAGCATAACCCTACCGTTATGGAAATTTTCGTGAGTATCGGACGATAATTGCAATCTGTATAAAATAACCCCAACCTGCTTTGTAAGGTGAAAGATATTAAAAAATGTATACTAAAATATGAAAAAATAAAAAAATGTCACATAATACTACAAAATTTATATTAACGTCATTATTGGCGTTTTTTTGCGATTTTTTTTTTAGATTTTATTACTTTATGTCAAGAGGGCATTCTGAATTGACAAAATTTGTCAAAATCGGTCCAACCATTCTTGAGATATATTTGTGATATCGCCGGCAGTTAAAATACTCGCTATTTAATGGAAAATTTGACTTTTATTTAACACAAATGTTGTAGCCTATTTCACCCACTAAATATTACCCGATGACCATCAAAATTGGAAGGCTTCTGCCCAGCCCTATGCTCTAGCCCCGAGCTAAAATCCGCGTCGATTGGTCTATAATTGCGACCTGTAGAGCAACTGCAAAATCAGGACATTTTTAATTTTTTGGTCCATTACAATCCCTAACTATCATGCGGTCATCTCCAAAAGCAATGGGTTTCTTTTCTGGCTCTGGCCCCACCTACGTTCTAAATTTTGTGAAGTTCGTGTCATAATTGCGACCTGTAGAGTGATTACAAATTAACACGGACAGGAGAACGGACGGACATACATAGCTAGATCGACTCAGCTCGGCCATATAGGAAGATCCATATAGACTTTCCTATATGGAAAAACAATATTTCGAGGCGTTACATCCAATTAATAGAGTCCCCGTATTATATAACTGAGTTTAAATAAAACACAAATAATTTCATATGATATATTAAATAATTTATTTTAATACTATTTACTTATGCCATACTACCAATGCCAATAAACAATGACCATCAATTTAATTTCCTTAACAAATTTCCTTTTTTATTTTTTATTTTTAAATATATTATATTTCTTATTTCACATTCAATCATCTCTGCTTTTCAATAAAATATAATTTCCATCAGAAAACCATGTTTACAATATTTATTTATGCCAAATGAAATTTAAAAATCCAATTAAATTTATGTGAAAACAATTTTTGGTAACTAAGTTCTAATTTTTAAATTAAATCGAATTTTGAAGAATACAATATATATTTATTTTTGTATTTGAAAATTGTTATCATAATTTAAAAAAATATATATTTTTTGTTTTAAGTATTAAGAAAATCACGCTCCTAGGTACATACGATAATTTTATTAAATATATTTAACAATTTGTTTTCCTACAATATTCTTTTGTCTTTCTAACAAAGCCAATAACCAAAGTATTGAAGATCAACCCATTTTTTTTGTTAATTTTTTGCATTCTTCAAGAATTCAATATTCCTTATTTTTCATATTCAATAATTTTTGATTTTCAATAAAATATAATTTTCGTTTAGTAAACATATATTTATTTATGCCCAATTAAGTGTAAGAAATCCAATAACATCTATTTTTTTATTATCATGTAAATGTAATTTTTGGCAACTAAGTTATAATTTCCAATTCAAAACGAATTTTGAACAATATTATATTTATTTTTTGTATGCTCTTGCACATGAATGATAACAAAATAAATTGTACAATATAATCTCAGCTAACACAAATATATTAGAGAAGGAGCAAGAATATGGACAAGTAAAATAATATTTCAAAAAAATTGCAGAAAATATACTTTAGACTAACAAAGACATAAGAATGTAATGATGGAATAATATTTAGTTAAAGTTGTGCTAGGAAAATGTTTTTTGGAAGTGCACAGTGGGGTAAATGTTGGAAAATATTATTTAACAATTAGATAAAATGCATGTTTCGCAAAAATGGTAGTCACATGAATATTATATTATAAACAAAAACACTTTTGAAAAATGTTGAAACGTACTTTAAATACTAAATGTAGCGGACCGAAGTATTCACTTCATATAAAATTTAAAGAATATCGAACATTTATTTTCAAAATATAATAGAAATATAATTATTCAAAATATTGAGGGAAGGTAACTTAAGGAGTGTTTCGCCATAAAATACATCCAAATAAAAATATTAGGATGTGTAAAATTCGAAGAAAATCGTGTGATTATTTCGCAATTTATGAGACATAATAATTCAAAATGTTGACCCTTGATGAGGGAGGCTTCAGAAGGAGTGGTCCCATAAATTCCATCTTCACACCACATCTAGTGTTGATAGAAATATTGCGATGCGTGAAATTTTAAGAAAATTGGATGCTCCGTTCGCATTTTATGAACGTTTTAGTTATTCATAATTTTTACCCTCTGTGAGGTAGATAACAGAAGGGGTGGTTCGATCTCAACCATCGTCACAGCAGATCTTGTGTTGAAAGAAATATTGGGATGTGCCAAGCTTGATCATCAAGGAATCAGAATGCTCATTTCGCGTTTTATGAGCTTCATGGATACTCAATATTTAGACCCGTTGTTGGGAGGTACCAGAAGTATTGAACCGATATTTTTCATCTCCGCAGCAGATCTTAGTGTTTTTTTTTAAATATTGAGATGTGTGAAATTTGAAGATAATCAGAGTCTTATTTCAGATTTTGTAAACGTTATGATTATTCAAAATGTTAACCCTTTGTGGGGGAGGTACTTGATGGAATGAACCGATATTTTCTATTTTCGCACCTGACCTAGCACTGATGCAAATATTAGGGTTTGTAACGTTGAAGCAGAATTGGATTATCCTTTGTCTTTCTGTGCAGTAAAATATTTTTTGAAAATTTCGACCTTTTGTGGGGGAGGTACCAGAAGGAGTGGGCAGATGTTGCCTGTCTCTAAACTGAATCTTCGATAAGAATATTACAATGTACCAAGATTGGACCGAATCGAAAGATTGAACCAGACAGACGGAACCCTTAGATCGACTCCAATAATCCTCAGAGACCTAGTTCAAATAGACCTAGGGTCTAAACCCAATATTTGACCGTTTCCGAAGTCCTTCTGTCTGTTGTACTCACGCTACCTTTCAAACGAATTGAGATAGAAGATGTGGCCATGTCTGTCCACATTTTCGTATAGTCCCTACACAACTTAGCCTGAGCGGATGCTATATTCTGGTACCGCGGGTGCATGATGCCCTGGGTCCTTGGGTCTAGCCTGGCAGTTGTTGTTGGCCCCTTTGGGGCAGCATCGCGGTGGCTATGGTTTAAACCCAAATCGCGGGGAGAGTGTGTTGCTCGAATGTGGAGTTGCATTGCCAACCGGGTGCCTGACCCATAGAAAGGCAGGAGTTTTGGATAGGCTCCGCTCATAACCGAGGAGGCGACCACATCCAAATAACGTGCGAGCGTATTGGTACTCACTTTTGTGGGGACGTTGGTAGACGCTCTGTATTCACCCGGTGCTAAGACCACTGTGAGATAGACCGCAAAGTAGGTGCTCAAATAAAAAACAAACAGGTAGTTCCTACACAACTGTACCTCCAAATATTTGGTATTTTGATGATTTTAATGACATTATTTGCCGAAATTGTTTCAAATTTCGTACTTGAAGTTCTTAGTGAATACTTCAACGTATGACAAAAAATTACTTATGCAGGCCCATAATTTCGTATAGCCCCCATTTAACGGTACTTCCCAATATTCGGTATTTTGATAATATTAGCAACATTATTCAGCGGAATTTTTGTAAATTTCGTATTTGAAGATGGGAATCGGCACTACAGGCTATGACAAAAAATACATATGCAGGTCCTCGTCTTCGTACAGCTACCATATAACGGGTTTTATTCAGGAGGTATTTTTCTACGATTTTTTTTTATTTCTTGTTCCTTCCAATTGGTGGAGGATATTAAAAGTTTGGCTCTACCTAACATAGTCGCTTTTTTTAGAAAATGTTCCTAAAACTCTTATAAGGGAAACCTCTGCGTCTGCTATAAGGAACCTCCAAGTCTACTTGTAGCATATTTAAAGAAGACCGCTAGGTTTTTATAAATTCCTCTAGATTTTCAAAACATTGCAGGACTTCGATAAACAGACCTCTAGTTATTCTTTAAGAAAGTCCATACGTATTTTATGGGAAGGTCTTGAGATTGCAGGTACTTTACTAGACATCTTCTAGCTCTTATATGAGATCCTTATATTCTTGAATGTCAATACAATTTATGAGAAGATCCTCTGGACAAAAATACCCTCTATCCTCTATAAGAAGGCATTATAATGCTTCATAAGGATGCTTCTTGATCTTCAATACAAGAAAAACCTATTATTTTATGAGAAAATCCTCTTGCCTTCTAAAGGTAGAACTCCTGGGCTCATTTAAAAGACGCAAAAGAGGAGCCCAGGGTTTACGTTACATCCAAATTCATGTTTTGAGGTCGTAATCAATTTTTCCACTGAATGTCTATATAAGGTACGTAACTCTTATGACACGGTCAGCAAGAAAATTCAATATCTGTAGGTACTAGCATAGCAGCCATATAATATGTCTCCAAATTTAAGGGGTTTTTGGGGTCAGCTTATTTTTTTATAATTTAATTATACCCTACAACACTTTGTGTTGGGGGTATTATAAGTTTGATTGGGGAAAAAATTATGTAACACCACGAAATATTGATTTCCCACATAGGAAAGTATATATGGATCTTCCTAGCTCGCCGAGCTGAGTCGATCTAGCTATGTATGTCCGTCCGTCCGTCTGTCCCTCTGTCCGTCTGTCCCTCTGTCCGTCTGTCCATGTTAATTTGTAATCACTCTACAGGTCGCAATTATGGCCCGATCTTCACGAAATTTAGAATGGAGGTGGGGATAAGGTCAGAATAGAACCCTATTTCTTTTGGAGATGATCACACAATATTTAGGGGTCGAAATGGACCAAAAACTGAAAAAAATCCTGATTTTGCAATTGCTCTACAGGTCGCAATTATGGACCAATCGACGCGGAAATTAGCATGGGGCTAAAGCTTCGGGCTGGGCAGAAGCCTTCCGATTTTGATGGTCATCGGGTAATATTTAGTGGGTGAAAAAGACTATAACATTTGTGTTAAATAAAAGTCAAATTTCCATTGTACCGCTAATATTTTTAGTCCCGGCGAAATCATAAATAGACGAACAGGTCAATTCTGACCATTACGTAGATGCCGATAGTAAATATATCGGATATATATAGCGAAATATATACAATGTGTATATACAAAGGAAAGGAATGTTAGATGGAATGCTTATATTTCAAGAATGGCTGGACCTATTTTGACAAATTTTGTCAATTCAGAAAGCCCTCTTGACATAAAAGTATAAAATCTAAAAAAATCGCATAAAAATAAGTCAAAAATGATCTTAATATAGATTTTTTTTGTATTTTGTGACATTTTTTTATTTTTTCATATTTTTTCTCGCATGCGATCTTTTCAATTTGACTTGTAATATTAAGGTGTACATTTTGTAATATTTTTCCACCTTACAACACAGGTTTGGGATATTATATACAGATTGCAATTATCGTCGGCCCCGCTCGACTATAGCCTTTGCTTACTTGTTTTTTTATATTTATCTTCCACTATCCAGCGTTATCGTGTGCATGGACTTCAAATTTTATATCTCCTTTTTATGTTTTAGCTACAATTTAATAACAATACCAAAAAAACTCAGATTTTTTCTCCGCATCCTCAATCCAACACCATAAAACCCCAACCTGCACCACCCACACATACATTTGCATAACTTATGTGACCACATGGCAAAAAAAAGAAACAGAAAGAAAAACAAAAACAAAAAAAATTCCACCTCTGGTACATCGCACCTCTCCCTCATCGACGTACATTTAAAAACGGAAATTTTAAGCAAAAAGGACACATGACTAGCATTGCCAGTGAATGCCTGATATGTGTTCTAAATTGTTGTGAAACAAATTTTTAAAATGTCTGTCTAAACTGAAGTTTATGGTTATGATTGTGGAGGGGAGCAGACGTAAAAGAATAACTCAGCAAACCATACATTGGTTGAGTTTGTCTTTATTGCCATTGGAACCTGTATGATGATATAATACAGGTTCCAATGGCAATAAAGACAAACTCAACCACAAAACTTACACGCACCTATCCCTCTGTAAAGAGTAAAAATGTGGATGCTCCTGCTTATGATGATGATCAGACTATGGATGAAGATGTTGATATGGCTGGTATGTGATTTGCATTCGCTGATGTTACAATTTTTGTCTTTATCCTCCAAACTTTGTTTGCCTCTGTGCAACAAAAGGGCACAGAATTTTATGAAAAAGGAAGACAAAACACCAGTTGAGTCTGCTGCAATATTGTAATGATTTCTGATGATGTAACATTTACATATTTTTGTAGTTAGCTGTGCATGTGACATAAATGTCATAGAAAAATTATATACATGTGTATCATTTAGTGCTTGAGACAACATAGGGGTTTTAATTTTGTGCTGGGAGCAATAAAGGTTTTCATAACTCCTGAAGTGTGCAATTTTAAATTTATGAATTTAAAATTTTTGTAAATCATTAAAAATTAAATATTAAGTTTTTTGATAAACCAATATGAATGCATTGTAAAACTTGTATTTAAACAAGTAAAAAAGCTATAAGTTCGGCCGGGCAGATCTTTGAATACCTTCCACCACTAGGAACGAAATTGGCAATTTTCAAAAAAAAAAGAAAATCCGCTAAAAATTCTGTAAAAACTTTAAAAATACCGAATATAGCCGTTTGGTTCTTTACGACGACGGGGACCTGCAACATCAAAATACCGAATATAGGGAGGTAATATTATATGGGGCTATACCAAAACGTGGACCTGCACAGACAATTTTCTGTTCAATTTCAATTTTCTTGTAATCAGTGACACTTCTCAGGTGTCAACATTTTCGTCAATGGCTATGGGTTTTAAAATAAAATCTCTCGAATATAAAATTGCCTTTTAAAATCATTTCTTGTGACTCTTCAAGGTAGTGTGAGGTACCAATATAATGGGGAATCAGTCAATGTAGCTAGCAAATATTTACCCTTAAAGGCTCGCCGTAAATCCACCTCTCCGCCCTGTTTAAAACATCCGATTATTGTTGTCATCAGTTAATTTCAACAGAATCAAATACCCTTAATTTTTCTATTGGATTTTAGAAACACGTATTTAGTATTCCTACGCATTTTCAATCCCTAAAACCACACACACTTGTATTGGTTTTCATTGTGGAGGGACCACACAGAATAGTTTTGTAATTCAAGATTATCAAGCACTCATTCAATCACACAAACCCATTTTCAGCCTGCTAAGCATTCATTTAAACATGCAAATATGTTTGTGTACATGTGTGTGGTTTTTTTGGTATGTGTGGGTGTGAGTTAGCCTCTTATGTTAATGCATATTCAAATTCAAATGATATCAAAGGAAACTAAGACACTATACTCACACTATTTTTCACATGCTCTATAAGAAAAATACATCTTTCAGTTCTTCTGTAAGAAGAAGAGGACTTCCTTCAGATCTTTTATAAGAAGATGACCTCTTTCTACATTCATAAAAAGAAGGCCTCCTACAGATTTCCTACAAGTCTTCTTAACCAAGAAGACCTCCTACAGGATTTCGGTACGAAGAAGACCTTCTACAGGACTTCGGTACGAAGAAGACCTCCTACAGGTCTTCTATAAGAAGAAGACCTCCTACAGAACTTCTGTACGAAGAAGACCTCCTACAGGACTTCGGTACGAAAAAGATCTCCTACAGGTCTTCGATGCAAAGAAGACCTCCTACAGGTCTTCGATGCGAAGAAGACCTCGCACAGGTCTTCTATATGACGAAGACCTCCTTCAGATCTTCTATATGAAGAAGATCTTCTTCAGGTCTTTTATACGAAGAATACCACCCTCCAAGAAGTCGACCTTCAGGTCTTTTATATGAGGTACTCTTAAGGACACATACAGAAAACCCTCTTGTCTATTAGAGGAAGTCCCACTGGTCTTCCATAAGGAGACGTTCTGGTCTCTTATAAGAAACCCTTCTTGCCTACCATAAGAAGACCTTTAGGTCTTCTAAAACACTCGTAAGAAACGCTTTTGGTTTTTTAAAATATATTATTATTTTAAATTATCTTTTTTTGTCATCCAAATCTTTCCCTTGATCTTATAAAAATATACCTTCCTGTTTTCTATTAAAAAATAGTACTTCCAGTACTTTTATTTTCTAATATCACCTCCATATCTTCTTTAGGAAGGACCACTCGAGGTGTTCTGTAGGAGGACTTTTTTGTAGGAGGACTTTCTTTAGGACCCTTTTTATGAAGTCATCCATCCGGAGGTTCAACATTTTGTTCGTATGGAATATATGTTTGTGTTTGATTATTTATATCAATACTCACAAATACTTCAATTTATATGTACCCGCCACTGCATATATTTGTGTATTAATCTGTGCGTATGCCGTGTAATATATATGAGTGGATTTGCAGAGAATCATACACGTTTGACCAACAACTTTTAAGAGATCACAGCCTCAAATCGCCATGGCCTTTTGCAAAGAACTTTTATTGATTTCTCCTTTTGGAAATGTTCTTAACTGGTAGTTGGTGGTTTTTTGCTTAAGAAACAAATTTGGTATTCCAGAAAAACAAATCAACCAAACCAAGCAACGCACTAGTTAAGTTGGCTGCCAGACAGACACGTCCCATTGCAAAGCAAGTGCCGCTGCTGCTGCAGCTCCAAAAAAAAAAAAAAAAAAACGGTGATGGAGGTGCGTCAATTTAATCCGAACCGGCTTAACTTTCAACATTTGGCTTTAGAGCAGCTATAGTTTGCTATTGAGTCCATGATAACACTTGGAGGAGAATTATATTAAAACAAGTGAAAAAGCTGTAAGTTCAGCCGGGGCGAACGTTGAATACCCTCCACCAATTGAAAAGAATTTGGCAATTTACAAAACAAAAAAAAAAAATAAATAAATAAATAAATAAAATCCGTTAAAAATTCTGTTTAAATTTTAAAAATACCGAATGTAGCTGTTATATTAGGGTCTAAACGACGACATGATCCTGTATGGGTAACATTTGTGATAAGCCATTACAATCTTCAAATACGAAACTGCACAGACAATCTCCTGCCATAGGCTGTAGCATCCTTTACGAACATCAAATACCAAATTTGAAACAATTCCGGTGAATAGTGTCGCTAAAATGATCAAAATACAGAATATCGAGAGGTACCGTTACATGGGGCCTATACGAAGACGTGGCCTGCACAAACGATTTTCTGTCTTAGGCTGTAGCATTCATTACGAACTTCAAATACCAAATTTAAAACAATTCTGGTGAAAAATGTCCCTAAAATCATTAAAATACCGCATATCGGGAGGTATCGTTATATGGGGGCTATACGAAGAGGTGCGCTTGCACAGACAATTTTCTGTCTTATGCTGTAGTATCAATTTTGAACTGTTGGCAGTTGAAACAATTCCAGGAATAATGTCGCTAAAATCATCAAAATACAGAATATCGGCAGGTACCGTTATATGGGTTCTATACCAAAACGTGGACCCACATGGACCATTTTCAATACCAAAGGTCCTACAGACATAACATAGATTTGAGTAAAATGTTATTAATAGATAGATAGATGGACGGACATCGCTAAATTGACGTAGAATTTTATGCTGATCAAGAATATGTGTACTTTATGGGGTCTAAAATGTATCTTTCGAGGTGTTACAAACGGAATGACAAACTACTAGGGTGGAGGGTATTAAAATATATATCGGAGCCGAGTTGCACAAAATGGAAACATTCGTCCCGAAAATCAATTCATTTGGGCTGATATTAGCCATTATTTGGACAATAAACCTGAGATCGGATTAAGGATATATATGGGTGCTATATCCAAATCTTAGACGTTCTCGATAAGATTTGGTAAAGGTATTTCAGAGCTTTATAAGATATCTGGTACCAAATATCATTGTTGTCGAATGCATGTTACGAATGTGAGGGACTTAAGAAACAAAAAAAAAACAAAAAAACACCAAATCGGATTAAACATATATATGGAAGCTATAGCTATATCTGAATCTTGTTTCCCCATATTTGATGTACTTGTTTCTAGACTTAATTCGGTCGTATGTACCAAAATTCAGAACTTTTTGCCACATTTTGGTCATTTGGTGTACAATTAACCCGAAATTGGATCTATATCTAAATTTGAAGTGATTCTCACCAATTTCAATAGGGATCGTCCTTGGGTCAAACAAATATTATTTGGAAAATTTTATCTTAATCGTATATTGCCTTAAAAAGTGATCACAAATAATAGCTAAAAACGCCGAAAACTCAATATTTAAGGAGTTATGGCCATTTTAAGATTTCCATGCCTTAAAAAGTGATCACAAAAAAAAACTAAAAACGCCGAAAATTGAATATTTAAGGAGTTATGACCATCGGACACATGGAAATTTAAAAGTCTTCGGCTAACGAGTCTTGGAGACATATGTGATACGCAGTATAAAAGACAAATACAAAGACTTGTAAATAATCTTCCTGATATGGATATGGAGGCTTTCAATTTTTTTTGCCCTTTTACAAATCTCTTAATTACGAAATAAATTGTTTATATTTTCTAAGTCGTCGCTTAAGCGGATCATCGTTTCTTCTTATCTTAAAGACCGTGAAGGACTTCCACAAAAAAGGATTAATATTTATTGAACGGATGAGCAGATAAATACTGTTGCGAGACCAAGTCCCAGCAATCTAGCCTTTACACGGATAATTGTCATTCAACTGGTGTACCCTAATACATCAATTCTCCTATAACCCACGAAGTATTGTATATGTTTGTTATGTATGCCTGTGTGCACCTCTAATTATTATGTATAGTTGTATGTTTTTATATTTTTTGTATATTCCATTGTGTGTATATACTTGTTTTTCCTCAAATAACAAATACAACATTCACTGGCATATTATTTTTAAAGTATTGTTTTTTTTTTTTTGCATTATTATAATTAGAATGCAATTTGCGCAAACATCACAATCCATCCTGGCCATAGTTGTGTTGTTATTTCTAGGCAAACACGGCTTTAGTGCTTTATCAGATTGAACAACAGTTTATGCATCAATACATAGAGATATTTGTGATTGTTGTCGTACATTTTCATATACGTGTGTACATTTAATTATATGGATTTGAATACATTACAATTTAAGTCTATACAGCCAAAAATTATTTACATTGGCACATATTTTTAATTGGTAGCACTTCATTATTGTAATCAATCAAAGTTTTAATGAGGTGGATAGCGTGTGACGGGAAAAAAATATAATATTTATTATATTTTTATGGCAATTTTAAACCCTACACCATAGTGTGGAGGGTATATTAAGTTTGTCACTCCGTTTGTAACACCTTGAAATGTACACTTTAGACCCCACAAACTAAATTTTAAATCAAATCTCAAATAGTGGATTAAATCGAAATGAAACATAAGATTGAGCGGAAACTAATTTTTTTTCGCTTTTTATTAAATTCCCATGATACAGTACGTTTACAAAAATATTTAAAATAAACATGGCATAATAAACAATGGCATAAATATCAAGTCCAAGGAAGTCAATTTTTTATACCCTCCACCATAGTATTGAGGGTACATTAAGTTTGTCATTCCGTTTCCTCTATATTCGGTATTTTATACATTGTAGCGACATTATTCACCGGAATTGTTTCAAACGTGGTATTTGAAGTTCGTAATGGATACTACAGCCTAAGACAGAAAATTGTCTTTGCAGATCCACGTCTTCGTATAACCCCCATATAACAGTACGTCCTGATATTCTGTGTTTTGATGATTTTAGCAACATTATTCACCGAAATTGTTTCAAATTTGGTATTTGATGTTCGTAATGGAAGAGAATAAGACAGAAAATTTTCTGTGCAGGTCCACGTTTTGGTATAGCCGCCATATAACGGTACCTCCCGATATGCGGTATTTTGTTGATTCTAGCGACATTTTTACCGGAATTGTTTCAAAATTGGTATTTAATGTTCGTAATAGATATTACAGCATAAAACAGAAAATGGACCATGTAGGTCCACGTCTTCGTATAGCCCCCATATAACTGCACCTCCCGATATTCGGTATTTTGATGGTTTTAGCGACATTATTTACCGGAATTGTATTTGGAGTTCGTAATGAATGTTACAACCTACGACAGAAAATTGTCTGTGCAGGTCCACGCCTCCGTATAGCCCCCATATAACAGTACCTCCCGATATTCGGTATTTTGATGATTCTAGCGACATTATTTACCGGAACTGTTTCAAATTTTGTATTTGGAGTTCGTAATGGATGCTACAGCATATGACAGAAAATTGTCTGTGCAGGTCCACGTCGTCGTATAGCCCCCATGTAACGGTACCTCCCGATATGCTGTATTTTGTGATTCTAGCGAGATTATTTACCGGAATTGTTTCAAATTTTGTATTTGAAGTTCGTAATGTATGCTACAGCTTATGACAGAAAATTGTCTGTGCAGATACACGTTTTATAACCACCATGGTACCTCCTTATATTTCTTTTTTGATGATTTTAGCTACATTATAACCAGATAGATAGACCCTAATATAATAGCTACATTCGGTATTTTTAAGATTCTAACAGAAGTTTTAACTGATTTGATTGTTTTTGAGAATTGCCAAATTCGTTCCAAATGGTGGAGGATATTCAAAGTTCGGCCCGGCCGAACTTACAGCTTTTTTACTTGTTTTTTTTTTTTTTTTTTTTAAACTTCGTAATGATAGTTCCTAGTGGGTACTTCAGTCTATGACAGAAAATTGTCTATACAGATCCAGGTCATCATATAGGCCCGATATAACAGTACCTGCCTATATTTTATATTTTAATGGTTTTAGCAACAGTATTCACCAGAATTGTTTAAAATTTCGTATTTAGAGTTTATAATGGATATAACAACCTCCGACAGAAATTTGTCTATGCAGGTCAAGGTCTTTGTATAACCCTTAAATGTGGCAACCTCCCTATATTCGGAATTTTTATGATTTTAGCTGAAAGTCAAAAACCGCTGAATTGATTTTAAAAATTGTTATCAATTCGGAATGGCATCTTGTCAGAAAAGGATAAAATGTAAGGAAATTGTGAGAAAAAAAAAATACGTCAATAAAAAGTGAATATTTTTTGTCAGATTTTTATCGCCTGCGATTTTTCCATATTTGATTTACAATTTAGTTTTGCACATTTTTTAATATTTTTTACAGCCAAAAAAAAAAAAAACAATTTACACGGAATTTTGCATGAGGAGAGAGTTTAGGACAGGGCAGAAGTCTAGCATTTTCGACATTTTTATGTGAAATTACTTTCAATGCCCGCAGCACGATAGAGAGGGGTAAGTATTGGGCAATGGCCCAGTAAAAGCCAAGAGTAACATTCGTGCAGGATTTTATAGCATATTATCTCAATAAAATCTACTTAAATGGGTTTGGACCTAAGAAGGGTTTCCAATATATTCTAGTGTTGTAGGGTATCACATGGCACGACTATAACATTTGCCTTTTTTATTTATATATATTTTTTTAAATTCGATTCGAGTAGCCAGATATTTTTAGCAATTCAAAATTAAAATTTTGAACTTTATATAAAAATAATTTTTCTTTCGCCACAGATATTGCAGAAATTCATAAGCTTCGATGTCAGTATTTTCAGGCTTATCATTTTTGTACTTTTTTTATAAATGGTCTAATACCTTTAAAATGGGATTTTAATAAGTACGGTGCAGTTGAAAACAACTGCCGCATATTTTACCCCACTTTGAGAGCTATACCATTGCTAAGCTTCTAATTTTTGTCAATCCCTTAAAGCTGTTAATAATTCAGTAATATCGCCATTTATGAAGGACTACAATTTCTCCCCTTCTAATCTTAATATTCTTTCGTGTATTTCTTCATTTTCTCTTCCTTAACATTGTAGCACATGGCTTCAGCACATCTGAATATGAGCTTTGTTAGTGCTCAGTCTTTACTAATATTCTGTAATTTGCAGATACATGTATTCTCGTATCTATTATGAGTATGAATTTCCATCAGCAGTAGGAAACCCTTTCCCTCCGACATTGTCAGTTATTCGCTTTTGACGAATTAAATACCCAGTAATGTTTAATACATACTCACCAGGCAAAGACAACTACTACTAATAATATGCTTTAGTTGTTCGTTCTAATAGCTATGAAAGGATTAAGTTGTTTTGTTTGGTTACATTTTTCTATTTCTGCTAACAGGAGAAATCTATTTG
This sequence comes from Musca domestica, assembly GCF_030504385.1. Lineage (NCBI taxonomy): Eukaryota > Metazoa > Arthropoda > Insecta > Diptera > Muscidae > Musca > Musca domestica. The sequence goes on along the minus strand of NW_026712238.1, from coordinate 9,486,614 downwards.
AATACATGTGTTTGTGTATATGTATGTGTGTTAAACACGATACTTCATATTACTGTCGAATCTATCGCTATCATACGTATATCCTGCTGGAATAGGTTAATACAAACACATATACACATCGTTCTGTATGTACGAGTGTTGTATATATTAGTGTGTTAGTGTTTAACAATTACAATTCAATGCTATCGCCGTTTGCTTGTGTATTTTTATTTAGCTTTGTTCCTAATATCGTTCTGTGTTATTTCTATCCCAATGTCGACGCGGAATTGTTGATGACATGCTAAGAAAGCATGAAATAAATAAAAAAGAAAACATTCACACGTTTATCCGTTTAGTGTTTCGTTTTGGGGTATTATGTCCTCATGTTACATTCGAACTCACACATACATAGATTTGAACGGACATCTAGAATGTTTTCCATAAAGAATGAGCGCTTCGGCAAATATATAATTTAGGATATAAATATATAATTTCGGATGATAAATTAGGCCTAGCGATGATCTGCTATACAGGTTAAGGAAAACGTGGAATATTCTTCATACGTTGGACCCAAAATTAAAGTCTTTGGAGGATACAAAAGTCCCACATGTTAATTGAGGCCTGCATCCTTGTCTTTGACAAATTCAAATAAATCCTCTATCAAAGGAAGATTTCTGGAAGGTATTTTATCCAAATCCGTGAATATAGACATAAAGAATTTTAAGAATTTCTATAAGAAAATTAGGAGATTTTCCCCTTAAAATACTGGGAATTTTCTTACAGAAAACCATAGAAACTCCTGAAAAGTATCAGGAAATCTGTATATTTCTTAAAAATTAAATTAAATTTTTAAATTTTTTCGGAAGTCTGCAAACTTTTCTTTGGAAATTTAGAATTAGAGTCTGTTGTAATCACTCTAGAGTCAAAACGAATGAAGATAGGAAGCTAACATTTTTCACATATCTGTATTTTGTCTGTAGGCAGATGGGGCTATATCGGTCCACTACTACGTGACTACTTCACCTTCTGAACAAGAAGTGTCTATATAGGTGCACGATATCGTATATCTCCCATATAACCTCCCGATATTCGGTATTTTTAAGATTTTAGCCACATTTCTTAATATAATTGTCTGAAATTCTACACAAGGAGTTTTCTGTGAGTACTTCACCCTGAAAGAGAATTGTCTATATAGGCCCACGAAATCGTATAGCCCCCATGCAATGGTGGCCCCCATATTGGGTATTTTTATGATTTTAGAAACATTTTTCAATGGAATTGGCTTAAAATCCATACAAAGACTTTCTTCTGAGTACTTTACCCCTTGAAAGAGAATTGCCTATATAGGTTCATGATATCGTATATCTCACATATGACTTCATCTCCCGACATTTGGTATTTTGATGATTTTAGTCACATTTTTCAATGGCATTGTCTGAAAGTGTGCTTAAAGAGTTCTCTGTGAGTACTTAACCCCCTGAAAGGTCCCTATACAATGCTGTTTCCTGATATTCGGTATTCTAATGATTTTAGCCACATTTTTCAATGGTAAAGTCTGAAAATACACACAAGGAGCTCCCTCTGAGTACTTTACGCCCTGGAAGAGAATTATCTATATAGGTCTTCGTTTTAATACAGCTCCCGGTATATCCAGGATTTTCGCAACATTATTCACCGGAATTGCATCAAATTTCGTATTTGAAGTTCGTAATGGATATTAAAATCTATGACCGAAAATTGTCTATGCAGTTCCACGTCTTAAAATAGCCCCCATACAACGGTACCTTCCTTTATTCGATATTTTGATGATATAAACATTATTCACCGAATTTCGAATTTGAAGTTTCTAATCGTTACTAAAGCCTATGACAGAAAATTGTTTGTTCAGGTCCACGTCTTTTTAGGGCCCCCATATAACGGCACCTCCCTATTTTCGATATTTTGATGATTTTCGCGACATTATTCATTGTTTTAAGTTTGGTATTTGAAGTTCGTAATGGATACTACAGCCTAATAAAAAAATTGTCTGTGCAGGTCCACTTTTTGGTACAGCCCCCATATAAAGGTACCTCCCTCTATTCGGTATTCGATTTTAGCTACATTGTTCACCGATTTTCTTTTAAGTTTCGCATTTTAATATTGTAATGCCTTATGACAAATGTTGCCTACACAGATCCACGTCGTCGTGTAGACCCTAATATGACGGCTACATTCGGTATTTTTATGATTTTATCAGCATTTTTATCGAATTTTATTTTTTTGAGAATTGCTAAATTAGTTCCAAATGATGGAGGGTAATCAAAGTTCGGCACGGTCGAGCTTACACCTTTTTTACTTGTTTTGGTATTGCAACTAATTTTCTCAACAATATATTGCAGTAAACATTCTATCTATTCCTTGAAATGTATACTTTATACTCCCTATAGATACCTTTTTAAAGGTCTTTTCCTTCTAAATCATCCTTGCAGTATGTTTTTCTCTGGAAAACTTTGAACCAATTTTGATTTGCCTCTGGGAAGGACTTTTGTTAACAATAGACAATGAATGCCATCTGCATATTTCCGTCTGCAGAATAACATTATATAAAAGACCTTCTGAAAGAGGAATAGATGATGTTATATTTCAAAATTCTCGAGATGTTTTTCCAAAATTTAGCGACCCATACCAGGTAGTATAATTTGCATCCACATTTACAAAACTATAATCGCAATTCGCGTACATGCATAAATCAAGGACTGTCCGAAATATAACACTATTTTCTTTCGCTTATATTCCATCACTCATTAATATTTACACAAGAACTCGACTAAATTATCCTTCAAATTTGTTCCTTTTGCTGGTGTGTATGTTTTTTCGCTCTTTGCTTGTCATAATTCATTTTTACATCTTTTTAAGAGCTCCAAATGAATGCGTTTACAATATTTTATATGAGATGACAACACCATATCCTCTTGCCCGCGAACAAACATATATAGTAAAGATACCGCATAATTTATGCTCATCTTTCACAAAATTTCAAAAAATTTCAATGGTTGTTTAACCTTTGAAGGTCACATGAATATGTGTGTCAGCTGCAGCAGCATTAACTTCTTCGTGTTGAGAATTCGAATATTCTCAACGTTCTTAAGAAGCGAAAATGCAAAAACACAAAAAATGTCCTTAAAGCATTTGCTTAAAGACATTTTTGCACAAATAAATTCATGGTCGAGTGGGTATGTAAATGAGTACTGGGTTGAGGCGAATGAAAATCAAAGAGATACTTATGTACGTTTTCATGAAAATAGTCCAAAATAGTAGTACAATTCTGATGATTGAAAATGGGATATTCACTTTCCGATATACTGCTATCAATTAAAATACAATTACCTATATGCCGCCTTCGTTGTTCTTATTCGGACTTTTTTTTATATTTTTTTTTTGAGTTTTTTTTTTTAACATTTCACATTTTTTCTTTTTTTTTCAATTTTGTCCGTTGGACGAAAAAAAGAACCATTACCAAACAGGTATATCAAGATTAATTTTAAATTCCAGACAAGGAGCAGGGTGATATCACTCCTAAAAACGCTTGCTTGTAAGCAATGATAAGAAATAATAGCTAACATCCTATTATCCTTCAATAACTTAAAAAAAAAACCTTCTTATTCTAAAAATAGACCAACAGCTGCCACGGCTTCCACAAGAAAAAAATATTTAGTTGGAATTAAAGACAAAAAAACACAATGTAAGCAGAACAAAGAACTTCAAAGGCCAGTAATGCCCCTCCGTTCACAAAGTCAATGAATGGAAATCATAATATGGCTTATATAAGTACTCCCTTTAATAATATGTTACATACAAATAGAGGATAACTACCCACATACAAAATAACCATCTGACAAAGTTAACATGTGAAAGGCACAATTTAAGCCAGAGAAAAAAGAACTTATCAAGAAATCATAATTTGCCCAATAAAGGAAATGGAGAGCGGGAAAATCGTCGTAGGCAAACTGCCAAAAATATAATTTGGCATTGAGTTAAGTTCAATGATTCCAATTTTTGGGGGAGGAAAGGCATTTACTTTAAATATTTAGTTTATTTATATCTAGATTTTCTACGAAAACTTGTAGATTTTCTGAGATAGAAAATATAGAGATTCTATAGAGATTTTCGGTGGAAAAAATCTATAGAGATTTTCAATAGAGAAACAGACATACAGATTTTCTATGGAGAAAATCTACAGATTTTCTATAGAGAAAATCTACAGATTTTCTATAGAGAAAATCTACAGATTTTCTATAGAGAAAATCTACAGATTTTCTATAGAGAAAATCTACAGATTTTCTATAGAGAAAATCTACAGATTTTCTATAGAGAAAATCTACAGATTTTCTATAGAGAAAATCTACAGATTTTCTATAGAGAAAATCTACAGATTTTCTATGAGAACATTTCCAGATTTTCTATGAGAACATTTCCAAATTTTCAATGAGAAAATCTCCAGATTTCCAAGAATCTATGAGAAAATCAAGAAATTTTCTAAGAAAATTTTAATTTTTTCCAGAATGACCTGTATAATTACAGCATATTTTCCAAACAAATCTACAGATTCCTCTTAATTCAGAAAAATAAATAAATTACTTAATCGGAGTTTAAAAGTAAGAAGATTTCGTTGCGAAACCAAGATCATATTCCTCAAAACAAAAATCGTATTAATTACAATAAAAAGCTAACTAAATAAAAATTCCACGTTTTCATCATAACAAATAAAAATGCAAAAAATATTAGAAAATATAATTAAAAGCAAATATTGCATTTCATCCAATTGGCATACTCTTTTGTTTCATGCTGAATTTTCATTTATAAAATTCTAGCTATGAATTCATTATTTAATTAATGTTTGTTAGGAGGAGAGGAAGAGCAGCAATAAAGTATAAGAATGATGAATAGCTAAAAAGAAAAACAAGTATAGATTTCTATTGCAAATCAACAGAAATATACACAAAAATCATACCAAGAAGAGCAACAATAGTAATTAAAACAAGTAAGCTGTAAGTTCGGCCGGACCGAATTTTGAATACCCTCCACCATTTGGAACGAATTTGACAAGTTTCAAAAAAGTAAAGTCCGTTAAAAATTCTGTGAAACTCTTGAAAATACCAAATGTAGCCGTCATATGAGGGTCGATGTCGACGTGTATAGGAAACTTTTGCCATAAGCGATTACAATATTCAAATGCGAAACTTATATGGGGGTTATACCAAATTGTGGACCTGCACAGACAATTTTCTGCCTTAGGCTGCTGTATCCATTACGAACTTGAAATACCAAATTTGAAACAACTCTGATGAATAATGTCGCCAAAGTGATCAAAAGACCAAATATCGGGAGGTACCGTTACATGGGTGCTATACGAAGACATGAACCTGCACAGACACTTTTTTGTCACAGGCTGTAGTATCCATTTCGAACTTCAAATACCAAATTTAAAACATTTCCGGTGAATAATGTCGCTAAAATCATAAAAATACCCAATATCGGGAGGTACCGTTATATGGAGGGCTATACGAAGACGTGGACCTGCACAGACAATCTCCTACCATATGCTGTAGTATTCATTACGAACTTTAAATTGTAAATTTGAAACAATTCCGGTGAATAATGTCGCTAAAATCAACAAAGTACCGAATATCGGGAGGTACCGTTATATGGGGGCTATACGCAGCCGTGAACCTGCACAGATAATTTTCTGTCTTAGGCTGAAGTATCTATTTCGAACTTCAAATACCAAATTTGAAACAATTCCGGTGAATAATGTCGCTAAAATCATTAAAATACCGAATATCAGGAGGTACCGTTATATGGAGGCTATATGAAAACATTGACCTGCATGACCCATTTATGAACTTAACCTGCTTACTGGAAAAATAAACATGTGTGCAAAATGTTAGCCTTCTATCTCAATTCGTTCGAAAGATAGCTTGATTACAATAGACAGACAGACGGACAATCGACTAAATCGACTTAGAATTTTACGCTGATCAAGAATATATATACTTTTTTGGGTCTGACATGAGTATTTCGAGGTGTTACAAACGGAATAACAAAGTTAATATACCCTCCATAGTATGGTGGAGGGTATAAAAATCAAAGAATTGAAATGATGGGTCCATTCTTCACAAAAACGAATATGGGAAAACATACATAAAAAACAAGTAAGCTTAGGCTATAGTCGTGCGGGACCGATCATGTGATACCCTACAACACTACAATATGTTCGAAGTCCCCTTACATCCAAATCCATCTTGGAGATTTCGTTTTTGAAATAATGTCAAAGAGCCCTGCCCAAAGGGTACCCTTAGGTTTTTGACCCGGAGAATTTGGCCAATATTTGTGCTCTCCGTAGTGTTGTGAAGTATTCAATACAATTTCACACGAAAATTGTGGTCCATTTTACTGGTAAATATAATCCAATGGTCATCCAAAATGCTAGACTTCTTCCCTGTCCTTAACTCTTTTCTGGTGGGAAATACCGTGTCGATTAGATTTTTGTCCATTTAATCCTCTAAATGCACATCTCAGGAACAATAGGCTTTTATCCTGACCCTAAACCTTCCCCCATGCAAAATTTGGTCCATTTCAACCCCTAAATATCGTGCGATCATCTCCAAAAACAAAAACATCTTCTACATTTCGTGAAGATTGGGCCAAAATTGCGACTTGTAAATTGATTACAAATTAACATGGACAGACGGACGGACATACATAGCTAGATCGACTCAGCTCGGCGAGATAGGAAGATCCATATATAGAATCCTATGTGGGAAAGCAATATTTCGAGGTGTTACATAAATTTTGGCCCAATCAAACTTAAAATACCCCCAACACATAGTATCAAAGAATTGAAATGATAGTTCCATCTCTCACAAAAACCAGTATAAGAAAAAAACAAGTAAGCAAAGGCTACAGTCGAGCGGGGCCGACCGTTGAATACCCTACAACACTATAATAAACGATACAGTTTATATAGGCGAGATACTCGAAAGAATTCCCCAAGATATTGTGACAAATAATAAAAGAAAACCATTAGGTTGCGTTCTCTAATTTTCGAATAATAGCAACTTTAACTAATTTGCTCATTTCTAATTTATTGGTAGATGTTGCACGTAAATTGTCTTCCTAGATCTGGAACCAATATTTCCCAAAGGCCTATAATCTCTCAGAAGTGGCAAAAGATTAACATTTATTATTGGTTTTTGACTGAAACGCATCTATATGAGATACAGGCATTTGACTATATTCTTCAACGAAATCAGTCGACGAAATAGTCAGAAGTGCGTCTTTCCTGTATTTGTGAATTCTCCAAAAAGTCACTGGAATGGATATTTTCGTATTTTGTCTACTAAAGTTCGCAAACAATTTCACACATTGAATATTTTTGGATGGCCATCCAAATCTACTTGGCTTTTGCAATGTCCGGTAACCCCCAATCAAATGTGCCTAAGGATCGGGCGATAATTACAATCTGCTAACAATTTTGCAGATTTTTGGTCCATTTCAACCCCTAAATATATGGCGATCATCTCCAAAAAGAGTAGGCATCTATTCTGACCCTCATCTTATCCCCATGCAAAATTTCGTAAGGATCGGGCCATAAATGCGATCTGTATATGATATCCTGAAATCCTAACTACTTAGTTTTGTTAGCTGTAGAAATATTACCAAATGTTTAATTCAAAATGAAAATATGCCAAAAATATGACAAAATTGAAAAAATATGAGAAAATTTTACAAAATCAATATTTTTATGCGATTTTTTTTACGTTTTTTCTTTCCTGCCAAGAGACCATTCTGAATTAATGAGAACTGTCGAAATCAGTTCAGCCGTTCTCGATATATATGAGATCTTTCAAGCATATCTTCTTTGATAGACATATCAATGATATATCGCACATATTTTGCTATATATCCGATTTTTTGGATGTTAATATCAATGTAAAGATCAGAAGTAACCTTATCATGGCTTTGTGATTTCGCCGGGATTTAAAATTTTCGCGTTTTAATGAAAAATTTTGAATTTTTTCAACACAAAAGATATTCTGACCCTAACCCCACCTCCATTTTAAATTTCGTGAAGATCGGACCATAATTGCGACCTGTAGAGTGATTACAAATTAGAATGGACAGACGGACGGACAGACGGACATACATAGCTAGATCGACTCAGCTCGGCGAGCTAGGAAGATCCATATATACTTTCCTATATGTAAAACCAATATTTCGAGGTGTTACATAAATTCTGGCCCAATCAAACTTATAATACCCCCAACACATAGTGTTGTAGGGTATAAAAATAAGAAAAATTATCACGATCATAAAAAAGGTTTGGAATATTCTTACTTATAGTCTTCATTGTAGGTGCCATGATGACTCCCAAAAAAATTGTGTAAATTTTTGTTAAAGTAGTCCTCATTTGATAGGCCCTCTCAATCATTCTGTTGCGGTTGAGTTCCAAACAATGAACATTCATTTTCATTCATTGAAATATTCTTCCTTCTATTTTTTTGTGTTGGTTTTAACCAAAAATTCCAACAAAAAATGATGGCGTTAAGAAAAGCGCCTTTCTGTGTCATTTTCAAGATTTATTTTTGTTAATTAAAATATTTTTTTCCATTTTCTGTGGGAAGTCCTTTTGTATCACAACATCACAATATTGTATTTTCACAGTATAATTAATATTGTTTCAAGTGACGAAATTAGAAGAAAATAGTGGAGGCGTAAAGGATTCACTCTTCGGGAGAGGGAGAGAGATAAAAACTACTTAATATGTAAATGAAAGTGTTTTGCCTTCTGGCATTGATTGCTTCACTTAACCTCAAGAGTGTCGAAATATTTATTCAATTTCTCGGTTTATTTGATATTTTTGGCAAAGTTTATTCTTCTAATGCTGCTGTACATTTTAATTGACTTTCTTTTTTGGGTACGATTTCATGCCGAGTGAGGGGGGAGAAGGAGAGTTTACGACTTAATAAAATGAAAAATATCAATATCTTCTAGCTTTGAATGTCAAAAGCACTTCTATATGACCTGCTGCACGACAATGTAAAAAAAACTTTAGACTACAAGGATATTTTTGAAGAACTAATGTTGTTGTTGTTTCTTTAAAAAATTATCGTGGTTATTTAGAAAACAGTCTATTTCCAAAGAGTTTTTTTAAAAAAATGCAGTATGTTCGGCCGGGCCGATCTTTGAATACCCTCCACCATTTGGAACGAATTAGAAAATTAAAAAAATAAAATCTATTAATATTTTTGTTAAAATCTTAAAAATATCGGAAGATGCCGATATATTGGGAGATATACGATATTGTGGACCTATATAGACAAATCTATGTCTGGGAGTAAAGTACTCACAATGAACACCTTGTGTAGAATATAAGACAATTCAGGTAAAAATGTGGCTAAAATCATCAATATACCGAATATGGGGGGCTATGGGGGATAACGATATTGTGGACCTATATAGACAATTCTCTTTCAGGGGGTAAAGTGCTCACAAAGAACTCCTTGTGTAGAATTTCAGAAGATTCCGTGTAAATGTGGCTAAAATAATCAAAATACCGAATATCGGAAGGTGCCGTTATATGGCGAATATACGATAAAGTACTCACAACGAACTCCTTGTGTGGAATTTTAGACAATTCCATTGAAAAATGTGGCCAAAATTATCAAAATACCGAATATCGGAAGGTGTCCTTATATGGGGGATATACGATATCGTGGACCGATATAGCTCCTCTTCGAACTTGACCTGTCTGCAGACAAAAAAACAGATCTGTGCAAAATTTTAGCTTTCTATCTCAATTCGTTTTGACTGAAGCGTGATTACAACAGATGGACGGACAGGGCTCCGTCGTTTTAGAATTTTACGCTGATCAAGGATATGTATATTTACTTTTTTTTGGGTCTAAAGTTATTATTTCTATGAGTTACAAACGGAATGATGAACTTAATATATCCTACATACTACGTATGGTGGAGGGTATAACATGTAAACAAGTTGTAAGTTCGGCTGGCCCGAACTTTGAATACCCTCAACCATTTGGAACGAATTTGGCAATTTTTTAAAAAAAAAATCCATTAAAAAATTCTATTAAAATCTTAAAAATAGCGAATGTAGCCGTTATATTAGGGTCTATACGACGACGTGGGCCTGCATCATCAAAATACCGAATATAGGGAAATACCATTATATGGGGGCTATATGAGAACGTGGACCTGCACAGACAATTTTCTGTCATAGGCTATAGTATCCTTTACGAACTTTAAGTACCGAATTTGAAACAATTTCGGTGAAAAATGTCGCTAAAATCATCAAAATACCTAATATCCGGAGGTGCTGTTATATGAGGGCTATGCGAAGACGTGGACCTGCACAGACAATTTTTTCTCTTAGGCTGTATTATCCATTAGGAACTTCAAATACTAAATTTGAAACAACTCTGGTGAATAATGATGCCTAAATCACCTAAATAACGAAAATAGGGAGGTACCATTTTATGGGGGACCTGCACAAAGATGTGGACCTGCACAAACAATTTTCTGTCATAGGCTGTAATATCTATTACGTACTTCAAATACCAATTTTCAAAAAATTCTGGTGAATAATGTCGCTTAAATCACCGAAATGCCGATAATAGGGAGGTACCATTTTAGGGGGCCTATACCAAAACGTTGACCTACATGGCCCATTTTCAATACCAAAAGTCCTGCAGATATAATATACTTTTGAGTAAAATTGCATCAATCTACTTCATTTCGTTCGGAAGCTAGAGTGATTTACACAGACGGACTGCCGGACATACGGACATTACTAAATCGACGTAGAATTTTATGCTGATCAAGTATGTATGTTCTTGGTGGAGTCTTAAATGTTTATTTCGAGGTGTTACAAACGAAATGACAATCTTAATATAACCTCCACACTATGGTGGAAGGTATAAAAAGTACGGGAACCCAAAAAATAATTACTATTATTGGAATATTACCCCTTTTACATTTGCCATTTAATAATATGTATTTCAAAAGCAAACCTCTTATATTTCCCACAATGATCTCCATAACATCACCCCGACTCCATTGATTTGTTCTTAACACCACAAATCAAGTTTATTTTCTTTCATATTTTATTTCCCCCAATAATTCCTTTTCGAACTTTCCTTCGAAAACCACAAAGCATATTTTTATAATTTACAAAATATTTAATCAGGATCTGTATTTCCCATGAAAGTCACACATTTCCTTTGCACATCATTGCAGCCATATTCTTCATCTGAAGGATACAAATGTTCAATCTAAGGGTGTAACTTGGAAAGGGCGAATATGATTGAGATTTGCAATTGATGGGGATGATATATTTTTCATCTGCAAGCTAAAGGGGAAATAAATAAATAAATTAAACTTGTCACAAAGTTTAAGTTTTAGCTTCTAAGGGCATACAAAAAAGAAATAAGAATAATTTAAAGTTATATGTTCGCAATTAAAAAATGGTTATAAAAAACTTTCTTTTAAGGATTTTCAAATATGTAAGAAGATTATGCTACAATAGTTTTGAAATAAGTTTAATTGACATTTTTTTATAAAAGACGAAAATGGGCCACGCATAAGTGAGATCGACCCTTTAGCAATTAAATGTTTTGTAGTTTTTGTCAATGTAATATCCAATATGAAATACAAATACAAATCCTTTACCAAACTCCATGTAATCTGCTCAAAAGGATTTAGTTCAAAATTGAATTAAAGCAGCAGTTTCCCTCATACTCCTATAATGTTGACAAAATTTATGAACAGTTCAGAAAACTAAAAGATTCCATAAAAATTAAATTTATTTCAAGAGATGAACTGAGGGGAGAAATTCAGATTTTTCATATATATAAGTTGAGATGAAAAAACCACAACCAACTTCAGACTGCTGTCATTTCTAAGCCTCTCGTTCGACAGTTTTTAAATTTATTCCAGTAATAGTTCAGTATATTGTTTACAAGCGTTTAAAATCATTTTGGTGAGAATTTTCCAGAAAAAGAGTTATTCGTGATGGAATTCAATTGAAGCGCGATAGTGTGATTTCTTTATATATGACTGGAAAACCACGAGTTGTTATCGTTAGAGCATTCCAGCATTAACATGTGAATAAATCTTTTGTCTCGTCTCGTACCATCGCTCGTTACCGTGATACTGGTAGCGTAGCCCAACATCAAGGATGTGGATGGAACAAAACAGCAACATCAGCAGAAATGATTCGAAAAGTAAAGAAGCGACTTGATCGAAACCCTCGTCGCAGTGACCAGAAAATGGGTCGTGAGCTGAACATATCGCAATATTCAATTCGACAAATATTGAGAAATGAGCTCGGGGTAAAATCATTCACATTCCAAAAAAGTGCGTTCCATGACATTCCATCGCAACAGAAAGAAAATAAACTCAAAAGACCTAAAGAGTTGCTTCGCTTGGCCGATAGTGGTGAAGTGCCGAATTTGGTTTTCTCCTATGAGAAAACATTCGTTGTCCAGCAGTTTGTAAACAAACAAAATGATCGTGTTTTCTTGACAAAGAGGTCAGCTGAAAATGTGCACTATTGGTTGGCCACCAGAACTCAAGCGCCGGCCATGGTGATGGTGTGGGCCGCCATAACAGCCGATGGTCGCTCTCCGCTCGTTTTAATCGACCGTGGCATCACAATAAATGTCGAATATTATGGCAAAAATATTCTGTAGGGTGTATTAAAGCCTTGGTCACGCAAAAATTTTGGCCTCAGCACGCGCCACCCAAGAATGGGTTTCATTTCCAGTGCACAATGGCTACCAAAATCTCCGGATACCAATACAGACTATTGTGTCTAGAGTATTTTGGAAAGCAAGGTTGGTACTAAAAATTACCAAAGTGTCGATCACCTTAAGCAAGCGCTTCTCCGGGTATGGGCCAAAATACCGCAGAGCAACATTCAGGCAGCGTGTGACGGTTTCATTGGCCGTTTGAAGGCCATAATTCGTGCCAAAGGTGACCAATTCGAACAAATCTAAGCTTATTCTAAAATTTTATGAAATTTCCTACATTTTTTGCTTTTATTCAATAAAATTTAAAAAAATGTAAAAAATACATATGATTTTATGTATGCAATGTGTGGTTTAAATCAGAAATGTCATTAATATACTTACCGAAATTAGATAAAGTGCGATAATGAAATAGGTTAACTCGTTATGGTACCTCTGCCACAACATATTTATACCCTACACCACACGTAGGGCATTATGTCTTTGTGCATTTGTTTGTAATATAGAGAAAGAAGTGAGTTAGACCCATAATTATTTTTGATGATTTACATAGAATCACATTCTGAGTCGATTTATGCATGTCCGTCCGTCCACCCGTCTGTCTACGTATTTTTGTAAGCAAAGTACAAGTCGCATTTATTGTCCGATAATATTGAATCAATAAAATCAATATACAACTTTGCAAAGAATTTTTTTTTGCCAAGGAGCAACCCTATTGAAATTGGAGGTAATCGGTCAAGATTTAGATATAGCTCCCATATACACCTTCTTAAGCCAAGAAATAATTGTGTCAAATTTGGTGAAAATTGGTTGAGATATTACTATAGCTCCAATATATATTCTTCATCCGATTTTGGGGTTGTAAGTCCCTCACATGCGTAATATACACTCCAGAAGAACGGACATCAGATACTGCTCGAAAATACATCTGTCAAATTTTGTCAAGATCGGTTCAGATTAGAATATAGCTCCATATATATCTTTATCCGATATCAGGATTATTGCGCACGAAATGGCTTTGGATTTAGTTCCCATACATATCCTCCAAATTTTATCGAGAACGGCTAAGATTTGGATATAGCTCCCATAAATATCCTTAATCCGATTTCAGGTTTATTGTGCAAATAATGGCTAATATCAGTCCAAAGGGACATACGACTCCATTTTGTGCAACTTGGTCCCAATATATTTTTTATACTATATTCGAAATATATATTTTAGGCCACACAAAGTATATATATATGTATATATTCTTTATCACCATAAACTTCTATGTCGATATAGCGATGTCCGTCCGTCTGTGGAAATCACTCTAGTTTCCGAACGAAATGAAATAGGATGATAAAATTGCACTTATATGTATATTATGTCTGCAGGACTTTTAGTATTGAAAATGGGCCATGTAGGTCCACGTTTTGGTATAGCCTCCATATAGCGGTACTTCCAGATATTCGGTTTTCTGATGATTTTAGCGACATTATTCACCGGAATTGTTTCAAATTTAGTATTTGAAGTTCGTAATGAATACGACAGCCTATGACGAAAATTGTCTGTGCAGGTCCACGTTTTGGTATAGCCTTCATTTAATGGTAATTTCCTATATTCGGTATTATTCACCGAACTTTTTATTCAAGTTTCGCATTTGAGTATTGCAATGGTTTATGACAAAAGTTGCCTATGCAGGTCCACGTCGTCGTATAGACTCTATAATAACGGCTACATTCGATATTTTTAAGGTTTAAACTGACTTTTTAACGGACTTTATTTTTCGAATATGGCCAAAATCGTTCCAAATGATGGAGGGTATTCAAAAATCGGCCCGCCGAACCTGCAGTTTTTTACTTGATAAATATATGATTGAGGAATCTCATAATGAAAAATCGTGGATTTTAAAGACATTTTTAAAAGACTTTATATCTGCACATTTCAACATGGTTTATATGATTGAAGGATCTCATAACAAACACATCTTTAAAGATTTTTGTAAGAATCATTTTGGTAAACTTCGTTGATTTTTGAAGAAAAATATTGAAGGATCTATTAACATAATAGAAAAAAATATTTTTGTTAATAACTTATTCCCAAATAATCGACTTTAAAGGACATTTTTGGAATCTTCATGACTCTTGAGTCCATTAAATAATATTCATATAATTAAAATTAAAAAAAAATTCTCAATATGAAAAACAAAACAAAATATTGCATTTTTTGTTAAATTAATTTTTAATTTAATTCCTTTTCAAATTTAAATTATTTAAGAAAATCCCGTTTCTTAATATTTTGTCATCGACAGAGTGTCTTAACTATAAAAACCACAAAACTCCCATCTAACCACTCCCATTCCCAGCAAGTGGTCTTGAGTACAATTTTGTTGGCAACAATTTTAAGCATTAACCGGAATTTATGTTGGTGTTTCAGATATCGAAGGAAAGTTGGAAAAATATGATTTATTTATAACAACAAAATATAAAACAAATAACATCAACAAATTTTAAACACTTTAATATTTTGTATCTTCTTTTTGGGAGCTATATCTGGTTGCCTTATCATTTACTAAAAATTCATTGACATGGATAGCAATTTAGTGTGCAATATCCTGACACAAATATGCCTGACACAAGAAAATATGCCTTTGTGCGTTCTGTCGGATGAAAAAAAAAAAACATGGAGCAAAAAGTAATTGTTGCAACATTTTTTTTTTCTTTTTGGGAGAAAGGAAATTTTTATCACACTGGCCAATAAAATTCAAGTTAGAGCAAAAAAAAAAAAAAA
Organism: Musca domestica; assembly: GCF_030504385.1. Classification (NCBI taxonomy): domain Eukaryota; kingdom Metazoa; phylum Arthropoda; class Insecta; order Diptera; family Muscidae; genus Musca; species Musca domestica. The sequence continues at coordinate 9,471,058 of NW_026712238.1, read as the reverse complement.
ACAACTTCGAGTAGGATCAAGTAGACAAGCATATTGCCGTACAACAAAAAGAACCTCACAGACAAACACAGCCCAATGCAGTCTGCTGCATTTTAGGATTGCTTTGGGGCCAAATTTCTAAATTTTGATTTATGTCACAGGACAAAAAAGTGTTTGCCAACGAACCAACGAACCCAACCAACTGAGCAGAGTTAAGCTAACAATGAAACTGAACTATAAACAACAGGAGTTATGATGTTTGTCTACTGGTCTATCGTCTGATTCCGAACTAAGCCAAGTTTATGTAAAAGGCTTCATGTGAATGTCATAGCCAAAAAAATATGATAATACAGATATTGCAGCACAAAAAAATCCCAGATATACACACCACGATGATGGCCTTATGATGAGGATATCGCCGACAATGATGATGTTGCTACTGTTTTTCCTCGACTTTTTTTCCACAACTTCATACCATACTTCCTAATGTTGCCAAAAATTTAATATTTGATAGCAAACGAAAAAGAACATGTATTAAGAGAGAGCTCCCCATAAAAATCATGCTAGACGTTATCGCAACGATGCACAATTTTTCTAGCTAACACACACATACAAGCCTTTAAAGCCGTTCTAAGCATGCAACATGTTGCATGTCACACGTTAGTTATTGGTATTTTATGCATTGTTTTTAGTCAAGTTCATGCTATTTTCAAAATTTTTTCCTGTTCGCATCTCACGGGAAATGCAATTCAAGTGAAGAGGGCAATATCGGAGAATCGAAAGATTTAATTTCCAACATTGCACAGTCAAGGGGTACAGCATATAAAGATTTTTTTATACCCTACACCATGAAATGGTAAGGGTGTTATGTCTTTGTGCATTTGCTTGTAACATGGAGAAGAAAACGATATAGCACCTTAGTTACTTTTGAGGATCTTCATAGAATCACCTTCTGAGTCAATTTATGCCTGTATTGTATTTTTTTGAACAAAATGCAGGTTGCATTTATTATCCGATTGAGATGAAATTTTCCAAACAGTTTTTTGTTCGGTTCGGTTCAAATATAGATATAGCTCCCATATATATCTTCAACCGATTTGGGGTTATTGTGTACCAAATAGCCAACATCGGCTCAAATGACTTAAATTTTGACGCATCCGACTGAATTCAGTAAAGAAGAAAGTATACAAAATTTTTAAAAATCGGTTCACATATAGCTCCCATATATATATATTGATATTTGAGTCCCTCACATTCGTAATATGCATCCCACAAAAACGATATTTGCTACCAAATATCAGATATAGCACAGAAATACCTCTGCTAAATTTTATCAAAATCGATTCAGATTTGGATATGGTCTCCACAATAGCCATGTTTGGTACCAGATATCTTTTATAGCTCGGAAATACCTTTGCCAAATTTTATCGAGAGGGCTCAGATTTGGATATAGCTCCCACATATATACTCAATCCGATATCAGGTATATTGTGCAAATGTCCCAATAATATCAGCCCAAATGGAGTGAATTTCCGGACTCGACTCCGATACATAGTTTCTTATACCTTCAGTCATGTGGCTACAGAGGGTATCTATCCGTTTCACGAAATTTGGAGTCGATCTAGCGATGTCCGCTAGTCTATCTATCTGGCTGATGCGCACGATAACTCCAAACTTGGTACATCGTAATATTTTTGTCAAATGGGCAATATCGGTCCATTCCTTTTTGTACCTCCCCACAATAGGTCGAAATTTTCAGAAAATATATTTTCTGCACAGTAAGAGAAACGATAATCCGATTTTGCTTCAACTTATAAAATGTGATCTAAGATGTGATTCCAATAATTTTATTATATCGAGGTCCGATGTTAGGATGGAATATAAAGGTCCACTCCTCCTGGTACCTCCCCCACTGAAGGTCGAAATAATGAATATTCATTAAGCTCATGAAACGCGAAATAAACATTCGATTCAATTAAGACTTGGCACATCTGAATATTTCTGTCAACACAGGATAATTCTGTCTACAAAGGCGGTAGAAATCGGACCATTCTTTCTCGTACCTCCCCCAAAGTAATGAATAACAAAAACGTTTATAAAAAATCCGATATAAAAATCAGGTTCTTTTTATACATATTTCACACATTTCATTATTTACCAACACAAGATCTGAGGATGGGATATATCGGTGCTCTCCTTTTAGTACATCTCCCACAAAGGGTCAACATTTTTAATACCCATGGAGCTCACAAAACACGAAATTAAAATCCGATTCCATTCAGACTTGGCACATCTCAATATTTCCATCAACACAAGATCTGTTATAAAGATATTAGAGATCGGACCATTCCTTCTGGTACCTTCCTCACAAAGGATCAAAATTTTGAATAACCGAAACGATCATAAAATCCGAAATAAGCATTCGGTTCTCTTCAAACTACACACATTACAATATTTTTGTTAACCCAAAGTCTGGTGTGAAGGTGATATATATCGGCCAATCCCTTCTGATACCTCACCCATAAAGGGTCACAATTTCTAATACTTTTATCTGTCATAATTTGGGAAACAAGTCAGCGATTCTTTACAACAAGCTAAGTACTTCCTTCGACCAGAAACCAGAGATAAATATGTGTTTTATCGAAATTCGCATAAAATTGGATAAATGTTAGATTTTGCACATACCAATTTTTTTATCTGCATTAGATGAATATTTCGGCCTCACGCATTTCTCCACATTTTCCGAAAATTTGCACATATCTCATATAAAGTATAGGAAGTAGTCGATATAGTCCAAATCTATCACGTTGTAATATTTATATCAGATTTAGGCCACATACGAATTGGTCAATATTGGCCAACTGCTTGGGAGCCTCCCCCATAAAGAGTCAATAGTTTGAAAAATCATAACTCAAGGCTGGGGGTATACATCTGTCGGCAAAACCGATTGATACTAATTTACTCGTTAATATAATCTTTCTCGAAGTGATATCATGCACTCTATAGCAATGTTATTTGGTATAATTATAATTAAAATGTCTCCGTCAAATTTGGTGAAAGTTCCCTCCGAAACCAAATTATAATTGCTCTAAAGCCAAAGGATGATATGTGGTATGATCTTCTTCAAATAAATTCTCTTGTTACGGGGGCATAGTGGTGCAGGGTATCATACAATCGGCCCCTCTCGAGTTTTGACTTTTCCTCACTGTTTTTGTTTTTTTTTTTTTTTTGAGATGTTGCAGGAGACGAGCTAAACGTAAGAATGTTTTTGAATCATCATTGACCAGGAGTATAGTTAGGCTCGTCTGAAAGATAAATAAACACATAAATCATAAACATATGATATTCATTTTAACAAAGCAAAACTCTAAAAGGAAACCGTTTTTTATTCTCCTCGAACGCCGAATTTAACACTGTGCCAAACAGCTTTTTTAAGTCTTCTTATATGTGATTTTTTCTATTTAAGTTGTTTTTCTTTCTATTTTTTCAACGGAAAACTTTTATATGCTTGTCTGCACATGCATACATCGAGTGAGTGAGAGAGTGGATGTTGTACAATGTCAGTATTCGGTTCATTGAACTATAAGACCATTGTTGTTAACCGAAATACTCCATATATATTTACAATACAATAAAGCACTAAAGCTTTACACGGAAAGGTACGATGCAGTTCTATATTTGCCTGTTACATATGCAATATAAAGCATTTTCTTTTCGACTAGACTAAAAGTATGCTTTATTTATTCGTTACAATTTTTTTTATGAATTTGCACAATGTGAATCAATATTTTAATAGGGAAATTAACCTCCGACGAAATGGTATATGTTTGTGTGGAATTGTACTGTGGCTCTTAATTGAATCAGGCTGAATAATGTACAAAATTGATATGGCAACATCTTGCAGATTCCCTCCCCGTGCTCCAATAATTCACATTCTGCTCAATTAGTTTAAATTGTTACATTTTCTATAGAATTTAAATATACTTTCGATTCATGTTGCTGACCGATTTCCGTTTTCTGAACTTTCTGGTTCTATATGTTTAAAGCACTCATTAACATGATTCAAAACAAGGAGATATCCTACAATGTAGATGGCGAATACAGACATCGTGGAGTTTGTGGGACTCAAAGTTGCAAAGTATTACAAAATTAGAACAGCTACAGGGTGAGATGAAAAAAACTGTAACAAATTCAAACGCCATAATTTTTACATTTTTATACCCTTCACCTTGGAAAGGAGGGTATATTAACTTTGTCATTCCGTTTGTAACATCCTTAAATATTCGTCGTAGACCCCATAAAGTATATATATTCATAATCGGCATAAAATTCTAAGTCGATTTAACGATGTCCGTCTGTCTGTCTGTCCGTCTGTCTGTCCGTCTGTTGAAATCACGATACAGCCCACATTATTTGACTGACGTAGAGCGCCAAAATTTAGCAGATGATTTATGCCACATTGGTATTTGTAGGTCATAACGGGTCCCTGTGCTTGTGGCGAAACATTGCATGTATGGGTCCATGATTTGGTATAGCCCCCATATAACGGTACCTCCCGATATTCGGTATTATGATGGTTTTTGCCACATTTTTTCACTAATTTGTCTAAAAATTGGTATTTGTGGGTCATAATGGGTCCTAGTTCGTGTGGCGAAACATTGTATGTATAGGTCCAATCGGTATTTTGATGACTTTTGACACATTTTTTCAAGAATTTCTCTAAAATTGGTATTTGTAGATCATAATGGGTCCTAGTTCGTGTGGCGAGTCATTGTAATTATAGGTCCACGTTTTGGTATAGCCCCCATATAACGGTACCTTCCGATATTCGGTAATTTGATGATTTTTGTCACATTTTTTCACGGATTTGTCTGAAAATTGGTATTTGTAGGTCATAATGGGTTCTAGCTCCTTTGGCGAAACATTGTATGTGTAGGTCCACGATTTGGTATAGCTCCAATATAACGGTACCTGCCGATATTCGGCATTTTAGTGGTTTTTGCACATTTCTTCTAATGTTTACTTTACCCTAAGGTGGAGGGTATTAAAAGTTTGGCCCGGCCGAACTTAATGTTTTTTTACTTGTTTTTAATTAGATTGACTGAAAACAAAACATGTCGGAAGTATCATCAAATTTAAGAATATCTGTACATTTGTTCGAATTGGTCACCTTTGACACGAATTATGGCCTTCAGATGGCGAATGAAACCGTTACACGCTGCCCGAATGTTGCTCTGAGGTATTTTGGCCCATTCCCGGCACAATAGTCCAACGGATTGGTATCCGGAGATTCTGATGGCCATTGTGCGCTGGAAATGAAGCGAGGAACCTCATTTTGTAACCATTCCTGGGTGGCCCGTGCTGAGTGCGATGGTCTTGTTGGAATGTCCAAGGTCTGCGGCCAAAATGTTTGCGTGTCCTAGGCTTTAATACAATCTCCACAATATTTTCGCGATAATATTCGGCATTTGAAATTAATTACGCCTAATTGCTGCTAAATTTATCACAGCACTCATAGTCAAATATAGAGGGCGTGCCATTTGTGAGCAACTCTAAGGGAATTTATGGGTAAAAAACCAGCGTAAACATTACTCCGTGTACACTGCCCTCATTTCTCCCAGCCCAAACTTGGCAAAAATCTTAAATCATAACTTTTTAATGGGCATCAGTTTCAAAAAAAAGAAGAAAAAAAAAAGAAAAAAGATCCACTATTCTTCGTGGCCTTAACCCTATTATGCACACACTTATAACGAGCACCCACATCCGTTTAATTAAAACTTTTCCTGAACGGAGTTGGCAAGAGTGTGAGCTTGTGTGTGTGTGTGTGTGTGTGTGTGTGGGGTGGACTAATTTTATCCACATCTTTGCACTTTAGACCCACATGACCTCTTAGCATCAGAAAAAAACAAAGAAAAGAACAAAAAACGAACAACTGGAGAAAGTTATAATGCTTCAATGCCTGTTTTTTCCTCTCCCGCCTCTCCACCGCCATTATTTCCTTAAATTCTGCTATGAAATTTAATTTATAAGTTTTAATCCGTTCCAGTTTAGTATTTTTCGCGTTGGTGCTTCAGCTGCAATCCTCTTTCTCCTTTTTTTAAATATTTTACACAAAGGAATATGAATGGATGCGGCATGGCGGCAGGATTGGTTAGCGGATTGAAGTGGTGTGCAAGCGAGTTTTCCAGCGAACGGCAATGATGAGGATGTTGTTGATGTTCTGTACCTAGGGAATGGGGATACCACAAAACGAAGGTGGTTGGTCGGTCCGTTGTGTCTCTATTTAATGGATAGTTTCATTAACTTTAAGCACGCACTGAAATGTGCCTTAACTCTAGTGCTGCCACGGATCGGTATTTTTGTGAACATGAGAGACAGTTGGTTTTTTTACCCTACACCTCATGAAATAGTTATTTAACATTAATTTGATTTTTTAAATATTTTTAATTTAATTAATGTTTTTTCTTCTTGGAATATTAATTTTGAAATTGAAATTTAGATCATTTTAAAATTTAAAATCTAAATTTTAGTTTGATTTTTGAAACTAACTTAAGTATAAAAAATAATAAATTGGAAATCTATTGTCAAGGAATGTGTAATAAATTTTGTATTTTAAATATTTATTTGAAATATATTTCAATCCTCTGATAGAATTAATGCACTTTATTCGCCATTTTTATACACTTCACTATGAAAAGGAGGGTATATTAACTTTGTCATTCCGTTTGCAACATCCCGAAATAATCGCCTTAGACGATTAACGAAGTCCTTCTGCCGTCTGTCTGTTGAAATCACGATACAGCCCACATTATTTTAGGTAGACTTTCAACATTTGGCGGAAAAATTTGTGTTGTGTCTAGGATGTTTGGTATTGAAAATGAGGTATATCGGTCCACGTTTTGGTATAGCCGACGATATCCGGTAGTTTGATGATTTTCGCCACATTTTTTCACGGATTTGTCTAAAAATTGGTATTTGTAGGTCATAATGGGTTCTTGCTTCGATGGCGAACATTGTATGTATAGGTCATCGTTTTCATATTGTCACCACATAATGGTACCTTTTGACGATTTTTGTAAAATTTTTCCTCGATTTTTTATAAAAATTGGTGTTTGTAGCTAATAATGGCTTCCAGCTCCGACTGAGGAACATTGAATAGTTAGGTTTACGTTTTCCTATAGCGCACATATAACGATACACACCGATCTTCAGTATTTTGATAATCCTAGTCACATTTACCCACGAACTTGTTCCAAAATTGTTTGGTCCACGGACGAACCCTACATAAATTGGTCCAAATTTAGATACAGCTCAAAAAATAAGTGTTTCAAATTCTGTCAAGATCGGTTCAAAAGTGGATATAGTTTCAATATATACCTTTATCCGATATATTGTTTATTGTGCTCCAAATGACCTGAATTGTGGCATATCCAATCGAATTTAGTCTAGAAGCAAGTACATTAAATTTGGCAACAACAATGATATTTGGTACCGGACATCAGATACTGCATCAGATACCCTTGTCAAGCTTTGTTGAGATCGGTTGGGATTAGGATATAACCTCATATATATCTTTATCCGATGTATGGTTTATTGTGCGCCAAATGGCTAATATCAGCCAAAACGGACTGAATTTTGGCAATTACGACTGAATTCATCCTGGAAATCAGTACTTAAAATTCGGTGTAAATCGGTTCAGATATCGCTATAGCTCGCATATATATGTTTTATCCGATTTGGGGTTTAAAGTCACTAACACGCAAAATATGCATTCCACAACAATTATATTTGATACCAGATATCAGATACAGCTCGGAAATAAGTGTATCAAATTTTCTCACGATCGGTTCAGATTTCTATATAGATCTCATATATATTTCATCCGATATGGTGTTAAAGTTCCTCACATGTGCATTCGACAACAATGATATTTGGTTCCAGATATCTTTAGAGCTCGGAAATACCAAATTTTATTGAGATCGCCTAAGATTGGCATATTGCTCTCATATATATCTTTAATCTGATTTTAGGTATATTGTGCAAATAATGGCTAATATCAGCACTATACTCGTATATATATTTTTATACCCTCCACCATACTATGGAGGGTATATTAAATTTGTCATTCCGTAAGACCCATGTAAGACCCAATAAAGTATATATATTCTTGATCAGCGTAAAATTCTATGTCGATCTAGCGATGTCCGTCTGTGTGTCTGTCTGTCCGTCTGCCTGTTGTAATCACGCTATCTTTCGAACGAATCGAGATAGAAGGCTAAAATTTCGCAGATATGTTTGTTTTGCCAGTAGGCAGGTTAAGTTCGTGAATGGGCCATGTAGGTCCACTTCTTCGTATAACCCCCATATAACAGTACCTCCCTATATTCGGTATTTTGATGATTTTAGCGATATTATTTAAATTTGATATCTGAAGTTCGTAATGAACACTACAGCCTATGACAGAAAATTGTCTGTGCAGGTCCACTTCTTCGTATAACCCCCATATAACTGTACCTCCCGATATTCGGTATTTTGAAGATTTTAGCGACATTATTCACCGGAATTGTTTCAAATTTGATACCTGAATTTCTTAATGGATACTACAGCCTATGACAGAAAATTGGTTGTGCAGGTCCACGTCTTCATATAGCCCCCATATAACGGTACCTCCCGATATTCGGTATTTTGATGATTTTAGCGACATTATTCACCGGAATTGTTTCAAATTTGGTATTTGAAGTTCGTTATAGATACTGAAGCCTATGACGGAAAGTTGTCTATGCTGGTCCTGGACTTTTTATAGGCCCCCCACTCACAGAAATTGTTTGAGATGGCGTATTTGAAGTTCGTAATGGATGATACAGGCTGTAATAGGAAATTGTCTATGCAAGTCCAGGTCTTCGTATATCTCCGATGTAATGGTACCTCCCTATATACGGTGTTTTGATGATTTTAGCTACGGTATTCACCGTTTATTTCAAGTTTCGAATTAGAATATAGTAATGGCTTATGACAACAATGCAGGTCCACGTCGGTGAAACCCGGCTATATTCGGCATATTTAAGATTTTAACAGAATTTTTAACGGTTTTTATTTTGTGAAAGTTTCTAAATTCTTTCAAATGGTATATGAAAAGGAGGGTATATTAACTTTGTCATTCCGTTTGCAACATCCCGAAATAATCGCCTTAGACGATTAACGAAGTCCTTCTGCCGTCTGTCTGTTGAAATCACGATACAGCCCACATTATTTTAGGTAGACTTTCAACATTTGGCGGAAAAATTTGTGTTGTGTCTAGGATGTTTGGTATTGAAAATGAGGTATATCGGTCCACGTTTTGGTATAGCCGACGATATCCGGTAGTTTGATGATTTTCGCCACATTTTTTCACGGATTTGTCTAAAAATTGGTATTTGTAGGTCATAATGGGTTCTTGCTTCGATGGCGAACATTGTATGTATAGGTCATCGTTTTCATATTGTCACCACATAATGGTACCTTTTGACGATTTTTGTAAAATTTTTCCTCGATTTTTTATAAAAATTGGTGTTTGTAGCTAATAATGGCTTCCAGCTCCGACTGAGGAACATTGAATAGTTAGGTTTACGTTTTCCTATAGCGCACATATAACGATACACACCGATCTTCAGTATTTTGATAATCCTAGTCACATTTACCCACGAACTTGTTCCAAAATTGTTTGGTCCACGGACGAACCCTACATAAATTGGTCCAAATTTAGATACAGCTCAAAAAATAAGTGTTTCAAATTCTGTCAAGATCGGTTCAAAAGTGGATATAGTTTCAATATATACCTTTATCCGATATATTGTTTATTGTGCTCCAAATGACCTGAATTGTGGCATATCCAATCGAATTTAGTCTAGAAGCAAGTACATTAAATTTGGCAACAACAATGATATTTGGTACCGGACATCAGATACTGCATCAGATACCCTTGTCAAGCTTTGTTGAGATCGGTTGGGATTAGGATATAACCTCATATATATCTTTATCCGATGTATGGTTTATTGTGCGCCAAATGGCTAATATCAGCCAAAACGGACTGAATTTTGGCAATTACGACTGAATTCATCCTGGAAATCAGTACTTAAAATTCGGTGTAAATCGGTTCAGATATCGCTATAGCTCGCATATATATGTTTTATCCGATTTGGGGTTTAAAGTCACTAACACGCAAAATATGCATTCCACAACAATTATATTTGATACCAGATATCAGATACAGCTCGGAAATAAGTGTATCAAATTTTCTCACGATCGGTTCAGATTTCTATATAGATCTCATATATATTTCATCCGATATGGTGTTAAAGTTCCTCACATGTGCATTCGACAACAATGATATTTGGTTCCAGATATCTTTAGAGCTCGGAAATACCAAATTTTATTGAGATCGCCTAAGATTGGCATATTGCTCTCATATATATCTTTAATCTGATTTTAGGTATATTGTGCAAATAATGGCTAATATCAGCACTATACTCGTATATATATTTTTATACCCTCCACCATACTATGGAGGGTATATTAAATTTGTCATTCCGTAAGACCCATGTAAGACCCAATAAAGTATATATATTCTTGATCAGCGTAAAATTCTATGTCGATCTAGCGATGTCCGTCTGTGTGTCTGTCTGTCCGTCTGCCTGTTGTAATCACGCTATCTTTCGAACGAATCGAGATAGAAGGCTAAAATTTCGCAGATATGTTTGTTTTGCCAGTAGGCAGGTTAAGTTCGTGAATGGGCCATGTAGGTCCACTTCTTCGTATAACCCCCATATAACAGTACCTCCCTATATTCGGTATTTTGATGATTTTAGCGATATTATTTAAATTTGATATCTGAAGTTCGTAATGAACACTACAGCCTATGACAGAAAATTGTCTGTGCAGGTCCACTTCTTCGTATAACCCCCATATAACTGTACCTCCCGATATTCGGTATTTTGAAGATTTTAGCGACATTATTCACCGGAATTGTTTCAAATTTGATACCTGAATTTCTTAATGGATACTACAGCCTATGACAGAAAATTGGTTGTGCAGGTCCACGTCTTCATATAGCCCCCATATAACGGTACCTCCCGATATTCGGTATTTTGATGATTTTAGCGACATTATTCACCGGAATTGTTTCAAATTTGGTATTTGAAGTTCGTTATAGATACTGAAGCCTATGACGGAAAGTTGTCTATGCTGGTCCTGGACTTTTTATAGGCCCCCCACTCACAGAAATTGTTTGAGATGGCGTATTTGAAGTTCGTAATGGATGATACAGGCTGTAATAGGAAATTGTCTATGCAAGTCCAGGTCTTCGTATATCTCCGATGTAATGGTACCTCCCTATATACGGTGTTTTGATGATTTTAGCTACGGTATTCACCGTTTATTTCAAGTTTCGAATTAGAATATAGTAATGGCTTATGACAACAATGCAGGTCCACGTCGGTGAAACCCGGCTATATTCGGCATATTTAAGATTTTAACAGAATTTTTAACGGTTTTTATTTTGTGAAAGTTTCTAAATTCTTTCAAATGGTATAGGGTATTCAGAGTTCTGCCCGGCCGATCTTACTGCTTTTTAACTTTTTTTTTTGTTTTAATATAATTGTTAAATCGACTTACAATTAGATAGAGCTCCCCTATATTAGTTCACTCTGAAACCAATCTATAACTGCTCTAAAGCCAAATGTTGATAGGTAGTATGATGTACATCAAATAAATTATTTCGTTACGAGAGCTTTACTAAATATACATAGTGGTGTAGGGTAGCATATAGTCGGCTCCGCCCGACTTTGACTTTTCCTTACCAGTTGAATATATATCAACGCAAATACCCGTGGTCAAAAACTGACCGGCCTCTATGACATTAGTTCGAAAACGAAATTATCCAAAATGGATTTGAACATAAGGGTGCTTCCAACATATTATTTTGTCGTAGGGTATTACATGGTCGGCACTACTATAGCATTTGATTACTTATTTTTAACCCGACATGTGATAAAACCGAAATAATAGAGTTTAATACAGTAACAAGTTTTTTAACACATTACAGCTTTAAATTTAAAATTTCAATTTAAATATTTAAATTAATAACTGAAATATATAGCTAAAAAAGTTGGACCCAATAATTACCATCTAGAGAACCCAACACCACTTAAAAATTGTTTGCAAGATAAAACCATTCATTAAAAAAAAACAACTATTTCCATAGAACACAAAAATGCATTCCAACCTTAACCAACTGTTCTCAAAAAAATTCAACAGCAACACTTTCAAGTTTTCCAAAAAAAACGAACAAATCTTTTCACTTACCTTATCATTAACAATCTGTGCGTTGGGTTTTTTTCCATTTCACATCTTCGTTTCTAAGGTTTTTAGTTGTGTTGAGTTCACTTCAGGCTTTATACAAACCAAGTGGAAAATTGAATTCCCTTTCTTTTTTTTTTTTTTTTTTTGTTCATGCTTTTAGCGTTGGCCGTTCGTTTTTTTTTTTTTTTTGCTCTTCCTCTTTTTAACAGTTTGTTAATTTACAACAGTTATTGTTTTGTAACAATGATACCTTGGGTCATTGTTAGAATAGTTCGCGTAAATTGCTCTCTGGAAGTGCTGGAGTGGAGGGTGTTTTATAGGTAAAGTTGCTATAGCTCATATTTAATAAAAGAGAATTTCTCACGAAATTGCAAATAGAAGTATGGAATGGCGTTTGAAGAATTTTGTTTTTGAAATATTTTGTGAAAATGTTTTGAACAGAAAAAACTACTGAGTTTATTTTGAAAGTTTTGAAAGGGTTTAAGTTGTAGTTTTTACAATTAATGTACAAGTGTAAAAATATTGATTTTTTTACTGTTTTCTTCTATTTTTAGGTGTGTTACTTCTAGTTTTAAAAATATGGTATACCAGCATTGATTGTATGGTATATCGAGAAAGGTATGTTGAACGTTATATATTTTCTATGCATAGAACGTCAGTGCAGTGATACAGGAATTTAAAAGACCTATGTTGTTCAGAACAAGGTAAACATTTTTTGGAACCGTTCATTGCCCTTTGGACCAGAAATATTTATACTGAAAATAATTAATTAATGAATTTATTTACTGAAAATTAATAAATAAATAAACAAGTTAAAAATTATCTTTCGACAGATGTATACCCTCAGCCACTTTTCGTTTATATATAATTTAATTTTGCCCTCTTGACCTTTATGGGGGAGGTTCCAAAGGAGTGGACCAATATTGTACATGACGTGTGTAAACTAAGTCTGACATAAATGTGCCATATTTGGGCTATATCGGAAAATTAAGAAATGTGTGTTAGGTATTCCATGTTCCAAAAATGTGGCGATGAGTATCTAAAATTAATTTCCAAGTATATGCGACTAGCTAATCAAAATTTTAACCTTTTGGGGGGAGGTACCAGAAGGAAGGGACCGGAAAGTGTGATCTTAAGAATGAATCGGACTCTTATTTCGAATTTTATGAGAAATATAATTATTCCAAATTTTGACCCGTTGTGGGGGAGGTACCAGAAGGAATGGTTCGATATATTCTGTCTTCGGACCAGATATTGTCCTTGTAGAAATAGTGGGAAGTGTGAAATTTTGGATTTTATAACAGTTATGATCATTCAAAAATTTGACCATTTGTGGGGGAGGTACTTAATGGAGTGAACCGATATTATCCATTTTCGCACCTGACCTAGCACTGAAGCAAATATCAGGATTTACAAAGTTTGAATAAAATTGGACGATCCTTTCCCGTTGTATTTAATAAATTATTTTTTTTTTTTTTGAATATTTTGGCATTTTGTGGGGGAGATACCAGCAGAAGTGGACCTATGTTGCCCATCTCCGAAGTCGTTCAGGTTTGACAATAATATAATATTCGTTTCGAGAGTGCGCACCAACAAGACAAACAGACGAACGGACACCCCTAGATAGACTTCAAATGTACTAAAATGGATTTGGGTCTAAAACCCTTATATCGACGAGGCACGTTTTGGCGCTATCGAATGATAAATACCCTCTGTAGCTATATATCTGAGGGTATAAAAATGCCTATATAATTTTAAAAATTCCAAATACCAGGTGTTATAGTGATCAGAGAAGGCGGCGCCTATTACGTTCCTTAAATACGAAGTTGGGACAATTCTGTTGAAAAAATAGCTAAAATCATCCATGAAATACCGAATATTGGAAGGTACCGTTATATGACGGGGCTAAAAGGAGGCGTACATCTGTACAGCAAATATTTAGTCATGCGAGGTAGTACCCACTAAGAACACCAAACAACAAATTTAAATTAATTACCCTGAAAACTGTGACAAAAATCATAAAAATACCGAATATCTGGAGGCATATTTGAGTTCCATACCAAAACTCGAACCTATATGTACAGTTCTCTGTAGGAATATTTCCTTCATACAGGGAACGCAAACAGCTAATTTAGCGCAAATTTGGTTTGAAATTGTGACTGAAACACCAAAAACAAAACTTAAATATGCCGGTATAATTATGAGGGGGCTATACCAAAACGTGGACCTACATAACAATGGACCATTTTCAATACCAAAATCGGACATGCAGACCTAAAACACATCTGAGTAAAATGATATCAACCTACTTCATTTCTTTCGAAAGCTGGAGTGATTTCCACAAAAAGTATAAAAAGGAGGGTACTTAAAAAGATACTAAAGTTTTTTTTTTCCAGTTCGTTGAGAAGAGTACTCGAAATGTGTTTATTTTTAATTTGCTAGAAGGGTACAATTTTTATACCCTACAAAGTGTAGGTAGCATTTATTATCCTATCTTGCAAACTATTTTTGTTTGGCCCATGGACGAACCCTATTGAAATTGGTGTAAATGAGATCAGATTTAGATATAGCTCCCATTTATCTTTAAAAGATTGGGGTTTTAAGTCCATCATATGCGTAATATGCACTTCAGAAGAATGATATTTGGTACCGGACATCAGATACGACTCGAAAATACCTCTGCCAAATTTTATCGAGATCGGTTCAGATTACGATATAGCTCCATTATATATCTTTATCCGATATCATCTTTATCAAATAATAGTTCATTTGGACTGATATTAGAAATTAAGACTAAATTCATCATAGAAGCAAGTACATCAAATTAAGAGAAAATCAGTTCAGATATGGATATAGCTCCCATACATATGTTTCATCCGATTTGGCGTTTAAGTCCCTCACATTCCTAATATGCATTCCACAACAATGATATATGGTACCAGATATGGTATAAAGCTCGAAAATACCTCTTCCAAATTTTATAAAGATCGATTTGGATATAGCTCCCATATATATATACTGAACCCGATTGCAGGTTTATTGTGAACCAAATGGATAATATCAGCCAAAATGGCGTGAATTTGGGGACGTACGTTTCCATTTTGTGCAACTCGTATCCGACACACATTTATACCCTACACCACATAGTGGAAATGGTATTATGTCTTTGTGTATTTGTTTATAACATGGAGAAGGAAACGAGATAGACCCATAGTTCCTTTCAGTGATCTGCATAGAATCACATTTTGAGTCGATTTATGCATGTCCGTTCTTCCGTCTGTCTGTCCATCCGTGTGTCCATGTATTTTTGTAAACAAAATGCAGGTCGCATTTATTATTCGAATGAGATGAAATTTTCTAAATAACATTTGTTTGGCTCAAGGACGAACCCTATTCAAATTGGTAAAAATCGGTCTAAATTTAGATATAGCTCTTCATCCGATTTTAGGTTTCTTGTGCACCAAATGGCTAATATCAGTCCAAATGTTGTGAATTTTGCTACATCTGACCGAATTCAGCCTACAAGCATGTGCTTCAAATTTGATGAAAATCAGTTCATATATAGCTATAGCTTCCATTTATATGTTTCATCCGATTTGGTGTTTAAGTTCCTCACATTCACAATTTTGGCACTTCAGACCGAATTTAGTATAGAAATAAGTACTTTCAATTTGGTGCATGACACAAAAATGATATTTAGTATCAGATATGAGATGCAGCCAAGAAATAGCTGTTTTCAATTTTATGAAGATCGGCTCAGATTTGGATATAGCCTCCATATATATATATATATATCATTATTTGATTTCATGTTTATTGTGCACCAAATAGCTAATATTAGCCCAAGTGGAGTGAATTGTCGAAATACAACTAAGTTTAGCATAGAAGGAAGAATTTCAAATTTGTTCCCATATATATGTTTCATCCGATTTGGTTTTTAAATCTCCAACTTTGGGAATATGCACTTTACCACAATGATATTTTGTACCAGATTTGTCATAGAGCTCAGAAATTGCAATATAAACCTTTCTTTTACGAGAGTTCTACTAAATATGCATAGTGGTGTAGGGTATCATATAGTCGGACCCGCCTGACTTTTCAAATTTCCTTACTGGTTTTATTATAATCCTCTCCAAGTGATATTATGTACTCTATAGCAAACTATAACTGCTCTAAAGCCAAATGTTGATAGGTGGTATGATCTACTTGAATTAAATTATTTTGTTATGGGAGCTCTCCTAAATATGCCGCCCGCCCGACTTTTGACTTTTCCTTATTTTATATTTTTAATTAATTTACTTACCTTTTGGAGGCATACTGAACGCATACATGCAAACTTTTCTTATAAATGTTTTCCTTTCCCCGAATATATTACCAACGCTGTGGGTGATAATGATGTTAAGAAGAGTTCACAAAAAAATAGAATGCAAAATGCATTTTAATATTTTTCTCATTTTATTTGTTAAGAGAAATAATACTTTTCCTCCAAAATGCAAGCGGGTATAAAGAACAAAATATGCGCAGAGAGTAGAAGAAAAATGGGAGTTATTTTATTACTTTCATTCTTTAGATTTCTTTTTGAAAAAATTGTTCATGCTGCCTTCACTTTCAGTACGAGTGTTTTTTTTTTTTTTTTGCATAGTAAGTATTCTTACCTGATTTCAAATAAGCATCCAACCTACAAAAGGTTTATCTTCGTCTTTTTCTCCTCCATCTTCTACCACCTATTATTCCTTCCCATTTCGAGACCTCAAAGGTATTATTTATGCCTCCCATTTAAAGTATATTTCAATTGTTCTCGTTTTGTTTATTTTCTAGGTTATACCAAAAAGCATATGTATTTAATATGTACGTGTGTGTACATTTGTATGTGTGTACTAAGTAATTTTTGTATTTTTCTGCTATTGTGTGCTCACTGTGCTCATTTATTATGCATATATATATGTATACGAGTGGGTGGCTGCTGTAAGCATCCATAAACACCTTACGCCCTCAATCTCATCTGGGGGGAAACATTTAACGTTAATGGAGTGCTAAAGGAACCTACAAATTTGTGAAAATTGGATATAATATTTTTTGGAAAGTTATTTGGCTGAGGGCTTTAAATACATGATGGCAAATAATTTTGAAAATTGGGGTTGGAAATTAAACTTGTGTGAATTAATTAATTAATAACGTCCTTCCGTCAATTATAACAGGATATTCTGTGCCAGATATAAGATATAACAACGGAATCTCCTATTTTTGTTTTTGGAAAAATTGTTTCTGGGAAACTAGTTTAGTATATCACAAATACGCAAAGACTATAATCGTGTCGATTGACTTCAATTGTGTGAGCAGGAAATTTTTTTCTGTTTTTGGTCCATTTCAGCACCTAAATATATTGCGGACATCTTTAAAAACAATAGACCTAGCCCTTTTGCGATCTGTAGAGTGATTAGAAATTAACATGGACAGACGGACGAACGGACATACAAAGCTAGATAGACTCAGCTCGGCGACATAGATTTTGGCCCAATCAAACACAGTGTTGTAGGATATAAATATATATCGGAGCCGAATTTCACAAAATGGAGACCTAGGTCCCGAAATTTACTCCATTTGGGCTGATATTAGCCATTATTTGCACAAAAAAACTGAAATCGGCATTAGGTTGTATGTAGGAGCTATATCCAAATCTTAGCGGATCTCAATAAAATTTGGCACAAGTATTTTCGAGCTCTATAAGATATCTGGCACCAAATATCATTGCTGTCGAATGCACATTACGAATGTGAGAGATTAAGACCAAATCGGATGAAACATATATGTGGGAGCTATAGCTAGCTATATCTTAACCAATTTTTACCAAATTTGATGTTATTGCTTCTAGACTGAATTCGGTCGGATGTACCAAAATTTAACACTTTTTGACATATATTGGAAATTTGGTGCACAATTAAGCCAAAATCGGTTGAGGATATATTTGGGATCTATAACCAAATCTGAACCGATCTTAATAAAATTTGGCATTGGCATTTGGCAAAAACCAAATCGGATGAAACATATATATGGGAGCTATAGCTATATCTGAACCGATTTTCACCAAATCTGTTGTACTTGCTTTCAGACTGAATTCGGTCCGATGTGCCAAAATTCAGGTCATTTGGACTGATATTGGCCATTTGGTGTACAATTAAGCCGAAATCGATTGAAGTACATATGGGAGCTACATCCAAATCTGAACCGATCTTGATAAAATTTGGCACAGGTATTTCTGCGTTGTATCTGATGTCTGGTACAAAATATTATTTATATAGCGAATGTGAGGGACTTAACCACCAAATCGGATAAAACATATATCTGAACCAATTTTCACCAAATTTAAAGTATTTGGATGAAACATATATATGGGAGGTAAAGCTATATCTGATCCGATTTCACCAAATCTGATGTACTTGCTTTTAGACTGAATTCGGTCGGATGTGCCAAAATTCAGTTCATTTTAATTATTTGGTGCACAATTAATCGGTTAAGTTAAGTTAAGTAGTCTGATCCAAATATCACCAATTTGATTTCATTCCTTCATTTAAAATATGTCTATGTTAACAGCTCAGAAAATCCTTGCAAAAATTTTGTTAAATTAAGCTCTAAAAATTCGAAAAACCGTTGACCCAATAAAAAATATTAAAGAAGATTTATTATTTATTATATAAAAAAAATTGCTGCCCTTTATTAAGTTTCGCAGATTTTATGAAAAACACTAATTCCCATTTTTCATACAGAAAATTTTTTTGTCACTTCTTACTTCAGGTGGATGGATTGACACCTCTTTATTTGTCATAAAAATTTAAATGTGCTTTTTTAACATCCAACAAACACAACAACAACTATAACATAATGCTAATGGCCAAACAATGACAATTTAACCCAATTAAACAGCAAAACCAAAAAAAAAAAAACGACAAAAGAAGTTGGATAAAGTTTACACTTGGCAGGAAAAAGTACTCGTAGTAGGGCTAGGATGTGGCTCAACACATTTTGAAAATAGTGACAAATTGACACGATGATCCTGTCAACTTTGCCATTTGTTGGTGTTTAACGTTTTTATTATTTTTTATTTATGCAAGGAGAAAGGATGATAAAAACAAAATAAAAATATTTAAAAGTTGCCAGACAGTCGCCATTGTAAACCCCCTTTCGTCTCGACGTCTATACAAAGGGAAAATGCAGATATTCTAAAAGAAGATTTTAATTTTCAACAACATTGTCTACTACGCCCTAGGGGAAACTTTTGTTTTTTAATTTAAAAAATGAAATTAATGTCGTTTTACTCAAATAATCTTCTTTTAATTTTTCAACAACATGTTTGTTATATGGCACCCCATGGACCTGAAGGCAGATTTCTTTGCTAAAAAATAAAATAAATTTGAAAATAAAGTAATTTTCTCAAAAAATCTTATTTTGAAAACAAACGGGTTTTTTTCGGCTTATTTTAGAAAACAAAATCGAGACTTCAAATGACCCTCCTGATGATATGTATGTTATGTGACCTTCTTTGTTGTTTCTTTGGAAATATAATTCATAGCTTTTCATGTCCTTTTCTTTAAATGGCCGAATGAAAAGCTCATTATAATGAAGTGTCAACTTTAAGTGTCCATGTGATAAGAAATAATTTTACCTTGACATGACAACGGAAAAGGTCTACCAGCTACCAAGTCAACGTTTTCTTGGACACACAAATCTTAATGAAAAGGCAAATCACAGGCCAGGAGACGATTGTATGTGGGAGAGCCTAAAAGAACACAAATCGATAGATGTTTCTTTTTTTGGTATGTGGAGGTGCCAGTGTTTTTGTTTAGTTCAAAGACCTGCCATTTATCCCCTTTATATATTTTTATAACCTCTTCCATACATAGTATGGAAGGTATAATAAGTTTGTCATTCCATTTATAAAACCTTGAAATATAAATGTTAATTCCCACAAAGAATATATATTCTTGATCAGCATAATTTTTTAGCATTGTCCGTCTGTGGAATCCACTCTAGCTTCCCAACGCAATGAAGTAGGTTAATAAAATTTTACTCAGATGTATGTTAGGTCTGCAAGTCTTCCAGAACCGTAAGTGTTTTTGGTTATTTATAGAACAGATATTCGGTATTTTATGGATTTATATCACACTTTTCGCCGGAAATGGTTCAAATGTGGAATTTAAAGAAATTTGCTTATGTAGGTCCACGTCTTCGTATAAGCTCCAATATAACGATAACTCCCTATACAGGGTGAGATGAAAAAACTGCAACCAAATTGAGACTGCTGTCATTTCTAAGCCACTCGTCCAACAGCTGGTACAAAAGCATTTTGGTGAGAATTTTCCAGAAAAAAAGTTATTCGTGATGGAATTCAAGCGTGTGAGTGTGATTTCTTTATATTTGGCTGGAAAACCAAAAGTGGCTATCGTTAAAGCACTGCAGCATTTAAATGTGAATAAATCAGTGGCCGAAAAATGTTTCGTGAGCTGAACATATCGCAATATTCCATTCGGCAAATATGGAAAAATGGGCTCGGGGTAAAGCCATTGAAATTCCAAAAAGTGCTAGAACTTACACCGCAACTAAAAGAAAATAGACGCAAAAGAGCTAGAGAGAGAGCAACATTCGAGCTGCGTTTGACGGCCGTTTGGAGGCCATAATTCGTGCCAATGGAGACCTATTCGAACAAATCTAAACTTGTTCTAAAATATGATGCTATTTCCGACATTTTTTGTTTTTATTCAATAAAATTAAAAAAAAAAATTGTAAAAATTTCGGCGTTTGACTTTGTTGCAGTTTTTTTGTCTCACCCTGTATTTCTATGATTTTATTTCTAATATTTTTCAATGGATTTTTTTTCAAAATTTGCAAATTCTTACCATCTGGTGGAGAGTATTCAAAGTTCGGCCCAGCCGAACTTACTACTTTTTCACTTGTTGCAAAGTCTTATACATGAAGGGTGAAATGGTTTTTCAAATCGACATTTAAAACCTAAAAAAGACATTCTTTAAAAATCTATGTTTATGGTTTAGATGGCCCACGACAAACTATTCTTGAAAAATGTTTAAAAATCTACGTTTTGGTTTGATGGTCAGCGAAAAATATATTTTCCACATGTCTTATCAAACTATAGGGGTCATGCTGTTCTTAAAAAGAGAATATTCTTGAAAAGTCCACGTTTTGTTAGATGGTTTCCGAGAAATATCATTTTCACATATCCAATCCATTTATATGGATCACGTAGTCCTTGAAAAAATATTCCTTAAAAATCCACGTTTATAGTACTTATGGTTCTTGAAAAAAAAATTCTTTAAAAAATCCACGCTAATATCTCTTATGGTTCTTGAAAAAAAAAAAATTCTTTAAAAAATCCACGCTAATATCTCTTATGGCTCATGAAAATAAAATTCTTTAAAAAAATTCTCGTTTATAGTGTTTATGGCCCTTGAAAAAATATTTTTAAAAAAATTCACGTTTATGGTACTTATGGTCCCTGAAAAAATATTTTAAAAAAATCCACGTTTATGATACTTATGGTCCCTGAAAAAAAATATTCCTTAAAAAATCGACGTCTACAGTTTTTATGGCCTTTGAAAAAATATGCTTTAAAAATTCCACGTTTCCGCGTTTGTGAAAAAAATATTCTTTTAGTTCAGAAGTTACTTAAAAACTAACGTCCTTCAAAAAAAATTATTTAAACATGTAGCTCTGGCGGTATTTCAAAATCATTTTTTTACAAATCCACGTAACTCAGATAATCCTTAAAAAAATTGTTTTTTAAGAAATGCCCGTTAATTGCTGGAGAAGTCCTTCAAAGTTCGAATTTATGACTCAGTTACTCTTTTAAAAATATTTTTAAATAGTTCTTCTAAGTTCACGCATATGGCTAAAATTTAGAATATTATTTTCTCTGCCAAAATTTAGAACCATTATTTTTGGCTTTCTTAAATAGTGATCATTTTATGATTAAAAATTTGAAAAAAAAAAAAAAACAAAACACCATTGTTACATATCGGAAGAGTACATTTCACATCCTTAATTACACCTCTTTATCGTGTTCACTACAAAGACGAACTATAAAAAAAATTTTATCTAGCATATAAATGTGCAACTTCATTGTAAAGCGTTTTATCCTTTTTATCGCACAAAATTTCCTTCATGGCACACAATGAAAGATGGACGGACAGACAGACAGACTGTCATATATACGTCACGCTCGTAAGTTAGCAGGAAATTATGCACTGCAGCGCAAGTGTTAACCCTCAAAGGTATAACCTGTCATTCCTCGCTGTCATTGTTGCGGATGTGGCTGTTGCTGTCGCGCTACTTCTTCTTCATCCTCCTCGATTCCCTTCACACCCTCTTCGCCTTTTGTCCTGAACATGCTGCCACCATAATGGCAGACGTTGTCGATGTTTATGTTGTCAATTGCATTTGTTGCAATTATTAACGAGTAAAACGCATTTACAGCGACACTTTTAATATATACATATCTATGTATATAGCATGTTGTTGTTCTTCATAACTCACTCGCTGACTTGCTCACGTACAACAGCGCACTTGTGTGTCGCGCATTATAGTTTAGTTATCTGCAGATGCAAGCAGGCCGCAGTCATGCATTAAAAACCAAATAAAGCTCAGGTTATTTATATTACCACATATATAACGAGCGATGCATATCATAATGTTCATGTACGTTGAGAGAGTGTTTACAGGGTGATATGACTCGTCCAACAGCTTTTAAAATTATTCCAGTTTACAAGCGTACAAAAGCATTTTAGTGAGATTTTTCTAGAAAAAAGTTATTCGTGATGGAATTCAAGCGTGATAGGGTGATTTCTTTATATTTGGCTGGAAAGCCACAAGTGGCTATCGTTAGAGCACTCCAGCATTTAAACGAGAAAAAATATTTTCTGTCTCGTAACATCGCTCGTTTCCGTGATACTGGTAGCGTAGCCCGACGTCAAGGAAGTGGACGGAAGAAAACAGCAACATCAGCAGAAATGGTTCGAAAAGTAAAGAAGCGACTTGATCGAAACCCACGTCGCAGTGGTCGAAAAATGCCTCATGAGCTAAACATATAGCAATATTCCATTCGGCAAATATTGAAAAATGAGCTACCCCGAGCTCATTTTTCATTGAAATTCCAAAAAGTACAAGAACTAACACCGCAACAGAAAGAAAATAGACTCAAAAGAGCTAAATAGTTGCTTTGCTTGGCCGAAGGTGGTGAACTGCCGAATTTGGTTTTCTCCGCTCCGATGAGAAAACATTCGTTGTCCAGCAGTTTATAAATAAATAAAATGATCGTCTTTACTTGCCAAAGAGGTCAGTTGGCCACCAGATCTCAAGCGCCGGCCATGGTGATGGTGTAGGCCGCCATAACAGCAGATGGTCGCACTCCGCTCTTATTAATCGACCGTGGCATCAGAATAAATGCCGAATATTATCGCGAAAATATTGTGGAGGGTATATTAAAGCCTTGGGCACGCAATTATTTTGGCCGCAGACCTTGGATATTCCAACAGGACAGCACCATCGGACAAGAATGGTTACAAAATCAGGTTCCTCGCGTCATTTCCAACGCACAATGGCCACCAAAATCTCCGGATACCAATCCGTTGGACTATTGTGTCTGGAGTATTTTGGAAAACAAGGTTGGCACTAAAAGTTACCAAAGTGTCGATCACCTCAAGCAAGCGCTTCTCCGGGAATGGACCAAAATACCGCATAACAACATTCGGGCAGCGTGTGAGGGTTTCATTGGCCGTTTGCAGGCCATAATTCGTGTCAAAGGTGATCAATTCATAAAAATCTAAACTTATTCTAGATACTGATGCTATTTCCGACATTTTTGCTTTCATTCAATAAAATTTAAAACAACATGTAAAAATTATGGCGTTTGACTTTGTTGCAGTCTTTTTATCTCACCCTCTATGTTTGTGGCCAGAGAGACATGGAAGGAAGTATGAATGCGGATTGGCATGGAGAAGTTTATGAGATATATTCTCTGTAGGTCGATAAGACCTAAAGGCAATAAGTTTCCCAAACCAAATTTAAGCGGAAAACAACATTTATCGCTATAAAGTATAGGCTTAATTTCAATACTTCTTGATTCAAAAAGTATACATAGACATTAAAATACAACCGTATTTAATTTTAAATTATTAGCAATAAATTTAAATTACATATATTTTTTTTATCACTAAACTAAGTCTTGTACGTCTCCTCCTCAATTTGAATACCACATGTCCATAGTGGCACACCTTCTCCTCGTTGACATTCTCACTTAAGCATTTCCTTAAATTCCCCTAATAATATGAAATGCACACACACACTGTCATTTACTATGTCGGTTTAACTTTACAAGTCTTTGGGGTTGCCATTATGGTTCGTTGGCTCGTCACAAACCCCATACTGCCGCCTCACACATAACTACACAATTTATTCATGGATTAATACCAGACGACAAACGAGGCAGACAGACTGCACACACACACATAAGCATTACTGAGTAGAATATAAAATAAAGAAAAACATAAGCCTCTTTATCCAAAACCCTCATCATCGCCACACATGAGACGATAACAAGGACAAATGCTTTAGATTCTCTTCTTTCTCTCAATTCATGTCCCTATTCAGATGGCATTTTTTTCTGTTGTGGTTGCATTGCAGTGTTTCATATTTAACTCACTTAAGATGCTATTACTGACACATGTTCGTGTGTGTGTGACGATGTTTTGTTATGTCGTTTGAATCATATTTAAAAAATGAATACAAAAAAATAAAAACTCGAGGGAAAAATATAAATACAGTTTTGGATGATTTCTAGTTCGTCGAGAGTATTTTTGAACATCCTAAAAAAATCACATTGCACCTTTTTCAGATATAATTCGAAACATTTTAATTGAAATTAGAGAATAATACTTGTATTGCGAATCATTCGACTTCTAGTTCGAAAACTGCTATAGTAATTCAAATTATTTCACGTAATATTCGAGAATTCCAATTGTGATTCGATTCAATTCAGTTGTAATTCGAGAATTCCAATTGTAATTCGAATTATTTTTAATCCATTTGTAATTCGAATGATTCATTTTGTAATTTCAAATGAAAAAATTTGAATTACAAACGGGATCATTCGAATTACAATTGGAATCATTCGAATTACCATGGGAATAATTTGTTTCACAATTAGAATAATTTGAATTACGAATTAAATCAAAAATTATGCGAATTACAACAGAAAAAGGTGTAGTCAAGCATATACAGGGTGAGACAAAAAGAACTGCAACAAAGTCAAAATCCATCATTTTTACATTTTTATACCCTACAACACTATGTGTTGGGGGTATTATAAGTTTGATTGGGCCAAAAATTATGTAACACCTCGAAATAATGGTTTCCCACATAGGAAAGTATATATGGATCTTCCTAGCTCGCCGAGCTGAGTCGATCTAGCTATGTATGTCCGTCCGTCCGTCTGTCCGTCTGTCCGTCTGTCCATGTTAATTTGTAATCACTCTACAGGTCGCAATTATGGCCCGATCTTCACGAAATTTAGAATGTAGGTGGGGCTTGGACCAGAATAGAACCCTATTGCTTTTGGAGATGATCGCCAAATGTTTAGGGGTTGAAATGGACCAAATACTGAAAAAATATCGGATTTTGCAGTAGCTATACAGGTCGCAATTATAGACCAATCGACGCGAAATTTCGCATGTAGATAGAGTTTAGGGCGGGGAAGAAGCCTACTAATTTCGGTGGTCATCGGATAATATTTAGCGGGTAAAATATACCATATCTTTTGTGTTGAAAAAAATCAAAATTATTCATTAAACCGTGAATTTTTTAAATCCCGGCGAAATAACAAGGTCATGACAAGGTTACTTCTGACCTTTACATTGATGTTATTATCCAACAAATCGGATATATAGCAAAATATGTGCGATATATATGACTATCAAAGGAGATATGCTTGAAAGATCTCTTATATGTCGAGAACGGCTGAACAGATTTCGACAGTTCTCAATAATTCAGAATGGCCTCTTGACAAGAAAGAAAAAACGTCTAAAAAATTGCATAAAAATATCTCTCTAAAGATGAAAATATTGATTTTGTAAAATTTTCTCATATTTTTTCAATTTTGTCATATTTTTGGCATATTTTCATTTTGAATTAAACATTTGGTAATATTTCTACAGCTAACAAAACTAAGTAGTTAGGATATCATATACAGATCTCATTTATAACCCGATCCTTACGAAATTTTGCATGGGGTAAGATGAGGGTCAGAATAGAAGCCTACTCTTTTTGGAGATGATCGTCATATATGTTGGGGTTGAAATGGACCAAAAAACTGCAAAATTGTCAGCAGGTCGTAATTATAGTCCGATCCTCAAGCACATTTGAATGGGGGTTACCGCACATTGCAAAAGCCAAGCAATTTTGGATGGCCATCCAAAAATATTCAATGTGTGAAGGAGTTTGCCAACTTTTGTAGATAAAATACGAAAATGTCCATTCCAGTGACTTTTTGGGGATTTCACAAATACAGGAAAGACGCACTTCCGACTATTTCGTTAACGCTGCTTTCGTTGAAGAATATAGTCAAATGTCTGTATCTCATATAGATGCGTTTCAGTCAAAAACCAATAATAAATGTTAATTTTTTTGCCACTTCTGAGAGGTTATAGGTCTTTGGGAAATATTGGTTCCAGATCTAGGAAGACCATTTAAGTGCAACATTTACCAATAAATTGGAAATGAGCAAATTAGTTTACGTTGCTATTCGAAAATTAGAGAACGAAACCTGATGGTTTCTTTAAACATTTGTCACAATATCTTGTGGAATTCTTTCGAGTATCTCGCCTATATAAACTGTATCGTTTATTATAGTGTTGTAGGGTATTCAACGGTCGGCCCCGCTCGACTGTAGCCTTTGCTTACTTGTTTTTAAATTTTATTGAATGAGCAAAACATGTCGGAAATTGCATCAAATATTAGAAGAAGTTTAGATTTGTTCGAATTGATCAACTTTGGCACGAATCATGGTCTCAAACGGCCATTGAAACCGTCACACGATGCCCGAATGTTGCTCTGCGGTATTTTTGTTCATTCCCGGCGAAGCGCTTGCTTGGAATGATCGACACTTTGGTAAATACTCCAGACATAATGGTCCAACGGACTGGCATCCGGAGATTTTGGTGATTTTTTGTTGATTTGGTTTGATCAACATAAAATTCTATGTCGATTTAGCGATGTCTGTCCGTCTGTGGAAATCAGTGTAGCTTCCGAACGAAATTAAGTAGGTTGACAACATTTTACTTAAATGTATATTATGTCTGCACGACTTTTGGTATTAAAAATGGGTGCAGTAGGTCCACATTATGGTATAACCTCCATACAATGGTACCTCCCTTTTTTCGATATATGGGTGATTTAAGCAGCATTATTCACCGAAAATGTTTAAAATTTGGTATTTGACGTTCGTGATGGGTACTACAGCCTATGGCAGAAAATTGTCTGTGTAGGACCATGTCTTCGTATAGCCCCCATATGACGGTACCTTCCGATAGCCGAGAGGTATTTTAGCGACATTATTCACCGGAAACGTTTCAAATTTGGTATTTGAAATTCGCAATGGGTATTACAGCCTATGGCAGAAAACTGTCTGTGCAGGTCTACGTCTTCATATAGCCCCCATATGACGGTACCTCCCGATATTCGGTATTTTGATGAATTTAGCGACATTTAACGGAATTGTTTCAAATTTGGTGTTTGAAGTTCGTAATGGATTCTACAGCCTACGACAGAAAATTGTCAGTGCAGGTCCACGTCTTCTTATAGCCGGAATATAACGGTACATCCCTATATCCGGAATTTTGATAATTTTAGCTACATTATTCACCGAATTTTTTTATTCAAGTTTCGCATTTGAATATTGGTCCGTATAAACCCTAATATAACAGCTACATTCGCTTTTTTTAAGATTTTAACAGAAATTTTAATTAACTTATGTCGTATGAGTGGCTTAGAAATGATTGAAGTCTGAAGTTAGTTGGAGTTTTTTCATCTCATCTAGAATTCTTGGCATTCCCGGTGTTCCCCTACATACATTTCCAAATATTTACACTTGTATCCCAAATAAGGTTTCTCGAAGAAATAAAATTGCAATTTTTAAACATCTCAAAAAAAAAACGAAGCTATATAAAATATTATCCTTTAATGACCCAAACTTAAGAATCCTTTATTTCGCCACCAGACCCACTCACAAAACCATCAATTGTTCAATTTCCTTTTAATCTTCCCAAAGGTTATTACGTGTATTCCTTGCAGACAATTGTGTTCAAAGATTTGATAGCCACTCCTATCCACACACACTCACACGCTTGATATGAATATGTCTGTGCGTTTTATGATTATTATGGACAATAACAATTTTATGGAATTTCTCTGGAACTTTTTTGCTGAAATACTAGTGAATCAGCGGAGAGAATAAAGACGATGTGCAAAGCCGGTTTTCTTCAAGCATTTTATTATTTTAAGCCAAAAATAAGATCTTTAACGTTACACAACTAAAATGTTCAAACAAACTAATAAATCGATTATTTTTATTGATTTTGATTCGCTTTACACATCTTTATAAACATATTCTCTTTCAGATGAAGGTTACAAATATACATTAAAGCTTTGGTCATCCATCTTATATTCAGTCTTCTACGTTTTGGAATTTTTCTTTGCTGCTTAATATATATTTGTTTAGTATGTGAGTATGTATATTTTGTTTCGACCTTATGGTTTATTTTCCGTATTTACTTAACATTTTGTTGTCATGTTTTTTATTGCCATAATGGCCAATAAGTAATAATTGAGAGAAAACTGTGGGGTAAAATTTTAAAATTTGTAATAGAAGGTGCTTAAATTTTTAACAAGAAATTTAATTTCCGTCAAAGAAAAAATGTGTGCAAAAAACACCGACTCAAACATATTCAAACATTCAAATTAATTAAAATTAAAAAAAAAAAAACAGTAAAGAAAGTCCTAAAGTTGGGTGGGGCCGACTTTATGATACCCTACACCACTTTGCTAACTTAGTAGGGCTCCACATAACAAAAGTGAATTCAATCATACACGCCATGATTATAATTATAATTTAAAGTTCAAAGGACTAAATGTGCCGAAGCATTTGTATCTTTTAAATTCGGACTTGTATTGCCCATTTGGTGTAAAAATTAATTAGAAATCATATAAAGATATATATGGGAGCTATATCCAAATCTGAAGCGATCTCAATAAAATTTGGCAAAGATATTTTTGAGCTGTATTCGATATATTTCCCTGAATATCGTTGTTACGGAGTGCATATTATGGCCGATGCAACAAATCGGATGAACAATATATATGGAAACTATAGCTATATTTGAACCGATTTTCACCAAATTTGGCATACTACCTTCTAGACTCAATTCAATTCGGTCGTATGTGGCAAATTCCATCCTATTTTAGCAAATATTCGACATTTGGTGCACAATAAAAGGTAAATCGGATGAAGTTATATATGGGAGCTATATCCAAATCTGAACCGTTCTCGATAAAATTTAGCAAATTTATTTCTGAGCTGCATTTTTTATATTTTCCCAAATATGGAAGCTATAGCTATATCTGAACCGATTTCGATCAAATTGTGCAAACTTATTTCAGACCTAATTCGTTCGTATGTGCAAAATTCCATACTATTCGGGCTGATATTACACGTTTGGTGCACAATAAATGGCAAATCGGACGAAGATATATATGGGAGCTATATCTAAATTTTTATGATGATTTGACGGACAGACAGATGGATGGACGGACAGACAGACGAACGGACGGAAAGGCATAAATCGACTCAGAATGTGATTCTATGCAGATCAACAAACGGAACTATGGGTCTATCTCGTTTCCTTTTGCTGTTGCAAACAAATGCACAAAGACATAATACCCTGACCACCTTGTGGTGTAGGGTATAAAAAAACAAGTAAGCAAAGACTACATTCGAGCGGGGCCGACCGTTGAATACCCTACAACACTATAAAAACGATACAGTTTATATAGGCGAGATACTCGAAAGAATTCCACAAGATTTTGTGACAAATAATAAAAGAAAACCATCAGGTTTCGTTCTCTAATTTTCAAATAATAGCAACTTAAACTAATTTGCTCATTTCCAATTTATTTGTAGATGTTGCACTTAAATGGTATTCCTAGATCTGGAACCAATATTTCCCAAAAACCTATAATCTCTCAGAAGTGGCAAAAGATTACACATTTATTATTGGTTTTGACTGAAACGCATCTATATGAGATACAGACATTTGACTATATTCTTCAACGAAATCTGGGTTAACGAAATAGTTAGAAGTGCGTCTTTCCTGTATTTGTGAATTCTCCAAAGAGTCACTGGAATGGACATTTTCGTATTTTGTCTACAAAAGTTGTGCGTGAGGGTACGACCTGCTGACAATTTTGCAGTTTTTTGGTCCATTTCAACCCCTAAAAATATGGCGATCATCTCCAAAAAGAGTAGGCTTCTTCGTAAGGATCGGGCCATAAATGCGATCTGTATATGATATCCTGATATCCTAACTACTTAGTTTTGTTAGCTGTAGAAATATTACCAAATGTTTAATTCAAAATGAAAATATGCCAAAAATATGACAAAATTGAAAAAATAAGAGAAAATGTTACAAAACCAATATTTTCATCTTTAGAGAGACATTTTTATGCGATTTTTAGACGTTTTTTCTTTTCTAACAAGAGGCCATTCTGAATTAATGAGACCTGTCGAAATCAGTTCAGCCGTTCTCGACATATAAGAGATCTTTCAAGCATATCTTCTTTGATAGGCATATATCGCACATATTCTGCTATATATATCAGATGTTAACATCAATGTAAAGGTCAGAAGTAACCTTGTCATGGCTTTGTGATTTCGCCGGGATTTAAAATATTTGCGGTTTAATGAAAAATTTTGAATTTTTTCAACACAAAATATATGGTCTATTTTACCCGCTAAATATTATCCGATGACCACCCAAATTGGTAGGCTTCTTCCCCGTCCTAAACTGTAGCTACATGCGAAATTCCGCGTCGATTGGTTTATAATTGCGACCTGTATAGCTACTGCAAAATCCGAATTTTTTTCAGTATTTGGTCCATTTCAACCTCTAAACATTTGGCGATCATCTCAAAAAGAAATAGGGTTCTATTCTGGCCCGACCCCGATCTCCATTCCAAATTTCGTGAAGACCGGGCCATAATTGCGACCTGTAGAGTGATTACAAATTAACATGGACAGACGGACGGACGGACATACATAGCTAGATCGACTCAGCTCGGCGAGATAGGATGATCCATATATACTTTCCTATGTGGGATACCAATATTTCGAGGTGTTACATATTTTTTGGGCCAATCAAACTTATAATACCCCCAACACATAGTGTTGTAGGGTATAAAAATCAAGAGTCGTTAAAGACAAAAAGTTAAAGACAGTAAGGACAGGTCAAAATAGGGCGGGTCCTACTATATGATACCCTACACCAATATGGGTATTAAGTAGAGCTCCCGTAGTCCCAGCTGTGAACCTTATTTGAATACGTATCATGGCTTTAGAGTAGTCTCAATTTGGAAACTATGTCCAACTTTTTTTTGTACCTCTAGTACCAACTAACATAGCTGCATAGTGCATGATATGACATCGATAAGAAATATATTAAAAATATTTATTAGAGCAATAGATATTCCGGAATGTAAGACTTCGGTTGAATATGAAAAAATCTATCCAATTTGGATCGGATATATGGATCAGATGACGATGTTTGTCGAAGATATATAAAAATCTAAACCGATCTCGATAAAATTTGGCAAAGGTATATCTATACGATATATGGTACCAAATATAATTGTTATGGAGTGCATATTACGCATGTGAAGGACTTAAAACTCTAAATAGGATGAAACATGTATATGAGGGCTATAGCTATATCTAAACCAAAATCTTTTAGGCTGAATTTCGTCAGAATTGCCAAATTGCAGTCCGTTTGGATGATATTACTAATTTCGTGCGCAATAAACCTAAAATCGGATAAAGATATATATGGGAGCTATATATAAATCTAAACCGCCCTGGACAACATTTTAGGGACTTGTTTTTGAGCTATATCTGATATCTGGTACCAAAGATCATTGTTGTGGATTGCGTATTACGCATGTGGGGGACTTAAAACTCCAAATCGGATGAAACATATATATGGGAGCTATATCTATATCAGAACCTACTTTCTACAAATTTAAGGTAGTTGCTTCTATACTGAATTCGTTTGAATGTGCCAAAATTCAGGTCATTTGGACTAATATTGGATATATGATGCACAATCAACAGGAAATCGGTTGAAAAAATATATGGGAGATATATCTAATTTGAACCCATTGCAATTATGGAGATTATATCCGATTTATTTTTGGTCATAACTTCCATAATAATATGGGGATTATGTCCGCCTCCAAAACGGAAAAAATCCCCATGGAAGAATGGATCAACAAGAGATTTTTCTGATTTTGTAGCCTCTCAGGTCATAATAATATACCAATTGGCGCCTAATTTTGAATGGGATTAGAGTTTGGAACACGTTCTTGAAATATTTGTTTTTTTTTAAGAAATTATTTTATAAGTGATAAAACGTTGATTCTTAAACCCAATATTTATAGGTCCAACTAAGATTTTTTTGCCAAATGTTCCAATGACTAAAAAATCAAAAGAATTTATTTTTTTGAACAATTTTATCCAAGGACAGCAGGTTTTAAAACGTAAACTTCCTTTAAAGACCAATAGAGCCAAAAACGCTGATACTAAAAAAATATCAAATACCAAAACGAAATCAATTGAATTAAAACCTGGATCTAGCTCTAATTTGTTTGCATTCCAAAGTTATTAACTAAATTTGGAAAATTTTATTATCTGTCCTATTGAAATGGTAACTTCATTATTCCTGTCCAACCTTTATAGAGTAAAACGCTCCCTTTTAAAGTAGCATAGATTGATTTTTTGAATTTCTATTGATTTTTAAACTATATTAATTTTCCGAAAAATATAAATGCTACTTAACACTCTATTTAAATTATTTCCCCGAAAATGTTCTGATTTAAGCTGCTTAATAAAACTTCAAAGCTCAAGCTCTTATATGCTACATTTACTAAATTTCTTTTAAACATCCCTCCAACCATGACATCGATTGCTGTGCATTTTTGCTTCCCCATTTTTCGTTTGATAAAAGCTTGAAAATAACGGGAAATTGCATTGCATTGCAATCATTTGGTAGTGAAATACCTAATATCATTTTATCCGCTTAAGGTAGTATCGATTTTTTTTCATTTCATTATTCTTCTTTTACCTGTTTTCAAAAGGGAGACAATTTGTGAGGAGCGCTGTCGAAAAATAGCACAGCAAAGCAGATAACTTAAACTTCATTTCCTGTTCTTCTTGTCAATTTTCAGCTGCATTTGTATGAGATTGTTGTTCATGCTTGATTGGATTTATTTTGTAAAGGCGTTGGATTTTTTATTTTTATTTCTTGAACGGAGGGGAAAGCAGGGGAGTCGATTTCCTTTTGTAAGAAAAACTTTGGGAAATATTGCATACTTAGTATTCATTTCAGAACATTTGGTTTCCTTGTAAATTTGAATTATGCTTGTGACTAAAAGTATGCAATGGAAATTATATTTCCTAGTTTGTTTGCTTTGTTATGCTATAATATTGTACAGCGCCATGAGGTATACGTTGGCACCAAAGAAAACGTTAACTTTACTAAAGTAAAGTGCACTGCAAATTATGATATTTTACAAAAACAAAAACTATCCAATATCCAGCCAACGTCCTTGCAAATTTGCTGTCGAAGACAGATGCAAATTTTATAATTATTGCAAAATCCATATTCTTTGTAAACAATTGTTAAATAATTAATGAAATTTCCACAGAGTAATGACAGAGTATTTAATTTGTTATTCCATGGAAAATTTAAATATTTCAAAATATCATATTTTATAACATCTCACTTTCATATTATGTTCCATTTGTTGTTTTTTTTTTTTTTTGGTAATATACAGGGTGAGATAAAAAAGTACAACAAAGTCAAACGCTATAATTTTTACATTTTTTTAATACCCTCCACCATAGTATGGAGGGTATATTAAGTTTGTCATTCCGTTTGTAACACCTCAAAATATACATTATAGACCCCACAAAGCATATATATTTTTGATCAGCATTAAATTTTATGTAGATTTAGAGGTGCCCGTCCGTCTGTGGAAATCACTATAGCTTCCGAACGAAATGAAGTAGATTAATAAAAATTTACTCAAATGTGCATTATATCTGCAGGGCTTTTGGTATTGAAAATGGGTGATATAGGTCCCCGTTTTTTCTATAGCCCCCATATAATGGTACCTCCCGATATTCGGTATTTTGATGATTTTAGCGACATTATTCACCGGAATTGTTTCAAATTTGGTATTTGAAGTTCCAAATTGATATTACAGCCTAGGACAGAAAATTTTCTGTGCAAGTCCACGTCTTCATATAGCCCCCATATAACGGTACCTCCCTATATTCGGTATTTTGATGATTTTAGCGACATTATTCACCGGAATTGTTTCAAATTCGGTATTTGAAGTTTGTAATGGATGCTACAGCCTAAGACAGACAATTTCCTTCAAGATCCACGTCTTCGTATATCCCCCATATAACTATATTCGGAATGTTGATGATTTTAGGTCATTATTCAACGATTTTTTTTTCAAGTTTCGCATTTGAAAATTGCTATGGATTGTGACAGAAAATTGACTGTGTCGGTCCACATCATCGTATAGACCATAATATAACGGCTATATTTGGTATTTTTAAGATTTTAACAGAATTTTTAATGGGTTTATTTATTTATTTTTTTTTTTTTTTTTTGAAAATTGCCAAAATTTTTTTAATGGTGGAGGGTATTCAAAGATCGGCCCGGTATTTTTTAGTGCCAACCTTGCTTTCAAAAATACCCGAGACACAATAATCCAACGGATTTGTATCCGGAGATTTTGGTGGCCATTGTGCGCTGAAAATGAAGCGAGGAACTTCATTTTGTAACCATTCCTAGGTGGCGAGTGCTGAATGTGATGATGCTGAGTCCTGTTGGAATGTTTAAGGTCTGCGGCCTAAATATTTGCCTTCCCAAGGCTTTAATACACTCTCTAGAATATTTTCGCCATAATATTCGGCATTTATTCTGATGCCACGGTCGATTAATACGAGCGGAGAGCGACCATCGGCTTCTATGGCGGCCCACACCATCACCATGGCCGGCGCTTGAGTTCTGGTGGCCAACCGAAGGTGCACATTTTCATCTGACCTCTTTGGCACGTAAACACGATCATTTTGTTTGTTTACAAACTGCTGGACAACGAATGTTTTCTCACCGGAGCGAGAGAACCAAATTCGGCAGTTCACCACTTTCGGCCAAGTGAAACAACTCTTTAGCTCTTTAGAGTCTATTTTCTTTCTGTTGCGGCGTAAGTTCCTGCACTTTTTGGAATTTCAATGGCTTTACCCCGAGCTCATTTTTCAATATTTGCCGAATGGAATATTGTGATATGTTCAGCTCACGAGCCATTTTTCGGCCACGGCGATGCGGGTTTCGATCAAGTCGCTTCTTTAATTTTCGAACCATTTCTGCTGATGCTTGTCGCACTACGCTACAAGTATCACGGTAACGAGCGATGGTACGAGGCACAAAAGATTTGTTCACATTTAAATGTTGGTGTGCTCTAACGATAGCCACTTGTGTGTTTCCAGCCAAATATAAAGAAATCACTCTATCACGCTTGAATTATATCGCTAATAATTTTTTTCCCTCACCAAAATGCTTTTGTACGCTTGTAAACAATATAATGAGCTGTCAATGGAATATGTTTAACAGATGCCGGCCGAGTGGCTCAGAAATGACAGCAGTCTGAAGTTGGTTGCAGTTTTTTCAAATTGAACATTTAAAGATAACAAATTATTTCTCACTCTGTAAAGAGAGGCAAAAAACACTTACAATATTTTGTTATTTCAAAACACATACAATCACAAAATATTTTGAGGTTCTCTGCCTACCCCTGATATAAACTAAAATATTTGTTATTGTTTTTGAAAAAGTCAATAAATAATTCACATAAAATTATACTTTTAAGAGGAAAATAATATTTTGGCCATATTTTGCTTCTAACACATTGACAGAGAATATTATCCTTAATGCCGGCATACTTTTAGGCTTTATGGGCTCCAGCTGATTTAACACCATAAAATCGCTAATATATATAAATGAAAGTGGTAATGTGAAAATTTTATATCCCATTCTACACAAATGGTTTGACTATCATAA
This sequence comes from Musca domestica, assembly GCF_030504385.1. Taxonomy (NCBI): domain Eukaryota; kingdom Metazoa; phylum Arthropoda; class Insecta; order Diptera; family Muscidae; genus Musca; species Musca domestica. The sequence goes on along the minus strand of NW_026712238.1, from coordinate 9,434,285 downwards.
AATTATGTTTTAAATTTTTATGTTTGCTGGCTGGCACATAAAATTTGGATTCATATCTGGTTAGCTTTTATATTGTGTTGAGATCTGATGCCACATGGCCCACATTTTCACTTGGCTATTGTTATGTATAAAATTTTATGGTCTCACTTTCTTTTGTTCACTAGATTTTGTTTTATTATTTGGCAATGTGGAACGAAGGATTGTTATTTTATCCGGCGTTATTTTTTGTTTCGTGTAGCCTATTTAATTGGGCACATAAAAATTATGCTTTTATTGTCGGCCTACACACACATATGGTAATGTGTCCCATGACCTACAAAGAAAAAAAGGAGAAATTGCAAGGTTGTTGAATGTTTATTTTTAAATTCTTTATAGGACTTAAAGTCAAGTCAAAAAGGACTTAAAGTCAACAAAAATGTTTCCTCTAAAAATTAACGACTATAGCTCAGATAGTAGAGGAAACTGGCGTTAGATTCACACCGCATCTGATTATGTAGCGTAAAAATGCAATTGAGGCTATCAGCAGATTGGTCATCACCAATCCATCACCATTAATGCCAAAAAAATCAAACATTTCAATATTTTATTGTTGGTTACTGAATTAATTGCATAAAAAGTAATTCATTGACAATTTCCTAGTCTAATGATATGCAATATTTTTGATGCACACTATATATAATTACACAAAAAAGCGGAAGGATATGGAACTTTTGCACTTTTGGCCCGTCCATTACAAAGCCACTCGCCGCATACTTTTGTCATTGCTTCAAATTTTGGGAAAGTGAATGTCCCCCGGATATGAGACTGTGAATGCATAAGATGTGCATATATATGAATGGTTTTGTGAGGTCTTTGTTTCATGCAACATGTTTGAGTGCATGTGTAAAGTAATTTTCCAAAGTTTTACAGAAAAAACATTTCGCTGAGATTTTTACTCCGTTGCCTGGACGTGAGGGACAAGGCACTGACAGTTATGGGAGATATGTTGAGTAGTTTACTGCCCTTAATTCTGTTGTTTAATTTTCTTTTAACAAGTAAGCAAAGGCTATAGTAGTGCGGAGTAGACCAATACAATATGTTAGAAGCACCCTTATGTCCAAATCCTTTTTGAAAGATTTCGCATTTGAAATTATGTCACGGAGCACAGGCAGATATTACAGTTAGCATTTTGACCAGGGATATTTGCCCAATATTTAGGCCTTCCGTCTTGCTGTTAATCGTTGTGGTCCATTTTACAGCTAAATATAATCCAATGGTCATCCAAAATGCTAGAATTTTTCCCTGTCCTTAACTGCCTTCTTCGTATCAATTGGCTTCAATTATGTGATCAGGATTTTTTTTCGGTTTTTGTTTCATTTGAACCCTTAAATATATTTCGATCTTCTACAAAAGAAAGTGGTATCTCCAAATTTAGACTCATTCGTCAACGAAATCAGCATAAAAAAGCCAGAAGTTCTCCTTTTTTGTGTTTCGGATATGGCTTTTAACTAATATTGGTATTTTTTAACACAAAACCAGTGGTCTATTCTACCCGTTGGTCCATTTCAACCCCTAAATATATTGCGGACATCTTTGAAAACAATAGGCCTAGCACTTCAGAGCCTAACCCTACCCTTGTGAAAAATTTCGTGAAGATCGGACAACAATTTCAATCTGTATATAATAACCCCAACCTGTGTTGTAAGGTGAAAAAATATTGCAAAATATACACTTCAATATTATAAGTGAAATAGAAAAAATCGCATGCGATAACAAATTTGAAAAAATAAATCAGAATTGACCTGTTCGTCTATTTGTGATTTCGTCGGGATTAAAAATATTCGCGGTTTAATGGAAAATTTTACTTTTAATTAACACAAATGTTATAGTCTATTTCACCCACTAAATATTACCCGATGGCCATCAAAATTGGAAGGCTTCTGCCCAGCCCTCTAGCTCCATGCTAACTTTCGCGTCATTTGGTCTATAATTGCGACATGTATATCAATTGCAAAATCATGAAATCTTTCAGTTTTTGGTCCATTTCAACCCCTAGATATTATGCGATCATCTCCAAAAGCAATAGGGTTCTATTCTGGCCGTTGCCCCACCTACATTTTCAATTTCGTGAAAATCGGGCCATAATTGCGACCTGTAGCGTGATTACAAATTAACATGGATAGACGGACAGACGGACGGACGGAAATACATAGCTAGATCGACTAAGCTCGGCGAGATAGGAAGATCCATACACACTTTCCTATGTGAGAAACCAGTTGTTACATACGAGTTATTACATAATTTTTGGTCCAATCTAATTTTTAAAACCTCCAACACATAGTGTTGTAGGGTATAAAAATATTGGATATCATTAGGCTAGGAAATTTTCCATGAACTACTTTTTAGGCAATTAAATCAGTAACCAACAATAAAATATTGAAATGTTTGATTTTTTTTGGCAAAACATTTACATACAAAAAATCTCCTTCTCCATCCTCTATTATGATAACGAGATAATAAAATTACATTACACCCATACAAATGCAGTATGCCGTTTCATGACTTAAATGGCAGTCAAGGAAGTCATTTCAGTGGTCAGTGCGGAAGAGGATATCCCCTCTTTTTTGATTTACACGACATTGTGTATTTTTATTAAAATCTGCAGCCATGAATGCCCATCGTGAATGGTGTTACTGCTCCATCAACAATATCACCATTGTCAACATTGGTGTCCTGTATCCCTTTAACACCCCTCCATCCACCCAAAATATATATGAGTTGATGTTGGGCTGTGTAAATTGAATGGTATCTGTGCAATTTTTATAATTGCTGACAAAAAGGTGTACGCTCTTGCAATGCTTTCGAAATTGAAAAAAAAAAAAAAAAAATAGCGCGAAGTGAGATTCTTCAATGGATGTTTGTTGGCACATTTTTCCATGCCGCGAACAATTTCAACAACAATTACGGAGGTATGAATATGAATAAAGATATTTGTTGGAGTTAACAATATATTTTCGAACAAAAATTTTTTTGGAATGTTGTTAAAATATTTTTCTGAAGAAATGTGGGTCACCAATTTTGAATGTAAGAATAATGGTGTCATAATCACGCATTTTCAAGACTATTTATTTGTGGGATTTCGATTCTCCATCCTTTAATATTTAAGAATATATTTGGCATAGTTTTATCGTCTAAATGATCCAATTCTAGTATAGCTTAGATAGTAGAGTTGTGCCAATCTAGTTCGAACTAGTTCCTTATATAGCTCCGGGGACTGCAGTCGTTTGTATGAAAACTTTGCGTATGAGTGATATGAAGTATGTGCAATTTATGAAATCACTCATACTTTTAGAAACTGGTGTACTGGCGCTTTTTATACCCTACACCACAAGGTGGTCAGGGTATTATGTCTTTGTGCATTTACTTGTAACAGAGCAAAAGGAAACGAGATAGACCCATAGTTCTTTTTGATGATATGCATAGAATCACACTCTAAGTCTATTTATGCATGTCCGTCCGTCCGTCTGTCCATGTATTTTTGTAAACAAAGTGCAGTTACAGATGATATTTTGCACAAATCATTTGTTTGACCCAAGGACGAACCCAATTGAAAATGGAGATAACCGGTTAAAATTTAGATATAGCTCCCATATATGTATCCGTCCGATTTTTCTTTTATTGTGCACCAAACGTGTAATATCAGCCCGAATTGTATGGAATTTTACACAATTAGGCCTTAAAATAAGTATGCCAAATTTGATCGAGATCGGTTCAGATTTGGATATAGCTCCCACATATAACTTCGTCCGATTTACCTTTTATTGTACAACAAACGTCTAATATTTGTCAAAATGGAATAAAATTTGGCACTTACGACCGAATTAAGTCTAGAAGCTAGTATGTCATATTTGGTGAAGATCGGTTCATACAGCTATAGGTCCCATATATACTGTTCGTCCAATTTGCTATATTTGTTACCCACAGCCGTAAGATGCAATCCGTAACAACGATATTCAGGGAAATATATCAAATACAGCTCAGAAATACATTTGCCAAATTTTATCGAGATCGGTTCAGATTTGGATATAGCTCCCATATATATCTTTATCCGATTTCAAATTAATTGTGCACCAAATGGACAATACAATTCCGAATTTTAAAAATACAAATGCTTCGGCATATTTAGTCGTTTGAACTTTATGCATATTTCAATGTTATATTTCAATGTTATTGCTGATCCAACATTGAATGTTCCCTCCCTCAAACACACTCATATTAATAGTTGGCGGTCATGGTTTTCATTGTGTTGCTATACCTCGACAACTTATGCGTTCAATTGTTGAAGAGTTTAAATTTCTTTACACCCCACCAAAACGTATTGCATATTCGCACACACTCACACATACTAACACATGCCAACTTCCTCGCAATTACATCCTTAAAATGATAGCCTGTTAAATTATTCATTGTTCTGTTGAAAACTAAATTGTGTGAGCACCACAAGAACGCCAATGCTGCCACGCTATAAGGATTAAAATGTCTTGGCAGGAAAATTGTATCGTATTTCTAAACGTATATGTGTATTATCGTTATCGTTAAGACTAAATGTATGCCGGAGAAGGCAGGTCTTTAAATGGTGCACTTTGCTTAATCGGGCTATTTAAGTGGAAATGAGGTTCCTTGTTTGGATGAATGGATTTTACTAATATTTTTATTTTTTTAATTTAAAGGCGTAGGTGGTTTACCCAAAACAGAACATGGAATTGAATTGTTTTTTCAATTTTCTGCACACTCACCGGATATAATGAACGACCGCAATAACTATTTGCCCAAATGATATTGGCAATGAGTGCTTTATTCCAAGTTTTTTTTTCAGCTATGTGGAGTGTTTAAAACTGCGTGACTCGTTACTCACACTAGGCCTACGAAAATTAAATCATTGCCGATTTGTAATTACTCATCATTAATAGGAATTAATTGCCTGTCTTGAGAATACAATATGTTTTCTTAATTCTCTAAAGGCTTTTTTAAACATACACGTTTTTACTGGCCTAAAAATGACGTAACACCTCGAAGTATAGGAAACTCTGTATAGGTCTCCCTATCACCTCGAGCTGAGTCGATCTAGATATCCGTCTGTCTGTCCATGTTAATTTGTAAACACGCTGCAGTACAAACTTTACCATGTAGATGGGGCTAGGATAGAAACCTTTTTTTTTGTTTTTGGAGATGATCGTAAAATATTTAGGTGTAGAAATGGACCAAAAACAAAAATAATTTGTTAATTTTCCAGTTGTTCTAGAGTTCACAATTATAGATCAATCGACTCAGAATTTGGTATGGGCAAGAGATTAGGTAGAGCAGAAGCGTACCAATTTTGAAGGCCACCTAAAAATATTTAGTGGGTGAAATAGACTGGAATTTTACGTAAAAAATACGAACATTTCTATTAAACCGCGAATATTTTTAATTCACGCATGTATAACCAAATATATAGAATCAATGAAGGAAAAGTTAGTTAGACCGGGCGGATTTTGATAATTCTCAACCATTTTTAAAAGGTCTTTCAGCAGAAAAGAATACATTTTTGATAAATTTGATAAAAAATTTAAAGATTGTGCAGTCGCCCTACAGTTCTCACCTAAGGACCAATGAGATTTTATATGAGACTAGAGTTTAAAACAGTGCTGAAGCTTAGCATTTTGGATAGTCATCGGATAAAACTTAGCTGGTGAAAGGGACCAGAATTTTTATACCCCACAACATTATGTTTTGGGGGTATTATACGTTTAATTGAGCCATAAATCATGTAACACCTCGAAATATTGGTCTCCCACATAGAAAAGTATATGTGGATCTCCTATCTCGCCGAGCTGAGTCGTTCTAACTATGTCTGTCCATGTTAATTTGTAATCACTCTACAGGTCGCAATTATGGCCCGATCTTCACGAAATTTAGAATGGAGGTGGGGACAGGGCCAGAATAGAAGAATATTGCTTTTCCTGACTTTGCAGTTGCTCTACAGGTCGCAATTATAGACCAATCGAATTTAACATGGAACTATATCTTAGGGCTGGGCAGAAGCCTTCCAATTTGGATGGTCAACGGGTAATACACAAACGGCGAATTTCTGGCTTTTTATGCTGATTTCATTGACGAATATAGCCAAATAATATAGATGAGTATAAATTTAGATATACAGACTGATCGCAAAATATTTAGCGGTTCAAATGAACCAAAAACAGAAAAATTACACAATTGAAACAAATCGACACGGAACTTTGCATGAAGAGAGAGTTAAGGACAAGAAAGTCTAGCATTTTGGATGACCATTGGATTATATTTAGCTGTAAAATGGACCACAACGCCAAACAGCATGACGGAGTGCTTTAATATTGGACAAATCTCCCTGGTCAAAATGCTAAGGGTATATCCCCCATATAACGGATCCTTTAGGTATTCGGTATTTTGAGAATTTTAGCAACACTGGTGATCGGAATTGTTTTTAAATTCGTATTTGAAGTCCCTAATAGGAAAAACCATATGTGACTGAACGGTACCTCCCCATATTCGGTATTTTAATGATTGTAGCCAAATTTGTCAATGGAGTTGTCTAAAAATCCACACAAGGAGTTCCTTCTGAGTTCGTTGCCCCTGGAATAGAATTGTCTACATAGGACGCATACCCCTTCTCACAATATTCGGTATTTTGATGATTTTCGTTTTCACCAGATTTTTTCAAATTTCGTATTTGAAGTTCGTAATTGGTACTTAAAACTTTTATGGAAGATTTTATGCAGGTCCACGTCTTTGTATACCCTACACATAACGGTTTTCATTTGAGTGGTATTTTTCGACCGATTTCTTTTAAATTTTTCAAGTTCCTTCCCAATGGTGGAGTGTTAAAAATTCGGTCTGGCAAATTTAGCTGTCTTTTTACTAGTATTTTTTTTTTTTTTTTTTTTTTTTTTTTGAGGGAGATAGAGAGAGAGAGAGAGAGAGTTGACAGGGTTATTCCATTGTCACACTTCATCTAATAAAATGTTGCTGATAAATCTATCATTCAGTTTTAACAAAGTTTAAGTCTTTGAAAACAAGTCTCAATAAGATAAAAAGTAGGACGGGACCGAACATTTGTTTATTCGTCATTGAATTATACTATGATGAAAAATATGGACCTTATCTCCAACGCACAATTTAAATGACAAAAAAATTAATTCCCATCTTTCGGTAATAGGTGTAAAAGGGTAATCATCTTTAACTATTCTGAAATTGAAAATTATATTTAAGACTAGACGAAATTGATCAGTGTCACAGTCAAAATGAAATGATTTTATTACTTGTAATGAAATGAAAACAGGCCCATGTGTTACATTATGCCATATATATGCCAAATAAAACATAAACCGTGCAAAGCTAAATAATTGACAAATTTTCCTACACAACATCCTAAAAATCGACACCTTCGATGGTGTCATTTATATCCATCCTTCCTGCGAAGATATGTAGCTGAACTGTGAATTTCCAAGTAATTTAATTAGATATTACAGTCACGTCTGACAATTGTAATACTGCTGCTGATTATATTGCGTACATATGTTTTCTGTCGATTTTCACCCTCCCCTCTGAAGCGAATATTTTCTTTGCTAAGGATATTGTTTGAAAATACAATTTACAAGCAAATACGTTAATATGAGGGTGACACAGACATCTATTCAGTCTAGAAATATGTTGAAAACGTGCCTGAAATATGAATGCGAATATAAGTGGCGAATAATTGACAATGGGAATTTCAAAAATATATTCAATGTTTTGAATTTTCAAAAATGTGCACCAATTGACCAATATAAGTCCTAATGACCTGAATTTCGGTACATCCCACCGAATTCAGTCTAGAAGCAAGTAAATCAAATTTTGAGAAAATCGGTTCAGATCCGATTTGGTGTTTAAGTCCCTTATATTCGTAATATGCTCAAAAATACCTTAATTAAATTTTATCGAGAACGGCTAAACACTCATACATCCTAAGCTCTGTTCAGATATAGCTATAGCTCTCATATATATGTTTCATCCGATGTGGAGTTTTTAGTCCCTTACATGCATTATATGAGCTCCACAAGAATGATATTTAGTACTGGACATCAGATACTGCTCGAAAATACCTCTGTCAGATTTTACCGAATACGGTTCAGATTTGGATATAGCTCCCATATATATATTTTATCCGATTTGCGATTTAAAGTCCCTCACACGCGTAATATGCATTCCACAACAATGATCTTTGGTACCAGATATCAGATACAGCTCTGCAATAAGTGTATTACATTTTTTAAAGATCGGTTCATATGTATCTTCAACTGATTTCGGGTTAATTGTGCACCAAATAGGCAATATCAGTCCAAATGACCTGAATTTTAACACATCCAACCGAATTCAGTCTAGAAGTAAGTTAATTAAATTTGGTGAAAATAGGTTAAGTTATAGCTATAGCTCCCATATCAATGTTTCATCCGATTTGGTGTTTAAGTCCCTCACATTCTTAATATGCATTCGACAATAATGATATTTGGTACCAGATATCTTATAGAGCTCGGAAATACCTCTGCCAAATGTTATCAAGATTGGAACAGAGTTGATATAACTTCCAATGCCTGTCAAAAATTCCAAAATTTTGTTACATCCGACAGAATTTAGTTTAGAAGCAAGTACATCAAATTTGGAGAAAATCGGTTCAGATCCGATTTGGTGTTTAAGTCCCTTATATTCGTAATATGCTCAGAAATACATTAATTTAATTTTATCGAGAAATGCTAAGCACTCATATAACCTTAATCCGATTTCAGTTTTGTTGTGCAAATAATGGCTAATATAACCCCAAACGGAGTGAATTTCGGGATGTGCGTGTCCATTTTGTGCAACTCGGCTCTGCTATATATTTTTTTAATATAATCCTTCTCCTAGTGATATCATGCACTTCCTCCTATATATTAGTTCTCTCTGAAACCAAACTATACTTGCTCTAAAGCCGAATTTTGATAGGTAGTATGATCTACTTCAAATAAATTCTTTTGTTGCCGGAGCTCTTTTAAATATGCATAGTGGTGTAGGGTATCATATAGTCGGCCCGCCCGACTTTTGACTTTTCCTTACTGGTTTATAATTGAATACTTAAAAAAATGTATTTAAAATAATTTTTTTATCTGAGAAACTTGTATTGTATATTTGTGAGAAATTCTTTTTAAGGGTTGGAGCTTTGGTAATAGCAAAGTTTCTAGTATTTTATTTTTTTAAAAAATTATCGTCCAGGACTTTTTCAGATCATTGTTGTAGATTATTATGGATTTTTCCCATATTTCCAAATTCTCAATAATTAAAGCTTTGATATTCCTTCAAAATATATATTTTCCACATTTCTTCCTCTATTCTCTATCCCATTAACTGCCTCTAGTATAAACCTTTTAAATTCTGACATATTCCACAGCTTTGATAAATTTATTACCAAAACTAAAGCAAAAGCTTCTTTATTCAAAACAATATATGAAAAGGAAAAAGAAAGCAAAACCCAATATGCATATCCTGCTAAAATCCCCATAACGGGCACAACAACAAAATCTCTATGATATGCGATTTATATGCACAAAATGCCGACATCTGTTCGTAAAAAATGGAAACTCCAAACCAAAAAAATGGGTGCAACATTTTAGCTGGAATATTTTGTCGATGTTCATTTTGGCGTGTCGTTACTGGATGGACAGGACATGTGACATATGCAAAAATGATGTCTCTTAAATCGTATAAACTATACTAGGCTATAAATTATTTTAATAATCTATGACGTTTGTTGCCCTTTTTGCAGTGACATGTATAATAATATTAGAAATATATAAAAGCATGTAATATATATTTGCCATCATGCTGAGAGAAAATAAAATGACATAGACACATTTTACCTTCGTTAAAAACTGGATTAAGTTTAGGAAAAACATATTTAGATTTCTGATTTTTGTTTATTATACCCTATAACACTATGTGTTGGGGGTATTATAAGTTTGATTGGGCCAGAATTTATGTAACACCTCGAAATATTGGTTTCCCATATAGGAAAGTATATATGGATCTTCCTAGCTCGCCGAGCTGAGTCGATCTAGCTATGTATGTCCGTCCGTCCGTCTGTCCGTCTGTCCGTCTGTCCATGTTAATTTGTAATCACTCTACAGGTCGCAATTATGGCCCGATCTACACGAAATTTAAAATGTAGGTGGGGTTAATGTCAGAATAGAACCCTATTTCTTTTCGAGATGATCGCCAAATGTTTAGGGGTTAAAATGGACCAAATACTGAAAAAATGTCGGATTTTGCAGTAGCTATACAGGTCGCAATTATAGACCAATCGACGCGGAATTTCGCATGTAGCTAGAGTTTAGGTCGGGGAAGAAGCCTACCAATTTGGAGGGTCATCGGATTACATTTAGCGGGTAAAATAGACACTATCTTTTGTATTGAAAAAATTCGAAATTTTTCATTAAACCGCGAATATTTTAAATCCCGGCGAAATCACAAGGCCATGACGGGGTTACTTCTGACCTTTACATTGATGTTATTATCCAACAAATCGGATATATAGCAAAATATGTGCGATATATATGTCTATCAAAGAAGATATGCTTGAAAGATCTCTTATATGTCGAGAACGGCTGAACTGATTTCGACAGTTCTCATTAATTCAGAATGGCCTCTTGACAGGAAAGAAAAAACGTCTAAAAAATCGCATAAAAATATCTCTCTAAAGATGAAAATATTGATTTTGTAAAATTTTCTCATATTTTTTTAATTTTGTCATATTTTTGGCATATTTTCATTTTGAATTAAACATTTGGTAATATTTCAACAGCTAACAAAACTAAGTAGTTAGGATATCAGGATATCATATACAGATCGCATTTATGGCCCGATCCTTACGAAATTGTGCATGGGGATAAGATGAGGGTCAGAATAGATGCCTACTCTTTTTGGAGATGATCGCAATATATTTAGGGGTTGAAATGGACCAAAAAAACTGCAAAATTGTCAGCAGGTCGTAATTATCGCCCGATCCTCACGCACATTTGAATGGGGGTTACCGGACATTGCAAAAGCCAAGCAGTTTTGGATGGCCATCCAAAAATATTCAATGTGTGAAATAGTTTGCCAACTTTTGTAGACAAAATACGAAAATGTCCATTCCAGTGACTTTTTGGAGAATTCACAAATACAGGAAAGACGCACTTCTGACTATTTCGTTAACGCTGATTTCGTTGAAGAATATAGTCAAATGTCTGTATCTCATATAGATGTGTTTCAGTCAAAAGCCAATAATAAATGTTAATCTTTTGCCACTTCTGAGAGATTATAGGTCTTTGGCAGATCCAGGAAGACCATTTACGTGCAACATCTATCAATAAATTGGAAATGAGCAAATTAGTTTAAGTTGCTATTATTCGAAAATTAGAGAACGCAACCTGATGGTTTTCTTTTATAATTTGTCACAATATCTTGTGGAATTCTTTCGAGTATCTCGCCTATATAAACAGTATTGTTTATTATAGTGTTGTAGGGTATTTAACGGTCGGCCTCGCTCGACTGTAGCCTTTGCTTACTTGTTTTTTTTTTTTTTTTTTGGAAAATTTGGTTTAATTTTCGTAATATTTTTATAATTTTTATGGTTTTTTTCAAGCCACGTGTAATTTATTATAGTGAAGATGGTAAGTATTTTTCAAGACATGTGTCTCGCCGCTTTTCTCTATCTCATAAAACTTTTGCTTTTATGTGCCCTAACATTTGGAGCCTTCATGTCCAAAGGAAAATCTCGCATTCGGTTTTTTATTTCCTATGAAAATTTGGCTAAAATGTGAAATCTGTAGAGTTTTCGCCATTTTGACATTCAAGAACCTTCAGAAATATTTTTATTGATCTATAGATATTAATTTAAAAAAAGGTAAAAATTTGATCGTTTACAATTTTGATTTTGAATATTAAGTTTTTACTTTGGCTCAGGGAGATAAAGTTCCAAATGATTTGTAAGATATTAGTCTTTCATGCAACAGACCGTAATAATAAAAGTTATTGAGAAAGTAAAACGATCGGTCACTTGTTTTCTTATTTTTGAAATGTTATTGCGGAAACAGGATACTTTTTTTTTGGAACAAATTGGCTGTGGGCCTATGACCGTAGAAAGATTTAGTTGACTAAAATTGGAATTTGACAATCTGATTCAGTAGGTCGATTTCAATATTAAAATGACGTCATAGAGCCCTGCCCAGATGTTATCCTTAGATTTTTGACGAGGGGTATTTGTTCAATATTTACGCACTCCGTCGTGTATAATCCAATGGTCATCCAAAATATTAGACTTCTTCTTTGTCCATAACTCCCTTTTAGTGCAAAATTCTCTTTCGATTGGACTTCAATTGTGACCCGCAGAGCGACTGCAAAATCAGGAAAACTTTAATTGTTTTGGTCCATTTGAAACCCTAAATGTACATCTTCCAAGACAATAGGCTTTAATTCTGACACTAACCCTACCCCCAAGCAAAATTTCGTGAGAAAATTTCGGACAATAATTGCGACCAATGTAGAAAAATTTTAGAACATGTACAATTCAAAATTTTAAGCGAAATTGAAACCAGTTAGGAAAACTCAAAAGTCGGGCAGGGCCGACTATATGATACCCTACACCACTATGTATATTTAGTAGAGCTCTCGTAATATGAAGGTTTGTATTGCAATTTCTGAGCTCTATGACATATCTGGTACAAAATATCATAATGGTAGAGTGTACATTCCGAAAGTTGGAGATTTAAAAACTAAATCGGATGAAACATGTATATAGAAGCAAATTTGACATTCTTGCTTCTATGCTAAACTCGGTTGAATTGCGAAAATTCACTCCATTTGGGCTAATAGTAGCTATTTGGTGCACAATAAACCTGAAGTCGGATAATGATATCTATGGGAGCTATATCTATATCTGAGCCGATTTGTACTAAATTTAAAATACTTATTTCTGTACTAAATTCTGTCTGAAGTGAAAAAAATTCACACCATTTGCACTGATATTAGTCATTTGGTGCACAAGAAACCTAACATCGGATGAAGATATATATGGGAGCTATATCCAAATCTGAACCGATTTTGATAACATTTGAATCATGAATTGCTAGGCTGTATCTTATATCTGGTGCTAAATATCAGTCTTGTGGAGTGCATATTACGAATGTGAGGGACTTAAACACCAAATCGGATGAAGCATATATATGGGAGCCATAGGTATATCTGAACCGATTTTCATCAAATTTAAGTATTTATTTCTATACTCAATTCGGTCGGAAGTGCCAAAATTCACACCATTTGGGCTGATGTTAGCCATTTGGTGCACAAGAAACCTAAAATCGAATAAAACATTTATATGGGAGCTATAGCTATATCTGAACCGATTTTCACCAAATTTGAAGCGCATGCTTGTAGGCTGAATTCGGTCGGATGTAACAAAATTTACACCATTTAGACTGATATTGGCTCTTGACCTATAAGCAGAATAACTAAGATGTATTAATTTTACACACATATTACACCTTGGCTATCAGCGTCACTGTAATGGTCAGAAGTAGTAAAAATATACGCGGTTTAGTGGAAGTTTTCGTATTTTTAACATAAAAGTTATTGTTTATTTTACCTGAAAAATATTGTCCGATGACCGACCAAATTGGTACGTTTTCTACTCAGCCAATCTTCGATAAGGAGATGTTTTGAAGAACTTCCATGCATAGAAAAACTTTAACATTTATTTTATAGAGAGAATGTCTTTAAAAGTTATTCTATAGAGAGAATAAATTTCAAAGGTCCCCTATGGGGGAACCCTTGAAAAATTTTTCACAGAGAAAATACATTTCATATATCCTCTTTAGAGAAAAGATCTTTCAACTTTATTTTCAAGACAGGAAGGAACTTTGAATATTCTTGAGAGAGGAGTCCTTTTGGAATGTCTTCTCCATGCAAAATTCCTCCAATTGGACTGCAACTGTGGCCTATAGAGCAACAATAAAATCAGGGCATTTTTCTGTTTTTGATCTATTTCAACCCCTAAATATTTGGAGATCATCTCCAGAAACAATATACTTCTATTCTGACCCTAATTCCACCTCCTTTTTCAATTTCGTGGGGATTGAGCAATAATTGCGACATGTAGCGTGTTTACAAATTAATATGGACAGATGTACGGACATACATAGCTAGATCGACTCAGCTCAGCGAGATAATAATATACACATGTAGTTTCCTATGTCGGTGTTCGTGGTGTTACATAATTTTTGTCCCAATCAAAATTATAATGCCCCCACATGGTGTTGTAGGGTATAAAAAGTTTCCTGAGTTTGTCAGAACGCTGCCTTTAAGGCATCAACACCACTGCTGTTTAACACGATCTTAAATGTTCTGCTTGCCAAATTAAACTTTTCTTTCGTATTTACATATTAATTTCCCAGTCAAATATATAATTTCTTCTCTAATGGCGCAATTCAACATTTGCTATGCAATTTTCTGGGTTATTATGCCACTGCTACTCCTCTTCAAACATCATTTGCAGAAAAAATATCGTGTAACAAGTATTTAATTTATGAGTCGCACACACTAGAACACACACAACTGTAGCATTTGAGTATGTGTTGAAAAGTATAGAAATGCAAAACTACCCAAGAGAAAAAATGGATGTAATGAATTCGGTCTAAGTACTTAAATTGTTACAATGAAAGATCTGTGATTTGCTACAGCAACGGCTGCTGTTGCGTTCGTTCCTCCCATAGTAGTGTTGTTGTTGTCAGGACATGTTTAATGTTGTGCAATTATTCTGTCAGTGGCATTTAAATGAATGCCTTAGAATGAAATATATGCAGAATACAAATTATTTCTTTACACAGATTGCAAGTGATTTTTGGGAAATTGCCTTTTCTTCTTGTCATTCTCTACTGCCCAAAATGTACAGGCAATTAGAGATTAAAAAAGATTGGTTTAAAATCGAAATTATTTTCTGGATAAAGACGAACCAATGTGCTATTAACACGAAATAATACAAAGATTTTCCGTTTTTATAGAACCTCTTTAGATTTATGTATATACAGGGTGAAAAAAAAACTGCATTAAAGTCAAACGACATAATTTTTACATTTTTTTAAAAATTTTATTGAATGAAAGCAAAAAATTTCAGAAATAGCATCAAATTTTAGAATAAGATTAGATTTGTTCGAATTGGTCATCTTTGGCACCAATTATGGCCGTCAAACGGCCAATGAAACCGTCACACGCTGCCCGAATATTGCTCTGCGATATGTTGGACAATTCCCGGAGAAGCGCTTGCTTGGGGTGATCACTTTGGTACTTTGATATTTTTAGTGCAACCGCTGCTCCAGAGACAATAGTCCAACAGAATGGTGTCCGTAGATTTTGGTGGCAATTGTGAGCTGGAAATGAAGCGAGGAACTTAATTTTGTAACCATTCTTGGTTGGCGCGTGCTGAGTCCTGTTGGAATGTCCAAAATATTTCCGTGTCCAAGTCTTTAATACACCCTACAGATAATATTCGTAATTTATTCTGACGCCACGGTCGATTAATATGAGCGTAAGTGACCATCGGCTTTAATGGCGGCCCACACCATCACCGTGGCCGACGCTTGAGTTCTGGTGGCCAACCGAAGGTGCACATTTTCAGCTGACCTCTTTGGCAAGTAAAAACTATCATTTTGTTTGTTTACAAACTGCTGGTCAACGAATGCCACTTCCTGCCAAGCGAAGCAACTTTTTAGCTCTTTTGAAGCTATTTTCTTTATGTTGAGGTGTAAGTTCTTGCACTTTTTGGAATTTCAATTGTGTTACCCCGAGCTCATTTTTCAATATTTGCTGAATGGAATATTGCGATATGTTCAGCCCACGAGCCATTTTCGGCCACTGCGAAGCGGGTTTCGATCAAGTCGCTTCTTTCTTTTCGAACCATTTCTGCTGGTGTTCCAGTTGTCTTCTGTTCACTTCCTTAATACGGTCTACGCTACCAGTATCAGGCTAACGAGCGATGGTATGAGACACAAAAGATTTATTCACATTTAAATGCTGGAGTGCTCTAACGATAGCTACATGTGGTTTTCCAGCCAAATATAAATAAATCACACTATCACGCTTGAATTCCATCACGAATAACGTTTTTTCTTGAAAATTATCCCCAAAATGCTTTAGAACGCTTGTAAACAATACAATGAGCTGTCACTGGAATAATTTTAACAGCTGTCGGACGAATGGCTTAGAAATGACAGCTGCCTAATATTGGTTGTAGTTTTTACATCTCCCCTGTATATGTTTCATCTAAGTTGGTTTTAAAGTCCCTTTCATACGTAACAACAATAGTATTTGATTCCGGACATCAACAACCCGAAAATACCTCTGCTAAATTTTATCGTGATCGGTTGGCATTTTTATATACCTCCGATATACTCCGATATGATCTTATGGTTATTTTTCATATTCAACCTAATTTGTCCATTTGGTGAAGCTCGGTCTGGTATATCTATTGCTCCAATAAATATTTTTTTTATAAAATCTTGCAGTATACGGCAATGTTATTTGGTAATAACGGTACAAAAGCATCCGGCAAATTTGTTGAAAAACGATTCAGTAGTCCCAAATTTAGACTACTCTAAAACCATGATAAGCATTGAAATAAGGTTCATAGTTGGTGTAATTTATGTTCGATGTCTAACACATGGGAAAATCTTCTACAGATCTTCTCTTTAAGAAAATCAATGCTAATCTAGGAATTCCACAGCTATTAAATCATTGGTGGCAAAAGAGTTTCCCATATGATTTTCTTATAAGTAAACCCATTTTTAAAAGGGTTAAACATTTTGCAAATATTATTTATTCATACATATAATTGTGCACTCTTGTGCCCATTCAAACTTTATAACTTCATAATACAAAAATGTTGCAATAATTCTTCATAATAGTTTTAACGATTTATAAAAAGTTTTTTCCATCTCTTTTACATTCATGGCCATACATACCACTTTTGATGAAACATTATATAAACATATTCGATTCAAGTCCAAGCTAGTCGTACCATCATTTTGAACATGACCATTACAAGGTCATTAAAAATCCATCCGCATTGCCAAAAGCCATTACACAGAGTTGTACGGATGACAGAATGTACAAATAATATTTACAGTCGTCATAATCATTCGCATCAATGGAAACCAAGAGAAAAAAATGAAAGGAAAATTATGAAAAGGAACGAAAAATTCTGCGAGATAAAAACGATAAAGACCTTCTCTTCTAGACATGATAAACATTTTAACTTAAAAATACAAAAACAAAATTGTTTCACATTAAATACGAATATAAAACTTTGACTTAAATTATACATAAAATTGTTATAAATTAAATAGTTTTTTGTTTATTTTTCAACAACACCAAAATCGATAATTATTTTTCGGCATTTAAACAACCCTTTCACTTAAACAGCTGGTTTTAATAGCTAACGTAATTATCTGGGGGTTGTACATAGAATGTATGTCTCTTTTACGACTAAATAAGTAAACTATTTTTAAAAATTCATTTAAAATAATTAATTATTTAATCACAGGTGCTGTTTGTCTTGTATGTGGGCATAATATCAACACAGACATAAAACAAATATGAAATTTAATTCATAGCTAAAGGGAAATGGAAACAAATGTTAAGCTATAAATTTAAAAACCTAAAATTTTTAGAATAATCACATGTAATTTTGATATTTTAATCCAATATGACAAACTAAAAAAATATGTTTTAATGAATCTTATGGGAAAACGAAGATAATTGTTTAAACGGTATATGCCTAGTTCTCCTTGTAAAACACGTAATTTCAAATTCAATTAAAGCTAGTAAGGAAAGGTCAAAATCGGGCGGAGCCGACTACCTGATACCCTACACCGCTAGGCGTATTCAGTAGAGCTCCAGTAACAAAAAAGTTTATTTTGGGAATTTATGTTAAGTAGACCATACCAACTACGAACCTTATCTGAATGCGTATAGTGCATGATATAACGTCGATAAATATATTATATTAAAAATTATTTATTGGAGCAATAGATACACACCAAATGGTGAAAAAATCGGATGAAGATATATATCGAAGATTTTTATAAAAAACGTGAACCAATCACGATCTGTACCTGATGTCCGGTATCAAATATCATTGTTGTAAAGTGCATATTAAGCATGTGAGGGATGAAGCACATATATGGGAGCTATATATATATATATATATATATATATATATATATATATATATATATATATATATATATCTAAACCGATTTCCATCAATATTGGAAGTACTTGTTTTTGGGCTGAATGCCCTCGAAAGTGCCAAAATGCAGTCCATTTGGGTTGATATTAGACAATAAACTTCACATAGGATGAAGATATATATGTGGATGAAGCACATATATGGGAGCTATAGCTATATCTGAACCGATTTTCACCGAATTTCTATACTGAATGCGGTCAGATGTGTTAAAATTCAGGTCATTTAGAGTGAGATTGGTGGTGCATTTGGTGCACAATTAACCCGAAATCGGTTGAAAATATACAGGGTGAGATAAAAAAACTGCAACAAAATCAAACGCCGTAATTTTTATTTTTTTTTTTTTTTTTTTGTTTTTTTTGGATGAAAGCAAAAAATGCAGGAATCAGCATCATGTTTTAGAATAAGTTTAGATTTGTTCGAATTGGTCCACTTTGACACGAATTATGGCCTTCAAACGACCGTCACACCCTGCCCGAATGTTGCTCTGCGGTATTTTGGTCCATTCCCGGCGAAGCGCTTGCTTAACGTAATCAACACTTTGGAATTTTTTTAGTGCCAGCCTTGCTTTCCAAAATACTCCAGACACAATAGTCCAACGGACTGGTATCCGAAGATTTTGGTGGCCATTGTGCGCTGGAAATGAAGCGAGGAAACTCATTTTGTAACAATTCTTGGGTGGCGGGGGCTGACTGTAATGGAGCTGAGTCCTTTTGGAATGCCCTAGGTCTGTGGCTAAAATGTTTGCGTGCCCAAGGCTTTAATACACCTTCCAGAATGTTTTCGCGAAAATATTCGGCATTTATTCTGATGTCACGGTCAATTAATACGAGCAGCCCTTGAGTTCTGGTGGCCAACTGAAGGTGCTGACCTCTTTGGCAAGTAAACACGATAATTTTGTTTATTTCCAAACTGCGGGACAACGAATGTTTTCCCATCGGAAAAAACCAAATTCGACAGTTCACCACTTTTGCGGGTTTCGATAAAATCGTCTCACCACTTTTGCGGGTTTCGATAAAATCGTCTCTTTACATTTCGAACCATTTCTGCTGATGTTGCTGTTTTCTTCCTTCCACTTCCTGGACGTCGGGTTACGCTACCAGTATCATGCTACCGAGCGATGGTACGAGACACAATAGATTTATTCACATTTAAATGCTGGAGTGCTCTAACGTTACCACTTGTGGTTTTTCAGCCAAATATAAAGAAATCACACTATCACGCTTGAATTGCATCACGAATAACTTTTTCTGGAAAATTCTCACCTAATTGCTTTTGTACGCTTGTAAACAATATAATGAGTTGTCACTGGAATAATTTTACCAGCTGTTTGATGTGTGGCTTAGAAATGACAGCAGTCTAAAGTTCGTTGCAGATTTTCATATCACCCTGTATATGGAAGCTATATCTAAATTTGAACGGGCAAATGGACTGACATGCATAAATCGACACAGAAAGTGAATTCATGATGATCCTCAAAAGTACTGGGTCTATCTCTTTTCCCTTTCCATAATTCCCTTACCACTATGTGATGTAGGATATAAAAAATTCATTGAATTTAAGTAGACATGTGAAAATTTAAAAAAGAGGTTCAATATTTTTATGGATAATAGATTCTAATTGTTTATTTAGTGTGACATGCCATTGGTATAATAATGAAATAAGAAAGAGCCTAATTTGTTATGAGTTTTATATATTTATATATTTTATATTTATATATTTTATATTTATAAAATTCATTTTTTCGGGTTAGCAATTGTTTACTTTTAACTCTTATTTCAATTTTCGATTTGCTTACATGCATCCCCTAAAAATATGAAAAAAAAATTATATTGTCATGATCTATGGGATGGTATTATCAATCATACACAATTTCGACCTATGGTGCGTATGAACAATACCACATTTATCATACGCACTATGTTTAGCCATTGGGGAATGTGTCAATGTGCGCATTCACACTGACGCTATGTCATTTCTTTTTGTTATTTTCGCAATTTTATATATGCGGACGGAAGGAAGGGTAATGTTATTTATACATGATTGCATATTGCTTCATTTTTAACTTCTTTGTCTTTCGATGTAAAAAGAATCCGGTGACAATAAATGAAACTTCATTTATCATTGGTTTGGGTTGTTGTTGTTGTTAAATACTTTACTTCATAGATTTTGAAAAAGGAAAGTTATATTTTATTCTGTATTTAAAAGTTGTTTTACTTTTTACTGAAATAAAGTTCTAAGGGCGAAATAAAAGCACAAAAGATCCACAGCTGTTTGATAAGAATTCCGTAAATATAATAGACAAATATCATTTGCACTACGTTTCGATAATCTACAAATCTAATGCACATAAGTTTATATTTTATAGCAATATTAAATTGTTTTAATAATTTATTACGTTTTTTATCTCATTTCAGATATGTTTTTAACACAAAGAACATTCAAATCACACCAATCTTATGCAAACAGCAGAACACTACCAAAGACAATTATGGGCTTGATATCAATACAGAACAGGAGGTGTTTTTTAATACAAGTTTGGAAATATTAACCAATCCGTCCTTTTCAGGACGACATTGTATATTTTTTCCAAAAGAGAAAAATTTGGTTTGAACTGATTTTTAGTAAATCAAATTATTTATGTTATTGTACATGTGTTATATTTTTTTTCTGCACAAAAAGAAATTAAAAGAGTTAAAAATGTTGGAACGATTCACCTATCTATAGAAACTTTAAAATACCCCGTCACTATTACAAAAATTTTGCGTAGAAGTTGATTAAAAATGCAAGAAGGCATAATAAGTTGTTTTATAATTTAATATTAATATTTTGTTTATCTACTCCTTTCTCGAAGAAAATAATTTTATTTTTATTTTAAATATATTACGTTTATAATTTGTCTAGTAAGTTTTGTCAAAAGCCTGATAAATCAATACCATTTGACCCCTTTTTTCAATTAGTTTTTGTCCCATTTTACGTCAAAGTTGTTGATGTGTTTTGCTCAACTTTTATTAACAGAGCCTTTCATAATTAAATTTTAAAACCCCTTTTTGAATATCTTTACTCCCTGTCAATCGAAGAAAAAAATACGGAGCTTACTTATTCGATTTGATAATTAAATATTTTATCAGCTAATTGACCTTTTATTTTTTCATTTAATGGTTTCTTATTTTATGTTTTATTTTCCCATCGAAAATTTATTTATACGCT
Organism: Musca domestica; assembly: GCF_030504385.1. Taxonomy (NCBI): domain Eukaryota; kingdom Metazoa; phylum Arthropoda; class Insecta; order Diptera; family Muscidae; genus Musca; species Musca domestica. Next base: position 9,412,729 of record NW_026712238.1, on the reverse strand, counting down.
GTTAAGTGGATTCTAGAATTTTTAGCTTGGAAGGACATGGAAAATATCGATATGTGGTATTTTGTCAAAATTTGAAATTTGATTTGAAAAATTCTGCTTTCATTTTGTTGTTGCAAAATAGTCAGCCTTAATCTCATTATTGTTTTTCTAATAAAAACAACGTTTGTTTATCAGTGGAGAGAAATGGTAATGTTTACCACTGGGTAAGGTAGGAAATACCTGGGCTTAGGAAAGAGTCTGGATAATTCACCCCAGGAGTTATTTTAAAAATAACTCATATGATCCAAAGAATTAAATGAAACTAAAGTTATTTTAGAAAATTCTCTAAATTTTACAACCGCACTTAATCCCTGGTAAACATTACGATCTCTCTCCACTAATACTCAAACGTTGTTTTTATAATAACAACAATAATATTAACCCTGACTATTTTGCAAGAACAAAATACTAGGGTATCCCGAACAAACATGCCAACAATTTTCTATTCTGCTTTCATTATTCTCTATTTTATTAAAATTTTGGTTGATTTTTTACCACTTCTTTCTGCCGGTAATCAGTTATGTTAAATTTGTACATATCATTGTAGGTTTATCGGAATATGGTATATTAAGTTTATCTTTTCGAAAAAATCCCGAATATCTGGCTGTCTGTTCGTCTGTGGGAATCACTCTATCTTCCGAACAAAATGTAGTAGGTTGATAAAATTTTATTTTGATTTGTGTTAGGTCTGCAGGACTTTTAGTATTAAAAATGAGCAATATAGGGAGACGTTTCGGTATAGCCTCCACAATTTTTAGTCACAATTTTAACCTAAATTTGCGGTAAATTAGCTGCATACATTCCCATTATGTATGAAAAATCCTTACATAGAACTGTCATATAGGTCTAAATTTTGATATTATCGCTATTTTATGATTTGTGCCGGACTTTTCACCCAAAAGGTTTCAAAATTAAATTTGAAATTTCTAATGGGTACTACATTCGATGACAAAAATCTCGGCCCAGGTCTATGTGTTCGTATATCCCCCATGTAACGGCAACTGTCTATAATCGGCATTTTTGATGATTCAGCAACATTATTTACCGGAATTTTTCAAAATTTCGAATTTGAAATTTTATTTCTTTCCACTGCCAAGTTTGGTGAAAATTTTCTATAAATCGGGCCTAACGTGGACTCAATTTTAATGATGAAAATTCCGCAAACCTAGTTAATATTTGAGTAAAAATGTATCAACTTATTTCATTTCTTTCGGAAACTAGGACGATTTTCATAGACCCGAGAGGCGAAGATGGCTAAATCGACGAAGAACATTGACCAAGAATATACAAGTACAAAATACAAAAATGTCTTTTTCGAAAAGTTAGACAACTTTATACCACGGTAGGTATCGTTATAAGTGCGGTATAGGAAAACGTGGACCTAGATATTCAATGTTCTGCCAACGGAGATTCAACCCATTATGAACTACAAATACCAATATTTAGACGAATTCGTGGAAAATGTGGTAAAAATCATCAGAAAAAACTAATATCGGGAGGAACCGTTATATGGGGGTTATACGAAGCCGTGGATCTAAACAAACAATTAATTATCTGCCACCGGAGCTAGAATCTATTACGGACTACAAACGCTCAAATATAAATATTGCGGACAAATGAAAATGTGGCAAAAATCATCAAAATACCGAATATCGAGAGATACCGTTTTATGGCGACTACACCAAAACGTGGACTCATATATTTCATTTTCAAAACCAACAATCCTGAACACAAAAATATTTGTTGTGTCAAATTTTGAATCTCTACGCCAAATAATGTGGGCTGTAACGTGATTTCAACAGAGAGACGGATATCGTTAAATCGACTTAGAATTTTATCCTGATCATGAATATGTGTTCTTATGGGATCTACGACGAATATTTAGGGATGTTACAAACGAAAAAACAAAGTTAATATACTCTCCTTTCCAAGGTGAAGGTAAAATAATCAAACAATGGCGTGTGCATGCAACTTCTGATCAATTTCCATTTTTACCAAAATGTTGCCCATCAGATGTTTATAAACATTTGACAATGTACTGTACAATTTTGTCATATAAGAGTTATTGAAGAATATTAAAACAACGTCCTGCCAACATTGTAAAAATGCGCAGGGCTAAGAGATGTCAATAAAGCGGCATTAAAATTTGTTCAGTCGTTCGAAATGTATGAAAGTATGCAGATATATGAATACGAGAATAACCGGAACGGAAAACACGTTGATAATACAAAAAAAACAAGTAAGCAAAGGCTACAGTCGAGCGGGGCCGACCGTTGAATACCCTACAACACTATAATAAATGATACAGTTTATATAGGCCAGATACTCGAAAGAATTCCACAAGATATTGTGACAAATAATAAAAGAAAATCATCAGGTTTCGTTCTAATTTTCGAATAATAGAAACTTGAACTAATTTGCTCATTTCCAATTTATAGGTAGATGTTGCACGTAAATGGTCTTCCTAGATCTGGAACCAATATTTCCCAAAGACCTATAATCTCTCAGAAGTGGCAAAAGATTAACATTTATTATTGGTTTTTGACTGAAACGCATCTAAATGAGATACAGACATTTGACTATACTCTTCAACGAAATCAGCGTTAACTAAATAGTCAGAAGTGCGTCTTTCATGTATTTGTGAATTCTCCAAAAAGACACTAGAATGGATATTTTCGTATTTTGTTTACAAAAGTTGGCAAACTATTTCACACATTGAATATTTTTGGATGGCCATCCAAAACTATTTGGCTTTTGCAATGTCCGGTAATCTCCATTCAAATGCGATCGGGCGATAATTACGACTTGCGGACAATTTTGCAGTTTTTTTGTCCATTTCGACCCCTACATATATATCGCGATTATCTCCAAAAAGAGTAGGCTTCTATTCTGACCCTCATCTTATCCCCATGCAAAATTTCATAAGGATCAGGCCATAAATGCGATCTGTATATGATATCCTGATATCCTAACTACTTAGTTTTGTTAGTTGTAGAAATATTACCAAATGTTTAATTCAAAATGAAAATATGCCAAAAATATGACAAAATTGAAAAAATATGAGAAAATTTTACAAAATCAATATTTTCATCTTTAGAGAGATATTTTTATGCGATTTTTTTAGACGTTTTTTCTTTCCTGCCAAGAGGCCATTCTGAATTAATGAGAACTGTCGAAATCAGTTCAGCCGTTCTCGACATATAAGAGATCTTTCAAGCATATCTTCTTTGATAGACATATATATCGCACATATTTTGCTATATATCCGATTTGTTGGATGTTAACATCAATGTAAAGGTCAGAAGTAACCTTGTCATGGCTTTGTGATTTCGCCGGGATTTAAAATATTCGCGGTTTAATGAAAAATTTTGAATTTTTTCAACACAAAATATATGGTCTATTTTACCCGCTAAATATTATCCGATGACCACACAAATTGGTAGGCTTCTTCCCCGCCCTAAACTCTAGCTACATGCGAAATTCCGCGTCGATTGGTCTATAATTGCGACCTGTAGAGCAAGGGCAAAATCAGGAATTTTTTCAGTATTTGGTCCATTTCAACCCCTAAACATTTGGCGATCATCTCAAAAAGAAATAGGGTTCTATTCTGGCCCGACCCCGACCTCCATTCCAAATTTCGTGAAGATCGGGCCATAATTGCGACCTGTAAAGTGATTACAAATTAACATGGACAGACGGACAGACGGACGGACGGACATACATAGCTAGATCGACTCAGCTCGGCGAGCTAGGAAGATCCATATATACTTTCCTATGTGGGAAACCAATATTTCGAGGTGTTACATAATTTTTGGGCCAATCAAACTTATAATACCCTCAACACATAGTGTTGTAGGGTATAAATACGAACGAGTAAAATCCCACAGCACCGGATGTTTATACCCTACAACACTATGTGTTGGGGGTATTATAAGTTTGATTGGGCCAAAAATTATGTAACACCTCGAAATATTGGTTTCCCATATAGGAAAGTATATATGGATCTTCCTAGCTCGCCGAGCTGAGTCGATCTAGCTATGTATGTCCGTCCGTCCGTCTGTCCGTCTGTCCGTCTGTCCATGTTAATTTGTAATCACTCTACAGGTCGCAATTATGGCCCGATCTTCACGAAATTTAAAATGTAGGTGGGGTTAAGGTCAGAATAGAACCCTATTTCTTTTGGAGATGATCGCCAAATGTTTAGGGGTTGAAATGGACCAAATACTGAAAAATTGTCGAATTTTGCAGTAGCTGTACAGGTCGCAATTATAGACCAATCGACGCGGAATTTCGGATGTAGCTAGAGTTTAGGGCGGGGAAGAAGCCTACCAATTTGGGTGGTTATCGGATAATATTTAGCGGCTAAAATAGACCATATATTTTTTGTTGAAAAAATTCAAAATTTTTAATTAAACCGCGAATATTTTAAATCCTGGCGAATTCACAAAGGCATGACAAGGTTACTTCTGATCTTTACGTTGATGTTAAGATCCAACAAATCGAATATATAGCAAAATATGTGCGATATATATGTCTATCAAAGAAGATATGCTTGAAAGATCTATTTTATGTCCAGAACGGCTGAACTGATTTCGACAGTTCTCATTAATTCAGAATGGCCTCTTGGCAGAAAAGAAAAAACGTCTAAAAAATCGCATAAAAATATCTCTCTAAAGATGAAAATATTGATTTTGTAAATTTTCTCATATTTTTTCAATTTTGTCATATTTTTGGCATAATTTCATTTTGAATTAAACATTTGGTAATATTTCTACAGCTAACAAAACTAAGTAGTTGAGATATCAGGATATCATATACAGATCGCACTTATGGCCCGATCCTTACGAAATTTTGCATGGGGATAAGATGAGGGTCAGAATAGAAGCCTAATCTTTTTGGAGATGATCGCCATATATTTAGGGGTTCAAATGGACCAAAAAACTGCAAAATTGTCGGCAGGTCGTAATTATCGCCCGATCCTCACCCACATTTGAATGGGGGTTACCGGACATTGAAAAAGCCAAGAAGTTTCGGATGGCCATCCAAAAATATTCAATGTGTGAAATAGTTTGCCAACTTTTGTAGACAAAATACGAAAATGTCCATTCCAGTGACTCTTTGGAAAATTCACAAATACAGGAAAGACGCACTTCTGACTATTTCGTTAAGGCTGATTTCGTTGAAGAATATAGTCAATTGTCTGTATCTCATATAGATGCGTTTCAGTCAAAAACCAATAATAAATGTTAATCTTTTGCCACTTCTGAGAGATTATAGGTATTTGGGAAATATTGGTTATAGATCTAGGAAGACCATTTAAGTGCAACATCTACCAATAAATTGGAAATGAGCAAATTAGTTTAAGTTGCTATTATTCGAAAATTAGAGAACGAAACCTGATGGTTTTCTTTTATTATTTGTCACAATATCTTGTGGAATTTTTTCGAGTATCTCGCCTACATAAACTGTATCGTTTATTGTAGTGTTGTGGGGTATTCAACGGTCGGCCCCGCTCGACTGTAGCCTTTGCTTACTTGTTTTAATATGTAACTGTAATGCTTTTAATATGTAATTTTTAATATATAATCAGAATTTTGTTATATATATTTTTTCACCAATTTTAGGTACCCCCATGAAAATGTCGACCTATATACCATGGGCAGTACCACTTCTCAATGCCTTCGACGTTTTAACTTCTTCATATGCGTGTACATTTGTTTGGCTTTTAATTTTATAGTCTCGCATTCATATAAAAAATTTCTTTCTGACAAATTTCCCATGAGCAATTCGAAAATATGCCATAAGTTCTTGTTTTTTAACTCAAGTCAAAAACTTTCTATTGTTTTGTTTTTCCCTATCTTTTTAGTTGAAACTGTTTGCATTTAGACATGCTATAAGACATCTGTCAGCACTTCAATATATCACAATCAATAGAGCTCATCTGCCTTAATGGCCATAAAGTTTCCGCAATAATGGCCATAAATGCTATGCTCCAGTAAAAGCCAACATCATTTTGTATCACTTTTGAAATGTTTCGTTTTTTACTGGATATTGATTATGGCGACGTTTTTATTTTGGTTTAAAATAACTTCATTATTGAACTTTTCTAGATATTGAGTGAAGACTATAATAGAGTTGTCTTCTTATTTCCTTTTATGTGTTGTATGTGACTCAAAATAATGAGACATTTTTTATTGTTGAAAATTAAAAGTAGAAAGAGTCGCAGAGTGCACATCAATGGAATAAATAGGGAAATGCTTAATTCTTTCAGTGTAGTGTGGCAAAAAATGAAAAAAAAAAAAAAAACAAATATGGATTAATTAATTGATTTAGATTTCATTCATTCATGGAACCCCTTGATTTTAAGTATGGCTTAGGATTATGATGATTTTTTCCATTAAATTATCTGTAATTTAGCTATTCACGTTCTTCAAGCTTATTAACAGGCACAGCCGAAAAAATTTCAACATTTCTCGACTTTTTGGTATTGACCCAAGTACTCATTTTCATTGGTTTAAGTTTGACCTACGAGAACGTTTTAATATTTGTCCATGTTTTGCAATTTTCAATTTTTTAATCTCAAAGATTCTCTTAATATATATTGACGGAAAGTCCATAATTTGGAATTCTGTTTAAAAGTTTACAGGACTAACAAGTATAGGATTTTTTTCCCTGTTGATCGGTGTCGTTGAACAGTCCTAGTTTATTCTTTAAGAAAAGTTCTTAGAAAGTTCATTTATTCGAAAATTTGATCAATGGGGTTCTATGTACATATTTGTATTTGGTTATTTTCTTAAATTTAAACGTTTTGGTATCTATGAACCCAAATAAAGAAATTATTAAAATGATTTTTATACCCTCGACCATATATAGTATGGAGGGTATATTAAGTTCGTCATTCCGTTTGTAACTCATCGAACTGATGTTCTTGAAGCGTAAAATTCTAAGCCGATTTAGCCATGTCGGTCATATGTTGTAATTGCGCTAAATTCAAAATGATTAATAATAGGAAACTAAATGTTGGCACCCATCCTTTTGGCCTTTTATCTGCAGCCAGGTCAGCTTCGAAGATGTGCTATATCGGTCCGCGATATTCGTTTTTTTTTTTTTTTTTTTTTTTTTTGTGATGTCAGCCACATTTTTCAATTAAATTGCCTAAAATTCTGGTTCTTTATGGCTACTTTACTCCCTAAAAGAGAATTTTCTAGATAGGTCCATACCGTTGTATGGGGGATATACGATACCCCCATATAACGGACCCCCCGATATTCGGTATTTTGATGACTTTTTTAAATGGAATCGTCTGAAATTCTACATAATGAGTTCCTATTTTGATGTTTTTAGCCACATTTGTCAAATACATTGTCTGAAATTCTACACAAGAAGTTCTATGTGAGTACTTTACCCTCTGAAAGAGAATGATCTACTTAGGTCCACGATATCGTATAGCTCCCATACAATGATATTGAGTATTTTGATGATTTTAACAACATTTTTCAATGGAATAGTCTGAAAATCCACACACGGAGTTCCCTATGAGTACTTAACATCCTGAAAGAGAATTGTTTATATAGGTATACGTTTTAGTACAACACCCATTAAACGCTACCTCGAGATATTCGGTATTTCCATTCACTGGAATTGTTTCAAATTTCGTATTGGAAGTTCATAATAGATACTACAACCTATGACGGAAAATTTTCTATGCAGGTTCACGTCTTTGTATAGCTTCAATACAGCGTTACCTTCCTTTATTCGGTGTTTTAATGATATTAGCGACATTATTAACCGGAATTGTTTCAAATTTCGTATTTGAAGTTCGGAATTGTAACTACAGCCTATGACAAAAAATTACTTATACATAACCACGTTTTCCAATAGCCCCCATATAGAATATTTCATTTGAGCGGTATTTTTCGATGGTTTTTTTGCAAATTTTTTTATTCTTTCCGAATGGTGGAGGGGGACAACAATCACAAATCTGATGAACAATACATATAGGAGTAGTAACTATGTATGATCCAATTTTAACCAAATTTGAATACAGTTACTTCTAGTCTCAGTTTGATTGATTTGATGCACAATAAAATTCGAACGAAGATATATATGCGAGTTATGTCAAAATTTGGACCGATTATCTCCAATTTCAGTAGACTCGTGCAAATTTCGTGCGAAATTTCATCTCGATCGGGCAACAATGTTGTAACTAAATTGAGTTCCTTTCGAACCACGAAAGAGACAACACCTTTCTTTTTAGTTCTAGTTTCTCCAGCCGCAGTTGAGATAAGTGTAGAAGACAAAAAATCACAGATCATCATCGCTTCCTTCTACGTGTTACAAACAAATGCACAAAGAAATAATAACCTGACCAAAGTGTTGAGGGTGGTAAAAACTCATGTTAGGGTTATATTCGTAAATTCAGTCATAATCCTCGCTTTGTTATCAGTAATATTGCCGAAGACACTATATATCGAAAATACAGGGATTCCAAGGAATCTTAATACGAACTTTTTATGAAATGTGAGGGGAATGAATTTTAGTTAAAACTTTTACTATCCATAAAGTGGAAAAGATTCCTGATATATTGAATAATAGTAAAGCCAGGCATCCGGATATTTCAAATTACTACCACTTAAGTTGGGAATTGTGTAAAGAACAAAGATACAAACTATCCATAGAAAATCTTGGGTATGGTCCAAGACAAATATTAAATTTTCATGAATATCCTAAAATATATGTGTTACGAATAACCAAAAGATTCTGAATAGAGTTCGAGTAGTTGCCTTTAAAATTAAAATAAGATTAAATAGATATCCTCCAGATATATGTGTTAATTGCTCTGATCCAATATTTAAAGAATGTAAAAATGTTTACTTCGATACGGTATAATTTTCCTTTATGATATCGAAAAAGAAATTCTTGCCGGTTCGGAAACAGAGCAGATATCGACCTCAAAGTACATATGTTTTTACATTTTACTAACTAAACGTATGATATGTGTTCAAAGTACATTTCAGTGTCACGTTTATGAATGTCAATCTAAAGTGGCACCGACTACATTTAGACAGCTTTAAAATTTTGCTTCCACATATATATTCAGGAATATAGGATGCATAAATATTTTTGAACACAAAGACTAAGAGATGCGAAGCTTACATCTAATGTAAATGATTTACTAATGCTGACACATGTAATATTTCCAAAAATGCAGGTAGTCGCGTGGAAGAGAGGAATGAGAGCGCTTTAGTAAATGTGGCTGTGTGTGTGTGTGTATGGCATACATTATTTTATTTTCTATGGTTTTGATGGTTGAATTACATTCATTCATGCTGTAGACAATTCTCCAATGTCAGCTTGTTTGACACGTGTCGTATGAAGGACGTGTAATCTAACATTGTGACAGTTTGTTTTATGTGTATTAAAATTAAAATTTAGTTTCATTTGCGTGGACAATATTGAAATCCATTGTAAATACTTTAATTGAAAAAAAAAAAAAACATACGAAGCCCTATAAAATAAGAGGATTATTTCTATCAAACAAAATAAAATTATTTTTAAATCTGTTGCACTTCCAATGTTTGTGGCCCTATCTGGTAGTGCTACAGTAAAGTTTAATCCGCTTGTTTGCCGGTATGCTTGCAGCAGGATACTACTATTGTTTTGCATCAAATTGTGTCATTGTAGATAATTAGTTGGTTCTTCTTTCGAACACAATTAGTAACTATCAAAGAAAGGCCAGAAATAGGGCCGGGCGAATTTATGATACCCTACACCAAAATGAATTTTTAGTAGGGTACCCGTCACAAATAAACATTTATATTGGGAATTAATGTGAAGTGGATCGTTCCAATTATGAACCTTTTTAAATGCATATTTTAGATTTACAGAAGTTATTATTTGGAATCAAGGGGAACTAATATATGGGATGTATATCCAACACTGAATCGATTTCCACCAAATTTGACGGAGACATTTGTACCTCTTGTGCCAAATATATATGTGAGCAATAGATATAAGGAAACCGAGTGTGCAAAATCCAAATCGGATGAAGTTATATGGGAGCTAAATCCAAATCTGCACCGATCGCTATAACATTTGGCAGAGGTAAGTCAGATACAGCTCAGATCTACCATTTGGTCGTGGAGTGGATATTACGAATACGAGGGTATTAAGCCCCAAGTCGGATGAAACCAAATCGATTGAAAAATCTGGTCAAGACCCTGAAAATAGGTAGAACCAGGAGGCACTTTTAGCATATAGGTCATGTCAGTCTACGTGTTTAAAATTTGCGAAATTAATTTTAAAAATATGGTTAAAATAAAACAAGTAAAAAAGCTGTAAGCCGAGCCGAACTTTGAATACCCTCTACCATTTGGTAGGAATATGGCAATTTTCAAAAAAAAAAAAATCCGTTAAAAATTCTGTTAAAATCTTAAAAATACCGAATTTAGCCGTATATTAGGTTCTGCATAGGCAACATTTGCCATAAGCTATTAGAATATTATAATAGGAAACTTGAAAAAAATCTGTTTATAATGTAGCTAAAATCATCAGAATGCCGAATATAGGAGGTACCATGAGGGTTATAAAACGTGGACCTGCATAGACATTTTTCTGGCATAGGCTGTAGTATCCATTACGAACTTCAAATGCGAAATTTGAAACAATTCCGAAAAATAATGTCGCTAAAATCATCAAAATACCGCATATCGGGAGGTACCGTTATATGGGCGCTATACGAAGACGTAGACCTACACAGACAATTTTCTGTCCTGCGCTGTAGAATCTATTACGAACTTCAAATACCAAATTAGAAATATTTCCGGCGAATAATGTCGCTTAAATCACCAAAGTACCGAATATCGGGAGGTGTCGGGGCTATACGAAGACTTGGACCTACCCAGACAATTTTCTGTAGTAAACTATATTATCCATTACGAACTTCAAATACCTAATTTGAAACAATAATGTTGCCAAAATGATCAAAATGAATGGGGGTATACGAAGACGAAGACGTGTCTTACTCTGTAGAATATATTACGAATTTCAAATACCAAATTTGAAACAATTCCGGTGAATAATGTCGCTAAAATCACCAAAATACCGAAAATATGGCCTATTTTCAATACCAAAAATTCTCCAGGTATAATATACATTTACATAAAATTATGTCAACCTTCTTCATTTCGTTCGGAAGCTAGAGTGATTTCCACAGACGAACGGACATCGTTAAATCGACATAGAATTTTATGCTGATCAAGAATATGTATGCTTTGTGGGGTCTAAAATGTACATGTTACAAACGGAATGACAAACTTAATATACCCTTCGTACTATGGTGGAGGTTATAAAAAGGGTAAATGAAATCAGTTCAATTTAAATCTATTCGAAGATGTGATCCTGCATAGGAAAAAGGCTGTAGTACCTCTTACGATGTGTAAATACGAAATTTGGAACAATTCCGGAAACTTATGTCTCAAAAATCATCAAAATACCGATTATAGAGAGGTTATATGGGGGCCATAGCTAAACATATATATCGCCATTTTCAATACCAAAAGTCCTGCAGACGGACCACGCATTTGAGTAAAAATTTATCAGCCTACTCCAATTTGATGGACGGTCATGTTTAACCCTTTCGCTCCATTGTATCCATATGGATACATTGAACTTTAAACTCATCTTGCAATTTCGGAATCGATGTTTTGGCCTAAGTATATACAAATACTTGTTATTTGAGGCTTTCTTAAAAAGTTTCAAAATAAATTGTAGTTATTCTTAACAAAACTGACAAAAATATAGCAATTTAATAGAAACAATTTTTCGGTATTTATACCCTACAACACTATGTGTTGGGGGTATTATAAGTTTGATTGGGCCAGAATTTATGTAACACCTCGAAATATTGGTTTCCCATATAGGAAAGTATACATGGATCTTCCTAGCTCGCCGAGCTGAGTCGATCTAGCTATGTATCCGTCCGTCCGTCTGTCCATGTTAATTTGTAATCACGCTACAGGTCGCAATTATGGCCCGATCCTAACGAAATTTTGCACGAAGGTGGGGTTAGGGTCAGAATAGAACCCTATTTCTTTTCGAGATGATCGCCAAATGTTTAGGGGTTGAAATGGACCAAATACTGATTTTGCAGTAGCTATACAGGTCGCAATTATAGACCAATCGACGGAATTTCGCATGTAGCTAGAGTTTAGGGCGGGAAAGAAGCCTGCCAATTTGGGTGGTCATCGGATAATATTTAGCGGGTAAAATAGACCATATATTTGTGTTGAAAAAATTCAATATTTTTCATTAAACCGCGAATATTTTAAATCCCGGCGAAATCACGAAGCCATGACAAGGTTACTTCTGACCTTTACATTGATGTTAACATCCAACAAATCGGATATATAGCAAAATATGTGCGATATATATGTCTATCAAAGAAGATATGCTTGAAAGATCTCTTATATGTCGAGAACGGCTGAACTGATTTCGACAGTTCTCATTAATTCAGAATGGCCTCTTAATAGGAAAGAAAAAACGTCTAAAAAATCGCATAAAAATATCTCTCTAAAGATGAAAATATTGGTTTTGTAACATTTTCTCATATTTTTTCAATTTTGTCATATTTTTGGAATATTTTCATTTTGAATTAAACATTTGGTAATATTTCTACAGCTAACAAAACTAAGTAGTTAGGATATCAGGATATCATATACAGATCGCATGAATGGCCCGATCCTTACGAAATTTTGCATGGGGATAAGATGACGGTCAGAATAGAAGCCTACTCTTTTTGGAGATGATCGCCATATATTTACGGGGTTGAAATGGACCAAAACACTGCAAAATTGTCTGCAGGTCGCAATTATCGCCTGAGCCTCACGCACATTTGAATGGGGGTTACCGCACATTGCAAAAGACAAGCAGTTTCAGATGGCCATCCAAAAATATTCAATGTGTGAAATAGTTTTCCAACTTTTGTAGACTAAATACGAAAATGTCCATTCCAGTGACTTTTTGGAGAATTCACAAATACAGGAAAGACACACTTCTGACTATTTCGCTGAAGAATATAGTCAAATGTCTGTATCTCATATAGATGCGTTTCAGTCAAAAACAAATAATAAATCTTAATCTTTTGCCACTTCTGAGAGGTTATAGGTCTTTGGGAAATATTGGTTCCAGATCTAGGAAGACCAAGACGTGCAACATCTTCCAATAAATTGGAAATGAGCAAATTAGTTTAAGTTGCTTTTATTCGAAAATTAGAGAACGAAACCTGATGGTTTTCTTTTATTATTTGTCACAATATCTTGTGGAACTCTTTCGAGTATTTCGCCTATATAAACTGTATTGTTTATTATAGTGTTGTAGGGTATTCAACGGTCGGCCCCGCTCGGCTGTAGCCTTTGCTTACTTGTTTTTTTTGTAAAAATGGTTACTTTATTTTGCAAAATACATGCATAAATACCAATATTATTTTTTCTACAACTTAACAGTTATAAAGAGCAATGCTTATTTTATCTTTCGCCATTTATAATTTTTGATTTTGAAACAAAGTAAAGCTCTGCCGATTTTTCAAAATTGTATGTATCCATATGGATACAAACGAGAGTTGTGGTAGTAAACATTATTCACGCAAATCATTTTGCGTTTGATATTGATACGATACAGACGTTATTTTTCTGCACTCATACAATAATAAAACATAAAAAATGGCAAACAGGCTTAAAAATTATGAAATTGAAAAAATTTTAACCAATTTTGATGATTCGGATATTTCGAATGAATCGGAAAAATCTGAACTTATAAGCAACTTGTACAATGCTTTTGATAATAATAACAGTTTTTTAGTAGAAGAACTTTCTAGAGAACGTCCATATGAAATTATCTTACAAGATATCAATGTTGATAACGATGGAATTATTGAGATCGAGGAACGTCTTGCAGCAGAGGTAACTGTTCAAGAGAGTCCAATAATTTTCGAAATTCCACGTGTTCCACATAAAAAGGCTGCACAATTTCTCTGGAAAAAAGATAATTTGGCTAACCAAGATACTTCTTTTTCTGAAACATATCCCAAAAAAAAAAAAATATTAAATCGCCTGTCGAGTATTTCTCGGAGTACTTTACTGAAGACTTCCTTCACCAAATAGTATATTCAACAAACCATGCATCAATGGCTAAATGTGGAAATTCTCTAAATTTATCAAAGGGTGAACTAATAAATTTTATAGCTCTAGAAATACTGATTGGTACCATTGGATATGTATTGGAAAATGGGCACCGTAATACCATCATTCCCAGAAAATATGAGCAAGAATAGATTTCATTCTTTGCGAAATAATTTAAAGTTTACAGTAGACCAACCAGCAGACGACAATATGTCCACAAAAAAGTCTTATCATATTCCAAACGATGAAAATCTTTGTGTGGATGAAATGATGGTCCCTTTTAAGGGAAGAACTTCATTGAGACAGTTTATGCCTAAAAAACCCATCAAATGGGAAATGAAAATATTTTGCCTATACAGTTCAAAGGATATAGTTTATGATTTTGATATATATCAGGGAAAAGGAACAATACTTTCAGGCGAAGGGCTAGGTTTTTGTTCTGCTATTGCAATTCATCTTGTAAAAAATGTTCCAGAGGAAAAGAATCATAAACAATATTTTGATAATTATTTTACGACTCTTAATTTGTTATTATATTTGGTACTATAAGAGGAAATAGAGTCGGCAAAGTTGAATTAAAATCTGAAAAGGATTTGAAAAAAGAAGGACGTGGTAGTTTTGACTACCGAGTACAAAGAACAGATAATATTTTTCTTCTTCGATGGCTTGATGGAGGAATTGTGCAACTCGTGTCATCAATTCATCAAAAAAATATTAATGTAACACAACCACACATTGTATCAGAGTACAGAGGGATGAGTAGATAAAATGGATTTTCTTCTTTCGTTGTATAGAATTTCGACATAGAATTTTATGCAGATCAAGAATTTATATGCTTTGCGGGGTCTAAAATGTATATTTGCAGATGTTACAAACGGAATGACAAATTTAATATATCCTCCATAAAATGTATATCACAAAAATACTTTTTATTTACATATTTTTATTGGCGTTTTTTACGAGATTTTTTTGGATTTTATACTTTGCTGCCAAGATACCATTCCGAAATGGTGTGAAAATCTGGCCAGCCGTTCTTGTGTTATAAGCGTAGTAACAAATATAACTCTACATCATATATATAGATTTTTTCTTAATTAAAAAGCCATTACATAATCTTTTTCGAAGGAGTATAGCCGCATCCCATGAAACATTGAATAAGTATTTATAGAAAATATGCAACTGCTTCATGTGGTTGGGGCTGCCGTGTAATACATTTTATAGCCACCATATCTCATCCTCCTTTTTAATTCACCGCAAAATTTTGTAAAGTTTGCACTATTTTGGATTTTATAGCCAATAAAATGTGAAATATTATGTAACGAGAATAAGAGTATGAGAACACCTGCATCAGTGGTAATTTATTAACATAAATAAAACATTAAACACACCGGGTAGATTTGTGTCTATTAAAACTGAGTATATGTGTGCGAAGTTTTAAAAACCCATTAAAACTTCAACCCAGCAACTATTAACCAAAATACATTTTAAAGTGGATACCACTTTAGACATTGTACCCACGAGGTGAGTAAGGAGATGGGCAAAATAGTTGAGGGCGAAAAGATGCTTGAGTCGACAGTATTTTATGGTCGTGAATTTATACTAGATTACAAAGTGGCCAAAATTTATTTCTTAATATTCTAAATTAATAAAAACAAACATAAATACAGTGAGTTTTGTTTAAAAAGTTATTTATTTAATTGTTAAACTATCTTCTAGTTTTTTTTTTAATCCATGAAAAGTAATTTTTACATTCTTCTCCGGCTTTAATATTTCCTTTTTATTAGTATTGAATACATAGTTGTGTTTTTGCCAACTATTAACTTAACATATATCGCTTCAGAATATTTAAATTAAGTCTTAACGAGCTTAAATATTTCCCCATCATAATTACTTTACAGCTAATAAAGTAGTGTCGTTTTCCCAAAGAATATTAAGTTTTAAAACTACTCTTTGCTTAAAGGTAAATGAACCGTATTGTAATTCGATAATTGTCGTAAATAGAGTCTTATCTGCGAATGATAGTAATTCAGTGCAAAAAATTTAATTTAATTTAATTTAAATACACATAAGAACCAAATTCGAATTATTTTCTGATTGATGTCGTCATTTGGAAATAAATAATTTACTAAAAATTAAGATTCGTTAATGAAAGTTTCACAAAAAGGTCAAGTGCACTTACACGATAAATTAAATACGCTTTTGTTGGGGTTGTGGAAATGAAGATACTTTATCAGTTTTACACGTTAATAAGGGGTGCTTTTTTAAGCGCGATAGAACTTGAAATTGTAAAAAATAAAACAAAAAATTAAATTTTAATCATTTTTTTTATTCGAAAGACCAATACGTGACATTAACATTTGAATATGATTTCGGGCATATGGGCACCGCGGCTGTTCTTAACGAAGTGCATTCTGGACGTCCAATTTTTGGCCACTGCTGGCCGTATGTCACGAATAACACGAACAATGCTGGCCTCCAAGGCGTCAATTGTTGCTGGTTTATCAGCATAAACCAGTGAGTTCACATAGCTCCACAGGAAATAACCGAGAGATGTCAAATCGCACGACCTTGGAGGCCAGGTGACAGGTCCACTTTTCGAAATCAACTTATCCCCAAATTTTGATTTCAATAAGTCGATGGTTGCGTTCGCCGTATGGCACATAGCGCCATCATCCATATTTTTAAACAAAAAATCATTGACCATTGTGCGGTAACGATCTCCATTGACCGTAACGCAAGCTCCGGCCTCATTTTTGAAGAAATAAGGTCCGATGATGCCACCAGCGTGAAAACCGCACCATACGATGTATTTTTCTGGATGTAATGGAGTCTGTAGGGTCTCTTGTGGATTGGTCTCACACCATATGCGGCAAATTTTGCTTATTAACAAACCGTTAAGCCAAAAACGCGCCTCATCGCTGAACACAATTTTGCAATAAAACAACGGGTCCTTTGCCAACTGCTCTAGAGCCTGATTTTCAAAGTGAATTTGTATGATTTCGTAGCGTTGTTCAAGCGTGAGTCTATTCATGATGATTTGTCAGAGTATACTGAAAGAAATAAAAAAAGTTTCATCAAAATTTAATTTTTTGTGTTACTTTTTACAATTTCTAGCTTAAAAAACACCCTTTATATAATAGGGCAGCTCAAATTATTATACCCTACAACGATAGGTAATAATATAATAATAATAAGTATTATAATAATAATAAGTTTGATAGGGACAAAAATTATGTAACACCTCGAAATATTGGTTTCCCACATAATCAAGCTACAGGTCGCAATTATGGCCCGATCATCAAAATGGAGGTGGGATTGTGGTCAGAATAGAAGCCTATTGCTTCTGGAGATGGTCGAATAATATTTAGAGGTTGAAATGGACAAAAAACGGAAGAATTTTCTGATTTTGTAGCTGCTCTACAGATCGTAATTATAGACCAATCGAAGCGGAAATTAGCATGGGGCTACAGCTTACGGCTGGACAGAAGTCTTCCAATTTGGACGGTCATCGGGTAATATTTAGTGGGTGAAATATACCATAACATTTGTGTTAAATAAAAGTCATAACTTCCATTAAACCGCGAATATTTTTTATTTCGGACCGATTTGACAAATTTTGTCAATTGAAAACATGCCCTCTTGGCATAAAAGAATAAAATCTAAAAAAATCGCATAAAAAGGTATCAATAATTATGTTAATATAGATTTTGTAGTATTTTGTGACATTTTTTTATTTTTCATATTTTTTATCGCATGCGATTTTTTCAATTTGACTTATAATATTGAAAATATAAATATTACAAAATATAATATTTTTTCACCTTGCAACACAGGTTGGAGTTATTATATACAGATTTCAATTATCGTCCGATCCTCACGAAGATTTTCATAAGGGTAGGGTTAGGCTCAGAAGGGCTAGGCCTGTTGTTTTCAAAGATGTCCGCGATATATTAGGGGTTGAAATTGACCAACAACTAAAAATTTTCCTGAATTTGCAGCCCTTATAAAGGTCACAAGTAAAAAACAAAGGACACGAAATCTCACATGAAGTTAGAGTTTAGGACAGCGGGTAGAATGGACCACTACTTTTGTGTGAAATGCACAAAAGGCGAATATAGCAGCATATCGTATACAAGCAAATCAAATAGATGAGTCTAAATTTGAGATAAAGAGGGGCCTATTGCATTTTTTTTTTGCATTTGAGATGATCGCAAAATAATTAGGGGTTCAAATGAACGAAAAACAGAAAAAAATTTCCAAAATAGATTTGGACGAAGAGGGCTTCTAACATATTGAAGTGTTGTAGGGTATCACTTGGTTGGCCCCGCACGACTATAGCCTTTGTTTACTTGTTTTTTTATAGGCAAAATAAATATAGACTAATATACGTAATATAAAGTATGAAAATATTAACCGCAATTACAGTTATTCATTGAAATATGTTAACTGCTCCACAAGCTTCTTTTATAATGTTTTGTTTTTTTTTTTTAATTGGTGTAATATTTTATTGAATCCCATTACTATTCCAATTTTGCATCAACGTTATTGCTTGTTTATGCTAATGAAATTGTTATTTTATCTTCATTGCTTTATTTCTTTTTTATATAAAAGCCAGCGATGGAAACTTAAATAGATAAATAGGTAGATTTGTTATTAAGGCTATCTCCATCATTTTCGACAATGAACTCCACACCCATTTGTCATTGTTTGCGTTCAATTTTAAAACGCTACTTGTACATAAGAACCAAAAAAAAAAATTTAACATTCTATAACTTTATTGCAGTTACCTTACCTCATCATCACCTTTATATGAATGTCAATTTTTCACTTTTAAATTATTGTCGACCAAAGCAGTAATGTGTGACGTAGCATAGAAATATATTTAACTCGAATAATAAACGCCAACAAAAGTTGACATTTTCATTAAAATTGCTTAGAAAAAAAGTTAAAATCAATTGCTAACTTAACTGCAAGTTTGATTATTTAGAATTTTTCTATTTTTCTAAACATTTAATTTGAAGAAAATTTCTGATTTGATTGTCCAATATAATGAAATTTTCACTATTCAGTATAAAGTTTCCGTGCCAAATATTTCTTAGATCACTTTAGAGTTTTCTTTTGCAAATGAAATCTAATCAAACATGTGCCAAAATAAGAAATTTTTGCCATGTCAAACTTTTTTGTATTAGATTATATTTAGGGAAAATTGAGTTTGTTTGTGAAATTGGTATTTTAACACAAGTTAAAAGACATAGTAATATGCATAGTTGGAATTTTGTTAAGCTAGTAAGATGAAAAACTTGAGTTGTGTGTATGTTATATCTCAAGATTTTATATTTGTATATAAGGTTTTCCGTCTATTGAATGTATACTTCAAAGGTTTTGAATGTATTTAGGCAAGTATTTTGTCGATAGAAGTCCTATTAAAATTATACTGGCTGTAGAACCCGCCTGAAAGAATTTCTGTAGAAATACATTTTTGAATAGATTTTATCATATTGATATGCTTTGATAAGTTATAATTTTATCGATTTTTTCTCTCATAGTATATATTAGTAGGTGGCCCAAATGCTAATTATACCCTCAGCCGTATGGCTAGAAATAACTGTTTTAGTGTCTCGTCGAAATAACGGATCTAGTGTGTAGATCCCTTTGGACCAAATCCGTTTCAGGACATTTGAAGCCGATCTAGCGATGTCCGTCTGTCTGGCTGGCGGGTGCGCACCATAACTCTCGAAGTAAGTATCCGATTTCATCCAAACGTGGTACATCGTAATATTATTGTCAAATGTAGATCGAGTTGGAAGATGGGAAATATCGGTCCACTCCTTCTGGTACCTCCCCCACAAAATATCAAAAATTTTAAAGAAAATAATTTACTGCCCAAAAAGAGAAAGGATAATTCGATTTTTCTCCAACTTTGCAAATCCTATGCTAGGTCAGGTGTGAAAATAAACAATATCGGTCCACTCTATCAAGTGCCTCCGAAGTAAGCATCCGGTTCTCTTCAAATTACAAGCATGACAATATTTTTATTAAACCAAGATCTGGTTTGAATATGGGAGATATCGGTCTACTCCTTCCGGTACATCCCCCAAAGGGTCAAAAATTTGAATATTCATAAAGCTCATAAAACATGAAAATAACATCCGACTCCATTCAGACTTTTTACATCGCAATATTTCCATCAATACAAGAACTACAATAAAGATGGTTGAGATCGCACTATTTCTTCTGGTACCTCCCCCACAAAAAGGGTCAAATTTTTGAATAATCAAAACGATCACAATCCGAAATTAGCATCCGGCTCTCTTCACTCCACTTCACAATATTTTTATTAATCCAAGGTCTTGTGTGAAGATGGGATACATCGGTCCCTCTGGTGCATCCCCCATATAGGGTCAACATTTTGAATATTCATGAAGCTCATAAAACACAAAAATAACATCCGATTCCATTTGGTACATCGCAATATTTCCATCAACACAAGAACTATTATAAAGATGGTTGAAATCGCACCATTTTTTCTAGTACCTCTCCAACATAGGGTTCAAGCTTTTGAGAAATAAAACGCTCAAAGAAAGCCAAATAAGCATCTAACTCTCTTCAAATTTCAATCATCCCCATATATTTTTGGTAACGCAAGATCTGTTGTGAAGATGATATACATCTGCCTACCCCTTCTGGTACCTCACCCACAAAGGGTCACAATTTCCAATACTTATATACAGATTGCTATATCTTAATATTTCTCTTAACCAGAAATCTAATATGAGCGACTACAAAATTAGAAAAAATTATTTTTTTTAGTCCATTTGAACATCTAAATTTACATCTTAAGAACAATAGGCTTTAATACTGACCCTAAACCTACCCCATGCAAAATTTCGTAAGGATCGGACGATAATTGTGACATGCATGTAATAACCCCTAAACGTAGTGTAGTGTGGTATAAACAATTAAAAAATTTACTATTCAAAATTGTAAGTTAAATTGAAAAAATCGCATGAGTTATGTATATAAGACCACTTTTGTCCTCCACTATATTTTATTTTATTCTCATAATTTATCAAATATTTCCTTTTCAATCATTTAATCATTAATTTCTTTTAATTCTCTCTTTCTATGATTTTGCTTATTTCATTTGTTTTCTCATTTCTACTTTTAATATTAACCGTTAACTTTAGTTGTAAGATTTCAAATTCTCGTTGTTTTATATTTTTAGTTCAGTTGTAATTTAGATTTCATGTTGATAACATTAATTGAAGAAAGTAAATAAAAATTGATTACTACAAAATATATGTGTTTCTTTAAATACATAACTCATGCGATAAAAAATATGACAAAAATGTTAAAAAAATGGAACAAAAGATATTAACTTTTTTCTATATTTTTCCGCGATTTTCTTGGATTTTATCCTTTTCTGGCAAGAGAATATTCCGAATTGATGGGAATTGTGAAAGTCGGTCCAGCGGTTCTTGACTTACAAGCAGAATAAATTAGATCTATTCTTTTACATATATATTGTACCTATTTTGCCATATATCTGATTTCTGGGCCATCAGCATCGCTCTAATGGCAGAAGTGACTTTTGAATGTATTTCTGATTTGGCTGGGATTAAAATAATTCGCGGTTTAGTGGAAATTTTCTTATTTCCTTACATAAAAGTTAGTGTCTATTATGCCCAATAAGTGTTGTCCGCTGGCCGCCCACATTGGTAGGCTTCTGCCCAGTCCTAAACTCTAATTCCATGTGAATTTCCCCGTCGATTGGTTCATAATCGTGGCTTATAGGGCAACTGTAAAATCAGGAAATTTTAATAAATATTGTGCAATCATTTCTATTCTGACCCTAACCACACCTCTATTTTCAAATTTATGAGGATCGGACCATAATTGCGACCTGTAGCTTGATTACAAATTAATATGGACAGACGGACTACGCACGGAAGGACATACATAGCTAGATCGGAGAGATAGGAAGATCCATATATACTTTGCTATGTGGGAAACCAATTTTTCGTGGTATTACATAATTTTTGGCCCAATCAAACTTATAATACCCCCAACACATAGTGTTGTAGGATTTTATTTTCCTCATGGTGGAGGGTATTAAGAATCCGTGCCAACCGAATTTGAAAAGTTGAAAAATTAGCTTCTTGCATTTTATTTGCATACACTGATAAAATTAAATTATCCTCTGAATATAATACCATGTCGTTTCATTTCCTATGTAAGTGCATTTATACACTACCGTGGAGTAACACACCACATTACCAATTCAATTATTTATATATTTTCCCCCAACAAAAATCTGCGGAGTTAAGTAGAGTGATAACTCATTTTTAAAAGCCTGTTCCGCTACTATTAATTTAATTTATTACTCATTGATTATAAGATTTGGGTCAATTATGAGGCCGCACAAATGCATCCACCAGTCTGTCACATTGCGAATGACAAAAGCACAAGTATTGAAATGAATTGAAACGAAACAGAAATATATTTATAGCTTGGTCAGGATATGCAATATCATACGGAAATTCCTGCATAATGTATGACGCATATTGCAATTATATGAGTTATTATGTTGGGAATAAAAGCCGAAGAGTCTTTGAGAGTATATAAAATATAATTAAACCAAATGTATCAATTTAAAATTTTAAAAGTCCATACTTTTTTGCGCATGATATAGCGATATGTAGGGGCCCTTTACAGGGTGAGATAAGAAGCCTGCAACCAACTTCAGACTGCTATCATTTCTAAACCGCTCGTCCGACAGCTGTTAAAATTATTCCAGTGGCAGCTCATCACATTGTTTACAAGCGTACAAAAGCATTTCGGTGAAAATTTTCCAGACAAAAAGGTATTCGTGATGGAATTCAAGCGTGATAGTGTGATTTTTTTATATTTAGCTGGAAAACAACAAGTGACTGTCGTCAGAGTACTCCAGTATTTAAATGTGATACTGATAGCGTAGCCCGACGTCAAGGAAGTGGACGGAAGAAAACAGCAACATCAGCAGAAATTGTTCGAAAAGTAAAGAAGCGACTCGATCGAAGCCTGTGTCGCAGTGGCCGAAAAATGGTTCGTGATCTGAATATATCGCAATATTCCATTCGGCAAATATTGAAAAATGAGCTTGGGGTAAAGCCATTGAAATGCCAAAAAGTGCAAGAACTTACACCGGAACAGAAAGAAAATAGCTTCAAAAGAGCTAAAGAGTTGCTTCGCATGGCCGAAAGTGGTGAACTGCCGAATTTGGTTTTCTCAGATGAGAAAACATTCGTTGTCCAGCAGTTTATAAACAAACGAAATGATCGTGTTTACTAGCCAAAGAGGTCAATGGCCACCAAAATCTCCGGATGCCAATCCGTTGGACTATTGTGTCTGGAGTATTTTGGAAAGCAAGGTTGGCACTAAAAAATACCAATACCTTAAGCAAGCTCTTCACCGCGAATACCGTAGAGCAACATTCGGGCAGCGTGTGACGATTTCATTGGCCGTTTGAAGGCCATAATTCGTGCAAAAGGTGACCAATTCGAACAAATTTAAACTTATTCTAAAATTTAATTCAATTTCCGACATTCTATGCTTTCATTCAATAAAATTAAAAAAAAAAAAACAAGTAAAAAACATAAAGTTCGGCCGGGCCAAACTTTTAATACCCTCCACCTTAGGTTAAAGGAAACATCAGAAGAAATATGGCAAAAACCATTAAAATGCCGAATTTCGGGAGGTACCGTTATATGGGGGCTATACCAAATCATGGACCCATACGTGCAATGTTTCGCCACAGGAGCTGGAAACCATTATGACCAAAAAAATACGAATTTTTTGACAATTCCGTGAAAAATGTGGAAAAAAAATAAAATACCGAATATCGGGAGGTACCTTTATATGGGGGCAATACCAAAACGTGGACCTATACATGCAATGTTTTGCCACACGCACAGGGACCCGTTATGACCTATAAATACCAATTTTCAGACAAATCCGCGAAAAAATGTGGCATAAATCATCAAAATACCGAATATCGGGAGGTACCATTATATGGGGACTATACCAGAACGTGAACCGATATATCTCATTTTCAATACCAACCATCCTAGGCACAATACAAATTGCTCTAATAAATTTTTGGCGCTCTATGTCAAATAATGTGGCCTGTATCGTGATTTCAACAGACAGACGGGCATCGTTAAATCGACTTAGAATTTTATGCTGATTATGAATATTTAAGGATATTACTAACGGAATGACAAAGTTAATATACCCTCCTTTCCAAGGTGGAAGGTATAAATATATACACGGACGGACATGCCTAAATCGACTCAGAATGTGATTCTATGCAGATCATCAAAAGGAACTATGTGTCTATCTCGTTTCCTTTTGTCTGTTACAAATATTACCCTAACCACAGTGTGTTGTAGGGTATAAAATAACTAAAATATTAATTTTCAGCCTAAAATTCATGGCATTTTTATGGTACATATTAAAGGTACGAATATCTTTGTTTCAGAGACTAACAATGAAATTTGATTTTGAACATTAATACTATTCCGAAAAAAATGAAGTATAAATGGCTCCATATTTGTCGATTCCCGGAACACGGAATTATATTGAAGATTGTAAACTTCGATTTCGATAGAACCTATTATATTTGCTAGATAGATAATTACGGGAAATTGTCAAAATTAACGAAAAACATGTTGCACTTATTGCGACGCGATAACATGTGACCTTTAATAATATTTCTCCGAAAATGTAATAAAAATCATATGTCTATTTAACACAATTATAATTGAGGTAATAATGGTTAATGTTATGTGAGTACATGTGCCCAAAAATATTCATGTTATTCGGTTAGTCATATACGAAAACTGTTACTTATTGAGTGGGAATAATAATTATTATAAAGAGTAAACATGTGTGAAGGAAGTATGTGAGAAATTGTACCAAATATATGAGCGAGAGATAGAACTGGAAATCTCAAGTTTTCTGTAAGGGTCACTTTTTATACCCTACAACACTATGTGTTGGGGGTATTATAAGTTTGATTTGGCGAAAAATTATGTAATACCTCGAAATATTGGTTTCCCACATAGGAAAGTATATATGGATCTTCCCATCTCGCCGAGCTGAGTCGATCTAGCTATGTATGTCCGTCCGTCCGTCTGTCCGTCTGTCCATGTTAATTTGTAATCACTCTACAGGTCGCAATTATGGTCCGATCTTCACGAAATTTAAAATGGAGGTGGGGCTTGGGTCAGAATAGAACCCTATTTCTTTTGGTGATGATCGCATAATATTTAGGGGTTGAAATGGACCAAAAACTGAAAAAATTCCTGATTTTTCACTTACTCTACAGGTCGCAATTATAGAACAATCGATGCGGAATTTCGCATGTAGCTAGAGTTTAGGGCTGGCAAGAAGCCTACGCATTTGGGTGGTCATCGGATAATATTTAGCGGGTAAAATAGCCCATATCTTTTTTGTTGAAAAAATTCAAACATTTTTCATTAAACCGCGAATATTTTAAATCCCGGCGAAATCACAAAGCCATGACAAGGTTACTTCTGATCTTTACATTGATGTTAACATCCAACAAATCGGATATATAGCAAAATATGTGCGATATATATGTATATTAAAGAAGATATGCTTGAAAGATCTCTTATGTGTCGAGAACGGCTGAACTGATTTCGACAGTTCTCATTAATTCAGAATGGCCTCTTGGCAGGAATGAAAAAACGTCTAAAAAAATCGCATAAAAATGTCTCTCTAAAGATGAAAATATTGATTTTGTTACATTTTCTCATATTTTTTCAATTTTGTCATATTTTTGGCATATTTTTTAATTTTGAATTAAACATTTGGTAATATTTCTACAGCTAACACAACTAAGTAGTTAGGATATCAGGATATCATATACAGATCGCATTTATGGCCGATCCTTACGAAATTTTGCATGGAGATAAGATGAGGGTCAGAATAAAAGCCTATCCTTTTTGGAGATGATCGCCATATATTTAGGGGTTGAAATGGACCAAAAAACTGCAAAATTGTCAGCAGGTCGTAATTCTGGGGGTTATCGGACATTGCAAAAGCCAAGCAGTTTTAGATGGCCATCCAAAAATATTCAATGTGTGAAATAGTTTGCCAACTTTTGTAGACAAAATACGAAAATGTTCATTCCAGTGACATTTTGGAGAATTCACAAATACCGGAAAGACGCACTTCTGACTATTTCGTTAACGCTGATTTCGTTGAAGAATATAGTCAAATGTCTGTATCTCAAATAGATGCGTTTCAGTCAAAAAACAATAATAAATGTTAATCTTTTGCTACATCTGAGGGATTATAGGTCTTTGGGAAATATTGGTTCCAGGAAGACCATTTAAGTGCAACATCTACCAATAAATTGGAAATTAGCAAATTAGTTGAAGTTGCTATTATTCGAAAATTAGACAACGAAACCTGATGGTTTTCTTTTATTATTTGTCACAATATCTTGTGAAATTTATTCGAGTATCTCGCCTATATAAACTGTATCGTTTATTATAGTGTTGTAGGGTATTCAACGGTCGGCCCCGCTCGACTGTAGCCTTTGCTTACTTGTTGTAAGTTGTTGTTGATATATGCAGGTTAGTTTTTTATAAAAGTGTTTAATTTTTTAGGAAGGGGTAGATAGATAGGAATAGAACTGAATATCTGAAAATTGGTATGAGGATCTTTGATGTTGTATAGGATTCATAAACCAAACGTTTTTTGGAATTTCGAACAATAAGTGTAGGAAAATTACTAAAACAGAGTCAATTTCAATAAAGGTAAGGTAAGAAATTTGGTATGAGAACCATGTTTAAGAAGTACAGGGTGAGTTAAATAAAACTGCAAACATTTTAATACGAGTTAATTATTGGAAAATTGCAATTTTGTAGCACAGTGTTATTAAGCGATTTTAAGAGCCATAGTTGTGAAATTTTTTGCGAGGGTTACTAGCGTAGTGCGTATGAGTTATATCAAAAAGGATTTTTGGAATTTCATACGACAAAATTATAATTGCGAAGGTGTCAGATAAGACTGATTTTTTTTGTATTTTGATTTCGAAATTTAATGTACAAAAAGTATTAAATAGTACAAAATTGTTATTGTACGATCGATAAGAGCTTGACTTTTAAAAATGTTCACAATGGTAACACTTGCAGCAATGTAACCAAAAACGTTTGTGCACACTGTCCAATTGAGCAAAAATAAAAGGTGAGGGGTTGGGTGTTTGGGTAGGAAAGGCATATCTAATTTACACATACCCTTCGTTTTTTATATGTTACTGATTTAAAAATACTGACCATTCAGATGGGTAGGTAAACCTAATGTTGGTAAATACAGGGTGAGATAAAAACTGCAACAAAGACAAACGCCAAAATTTTAATTTTTTTTTTTTTAAATTTTATTGAATGAAAGCAAAAAATGACGGAAATACTACCAAATTTTAGAATATGTTTAGATTTGTTCAAACTGGTCACCTTTGGCACGTATTATGGCCTTCAAACGGCCAATAAAACCGTCCCACGCTGCCCGAATGTTGCTCTGCAGTATTTTGGTCCATTCCCGGCGAAGAGGGGCACTTTGGTATTTTTAAGGGCCAACCTTGCTTTTCAAAGTACTCTAGACACAATAGTCCAACGGATTGGTATCCGTAGATTTTGTTGGCCATTATGCTCCTGAAATGAAGCGAGGAACCACAGTTCGTAACCATTCTTAAGTGTCGCGTGCTGAATGCGATGGTGCTGAGTCCTGTTGGAATGTCTAAGGTTTGCGGCCAAAATGTTTGTGTGCCCATGGCTTTTATATACCCTCCAGAATATTTTCTTTGGCAAACAAACACGATCATTTTGTTTGTTTACAAACTGCTGGACAACGAATGTTTTCTCATCGGAGAAAACCAAATTCGGCAGTTTACCACCAAGTTCGGCCAAGCGAAGCAACTCTTTAGCTCTTTTGTGTCTATTTTCTTTCTGTTGCGGTGTAAGTTCTTGCACTTTTTGGAATTTCAATGGCTTTACCCCGAGTCCCGAGCTTATTTTTCAATATTTGCCAAATGGAATATTGCGATATGTTCAGCTCCCGAACCATTTTTCAGCCGCTGCGACGCGGATTTCGATCAAGTCGCTTCTTTACATTTCGAACGATTTATGCTGATGTTGCTGTTTTCTTCCGTCCACTTCCTTGGCGTCGAGCTTCGCTACCAGTATCACGAGCGATGGCACGAGACACTAAAGATGTATTCACATTTAAAAGATGGAGTGCTCTAACGAAAGCCACTTGTGGCCAAATGTAAAGAAATGACACTCTCACGCTTGAATACCATCACGAATAACTTTTTTTCTGGAAAATTCTCCCCAAAATGCATTTGTACGCTTATAAACAATATTATGTGCTTTCACTGGATTAATTTTAACAGCTATCGGACGAGTGCCTTATAACAGCAGTCTGAAGTTGATTGCAGTTTTTTTTATCTCACCCTGTATGTGTAGAAATAGCGCTGAATTCTACTATGGGGTTAAATGTGGGATAGACAATGTACAGTTTTTAGAAATACTTGGTATATATTGTACGAAAAGTACTAAAGTCGGTAGGTAGTGTAAGAACAGAACTGGAAATATAAATGTTTGAATTGGGGACTGTTACAACTATACAACTTTTATATAAATGCGTACTATAACGTATACGAATAGTACTAACTTGATAAATTGAGAAAGAATATGGGTAGAATTGTGAATTTTTCTATGGAAATCACTGTGAAATATATGAAAGGCATTTATTTTTTACAAACTGGAAAATTACAAAGCTACATATATTTATTCAACCATTTTTAGTAATTTATGAGACAGAAAAATAAAGTTTTGTTCTTTCGGAATCACCTCCTTAGGGCATTTAAAAAAAATCGGATATTTATTTTATTTCAATAACCATTAACCTACTATTCGTAATATTTAATATTTCCCCACACCGCTATTTATACACTATGTGTTGGGGGTATTATAAGTTTGATTGGGCCAGAATTTATGTAACACCTCGAAATATTGGTTTCCCACATAGGAAAGTATATATGGATCTTCCTAGCTCGCCGAGCTGAGTCGATCTAGCTATGTATGTCCGTCCGTCCGTCTGTCCGTCTGTCCGTCTGTCCATGTTAATTTGTAATCACTCTACAGGTCGCAATTATGGCCCGATCTTCACGAAATTTAGAATGGAGGTGGGGCTTAGGTCAGAATAGAACCCTATTTCTTTTGGAGATGATCGCATAATATTTAGGGGTTCAAATGGACCAAATACTGAAAAAATGTCGGATTTTGCAGTAGCTATACAGGTCGCAATTCTAGACCAATCGACGCGGAGTTTCGCATGTAGCTAGAGTTTAGGGCGGGGAAGAAGCCTACCAATTTGGGTGGTCATCGGATAATATTTAGCGGGTAAAATAGACCATATCTTTTGTGTTGAAAAAATTCAAAATTTTTCATTAAACCGCCAATATTTTAAATACCAGCGAAATCACAAAGCCATGACAAGGTTACTTCTGACCTTTAAATTGATGTTAACATCCAACAAATCGGATATATAGCGAAATATGTGCGATATATATGTCTATCAAAGAAGATATGCTTGAAAGATCTATTATATGTCGAGAACGGCTGAACTGATTTCGACAGTTCTCATTAATTCAGAATGGCCTCTTGGCAGGAAACATAAAACGTCTAAAAAAATCGCATAAAAATACCTCTCTAAAGATGAAAATATTGATTTTTTGAAATTTTCCCATATTTTTTCAATTTTGTCATATTTTTGGCATATTTTCATTTTGAATTAAACATTTGGTAATATTTCTACAGCTAACAAAACTAAGTAGTTAGGATATCAGGATATCATATACAGATCGCATTTATGGCCCGATCCTTACGAAATTTTGCATGGGGATCAGATGAGGGTCAGAATAGAAGCCTACTCTTTTTGGAGATGATCGCCGTATATTTAGGGGTTGAAATGGACCAAAAAACTGTAAAATTGTCAGCAGGTCGTAATTATCAACCGATCCTCATGCACATTTGAATGGGGGTTACCGGACATTGCAAAAGCCAGTTTTGGATGGCCATCCAAAATTATTCAATGTGGGAAATAGTTTGCCAACTTTTGTAGACAAAATACGAAAATGTCCATTCCAGTGACTTTTTGGAGAATTCACAAATACAGGAAAGACGCACTCCTGACTATTTCGTTAACGCTGATTTCGTTGAAGAATATAGTCAAATGTCTGTATCTCATATAGATGCGTTTCAGTCAAAAACCAATAATAAATGTTAATCTTTTACCACTTCGAGAGATTATAGGTCTTTGGGAAATATTGGTTCCAGATCTAGGAAGACCATTTAAATTAGTTTAAGTTGCTATTATTCGAAAATTAGAGAACGAAACCTGATGGTTTCCTTTATTATTTGTCACAATATCTTGTGGAATTCTTTCGAGTATCTCGCCTATATAAACTGTATCGTTTATTATAGTGTTGTAGGGTATTCAACGGTCGGCCCCGCTCGACTGTAGCCTTTGCTTACTTGTTTTAATTTAAAGTCATCCTAAATATTGCAAAAAAAAAAAAAGATTAAAAATTAACTCAATATTTTAAGACACTTTCGTCATAATTATAAAAGAACAAGTTCTTCGAACAAAAACTTTGACATTTTTGTTGAATATTTTAATGAATGCAAACACCAAGTACTGCAAAAAGATGAAGTTGTTCTACAAGACAAACAATTGCAATGCGATTAACAAGTTTTTCTTGTGTTTTTATGTCTGTCAAACAATTGTTTCTACTAAATGATGACATTTGAATATATTTTGAATATTTGAATACATTTTCTCAAAATCAGCTTTATTTTGGCAAGGCCAAATTAAAACTCATACACATTTTTGAAACTCATACACATTTTTTGGTCATACATTGTGACAAAAAAGATAGTTCTGTGTTGGCAATAACTCGACAAGTGTAAATATTTAAAAATCATTCTCCATAAAAAAAAAAGTATTATATTGAAATATCAAGAATTTTCTTTGCTGACATGGCTATTTTTCAATTTTCGGTAAGGTCCATGAAAAAAATTAGATATTATTTATATATATATAATCGGCAAAATATGATTTCTTTTGGCATGCAATAGAAATAGTGAAAATGTGTGTTGCCTCTGCTATGACAGATGTTAAACATTTATTTCGAAATTCTGTAAAACTAATGATAGCTTCTTTGTTTGATAATATAATGTTCCATTTACACATGGAATGCTATATACGCACATATTCATTTTAACCATTTGTTTAACAATACCTTCAGTCAATCTTCAGTCAATATTTGTGATGGTTAAATGTGTGAATAGAGATTACGACCTATCTTATACTGTATTGAAACATCTCATATTATTATATCCTACAACACTATGTGTTGGGGGTATTATAAGTTCGATTGGGCCAAAAATTATGTAACACCTCGAAATATTGGTCCCAGACAAAGGAAACTATGTACGGATCTTCTTATATCGCCGAGCAGAGTCGATCTAGCTATGTATGTCCGTCCGTCTGTTCATGTTTATTTGTAATTAAGCTTAATTTAATTTGTTTTGTTAATTTGTTTGTAATTGTTGTTGTAATTGTTAATTTAATTTGTAATTAAGCTACATGTCACGCATGTCACGATCGAGCCATACGACCACGAAATTGAAAGTGAAGGTGGGGTTAGGGTCAGAATAGAAGCCTATTGTTTTTTTGAGATAATTGCAAAATACTCAGGGGTTGAAATAAATTTTCTTGATTTCGCTGTTGCTCTACAGGCCGCAATTATAGACCAATCGACGCGGAATTTAGCATGGAGTTAAAGTTTAGGGCTGGGCAGAAGCCTACCAATTTGCATAATCATCGGAGCCTATTTAGTGGGTAAAATAGTCCATTACTTTTATATAAAAATACAAAAAAATTCCACTAAACCGTGAATATTTTTTACATCTTTGTTATTAAGCTTACAGCCGCTGGACAGATTTCCACAATTCTCCTCAATTCGGAATGGTCTCTTGCTAGGAAAAACACGTGAACATCATTTTCACCAATCTGCAATGGCCTCTTGCCAGAAAAGGGTAAACCTAAAAAAATGGCATTTAAGTCAACCAACAAAAAAGTGAATATTTTTTGTTAACTTTTTTCAATTTTTGTCACAATTTTTATCGCATGTGATTTTTCACAATTTACAATTATGAATTTTTTTCTATTTTTTACACCCTGCAAAACTATGTGTTGAGGGTGTAAATACAGGTCGCAATTATCATCCGATCCTCACGAAATTTTGCATGGGGGTAGGGTTAGGGTCAAAAATAAAGCTTATTTTTATGAAGATATACATTTTGATGTTCAAATGAACCAAAAAATTAAAATTGTTGTGATTTTGCAGTCTCTCTATATTATATATATTAAAAACCAATCGACAAGGAATTTTGCATGAGGTGAGAACAGGGAAGAGGTCCAGCATTTGGATGACTATTGGATTATATTTAGTTATAAAATTGATCACAACTTTTGTTGAATTTATTTCGAATACATAACAACACAACGGGGTGCGTAAATAAGCAATTCAGTAGTTCAAAAACGAAATCTTTAAAAAAAAATCGACATAAGACGGCTTCCAACATATTGAAGTGTTGTAGAGTATCACATGGTCGGCCCCGCACTACTATAGCCTTTGCTTACTTGTTTTAATTTAACTTTCAATTTTGAAGTGTACATTTTGTAAAGTTTTCCTACACCCTTCAACACTATATGTTGATGGTATAATATAAAGGCCGCAATTATCGTCCGATCCTTACAAAATTTTGCATTGGGGTAGCATAAAGGTCAGAACTAATGACACCTATTGTTTTTTAAGATTTACATTTAGGTTTCAAATTGACCAAAAAATAACATTTTTCTAAATTAGCAATCGTTTTACAGGTCACAATGAAAAATCTGTCGGCACGGAATTTTGCCTGAGAAGAGAGTTAAGAACAGGAAAAAAGTCCATTTTACAGGTAAATATAATCCAATGGTATTTAAGATGGCCATTGGATTATATTTAGCTGTAAAATGCGCCACTACTTTCGTGTGAAATTGTTTTGAATTTCTAACAACACGACGGATTGCGTAAATATTTGGCAAATGCCTCCGGTCAAAAACAACATTTAGTAACATCTGGGCAGGGCTGTATGACATTATTTCAAAAACGAAATGGAAATGGATTTGGACATAAGGGAGCTTCCAAAACATGG
Source organism: Musca domestica (assembly GCF_030504385.1). Taxonomy (NCBI): domain Eukaryota; kingdom Metazoa; phylum Arthropoda; class Insecta; order Diptera; family Muscidae; genus Musca; species Musca domestica. Next base: position 9,379,179 of record NW_026712238.1, on the reverse strand, counting down.
TAGTGTTGTAGGGTATGACATGATCGGCACCGCACGCCTATAGCCTTTGCTTATTTATTTGTAAATTAAATATAATTTTGTTGACAGAAATTGTAAAAAGTGTTTAAAAAGCTAATTGGTAGATTTAACTCATATGTGAACACAGCCACAGTACATTTTCCACGTTAAGTTAATTTGAAAGTATTAAATTTTCTTGTCAACAGCTGCATGTACTCAACATATGGACGAACTCTTTCACACATTTTCGAAATTTTCCATTCTCCTTCCTTTTTAATACCTGTTTTAACCTCACTTTACTACGTTGTTATACATTTTTCTTTAAAAATATTTTTTTGAAATATCATAATTATTGTTTAAACCCAACGTTGGAAATGAGTCTCATTAAGAAACTAACACATAAATCTTTTTTTTTTTTTGCTTTAGCTTCAGGCATAAGCCACAGCACCATAATTCATAGAAAATATTTCTCGCATTATCTTTTAACTCACTCAACTCACTCCATTCTACTTTTTTATATCCACCTGCTTTCCAGGTAAGCGTTTGCATTTATCGTAATGTTTTGGCACTGCAATGAGGACAGATTTACTGAGAAGGAGAATTAATATTAAATTTATTCATGACGATGGTATGCAAAAAACAAGTAAGCAAAGGCTACAGTCGAGCGGGGCCGACCGTTAAATACCCTACAACACTATAATAAACCATACAGTTTATATAGGCGAAATACTCGACAGAATTCCACAAGATATTGTGACAAATAATAACAGAAAACCATCAGGTTTAGTTCTCTAATTTTCGAATAATAGCAACTTAAACTAATTTGCTCATTTCCAATATATTGGTAGATGTTGCACGTAAATGGTCTTCCTAGATCTGGAACCAATATTTCCAAAGACCTATAACCTCTCAGATGTGGCAAAAGATTAAAATTTATTATTGGTTTTGGACTGAAACGCATCTATATGAGATACAGACATTTGACTGTATTCTTCAACGAAATCAGCGTAAACGAAATAGTCGGAAGTGCGTCTTTCCTGTATTTGTGAATTCTCCAAACAGTCACTGTAATGGACATTTTCGTATTTTGTCTATAAAAGTTGGCAAACTCCTTCACACATTGAATATTTTTGGATGGCCATCCGAAACTGCTTGGTTTTGCGATGTGAGGTAACCCCCATTCAAATGTGCGTGAGGATCGGGCGATAATTACGACCTGCTGACAATTTTGCAGTTTTTTGGTCCATTTCAACCCCTAAATATATGGCGATCATCTCCAAAAAGAGTAGGCTTCTCTTCTGACCCTCATCTTATCCCCATGCAAAATTTCGTAGGGATCGGGCCATAAATGAGATCTGTACATGATATCCTGATATTCTAACTACTTAGTTTTGTTAGCTGTAGAAATATTACCAAATGTTTAATTCTAAATGAAAATATGCCAAAAAATATGACAAAATTGAAAAAATATGAGAAAATTTTACAAAATCAATATTTTCATCTTAGAGAGATATTTTTATGCGATTTTTTAGACATTTTTTCTTTCCTGCCAAGAGGCCATTCTGAATTAATGAGAACTGTCGAAATCAGTTCAGCCGTTCTCGACATATAAGATATCTTTCAAGCATATCTTCTTTGATAGACATATATATCGCACATATTTTGCTATATATCCGATTTGTTGGATAATAATGTAAATGTAATAATGTAAATGTCAGAAGTAACCTTGTGATGGCTTTGTGATTTCGCCGGGATTTAAAATATTCGCGGTTTAATGAAAAAGTTTGATTTTTTTCAACACAAAAGATAGGGTCTATTTTACCCACTAAATATTATCCGATGACCACCCAAATTAGTAGGCTTCTTCCCCGCCCTAAACTCTATCTGCACGCGAAATTTCGCGTCAATTGGTCTATAATTGCGACCTGTATAGCTACTGCAAAATCCGACATTTTTTCAGTATTTGGTCCATTTCAACCCCTAAACTTTTGGCGATCATCTCCAAAAGAAATAGGGTTCTATTCTGGTCCAAGCCCCACCTACATTCTAAATTTCGTGAAGATCGGGCCATAATTGCGACCTGTAGAGTGATTACAAATTAACATGGACAGACGGACAGACGGACGGACGGACATACATAGCTAGATCGACTCATCTCGGCGAGATAGGAAGATCCATATATACTTTCCTATGTGGGAAACCAATATTTCGAGGTGTTACATAATTTTTGGCCCAATCAAACTTATAATACCCCCAACACATAGTGTTGTAGGGTATAACAACACTTTTAAAATAGAACAAAATTAAATAAAATTTAAAAAAGGTATGAAATTTTTTTCTTTTGTATTTTCGAGTCTTGCTTTTGCAAAACAAGGTTTATATAAAGATGAGGTGTTTCGTAAAAACAGCAGTGGAAAATATGAATATCGACCATAACGGTATTGAATTAGAAAAAAGTTTTTCGTACTGAAAACTAAAATTATGGTATAATATTAGCAGGTTTTGTAGAGCAAACTTCTTCTCTGTATGTAAAACTTTTAATCTGTCAAAATTAATTGATTTTTTCGGATTTTGGTTCATTTGAACCTCTAAATATATTGCGGACATCTTTGAAATCAATAGGGTTAGCTCTTCTGAGCATAACCCTACACTTGTGAACATTTTTGGGAGGATCGGACGATAATTGAAGAAAATATTACAAAATATACACATTAATATTAAGTCAAATTGAAAAAATCGCATGCGATAAAAATATGAAAAAATAAAAAAAATTCACTAAATTCTATAAAATCTATTTTAACATCATTATAGAAATCTTTGTATGCGATTCTTTTAGATTTTATACTTTTGTGCCAAAAGGGCATTCTGAATTGACAACATTTGTAAAAATCGGTCCAGCTATTCTGGAGATATAAGCATTCTATCTAATATCCCATTCCTTTGTATATACACATTGTATGTATTTCGCTATATATATACGATATATTTACTATCGGCATATACTTAACGACCAGAATTGACCTTTTCGTCTATTTGTGATTTTGCCGGGATTAAATGTATTCGCGGTTTAAAGGAAAATTTAATTTTTATTTAACACAAATATTATGGTCTATTTCACCTACTAAATATTACCCGATGACCATCAAAATTGGCCCTAAGCCCTAAGCTCTAGCTTTATGCTAAATTCCGACCTGAAATTGCGATCTGTATAGTAACTGCAAAATCAGGAAAATTTTAGTTTTTGGTCCATTTCAAATATTATGCGATCATCTCCAAAGCAATAGGATTCTATTCTGACCATAATCCCACCTCCATTTTGAATTTCGTGAGAATCGGGTCATAATTGCGACCTGTAGCGTGTTTACAAAGTAACATGGACTGACGGATATACGGACGGACATACATAGCTAGTTCGACTCAGCTCGGCGATATATGAAGATCCATATATACTTTCCTATGTGGGAAACCAATATTTAGAGGTGTTAATAATAATTTTGGCCCAACCAAACTTATAATACCCCCAACACATAGTGTTGTAGTGTATAAATAACGTTGCTCTTTAATATCGGTGTCATTAATGATTCGAATAAAAAAGGACCATCATTGAGTGCAAAAATACTTATGCCCTAATTAGTGTTATTTTATTAGTCTGTGAAATTATTTCACTCACCGTTCAATTGTTTTGGTAACATTTCATTGGCTTCATTCTGCCATTCGCGTCTTGTTGCAAAGGTGTAGCATTGAACAATTTTGGTCATTAATCAATGTCCAACTTTAGATGCCAACCTTGACAATGTCAAATAATACAATTTCATGCCAACTCTTTAATATCCTGAGGGAATTGAAGAATGGGTAATTTATAAGAGTAACATAAGCAGAACAGAAAATTATTGTCAGTTTACATATACAACTTTTATGTTCTACAACACAAGGTTAATATTTTTTTTCACACAAAATTGTGGTGCAGTTCATCAGCAAAATATTATCCGATGGCCATCCAAAATGCTAGGCGTAAGACCTGTCATAAACTCTTACCTCTTCCAAAATCGATCGATTGGTCCTTAGTTGAGAACTGTAGGGCGACTATAAAATCTAGTCAATTTTTAGGTTTTTAGTTCAAACAATTGGGTTATGTTCTAACCCTAATACTACCCCAATCCGGAGTAAAAGTGCGACCTGAATAATATACCTTTAAAGGTAAAAATAATATTAAACAAATAAAAAAAAAGCTACAAGTTCGGCCGGGCCAAACTATGAATACCCTCCACCATTTGGAACGAATTTGGCAATTTTCAAAAAAATAAAATGCCTTAAAAATTCTGTTAAAATCTTCAATATATCAAATGTAGCCATCAAATAAGGGTCTCAATGACGACGTTGACCTGCATAGGCAGCTTTTGTCATAAGCCATTACAATATTCAAATGCGAAACTTGAAAAAAAAAATCGGTGAATAATGTAGCTAAAATCATCAATATAGGGAGGTACTATTATATGGGGGCTATAACAAAACGTGGACCTGCACAGACAATTTTGAACAATTCCGATGACCTATATGGCCCATTTTCAATACCAAAAGTCCTGCAGATATAATACACATTTCAGTAAAATTTTATCAGTCTACTTCATTTCGTACTTTGTGGAGCTAGAACCCATTGCGAACTACAAATACCAATTTTTGGACAAATCTGTGGAAATTTGTGGCAAAAATCATAAAAATACTGAATATCCATAGTTACCATTATGTGGGGGTAACGTGGATCTATACATACTATGATCCGCCACAGGAGCTAATACCCATTACAAACTACTAATTTTGGACATATCCGTGAAAAATGTGGCAAAAATGATCAAAATGCCGAATATCGGGAGGTAACGTTATATGGGAGCTATACAAAAACGTGGACCAATATCCGACCAACCAACCATCCACCCCATATTTTTATGTGACTTTTTTATATTTTATTTTTTTTTACTTTCTGAGTTATGCGCCTTTTTTGAATTTGTGAACATTTTCGAAATCCGGCCAGGCATTCTTGAGTCTTAAGTGGGGTAACTAACATCCCCTTCTGTGATATATGAGATTGTATATATTTTGCTATATATCCGTTATCTTAAATGACATCATCAATGCAACGAACAGAAGTGACCTTTTCGCCTATTTGTGATTTAAAATTAAAAATATTGGGGTTTTAACGAAAATTTCCGTACATATATTATAAATGTTAATTAATGACCATCCAAATAGTTAGGCTACTGCCATCCCTGTGTAACATCTTGATTGGTCTATATTTGTGACCTCTATCCATTTCAACCCCTAAATATTATGCGATCTCCCCCGACAATAGGCTTCTATTCTAAACCTAACCCAACTTCCATGCAAATTTTCATGAGGATCGGGATAAAATTGCAATTTTTAGCGTAATTATAATTTAACATGGACATATGGACGCACGGACATACATAGCTATATCAACTTAGCTCGGCGAGAAAAGACGATCCATGTTATTACATAACTTTTGGCCAAATGAAACTAATAATACCTCCAACACATAGTGCTGTAGGGTAGGGATAGGGTCAGAATAGAACCCTATTTCTTTTGGAGATGATAGCATAATATTTAGGGGTTGAAATGGACCAAAAACTGTAAAAATTCCTGATTTTGCAGTTGCTTTACAGGTCGCAATTACAGACCAATCGACGCGGAAGTTAGCATGGGGCTAGAGCTTAGGGCTGGGCAGAAGCCTTCAAATTTTGATGGTCATCGGGTAATATTTAGTGAGTGAAAATGGCTATGACATTTGAGTTAAATAAAATCAAATTTTCCATTAAACGGCGAATATTTTTAATCCCGGCGGAATCATAAATAGACGAACAGGTCAATTCTGACCGTTACGTAGATGCCGATAGTAAATATTTCGGTTATATGCTTATATCTCAAGAATGGCTGCACCGTTTTTGACAAATTTTGTCAATGCAGAATGCCCTCATGGCATAAAAGGACAAAATCTAAAAAAAAAAAACGCATAAAAAGGCGCCTATAATGATGTTAATATAGATTTTCTAGTATTTTGTGACATATTTTCATTCTTCACATTTTTTATCGCATGCGATTTTTTCAATTTGACTTATAATATTAAAGTGTATATTTTGTAATATTTTTTCACATTACAACACAGGTTGGTGATATTGTATATATAATGCAATTATCGTCCGATCCTCACGAAAAGGGTAGGGTTAGGCTCAGAATGGCTAGACCTATTGCTTTCAAAGATGTCCGCAATATATTTAGGGGTTGAAATTGACTAACAAAAAATGTTCCTGATTTTGCAGCCGTTATAATACAAATAGAAACAAAAGGATACAAAATCTCGCATGAAGTTAGAGTTTAGGACTCCGGATATAATGGCGATATTCGACGATAGCCAAATATCGTAGACAAGAAAATCATATATGTGAGTCTAAATTTGGAGATTCAATGAACCAAAAACAGAAAAAAAATTCTGATACACAATTGGAGCCATTCCACATGCCTGGAAGAGCGATAAGGACAGGGAAGAATTCTAGCATTTTTGCACAACAACTAACAACAAGACGTAGTTCGTAAATATTGGGCAAATGTCCCTGTTCAAAATGCTAAGGGTAATATCTGCGCAGTGCTCCGTGACATAGTTTTAAACGCGAAATCTTCCAAAATTGATTAGGACATAAGAGGGCTTCTAACGTGTTGTAGTATTGTAGGGTATCACATGGTCGGCCCCGCACGGCTATAGCCTTTGCTTACTTGTTTCCTATTACATTTGTATTTTTTTACCCAATCTGTTTCGATCAGATATTGGGTAATAGATTTGAGCACAGTTCATATATTGTTTGAATAAAAAGCACAATGATTTCGTTACAATTAAATTTAATACGTTATTTGAATTCACTGCAGGAGTATTAATTTTCTGTTACTCACTCACCGTTATTGTAATGATGTGGTTACTGTGGTCAACGAAAAAGTTCCACACAAAACAAGGACCACTGCAAATATGCAGTTGTAATTAAAATCCCCATTATACAGATGTGTGTGCGGTCCATAGTAGGGATTGAATTGTTAACGAAGTAAATAATATGCTTGTGCTTCGCTTTTAATTCTATAAAAATCGAAATAAAGTTATTTTCACATTATTATACCCTACAACACTATGTGTTGGGGCTATTAAAAGTTTGATTGGCCAAAACTTATGTAACACCGCGAAATATTGTCCCCCGACATAGGAAACTATGTATGAATTTATCTATTGCGCCGAATTAAGTCGATGTAGTTATATATGTTCGTCCGTCTGTCCATGTTAATTTGTAATCACGCTACAGGTCGCAATTATAGTCCGATCCCAACGAAATTGAAAAAACAGGGTGAGATGAAAAAAACTGCAAGCAAATTCAGACTGCTATCATTTCTAAGCCGCTCGCCCGACAGCTGTTAAAATTATTCCAGTGGCAGCTCATCACATTGTTTACAAGCGTTCAAAACCATTTTGGTGAGAATTTTCCAGAAAAAAAGTTATTCGTGATGGAATTCAAGTGTGATAGTGTGATTTCTTTATATTTGGCTGGAAATCCACAAGTGGCTATCGTTAGAGCACTCCAGCATTTAAATGTGAATAAATCCTTTTGTGTCTCGTACCATCGCTTGTTAGCGTGATACTGGTAGCATAGCCCGACGTCAAGGACGTGGACGGAAGACATCAGCATAAATGGTTCGAAAAGTAAAGAAACGACTTGATCGAAACCCGCGTCGCAGTGGCCGAAAAATTGCTCATGAGTTGAACATATCGCAATATTCCATTCGGCAATTATTGAAAAATGAGCTCGGGATAAAGCCATTGAAATTCCACAAAGTGCAAGAACTTACACCGCAACAGAAAGAAAATAGACTCAAAACAGCTAAAGAGTTGCTTCGCTTGGCCGAAAGGGGTGAACTTCCGAATTTGGTTTTCTCCGCTCCGATGAGAAAACATTCGTTGTCCTGCAGTTTGTAAACAAACAAAATGATCGTGTTTACTTGCCAAAGACGTCAGTTTAAAAATGTGTATATTCGGTTTGCCACCAGAACTCAAGCGCCGGCCATTGTGATGGTGTGGGCCGCCATAACAACCGATGGTCTCTCTTCGCTCGTATTAATCAACCGTGGCATCAGAATAAATGTGAATTTTATCGCGAAAATATTCTAGGGGGTGTATTAAAGCCTTGGGCACGCAAACATTTTGGCCACAGACCTTGAACATTCCAACAGGACTCAGTACCATCGCACTCAACACGCTCCACCCAAGTATGGTTACGAAATGAGTTTCCTCACTTCACTTTTAGCTCACAATGGCACAAAAAATATTATCGCGAAAATATTCTAGAGGGTGTATTAAAGCCTTGGGCACGCAAAAATTTGGCCGCAGACCTTAGACATTCTAATGGGACTCAGCACCATCGCACGCAGCACGCACCACCCAAGAATGTTTACAAAATGAGGTTCGTCGCTTAATTTCCAGCGAACTATGGCCACCAAAATCTCCGGATACCAATCCTATGAACTATTGTGTCTGGAGTATTTTTGAAAGCAAGGTTGGCACTAAAAAATACCAATGTGTCGATAACCTCAAGCAAGCGCTTCGCCGGGAATGGGCCAAAATACCGCAGAGCAACATTCGGGCAGCGTGTGACTGCCAAAATTCGTGCCAAAAAAATATATAAAAATTATTGCGTTTGACTTTGTTGCAGTTTTTTTATTCTCACCCTGTAATTCAGATTGAGGACAAATAGTCCCTCTTAGGTTTTTATTTTGAAAACGCATGCTTATGCCAAATTGATTCTAGGCCAATGCCTCACAAATATACTACTAATCAAAAAAATTTTACATTCGTAAAAGTAGCCAATTTTTAACCTACTCCCTGCATTGGAACACAGATTACATTCTATAAACACATGCACATAAGTATACTTATATTATGCGAGGTATGTTAATTCTTTTCAAATACCCCTCCCACTTTTCATATAATTTTAAATAATGACGATGCCATGTAATATGATGTGGCCCAACAAACCTCAAATGTGCAATATTTCTAAAGCCTGTCAGACGATGCATCAATACCTTTTGTCTAAAGCCTGATAGATGCTGCGAGAAAAGGATCCATTTCACTGCACAAAATATATGACGTTAAAGTCATAAGCTTATTTGCAAATGCCAAGTTTAGCCTATGTTGAAGGAAGATAATATGATTTGCCAGGGACTTCAATGAAATCATGACTCTCTGGTTGGCATCGTTTGCATCTAACCATATAATTAATGGCAACTCAACACACATTCGTCCTGCTCGCACGACAGTAATGGTCAAATTATCCATTGTGTTGCTGGTTATCCTTGGCAACAATTCAGCGATGTGCTTTAGTTTCTCTTCGCAGAATCATAGCAACGACCAACAGCAGGCTATTCTTCAAAGTAATATGAAAAGTTGTTGAAGCTCTATGAAGCTGGCATATAACTAACTAATTCATTGTGGTGCGGCAATCTAAATCTGTGTAACGAGAGTGCATATCCTGTGAGGACTATAATATAAGCAACGGCTAATATTACAAAGATTAATATGGTTTCAATGCTGTATAAATGTTACACGCTGCAACCGCCAACAGGCAGAATGGAAATTTAAAACGTGGCCTGGCTTTCTCAGAAAATGCATTAGATGATCTATAGCCCCAATACAAAATTCAAAATGAGAAAATTACAAAAAAGATTGGCATTATAGTTAAAAGAAGTAAAAAATCGGTAAGTTCGGACGGGCCGAACTTTGAATACCCTCCACCATTTGAAAACGAATTAGGAAATTTAAAAAAATCCATTAAAAATACCGATTATTGGGAGGTCACGATATATGGGGGATATACGATATTGTGGACCTATATAGACAAATCTCTTTCTGGGGGTAAAGTACTCACAAAGAACTTCTTGTGCAGAATTTTCGACAATTACGTTGAAAAATTTTTCTAAAATCATCAAAATATCGAATATCGAGTGGTACCGTTATATGGGGGCTATACGTCATCGTAGACCTATATAGACCATTCTCTTTTAGGGGGTGAAGTACTCACAAGGAACTCCTACTGTACAATTTCATACAATTCCGTTGAAAAATGTGACTAAAAATTATGAAAAATATGATGATCGATATGCTTCATTTTTTTTGACTCAATGAAAATTTTAATACCCTCAATATTTTTCTGTAATATTTTGAAATTTTTTTTTTTTATACCCTACAACACTTTGTGTTGGGGGTATTTTTATACCCTACAACACTTTGTGTTGGGGGTATTATTATACCCTACAACACTATGTGCTGGGGGTATTATAAGTTTGATTGGGCCAAAAATTATGTAACACCTCGAAATATTGGTTTCCCACATCGAAATATTGGTTTCCCACGTGGATCTTCCTATCTTGCCGAGCTGAGTCGATCTAGCTACGTATGTCCGTCCGTCTGTCCATGTTAATTTGTAATCACTCTACAGGTCGCAATTATGGCCCGATCTTCACGAAATTTAGAATGGAGGTGGTGCTAGGGTCAGAATAGAACCTATTTCTTTTGGAGATGATCGCATAATATTTAGGGGTTGAAATGGACCAAAAACTGAAAAAATCCTGATTTTGCAGTTGCTCTACAGGTCGCAATTATAGACCAATCAAAGCGGAAGTTAACATGGGCCTAGAGCTTCGGGTTGGGCAGAAGCCTTCCAATTTTGATGGTCATCGGCAATATTTAGTGGGTGAAATAGGCCACAACATTTGTTATAAATAAAAGTCAATTTTTTCATTAATCCACGGATATTTTTAATCCCGGCGAAATCACAAATAGATGAACAGGTCAATTCTGACCATTACGTAGATGGCGATGGTAAATATATCGGATATATATAGCGAAATATATACAATGTGTATATTTAAAGGAATGGGATGTTAGCTAGAATGCTTATATCTCAAAAATGGCTGAACCGATTTTGACAAATTTTGTCAATTCTGGATGCCCTCTTCGCGTAAAATAATAAAATCTAAAAAAATCGCATAAAAGATGCCAATATTGATGTTAATTTAGAATTTGTAGTATTTTGTGACATTTATTATTTTTTCATATTTTGTATCGCATGCGATTTTTTCATTTTGACTTATAATATTGAAATATACATTTTGTAATATTTGTTCACCTTACAACACAGGTTGGGATTATATACAGATTGCAAATATCGTCCGATCCTCACGAAAATTTTCATAAGGGTAGGTTTAGGCTCACAAGCGCTAGGCCTATTGTTGTCAAAGATGTCCGCAATATATTTAGGGTTTGAAGTGGACCAACAACTAAAAATTTTCCTGATTTTGTAGCCATTATAAAGGTCACAAATATAAACCAAAGGACACGAATTCTCGCATGAAGTTAGAGTTTAAGACAGCGGGTAGAATGGACAACTACGTTTGTGGGAAGAAATACCAACATTTCCATTCTACCGAAACACTGAAAATAACTTACAGGCAATATTCAAAATACACAAAAGGCGAATTTTTGGCTTTTTTATACTGATTTCGTTGACGAATGTAGCCAATTATCGTAGACAAGCAAATGATATAGATGAGTCTAAATTTGGAGACACAGAGGGACCTCTTGCTTTTGGAGATGATCGCAAAATATGATCCAAAAACAGAAAAAAATCCCGATCACACAATTGAAGCCAAGGGAAAAGTTCTAGCATTTTGGATAACCATTAGATTATATTAAGCTGTAAAATGGAGCGCAAAGACTAACAGCACGACAGAGTGCGTAAATATTGGGCAAATGTAGGGTAATATCTGGGCAGTGTTCCGTGACGTAATTCCAAAAGCGAAATCTCCCAAAATGGATTTGGACATAAGGGTGCTTCTAACAAATTGTAGTGTTGTAGGGTATCACATGGTCGGCCCCGCACGACTATAGCCTTTGCTTACTTGGTAAAAATATATTTGTACGTATATATTTACCATTTTTCTCCGGGGTATTATGAATTTTGTAATGAAAAATTTTGGGCAATTTTATTGAAAAAGATCTCTAAAAGCATTGCCGTTTAAATCAATCCTTCCTTTGTCAACTACTTATTGTTTATTAAATTTCTCTTTTCCTATCAAAATATTTTATTACTTAAATAATCTCTTAGTCACAGACGTTGACAATATAAACCCCAAAAATATTACATTAATTAGTTGCCAAGTATTGTCTTCATGCAAGTTCAAATGAGTTACAGAAAATCATATATAATTTATTTGACAAATGTCAATCTGTTATGAATTTGCTCTTTCCATGGCAACGTTGTCTCCTCATGTCATCTATCCTTCCTGATTCCTGTCATTTTGTTACATGCTGCCTAATCCGTCGTAGAATCATGGTGGTGCTGTTGCTGCCTTACAGTCTGTAGCTAATGTTTTGTCATTAAAAACGTGTATACATTTAGTTCAGCTTAGTCCCACCCCATATCCTCTGCTCATCTCCTCTCATTGTTAGTAACACAATGTATTTAAGTATGGATGTTATTAATTGATAGATAATATTAACTTCTCGTTGCGATTTGTCACCCTCAAACTCGGCACATTGAAGATGAGTTTTCGGAAAAGTAACAGCTTCTGAGTTATGAGCCTCTTAATTCGGTAGCTCCTTGAAAAGGAACGGTAAAATATTTTATGACAACAGTACTTCACTACTCGTTTTCAAGTATGTATGTGTATGTACATACGTGTAACACATACATGTGTTTGATTAGATATGTGTTATATTTTGTCACTAAAATATTTAAAGATGAAAAGATTAAATGACATGCAAGCGGCAGATATCCCAGATGTCATTGTTTTAACTGTAAATTTGTATATAAATATTTATCTTCCAGTTGGAGAGTGTGTGTGTATTTGTTTGTATTTAATACTTATTAATTCCAATATAATATGAACACATTTATTTCCTCAGGGATATTTAATCAGTAAATAAGCACATACGGTGATAATGACAATAATTAAGATAAGATTATGGAAAATGTAAAAGAACAAAGTAATAAGTAAATATAAACAAAAGCCATGTGTATATTCAAAATTTACTTGGCAGAACTTTATCTCTCATAAGATAACAGACTTTTATATCAAACTCTTATGTATACGTATGATAAGTATATATTTTGACAAATAATTTAAATTATAACAACCAGCCAATACATACTGGAGCATCATAACGTGCTAATAGAAATAATTGTTTTTTATATCCTACAACACACTGCGGTGTTTGTTTGTAAAATGTAGATTTATGCACATCCGTCCGCCTGTCCATGTTACATGCGAACACTATTGAAATTGGTGATAATCGGGTAAGATTTGGATATAGTTGCCTATATAGTGTCTTCCGATTTTATAAGTAAATGCGTAATATCAGTCCGAATCAAAAGAATTTCGGCACACGCGGCCAGGTTCTATCCTGAGGTATGTCTGGCTATTTTGGTGAATATCGGCTCAAATTTAGATATAGCTCCCATGTATATTTTCGGCCGATATTAATAAACAAAAATGTCACTAAAATTATCAAAATACCGAATATCGGGAGATACCGTTATATGGGGGCTATACGAAGACGTGGACCGGCACATACAATTCTCTGCCATAGGCTGTGGTATCCATTACGAAATCTAAATATCAAATTTGAAACAATTCTGGTAAAAATGTCGCTAAAATCATCAAAATGCCGAATATGGGGAGGTGCCCTCATATGCCCTCAAGAATATTTTCACGATAAATTTCGGCATTTATTCTGATGCCACGGTCGATTAATACGAGCGGAGAGCGACCATCGGCAGTTATAGTGGCCCAGAGCATCACCATGGCCGGCACTTGAGTTCCGGTGGCCAACCGAATGTGCACATTTTCAGCTGACCTCTTTGGCAAGTAAACACGATAATTTTGTTTGTTTACAAACTGCTGAACAACGAATGTTTTCTCATCGGAGCGGAGAAAACCAAATCCGGCAATTCACCATTGTCGGGCAAGCGAAGCAACTCTTTAGCTCTTTTGTGTCTATTTTCTTTCTGCTGTGGTGTACGTTCTTGCACTTTTTGGAATTTCAATGGCTTTACCCTGAGCTCATTTTTCAATATTTGCCGAATGGAATATTGCGATATGTTCAACTCACGAGCCATTCTTCGGCCACTGCGACGCGGGCTTCGATCAAGTCACTTCTTTAATTTTCAAACCATTTCTGCTGATGTTGCTGTTTTCTTCCGTCCACTTCCTTGACGTCGGGCTACGAGACACAAAAGATGTATTCAGATTTAAATGCTGGAGTGCTCTAACGATAGCCACTTGTGGATTTCCAGCCAAATATAAAGAAATCACAATATCACGCTCGAATAACTTTTTTTTGGAAAATTGCCACCAAAATATTTTTGCACTGGAATAATTTCAACAGCTGTCGGACAAGTGGCTTAGAAATGACAATAGTCCGAAGTTGGTTGCAGTTTTTTTGTCTCACCCTGTATATAGCCGAGAAATCCTTAAAATTATTTTAAACCATTTATATATAGCAAAGTAGTCCCTTAAAAATAATATAAATCCACGAATCCTGGCAAAAGAGGGCTTTGGGGTTTTTACTTTACTTTCTATACACTATTCACAATTTATGGCAAGAAAATAATTCCGAAATATTGAAACGAATATTTTAAGATGCTTAAAAATCGAAAAGATTGGGGATTTCACTCGTATCGGTTGTCTCATTTTATTTAACAGTTACAAGGTCAAGGTTTTGTTCATTCGGAGATTCTAATATCGGATTCTGCACACACACCACAACTACTGTAATTTAATCTGTAAGCATTGATTTCTTTTGTCCATCCATGTAAATGGTAAAACAGTATTCGCGCTACTTTTAATTCACCTGAAAATGTAAATTTTCATCAGCACAATATTCAGTCAATAAATGTTTCCGTTAAGCGTGAATAAGAGAATATTTACACACACACACGCGTATACTCAATTCATTATACTCAAAATCCTGCTAATGATTTGATTTTCAATTTTAATTAAAAAATACTTCATGTAATAATTGTTTGCCATGATGAAGTTCCGACCGCGCATCTTCAGCTGTGGTATTTATTAATTTTAAATGTGCTTAAGGCAATGTAATTTTTTTTTCAATATAAACTCCATGTGGTATATTGAATATTAAACGAATAATTGGTTGATTATGAAAGAAGAGGTAAGCTTGGATACTGGCACTTGCATTTTGTTTGCATATTGCACGTAGAATTATTTTTTCCAAAGCTTAAGTGAAGTTTTGAGAAAACCGCATTTCATGCCAAAAAAATTTAGCCATTTTAACATACCGTATGCTAACTGTAAATTCTTTAAAAATTCATCACTTGCACATGCTACAAAATACATTTTCATTATTTAAGAAATTATTTTTAATGATTTTATGCAAAATCACTACTCAAACATCGCATTTCAAAAGTTTCTACTCGTTATTCATGTTTTGTTTCAGTTAAGCTAATTATGGGAAAAGTTTTAATTAATTACAAACATATGTCGAGAGGGAGTGCAACGAACTTTACTATGCAATTTTATCAATTTAATATTGATGGGACAAGTTCGCAAGGCATTGTTCATATTGCAGTTAAAACAGGAAAGGAACATGGTAATATAACATTTTTACCGTCTTCAAAGCAGACTGACTTTTAGTTCATTACAAAAGTCTTGAAAACGTTAGAAATGGGAACTTAAGAAATTTCTATTTTGGGCCTAGCCGAAATTTTGATACTCTGAGAAATGGGAATATGGTGATCTAATATTTCCATTCAAAGCATGAGTTGTCCTGAGAACTATGTACACTAAAAAAAAAAATAATGTATTTCTAGTAGGTGTATCTTTTTCCTCACGAAATTTTGTACGGGAGCAGGGTTAGGGGCAGAATTAAAGATTTTTGTTTTTGTAGATGTACATTTAGGGGTTCAAATGGAGCCAAAAAATAAAAAAATTCCTGATTTTGCAGCCGCTCTACAGATCACCATTTAAAAGCAATGGGCACGGAATTTTGCATGAGAAGAAATTAAGGACTGGGAAGAAGTCTAGCATTTTGGATGACAATAATAATAATAATAATAATAATAATAATAATAATAATAATAATAATAATAATAATAATAATAATAATAATAATAATAATAATAATAATAATAATAATAATAATAATAATAATAATAATAATAATAATAATAATAATAATAATAATAATAATAATAATAATAATAATAATAATAATAATAATAATAATAATAATAATAATAATAATAATAATAATAATAATAATAATAATAATAATAATAATAATAATAATAATAATAATAATAATAATAATAATAATAATAACAATAATAATAATAATAATAATAATAATTTATATATATAGCTATAAACTGGACCACAACACGGCGGAGTAAAAAGAAATCTTCCAAAATGTATTTGGACATAAGAGGGCTTCCAACATATTGTAGTGTTGCAGGTTATCACATGGTCGGCCCTTTGGGCCAAACATTATGTAACACCTCGAAATATTGGTTTCTCACATAGGAAAACGAGAATTATATATGGATCTTCTTATCTCGCCGAGCTAAGTGGATCCAGCTATGTATGTCCGTCCGTCTGTCTATGGATATGGATCTTCCTATCTCGCCGAGCTAAGTGGATCCAGCTATGTATGTCCGTCCGTTTGTCTATCTGTCCGTCTGTCCATGTTAATTTGTAATCACTCTTCAGGTCGTAATTATGGCTCGTTCTTCACACAAATTAAGGTGGAGTTAGAGTCAGAATAGAAGCCTATTGTTTTTGGAGATGATAGCAAAATATTTATGGGTTGAAATGGACCAAAATCAGAAAATTGATTGAATTTCTTTTACAATTGTAGACCAATCGACGCAGAATTTTGCATGGACTTAGAGTTTAGGGCTGGGCCGAAGCCTACCAATTTGGACTGTAATTGGACAATATTTAGCCGGTTAAAATAAACCATAACTTTGTTGTCAAAAAATATGAAAATTATCACTAAACCGCGAATATTTTTATTTCCTCCCAAATCACAAATGCATTAAAAGGTCACTTTTCAGATTTTTACAGCGATGGCTATCAGTATCGATTATTTAGCGCAATAGGTACAATATTTACGTAAATTAAATAGATTTTAGGTATCCTGCTTATAAGTCAAGAACCGCTAGACTGGTTTCTCATTCTTTCGGAATGGTCTTTTGACAGAAAAAGGTAAAATTTAAGAAAATCGCGTAAATACAGGGTGAGATAAAAAACTGCAACCAATTTCAGACTGCTGAAATTTCTAAGCTGCTCGTCCGACAGCTGTTAAAATTATTCCAGTGACAGCTCATTATTTGGAGCATTTTGGTGAGAAGTTGGAGCAGAAAAAAAGTTATTCGTGATGGAATTCAAGCGTGATAGTGTGATTTCTTTATATTTGTCTGGAAAACCAAAAGTGGCTATCGTTAGAGCACTCCAGCATTTAAATGTGAATAAATCTTTTGTGTCTCGTACCATCACTCGTTAGCATGATACTGGTTGCATAGCCCGACGTCAAGGAAGTGGACAGAAGAAAACAGCAATATAAGCAGATATGGTTCGAAAAGTAAAGAAGCAACTTGATCGAAACCCGTGTCGCAGTGGCCGAAAAATGGCGGAACATATCGCAATATTCCATTCGGCAAATATTGAAAAATGAGCTCAGGGTAAAGCCATTGAAATTCCAAAAAGTGCATAAACTTACACCGCAAGAGAAAGAAAATAGACTCAAAAGAGCTAAAATGTTGCTTCGCTTGCCGGACAATGGTGAATTGCCGAATTTGGTTTTCTCCGCTCCAATGAGAAAACATTCGTTGTCCAGCAGTTTGTAAACAAACAAAATGATCGTGCTTACTTGCCAAAGAGGACAGCTGAAAATGTGTGCCTTCGGTTGGCCACCAGAACTCAAGCGCCGGCCAAGGCGATGGTGTGGGCCGCCACAACAACCGATGACATCAGAATAAATGCCGAATATTATCGCGAAAATATTCTGGAGGGTGTATTAAAGACTTGCGCCACAAATATTTTGGCCGCAGATCTTGGACATTCCAACAGGACTCAGCACGCGTCACCCAAGAATGGTTACAAAATGAGGTTCCTTGCTTCATTTCCAGCACACAATGACCACCAAAATCTCCGGATTCCAATATGTTGGACTATTCATCATCTCGAGTATTTTGGAAGGCAAGGTTGGCACTAAAAAATACCAAAGTGTAGATCACCTAAAGCAAGTGATTTGCCGGGAATGGGCCAAAATACCGCAGAGCAACATTCGGAAAGCGTGTGACGGTTGCATTGGCCGTTTGAAATCTAAACTTATTCTATAATTTGATGCTACTTCCGGCTTTCATTCAATTAAATTAAAAAAAAATATAAAAATTATGGCGTTTGACTTTGTTGCAGTTTTCTTATCTCACCGTGTAAATTTAACAAATTAATTAGAAATCGGTTAAGATTTGGATATAGCTTCCATATTTATATTCTCGACCGATTTTACAGATATGATGCACCAGACACGGTATATTCTAATGAAATATGAACGATGCGACGGAATTTGATGTAAAAGTAAATTTTGTCAAGTTATATTGAAATCGGTTAAGATTGAGATATGATTTTATTAAGAAATATTGGCCCACAACGTCTTTGCAAGAATTTAATTGAGGATACGATTATTTAGGGAGGGATGTTGCTACCTCGAATTCACTAATTACAACAGAAATGCCACCCAACTTCATAAATAAATATTTGCTTACAAAATTTTGAATGTATATAAAATAAAAAGGCATAGCGAAGCGCACCGGGTTCAGCTAGTGATATATGAATAGGAAAATTCCTACTTCTTCCCAAATACTTTCAGTTGAGCCATTTTAAGTTACTAAAGTTATTGCTATTATTAATCTGTTTGTGTATGTGTGTGTGTCGCGTAATCTGCATTCGGGCGACTACCAATTCAACTGAAAACATACTCTCCACTCAAAGTCAATGATTGTGGTTTTTTTAATCATAAAAATTCATTTGACTGAAAGTTTTTCCGTTAAACGTGACAGAGCGAATATTTGCTCACACTCAATTCATTCCTCCATCCAACCTGTTAATTATTTGTTTTTCGATTTTAATTAAAAAATACTTTACGTAATTATTTGCGTTGATGAAGTTCAGACCACGCATCTTTAGCTCTGGTATTTATTAATCATTTATTTTCAAAGTGCTTAAGGCAATGTGAAAACATATTTCGATATATAACGTTGTAAATTATATAAGGTTGGATGAAAAAGATGTGAGTTAAAATATTTTAATATTTCCACATCAACATATCTAACTCAAGTGATTCGGTTATGAGTAGTAATTACCTCTTCGGCATCATCTTCGGTATTTATTTTAACGATTATGATACTCTAACGGATTATCCTATTGCAATCTGGAACTATAATTCGTACTCTACTGAAGATGTACTTAGAAATGTTTATCCCATCGGAACACCCAACAAGTTCTGGTGGCCAACTGAAGGTGCACATTCTCAGCTAACCTCTATGGCAAGTAGACACGATAATTTTGTTTGTTTACAAACTGCGGGACAAAGCATATTTTCTCATCGGAGAAAACCGAATTCGGCAGTTCACCACTTTCGTCCACGCGAATCAACTCTTTAGCTTTTTTGAGTCTATTTTCTTTCTGTTGCGGTGTAAGATCTCGCACTTTTTGAAATTTCAATGGCTTTAACCCGAGCTCATTTTTTCAATATTTGCCGAAGAGAAGATGGCGATATGTCCTTGACGTCGGGCTACTCTACCAGTATCGCGGTAACGAGCGATGGTACGAGACACAAAAGATTTATTTATATTTAAATGCTGGAGTGGTCTAACAATAGCCATTTGCGGTTTCCAGCCAAATTTAAAGAAATCACACTATCATGCTTGAATTCCATCACGAATAACTTTTTTCTGGAAAATTCTAACCAACATGCTTCTATACGCTTGTAAACAATATAATGAGCTGTCACTAGAATAATTTTAAAAGCTGCCGGAAGAGTGGCTTAGAAATGGCAGCAGTCTGAAATTGGTTGCAGTTTTTTCAGCTCACCATGCAGAACTGTTCCAAAACACAAATATAAATGGCTATAACTCCTTAAATATTGAGTTTTCGGCGTTTTTAGCTATTATTTGTGATCACTTTTTGAGGCATAAATTATTGGAAATCTGAAAAAGGCCATAACTCCTTAAATATTGAGTTTACGGCGTTTTTAACTATTATTTGTGATCACTTTTTAAGGCGTGAATTATTGGTAATCTTAAAATGGCCATAACTCCTTAAATATTGAGTTTTCAGCGTTTTTAGCTATTATTTGTGATCACTTTTTAAGGCTTAAATTATTGGAAATCTTAAAATGGCCATAACTCCTTAAATATTGAGTTTTCGGCGTTTTTAAGGCTTAAATTATTGGAAATCTTTAAATGGCCATAACTCCTTAAATATTGAGTTTTCGGCGTTTTTAGCTATTATTTGTGATCACTTTTTAAAGCGTGAATTATTGGAAAACTTAAAATGACCATAACTCCTTAAATATTGAGTTTTCGGCGTTTTTAGCTATTATTTGTGATCACTTTTTAAGGCGTGAATTATTGGAAATGCTAAAATGGCCATAACTCTTTTTAAATATTGAGTTTTCGGCGTTTTTAGCTATTATTTGTGGTCACTTTTTAAGTCGTGAATGATTGGAAAATTTAAAATGGCCATAACTCCTTAAATATTGCGTTTTTGGCGTTTTTAGCTATTATTTGTGATCACCTTTTAAGGCGTGAATTATTGGAAATCTTAAAATGGCCATAACCCCTTAAATATTGAGTTTTCGGCGTTTTTAGCTATTATTTGTGATCACTTTTTAAGGCGTGAATTATTGGTAATCTTAAAATGGCCATAACTCCCTAAATATTGAGTTTTCGGCGTTTTTAGCTATTATTTGTGATCACATTTTAAAGCGTGAATTATTGGAAATCTTAAAATACCCATTGGAAAATATTGGAAATCTTAAAGTAGCCATAACTCCTTAAATATTGAGTTTTCGGCGTTTTGAGCTATTATTTGAGATCACCGTTTAACGCGTGAATTATTGGAAATCTTAAAATGGCCATAACTCCATAAATATTGAGTTTTCGGCGTTTTTAGCTATTATTTGTGATCACTTTTTAAATCGTGAATTATTCTAAAATGACCATAACTCCTTAAATATTGAGTTTTCGGCGTTTTTAGCTATTATTTGTGATCACTTTTTAAGGCGTGAATTATTGGAGATCTTAAAATGGCCATAACTCCTTATATATTGAGTTTTCGGCGTTTTTAGCTATTATTTGTGATCACTTTTTAAGGCGTGAATTATTGGAAATCTTAAAATGGCCATAACTCCTTAAATATTGAGTTTACGGCGTTTTTAGCTATTATTTGTGATTAAGGCGTGAAATATTGAAAATCTTAAAATGACCATAACTCCTTAAATATTGAGTTTTCGGCGTTTTTAGCTATTATTTGTGAAAACTTTTTAATCCATGAATTATTGGAAATTTTAAAATGGCAATAACTCCTTAAATATTGAGTTTTCGGCGTTTTTAGCTATTATTTGTGATCACTTTTTAAGGCGTGAATTATTGGAAATCTTAAAATGGCCATAACTCCTTAAATATTGAGTTTTCGGCGTTTTTAGCTATTATTTGTGATCACTTTTTAAGGCGTGAATTATTGGAAATCTTAAAATGGTCATAACTCCTTAAATATTGAGTTTTCGGCGTTTTTAGCTATTATTTGTGGTCACTTTTTAAGGCGTGAATGATTGGAAAACTTAAAATGACCATAACTCCTTAAATATTGAGTTTTCGGCGTTTTTAGCTATTATTTGTGATCACTTTTTAAGGCGTGAATTATTGGAAATGCTAAAATGGCCATAACTCTTTTTAAATATTGAGTTTTCGGCGTTTTTAGCTATTATTTGTGGTCACTTTTTAAGTCGTGAATGATTGGAAAATTTAAAATGGCCATAACTCCTTAAATATTGAGTTTTTGGCGTTTTTAGCTATTATTTGTGATCACTTTTTAAGGCGTGAATTATTGGAAATCTTAAAATGGCCATAACTCCTTAAATATTGAGTTTTCGGCGTTTTTAGCTATTATTTGTGATCACTTTTTAAGGCGTGAATTATTGGAAATCTTAAAATGGCCATAACTCCTTAAATATTGAGTTTTCGGCGTTTTTAGCTATTATTTGTGATCACTTTTTAAGGCGTGAATTATTGGAAATCTTAAAATGGCCATAACTCCTTAAATATTGAGTTTTCGGCGTTTTTAGCTATTATTTGTGATCACTTTTTAAAGCGTGAATTATTGGAAAACTTAAAATGACCATAACTCCTTAAATATTGAGTTTTCGGCGTTTTTAGCTATTATTTGTGATCACTTTTTAAGGCGTGAATTATTGGAAATGCTAAAATGGCCATAACTCTTTTTAAATATTGAGTTTTCGGCGTTTTTAGCTATTATTTGTGGTCACTTTTTAAGTCGTGAATGATTGGAAAATTTAAAATGGCCATAACTCCTTAAATATTGAGTTTTTGGCGTTTTTAGCTATTATTTGTGATCACCTTTTAAGGCGTGAATTATTGGAAATCTTAAAATGGCCATAACCTCTTAAATAGCGTTTTTAGCTATTATTTGTGATCACTTTTTAAGGCGTGAATTATTGGTAATCTTAAAATGGCCATAACTCCCTAAATATTGAGTTTTCGGCGTTTTTAGCTATTATTTGTGATCACTTTTTAAGGCGTGAATTATTGGTAATCTTAAAATGGCCATAACTCCCTAAATATTGAGTTTTCGGCGTTTTTAGCTATTATTTGTGATCACTTTTTAAGGCGTGAATTATTGGAAATCTTAAAATGGCCATAACTCCTTAAATATTGAGTTTTCGGCGTTTTTAGCTATTATTTGTGATCACTTTTTAA
This sequence comes from Musca domestica, assembly GCF_030504385.1. Classification (NCBI taxonomy): domain Eukaryota; kingdom Metazoa; phylum Arthropoda; class Insecta; order Diptera; family Muscidae; genus Musca; species Musca domestica. Next base: position 9,356,059 of record NW_026712238.1, on the reverse strand, counting down.
AGCGTGAATTATTGGAAAACTTAAAATGACCATAACTCCTTAAATATTGAGTTTTCGGCGTTTTTAGCTATTATTTGTGATCACTTTTTAAGGCGTGAATTATTGGAAATGCTAAAATGGCCATAACTCTTTTTAAATATTGAGTTTTCGGCGTTTTTAGCTATTATTTGTGGTCACTTTTTAAGTCGTGAATGATTGGAAAATTTAAAATGGCCATAACTCCTTAAATATTGAGTTTTTGGCGTTTTTAGCTATTATTTGTGATCACCTTTTAAGGCGTGAATTATTGGAAATCTTAAAATGGCCATAACCCCTTAAATATTGAGTTTTCGGCGTTTTTAGCTATTATTTGTGATCACTTTTTAAGGCGTGAATTATTGGAAATCTTAAAATGGCCATAACTCCTTAAATATTGAGTTTTCGGCGTTTTTAGCTATTATTTGTGATCACTTTTTAAGGCGTGAATTATTGGAAATCTTAAAATGGTCATAACTCCTTAAATATTGAGTTTTCGGCGTTTTTAGCTATTATTTGTGGTCACTTTTTAAGGCGTGAATGATTGGAAAACTTAAAATGACCATAACTCCTTAAATATTGAGTTTTCGGCGTTTTTAGCTATTATTTGTGATCACTTTTTAAGGCGTGAATTATTGGAAATGCTAAAATGGCCATAACTCTTTTTAAATATTGAGTTTTCGGCGTTTTTAGCTATTATTTGTGGTCACTTTTTAAGTCGTGAATGATTGGAAAATTTAAAGTAGCCATAACTCCTTAAATATTGAGTTTTCGGCGTTTTGAGCTATTATTTGAGATCACCGTTTAACGCGTGAATTATTGGAAATCTTAAAATGGCCATAACTCCATAAATATTGAGTTTTCGGCGTTTTTAGCTATTATTTGTGATCACTTTTTAAGGCGTGAATTATTGGAAATCTTAAAATGACCATAACTCCTTAAATATTGAGTTTTCGGCGTTTTTAGCTATTATTTGTGATCACTTTTTAAGGCGTGAATTATTGGAGATCTTAAAATGGCCATAACTCCTTATATATTGAGTTTTCGGCGTTTTTAGCTATTATTTGTGATCACTTTTTAAGGCGTGAATTATTGGAAATCTTAAAATGGCCATAACTCCTTATATATTGAGTTTACGGCGTTTTTAGCTATTATTTGTAATTAAGGCGTGAAATATTGAAAATCTTAAAATGACCATAACTCCTTAAATATTGAGTTTTCGGCGTTTTTAGCTATTATTTGTGATCACTTTTTAAAGCGTGAATTATTGGAAATCTTAAAATGGCCATAACTCCTTAAATATTGAGTTTTCGGCATTTTTAGCTATTATTTGTGAAAACTTTTTAATCCATGAATTATTGGAAATTTTAAAATGGCAATAACTCCTTAAATATTGAGTTTTCGGCGTTTTTAGCTATTATTTGTGATCACTTTTTAAGGCGTGAATTATTGGAAATTTTAAACTGGCCATAACTCCTTAAATATTGAGTTTTCAGCGTTTTTAGCTATTATTTGTGATCACTTTTTAAGGCTTAAATTATTGGAAATCTTAAAATGGCCATATGGCGTGATTTATTGGAAATCTTAAAATGGCCATAACTCCTTAAATATTGAGTTTTCGGCGTTTTTCGCTATTATTTGTGATCACTTTTTAAGGCGTGAATTATTGGAAATCTTAAAATGACCATAACTCCTTAAATATTGAGTTTTCGGCGTTTTTAGCTATTATTTGTGATCACTTTTTAAGGCGTGAATGATTGGAAAACTTAAAATGGCCATAACTCCTTAAATATTGAGTTTTCGGCGTTTTGAGCTATTATTTGAGATCACCGTATAACGCGTGAATTATTGGAAATCTTAAAATGGCCATAACTCCATAAATATTGAGTTTTCGGCGTTTTAGCTATTATTTGTGATCACTTTTTAAGGCGTGAATTATTAGAAATCTTAAAATGACCATAACTCCTTAAATATTGAGTTTTCGGCGTTTTGAGCTTTTATTTGAGATCACCGTTTAACGCGTGAATTATTGGAAATCTTGAAGTGGCCATAACTCTTTAAATATTGAGTTTTCGGCGTTTTTAGCTATTATTTGTGATCACTTTTTAAGGCGTGAATTATTGGAAATCTTAAAATGACCATAACTCCTTAAATATTGAGTTTTCGACGTTTTTAGCTATTATTTGTGATCACTTTTTAAGGCGTGAATTATTGGAAATCTTAAAATGACCATAACTCCTTAAATATTGAGTTTTCGACGTTTTTAGCTATTATTTGTGATCATTTTTTAAGGCGTGAATTATTGGAAATCTTAAAATGGCCATAGCTACTTAAATATTGAGTTTTCGGCGTTTTTAGCTATTATTTGTAATCACTTTTTAAGGCGTGAATGATTGGAAATCTTAAAATGGCCATAGCTCCTTAAATATTGAGTTTTCGGCGTTTTTAGCTATTATTTGTGATCACTTTTTAAGGCGTGAATGATTGGAAATCTTAAAATGGCCATAACTCCTTAAATATTGAGTTTTCGGCGTTTTTAGCTATTATTTGTGATCACTTTTTAAAGCGTGAATTATTGGAGATCTTAAAATGGCCATAACTCCTTAAATATTGAGTTTTCGGCGTTTTTAGCTATTATTTGTGATCACTTTATAAGGCGTGAATGATTGGAAATCTTAAAATGGCCATAGCTCCTTAAATATTGAGTTTTCGGCGTTTTTAGCTATTATTTGTGATCACTTTTTAAGGCGTGAATTATTGGAAATCTTAAAATGGCCATAACTCTTTTTAAATATTGAGTTTTCGGCGTTTTTAGCTATTATTTGTAATCACTTTTTAAGGCGTGAATGATTGGAAATCTTAAAATGGCCATAACTCCTTAAATATTGAGTTTTCGGCGTTTTTAGCTATTATTTGTGATCACTTTTTAAGGCGTGAATTATTGGAAATCTTAAAATGGCCATAACTCCTTAAATATTGAGTTTTCGGCGTTTTTAGCTATTATTTGTGATCACTTTATAAGGCGTGAATTATTGGAAATCTTAAAATACCCATTGGAAAATTTTGGAAATGTTAAAATGGCCATAACTCTTTTTAAATATTGAGTTTTCGGCGTTTTTAGCTATTATTTGTGGTCACTTTTTAAGGCGTGAATGATTGGAAAATTTAAAATGGCCATAACTCCTTAAATATTGAGTTTTCGGCGTTTTTAGCTATTATTTGTGATCGCCTTTTAAGGCGTGAATTATTGGAAATCTTAAAATGGCCATAACTCCTTAAATATTGAGTTTTCGGCGTTTTTAGCTATTATTTGTGATCACTATCTAAGGCGTGAATTATTGGAAATCTTAAAATACCCATTGGAAAATTTTGGAAATCTTAAAGTGGCCATAACTCCATAAATATTGAGTTTTCGGCGTTTTGAGCTATTATTTGAGATCACCGTTTAACGCGTGAATTATTGGAAATCTTAAAGTGGCCATAACTCCTTAAATATTGAGTTTTCGGCGTTTTTAGCTATTATTTGTGGTCACTTTTTAAGGCGTGAATGATTGGAAAACTTAAAATGGCCATAACTCCTTAAATATTGAGTTTTCGGCGTTTTTAGCTATTATTTGTGATCACTTTTTAAGGCGTGAATTATTGGAAATCTTAAAATGGCCATAACTCCTTAAATATTGAGTTTTCGGCGTTTTTTAGCTATTATTTGTGATCACTTTTTAAGGCGTGAATTATTGGAAATCTTAAAATGGCCATAACTCCTTAAATATTGAGTTTTCGGCGTTTTTAGCTATTATTTGTGATCACTTTTTAAGGCGTGAATTATTGGAAATCTTAAAATGGCCATAACTCCTTAAATATTGAGTTTTCGGCGTTTTAAGGTATTATTTGTGGTCACTTTTTAAGGCGTGAATGATTGGAAAACTTAAAATGGCCATAACTTCTTAAATATTGAGTTTTCGGCGTTTTTAGCTATTATTTGTGATCACTTTTTAAGGCGTGAATTATTGGAAATCTTAAAATGGCCATAACTCCTTAAATATTGAGTTTTCGGCGTTTTTAGCTATTATTTGTGATCACTTTTTAAGGCGTGAATTATTGGAAATCTTAAAATGGCCATAACTCCTTAAATATTGAGTTTTCGGCGTTTTTAGCTATTATTTGTGATCACTTTTTAAGGCGTGAATTATTGGAAATCTTAAAATGGCCATAACTCCTTAAATATTGAGTTTTCGACGTTTTTAGCTATTATTTGTGATCACTTTTTAAGGCGTGAATTATTGGAAATCTTAAAATGGCCATAACTCCTTAAATATTGAGTTTTCGGCGTTTTTAGCTATTATTTGTGATCACTTTTTAAGGCGTGAATTATTGGAAATCTTAAAATGGCCATAACTCCTTAAATATTGAGTTTTCGGCGTTTTTAGCTATTATTTGTGATCACTTTTTAAGGCGTGAATTATTGGAAATCTTAAAATGGCCATAACTCCTTAAATATTGAGTTTTCGGCGTTTTAAGGTATTATTTGTGATCACTTTTTAAGGCGTGAATTATTGTAAATCTTAAAATGCCCATAACTCCTTAAATATTGAGTTTTCGGCGTTTTTAGCTATTATTTGTGATCACTTTTTAAGGCGTGAATTATTGGAAATCTTAAAATGGCCATAACTCCTTAAATATTGAGTTTTCGGCGTTTTTAGCTATTATTTGTGATCACTTTATAAGGCGTGAATTATTGGAAATCTTAAAATACCCATTGGAAAATTTTGGAAATGTTAAAATGGCCATAACTCTTTTTAAATATTGAGTTTTCGGCGTTTTTAGCTATTATTTGTGGTCACTTTTTAAGGCGTGAATGATTGGAAAATTTAAAATGGCCATAACTCCTTAAATATTGAGTTTTCGGCGTTTTTAGCTATTATTTGTGATCGCCTTTTAAGGCGTGAATTATTGGAAATCTTAAAATGGCCATAACTCCTTAAATATTGAGTTTTCGGCGTTTTTAGCTATTATTTGTGATCACTATCTAAGGCGTGAATTATTGGAAATCTTAAAATACCCATTGGAAAATTTTGGAAATCTTAAAGTGGCCATAACTCCATAAATATTGAGTTTTCGGCGTTTTGAGCTATTATTTGAGATCACCGTTTAACGCGTGAATTATTGGAAATCTTAAAGTGGCCATAACTCCTTAAATATTGAGTTTTCGGCGTTTTTAGCTATTATTTGTGGTCACTTTTTAAGGCGTGAATTATTGGAAATCTTAAAATGGCCATAACTCCTTAAATATTGAGTTTTCGGCGTTTTTAGCTATTATTTGTGATCACTATCTAAGGCGTGAATTATTGGAAATCTTAAAATACCCATTGGAAAATTTTGGAAATGTTAAAATGGCCATAACTCTTTTTAAATATTGAGTTTTCGGCGTTTTTAGCTATTATTTGTGGTCACTTTTTAAGGCGTGAATGATTGGAAAATTTAAAATGGCCATAACTCCTTAAATATTGAGTTTTCGGCGTTTTTAGCTATTATTTGTGATCACCTTTTAAGGCGTGAATTATTGGAAATCTTAAAATGGCCATAACTCCTTAAATATTGAGTTTTCGGCGTTTTTAGCTATTATTTGTGATCACTTTATAAGGCGTGAATTATTGGAAATCTTAAAATGGCCATAACTCCTTAAATATTGAGTTTTCGGCGTTTTTAGCTATTATTTGTGATCACTAAGGCGTGAATTATTGGAAATCTTAAAATACCCATTGGAAAATTTTGGAAATGTTAAAATGGCCATAACTCTTTTTAAATATTGAGTTTTCGGCGTTTTTAGCTATTATTTGTGGTCACTTTTTAAGGCGTGAATGATTGGAAAATTTAAAATGGCCATAACTCCTTAAATATTGAGTTTTCGGCGTTTTTAGCTATTATTTGTGATCACCTTTTAAGGCGTGAATTATTGGAAATCTTAAAATGGCCATAACTCCTTAAATATTGAGTTTTCGGCGTTTTTAGCTATTATTTGTGATCACTTTATAAGGCGTGAATTATTGGAAATCTTAAAATGGCCATAACTCCTTAAATATTGAGTTTTCGGCGTTTTTAGCTATTATTTGTGATCACTAAGGCGTGAATTATTGGAAATCTTAAAATACCCATTGGAAAATTTTGGAAATCTTAAAGTGGCCATAACTCCTTAAATATTGAGTTTTCGGCGTTTTGAGCTATTATTTGAGATCACCGTTTAACGCGTGAATTATTGGAAATCTTAAAGTGGCCATAACTCCTTAAATATTGAGTTTTCGGCGTTTTTAGCTATTATTTGTGGTCACTTTTTAAGGCGTGAATGATTGGAAAACTTAAAATGGCCATAACTCCTTAAATATTGAGTTTTCGGCGTTTTTAGCTATTATTTGTGATCACTTTTTAAGGCGTGAATTATTGGAAATCTTAAAATGACCATAACTCCTTAAATATTGAGTTTTCGGCGTTTTTAGCTATTATTTGTGATCACTTTTTAAGGCGTGAATTATTGGAAATCTTAAAATGGCCATAACTCCTTAAATATTGAGTTTTCGGCGTTTTTAGCTATTATTTGTGATCACTTTTTAAGGCGTGAATTATTGGAAATCTTAAAATGGCCATAACTCCTTAAATGTTGAGTTTTCGGCGTTTTTAGCTATTATTTGTGATCACTTTTTAAGGCGTGAATTATTGGAAATCTTAAAATGGCCATAACTCCTTAAATATTGAGTTTTCGACGTTTTTAGCTATTATTTGTGATCACTTTTTAAGGCGTGAATTATTGGAAATCTTAAAATGGCCATAACTCCTTAAATATTGAGTTTTCGGCGTTTTTAGCTATTATTTGTGATCACTTTTTAAGGCGTGAATTATTGGAAATTTTAAAATGGCCATAACTCTTTTTAAATATTGAGTTTTCGGCGTTTTAAGGTATTATTTGTGATCACTTTTTAAGGCGTGAATGATTGGAAAACTTAAAATGGCCATAACTCCTTAAATATTGAGTTTTCGGCGTTTTTAGCTATTATTTGTGATCACTTTTTAAGGCGTGAATTATTGGAAATCTCAAAATGGCCATAACTCCTTAAATATTGAGTTTTCGGCGTTTTTAGCTATTATTTGTGATCACTTTTTAAGGCGTGAATTATTGGAAATCTTAAAATGGCCATAACTCCTTAAATATTGAGTTTTCGGCGTTTTTAGCTATTATTTGTGATCACTTTTTAAGGCGTGAATTATTGGAAATCTTAAAATGGCCATAACTCCTTAAATATTGAGTTTTCGGCGTTTTTAGCTATTATTTGTGATCACTTTTTAAGGCGTGAATTATTGGAAATCTTAAAATGGCCATAACTCCTTAAATGTTGAGTTTTCGGCGTTTTTAGCTATTATTTGTGATCACTTTTTAAGGCGTGAATTATTGGAAATCTTAAAATGGCCATAACTCCTTAAATATTGAGTTTTCGACGTTTTTAGCTATTATTTGTGATCACTTTTTAAGGCGTGAATTATTGGAAATCTTAAAATGGCCATAACTCCTTAAATATTGAGTTTTCGGCGTTTTTAGCTATTATTTGTGATCACTTTTTAAGGCGTGAATTATTGGAAATCTTAAAATGGCCATAACTCCTTAAATATTGAGTTTTCGGCGTTTTTAGCTATTATTTGTGATCACTTTTTAAGGCGTGAATTATTGGAAATCTTAAAATGGCCATAACTCCTTAAATATTGAGTTTTCGGCGTTTTTAGCTATTATTTGTGATCACTTTTTAAGGCGTGAATTATTGGAAATCTTAAAATGGCCATAACTCCTTAAATATTGAGTTTTCGGCGTTTTTAGCTATTATTTGTGATCACTTTTTAAGGCGTGAATTATTGGAAATCTTAAAATGGCCATAACTCCTTAAATGTTGAGTTTTCGGCGTTTTAAGGTATTATTTGTGATCACTTTTTAAGGCGTGAATTATTGGAAATCTTAAAATGGCCATAACTCCTTAAATGTTGAGTTTTCGGCGTTTTTAGCTATTATTTGTGATCACTTTTTAAGGCGTGAATTATTGGAAATCTTAAAATGGCCATAACTCCTTAAATATTGAGTTTTCGGCGTTTTTAGCTATTATTTGTGATCACTTTTTAAGGCGTGAATTATTGGAAATCTTAAAATGGCCATAACTCCTTAAATATTGAGTTTTCGGCGTTTTTAGCTATTATTTGTGATCACTTTTTAAGGCGTGAATTATTGGAAATTTTAAAATGGCCATAACTCTTTTTAAATATTGAGTTTTCGGCGTTTTAAGGTATTATTTGTGATCACTTTTTAAGGCGTGAATGATTGGAAAACTTAAAATGGCCATAACTCTTAAATATTGAGTTTTCGGCGTTTTTAGCTATTATTTGTGATCACTTTTTAAGGCGTGAATTATTGGAAATTTTAAAATGGCCATAACTCTTTTTAAATATTGAGTTTTCGGCGTTTTAAGGTATTATTTGTGATCACTTTTTAAGGCGTAAATGATTGGAAAACTTAAAATGGCCATAACTCCTTAAATATTGAGTTTTCGGCGTTTTTAGCTATTATTTGTGATCACTTTTTAAGGCGTGAATTATTGGAAATCTTAAAATGGCCATAACTCCTTAAATATTGAGTTTTCGGCGTTTTTAGCTATTATTTGTGATCACTTTTTAAGGCGTGAATTATTGGAAATCTTAAAATGGCCATATCTCCTTAAATATTGAGTTTTCGGCGTTTTTAGCTATTATTTGTGATCACTTTTTAAGGCGTGAATTATTGGAAATCTTAAAATGGCCATAACTCCTTAAATGTTGAGTTTTCGGCGTTTTTAGCTATTATTTGTGATCACTTTTTAAGGCGTGAATTATTGGAAATCTTAAAATGGCCATAACTCCTTAAATATTGAGTTTTCGACGTTTTTAGCTATTATTTGTGATCACTTTTTAAGGCGTGAATTAATCTTAAAATGGCCATAACTCCTTAAATATTGAGTTTACGGCGTTTTTAGCTATTATTTGTGATCACTTTTTAAGGCGTGAATTATTGGAAATCTTAAAATGGCCATAACTCCTTAAATATTGAGTTTTCGGCGTTTTTAGCTATTATTTGTGATCACTTTTTAAGGCGTGAATTATTGGAAATCTTAAAATGGCCATAACTCCTTAAATATTGAGTTTTCGGCGTTTTTAGCTATTATTTGTGATCACTTTTTAAGGCGTGAATTATTGGAAATCTTAAAATGGCCATAACTCCTTAAATATTGAGTTTTCGGCGTTTTTAGCTATTATTTGTGATCACTTTTTAAGGCGTGAATTATTGGAAATCTTAAAATGGCCATAACTCCTTAAATGTTGAGTTTTCGGCGTTTTAAGGTATTATTTGTGATCACTTTTTAAGGCGTGAATTATTGGAAATCTTAAAATGGCCATAACTGCTTAAATGTTGAGTTTTCGGCGTTTTTAGCTATTATTTGTGATCACTTTTTAAGGCGTGAATTATTGGAAATCTTAAAATGGTCATAACTCCTTAAATATTGAGTTTTCGGCGTTTTTAGCTATTATTTGTGATCACTTTTTAAGGCGTGAATTATTGGAAATCTTAAAATGGCCATAACTCCTTAAATATTGAGTTTTCGGCGTTTTTAGCTATTATTTGTGATCACTTTTTAAGGCGTGAATTATTGGAAATTTTAAAATGGCCATAACTCTTTTTAAATATTGAGTTTTCGGCGTTTTAAGGTATTATTTGTGATCACTTTTTAAGGCGTGAATGATTGGAAAACTTAAAATGGCCATAACTCTTAAATATTGAGTTTTCGGCGTTTTTAGCTATTATTTGTGATCACTTTTTAAGGCGTGAATTATTGGAAATCTCAAAATGGCCATAACTCCTTAAATATTGAGTTTTCGGCGTTTTAAGGTATTATTTGTGATCACTTTTTAAGGCGTGAATTATTGTAAATCTTAAAATGGCCATAACTCATTAAATATTGAGTTTTCGGCGTTTTTAGCTATTATTTGTGATAACTTTTTAAGGCGTGAATTATTGTAAATCTTAAAATGGCCATAACTCCTTAAATATTGAGTTTTCGGCGTTTTTAGCTATTATTTGTAATCACTTTTTAAGGCGTGAATTATTGAAAATCATAAAATGGCCATAACTCCTTAAATATTGAGTTTTCGGTGTTTTAAGCTATTATTTGTGATCACTTTTTAAGGCGTGAATTATTGAAAATCATAAAATGGCCATAACTACTTAAATATTGAGTTTTCGGTGTTTTAAGCTATTATTTGTGATCACTTTTTAAGGCGTGAATTATTGGAAATCTTAAAATGGCCATAACTCCTTAAATATTGAGTTTTCGGCGTTTTTAGCTATTATTTGTGATCACTTTATAAGGCGTGAATTATTGGAAATCTTAAAATGGCCATAACTCCTTAAATATTGAGTTTTCGGCGTTTTAAGGTATTATTTGTGATCACTTTTTAAGGCGTGAATTATTGTAAATCTTAAAATGGCCATAACTCCTTAAATATTGAGTTTTCGGCGTTTTTAGCTATTATTTGTGATCACTTTTTAAAGCGTGAATTTTTGGAAATCTTAAAATGGCCATAACTCCTTACATATTGAGTTTTCGGCGTTTTTAGCTATTATTTGTGATCACTTTTTAAGGCGTGAATTATTGGAAATCTTAAAATGGCCATAACTCCTTAAATATTGAGTTTTCGGCGTTTTTAGCTATTATTTGTGATCACTTTTTAAGGCGTGAATTATTGGAAATCTTAAAATGGCCATAACTCCTTAAATATTGAGTTTTCGGCGTTTTTAGCTATTATTTGTGATCACTTTTTAAGGCGTGAATTATTGGAAATCTCAAAATGGCCATAACTCCTTAAATATTGAGTTTTCGGCGTTTTAAGGTATTATTTGTGATCACTTTTTAAGGCGTGAATTATTGGAAATCTTAAAACGGCCATAACTCCTTAAATATTGAGTTTTCGGCGTTTTTAGCTATTATTTGTGATCACTTTTTAAAGCGTGAATTTTTGGAAATCTTAAAATGGCCATAACTCCTTACATATTGAGTTTTCGGCGTTTTTAGCTATTATTTGTGATCACTTTTTAAGGCGTGAATTATTGGAAATCTTAAAATGGCCATAACTCCTTAAATATTGAGTTTTCGGCGTTTTAAGGTATTATTTGTGATCACTTTTTAAGGCGTGAATTATTGTAAATCTTAAAATGGCCATAACTCCTTAAATATTGAGTTTTCGGTGTTTTTAGCTTTTATTTGTGATCACTTTTTAAGGCGTGAATTATTGGAAATCTTAAAATGGCCATAACTCCTTAAATATTGAGTTTTCGGCGTTTTTAGCTATTATTTGTGATCACTTTTTAAAGCGTGAATTATTGGAAATCTTAAAATGGCCATAACTCCTTAAATATTGAGTTTTCGGCGTTTTTAGCTATTATTTGTGATCACTTTTGAAGGCATGAATTATTGGAAATCTTAAAATGGCCATAACTCCTTAAATATTGAGTTTTCGGCGTTTTTAGCTATTATTTGTGATCACTTTTTAAGGCGTGAATGATTGGAAAACTTAAAATGGCCATAACTCCTTTAATATTGAGTTTTCGGCGTTTTTAGCTACTATTTGTGATCACTTTTTAAGGCGTGAAATATTGGAAATCTTAAAATGGCCATAACTCCTTAAATATTGAGTTTTCGGCGTTTTTAGCTATTATTTGTGATCACTTTTTAAGGCGTGAATGATTGGAAAACTTAAAATGGCCATAACTTCTTTAATATTGAGTTTTCGGCGTTTTTAGCTACTATTTGTGATCACTTTTTAAGGCGTGAAATATTGGAAATCTTAAAATGGCCATAACTCCTTAAATATTGAGTTTTCGGCGTTTTTAGCTATTATTTGTGATCACTTTTTAAGGCGTGAATGATTGGAAATCTTAAAATGTCCATAACTTCTTTAATATTGAGTTTTCGGCGTTTTTAGCTACTATTTGTGATCACTTTTTAAGGCGTGAAATATTGGAAATCTTAAAATGGCCATAACTCCTTAAATATTGAGTTTTCGGCGTTTTTAGTTATTATTTGTGATCACTTTTTAAGGCGTGAATTATTGGAAATCTTAAAATGGCTATAACTCCTTAAATATTGAGTTTTCGGCGTTTTTAGCTATTATTTGTGATCACTTTTTAAGGCGTGAATTTTTGCGAACTGTTTGGCCCAACAAAAGTTAAAATAGCCCCAAAGCACATTGCCAAGACCATTACACTAATATCAACGATAAAGAAATTGAGATTATTGTATGGTTTAATGAAATTTACATATATCCCATTTACCAACAATGGCCCTAGCGGCGTATGATTACCAAAAACATTGCTTATACGCCACCAAATACCAATGACATTGTGTACTTATCAAAAAAACACTTCGACCAAGATGTTGTATTTGATACATGATGTAGTTTAGCAAATCCATATTCTCATAAGCGGTCCCTACGCAATTTAGTACTTTATAAAATTGTTAACGAAGGTATGCTGTATGTTGTAACATCGTTGTTGTACTAATTTTACTTCAATTCGGCATTTTTATTTTGATAAAAAAAATTTTATTTACAAATCCATTTATAGTATTAATCCATTTATCTTATTAGCAAAACAAATATTTCCTCCTAATAACTGGTCAACAAAACATCAAACATCTAATTTATTATTCGTCCTCCAATTATTAATACATAATTAACATAATTAATAACAGAATTTCCTTTCAATTGAATTTTCTCAAAATTATATTGAAAGTTAATTGCAATGAATGTCATGTTGTTTCATTTCTTATTACCTCAATGTGGCCTAATCAAATTCGGTGTTGTGGTTAAGCCACAAATAATGATTACTAATTGGTATTATATTCATCAGAAACAAATATTGATTATTTATTTAAGCCTTCTTTTGCCTTTTTGAGTGAATTCTTGGAAATTATATTTTGGTACTGGCAATATTTCAGCAATTAGCTTTTTGGATGGTATTTGTGCGAATGTTTTAGATAATTCCTAATTCCAGAGAAATTTAATTATACCCTACAACACTATGTGTTGGGGGTATTATAAGTTTGATTGGGCCAAAAATTATGTAACGCCTCGATATATTGGTTTCCCACATTGGAAAGTATATATGGATCTTCCTATATCGCCGAACTGAGTCGATCTAGCTATGTATGTCCGTCCGTCCGTCTGTCCGTCTGTCCATGTTAATTTATAATCACGCTACATGTCGCAATTATGGCCCGATCCTCACGAAATTGAAAATGGAGGTGGGGATAGGGTCAGAATAGAATCCTTTTGGAGATGATTGCGTTATATTTAAGTTTTGAAATGGGCCTAAAACTGAAAATTTTCTTGAATTTACAGTTGCTCTACAAGTCGCAATTATAAGTGGAAGTTAGCCCAGGACTAGAGCCTTTCAATTTTGATAGTCATCGGGCTATATTTAGTGGGTGTGTTAAATAAAAGTCAAATTTTCCATTAAACCGCGAATATCTTTAATCCCGGCGAAATCACAAATAGACGAACAGGTCAATTCCTACCGTTTCGTAGATGCCGATAGTATATATATCGGATATATATAGCGAAATATATACAATGCGTATATACAAAGGAGGGAGATGTTCGTTAGAATGCTTATATCTCAAGAATGGCTGGACCGATTTTGACAAATTTTGTCAATTCGGAATGCCCTCTTGACATAAAAGTATAAAATCTATAAAAATTTCAGAAAAATATAATGATGATGTTAATATAGATTTTTTAGTATTTTGTGACATATTTTTATTTTTTCATATTTTTACAGCATGCGATTTTTCAAATTTGACTTATAATATTGAAGTGTACATTTTGTAATATTTTTTCATGTTACAACAGAGGTTGGGGTTAGATTGCAATTATCGTCCAATACTCACGAAAATTTTCACGAGCGTAGGGTTAGGCTCAGAAGGGATAGGCCTATTGTTTTCAAAAATGTCCGCAATTTATTTAGGGGTTGAAATGGACCAACAATTAAAAATGTTCCTGATTTTGCAGCCGTTATAAAGGTCACAAATAGAAACCAAAGGACACGAAATCTCACATGAAATTATAGCTTAGGATACCGGGTAGAATGAACTATTACTTTTGTGTGAACGTAATACCAATATTTTCATTCTACCGAAACGCAGAAAATAATTTACAGGCGAAATCCATAACACACAAAAGTCGAACTTCTGGCTTTTTATACCCTATACCACAAGGTGGTCAGGGTACTATGTCTTTGTGCATTTGTTTGTAACAGGCAAAAGGAAACGAGATAGACCCATAGTTCCTTTTGATGATCTGCATAGAATCACATTCTGCGTCGATTTATGCATGTCCGTCCGTCTGTCCATGTATTTTTGTGAACAAACTACACTTCGCATTTATTACCCGATCCAGATGAAATTTTGCACAAATCATTTGTTTGCCGCAAGGAAAATTTATGCATTGCTCCCATACATATCTTCGTACGATTTGCCTTTTATTGTGCACCAAACGTGTAATATCAGCCCGAATAGTATGGAATTTTGCACATACAACCAAATTAGGCTAGAAAATAAGTATGCCAAATTTGATCCAAATCTGTTCAGATATGGCTATAGCTCCAATATATATTGTGCATCCGATTTGTTATTTTAGTCCTCCACAGCCGTGATATGCACTCTGTAACAACAATATTTGGGGAACTATATCAAATACAGCTCAGAAATACCTTTTGAAAAACTTTATCGAGATCCCTTCAGATTTGGATATAGCTCACGTATATATATCTTCGTCCGATTTGCTTTTATTGTGCACCAAACGTTTAATATTAGCCCAATAGGATGGAATTTTGCACTTACAGCCGAATTGAGTCTAGAAGGTAGTATGTTAAATTTGGTTCAGATTGGTTCAGATATAGCTATAACTCCCATATATATTGTACGCTGTAACAACGATATTTGGGAAAATATAAAGAAAATATACAGCTCAGAAATACCTTTTAATAAATTTTATCGAGATCGCTTCAGATTTGGATATAGCACCCATATATAACTTCGTCCGATTTAGTTTTTTTTCACCAAACGTGTAATATTAGTCGGAATATGATGGAATTTAGCACATATGATCAAATTGAGCCTGGAAGCTAGTATGTCAAATTTGGTGAAGATCGGTTCAGATATAGCTATAGCTCCCATTTATAATGTTCATCCGATTTGTTATATTTGTTACCGACAGCCGTAATATGCACTCCGTACCAACGATATTCAGGGAAGTATATGAAATATAGCTCAGAAATATCTTTGCCAAATTTTATCAAGATCGGTTCAGATTTGAATATAGCTCCCATATATATCTTTATCTGATTTCAAATTAATTTTGCACCAAATGGCCAAGACAAGTCCGAATTTAAAAGATACAAATGCTTCGTCATATTTAGTCCTTTGAATTTTAAATTATAATTATAATCATGATTGAATTCTTCTACAAAAACTTTTAATTGTTATGTGGAGCTCTACTAAATTAGCAAAGTGGTGTGGGGTATCATAAAGTCGGCCCCGCCCGACTTTAAGACTTTCTTTACTGGTTTATGCTGATTTCGTTGACGAATATAGCCAAATATCGTAGACAAGCAAATCATATAGATGAGTCTAAATTTGGAGATACAGAGGGGCCTCTAGCTTTTGGAGATGATCGCAAAATATTCAGCTGTTCAAATGAACTAAAAACAGAAAAAAATTTCCTGATCTCACGCCTGAGAAGAGAGTTAAGTACAGCGAATAATTCTAGTATTTTGGATGGCCATTGGATTATAATAAGCTGTTAATATAACTAACAGCACGACGGAGTGTGTAAATATTGGTCAAATGTCCCTGGTCAAAATGCCAAGGGTAATATCTGGGCAGTGCTCCGTGACATAATTTTAAAAGCGAAATCTTCCAAAATGGATTGGAACATAAGGGGGCTTCTAACATATTGTAGTGTTGTAGGGTATCACATGGTCCCCACGCGACTATAGCCTTTGCTTACTTGTCTTTGATAATTTCTGAAGCTAAAGAAATATGAGTGTTACACTCTCTAAATTTAATTTTATATCTCCTTAACTTCAATAATTTTCACATTTTAATAGGGTAAGTGTACCAGTAGTCTGCACTTTTAGGATTTTCAATGTTTCAATATTTCAACATTCTGTGTGAAATCTTTCAATTGCAGAAAAATAAAGTTGTTCAGGTTCCAAATTTTGTTTACTTTTCGGAATAATAAACAAAAATTGAATTTGTTTTTATTAAATTGGCAAAATTTGCAATTTTCCTAAAATAGTAATTGCCAGTAGTCGGCACCATTTTCCAATGCTCGGCATGTCTATTTGCCAGTAGTCGGCATATGGTATTTCAGTAAAAAAAATATTATTTTGTATATTTTTTTATTTTAAATAGTATAAATTAATGCTATATTACTTATTCACAGTTTAATCCAGAATTTGAAATTAATTTCATTTTTAAATAGTGTTTTATTTAATTATCATTCTAAACTAAATAGTATGGTTATCTTCAGTAACGTATGCATTTTCAATTAAAATAAAAATGAGATTAAATAAAAAAAGAAAAAAGTACCTTTCTTATATTTGTAATTTGTGAGTTGTTTTTTTCCTTTAGATAGCCAACATTTTTTTTTCAAGAATGCCACCGCTATCTAAAACGTCAAATAGCTGATTTAAAAAACCTACGTAATTTAGAAAAGTTGGTCAAAAAGCACAAATAAAAGCAATTGCCGGCACAAAAATATTTTTTTTGTTTGTGTAGTTTTTGGATAATTTTTTAATAGTTTTCTCAACTTTTGGCGAAATTGGTCAAAAATTATATTTTTCTAGTAATCGGCCACCCCTGCCGACTACTGGCAAATCTCTTTTTTTCTGTTCCTAATTTTAATTAAATAATATAACAGAAAAATGCTTGATTTGTAATTTCTTAAGTTATAAAATGATCTTTGGACTGTTATTTACTTTATTAAAATATTTCTGATTCCAAAAGTATTCAATTTAATTTACTTAAATCGATTATTAAGTTGACGCCACAACTATTTTTTCTTTACAAACAAGCACTATCGCACGCATTGGAAGACACTCATTGAGAAAAACCGTTATTCTCTCGTAATAAATGATCGGAGCTAATTATTTTTGTAGAGAAAGAGAGCAGAGAACACTGTTGACGTTTTTGTTTGCAATTATTTCATTATTTGGTCAATGTTATTCTTAGTTATTTAAGTTTACATATCAAAACTGCCGACTACTGGGACATGCCGACCTTAGGCGGACTTTCCCTATTGTCATTGGATTTAGCTAAAAGTTAAATTTTTTGAAACACACAATTAATGCACATTTGTATTTTAGTTCATAAACTTTCTTATTTGAAGAGTAGTTCTGCCCAAAAACTGTATATAAAATTCTTTCAAACAAAACGTCCATGGCGACAATTTCTTGACCCTAAATTTAAATTAAAGGCTTAAGTTTAGTTCAACAATTTTCACTGCATAGCTGTAACTATATAACAAAAGATAAATATAACCCCAAACTTGCATGAACTTTTCCGTATGACTCAATTTTACAATTTGAATAAAACGAAAAGCAAAAAAAAAACGGCAAAAAAATTTTTTTTTCATTTTATTACAACTAAGCTGAAAATTTCATTGTTATGGGATTAGAGAGTTGCTTTGAACTCGAGCACATACATATATACTTGACTTTCACACACGCACACACTAACATATTTATTATTATCATTTGTATTTGTTACTTTGAGTTTAGAAAAACCTCAAAATGTTTCGTAGTGGCTGTAGCGGCTGATAAAGGATCCAACACTTTGTTGTATTTCTTTCAAAGGAAATAAAACTAGATTCTCATACAATACATCTTTGTGAAGTAATTCTCAACAGTACACACATACACACAAATACACAGTTTGTTTGGAATGTAGACTAAATTACAAGGGAATCCGTAGTCAATGTTTTGTTGTCAATCGTATAATGTCGGTATCTTCTTTTTTTTATCCAACAAATAGATAAAGAGTTATTTTCTTTTGATCAGTAACAATAGAAAGCTATACAAAATTCCCAAGAGGGGAATCGATTTATTCTTCAGGTCCTTTTTACAATGTTTTCTTAAGAATTTTTTCTTTGAGAGAAAAAGTTATGAAAAGAAAAGGAAATAGATTTGATATAAATATAAGTTTACATTTTAAATAAGTTCTTTTTTGCTCGCAAAAATAATAATAGTTAAAATATTAAAATAAGTTGCTCAAATAAAAGCATTTTTTTCAAAATCTTGTCAATTGAAAATAAGTAAAGAAAGTCCTAAAGTCGGGCGGAGCCCGAGCTCCGTATAATAAGCTCCGTATAAATAGAGCTCCGTATAACAATTAAACGTTTTATTGGGAGAATTCAACATACACGCTATAATTATAATTATTATAATTATAATAATATATTATTATTGTTATAATTATAATTATATTATTATTATTATATTAATAATTAATAAATTCATAATTATAATTATAATTTAAAGTTCAAAAGACAAAATATGCCGAAGCATTTGTATCTTTTAAACTCGGACTTGTATTGCCCATTTGGTGCAAAATTAATTTGAAATCAGATAAAGATATATATGGGAGCTATATCCAAATCGGTACCTATCTCGATAAAACTTGTCAAAGATATTTCTGAGCTGTATTTCATTATATTTCCCTGAATATCGTTGTTACGGAGTGCATAGTGCGTAACAAATATAACAAATCTAATGAACAATATATATGGGAGCTATAGCTATATCTGAACCAAATTTGGTATACTACCTTCTAGACTCAATTCGGTCGTATGTACCAAATTCCATCCCATTTGGGCAAATATTAGAAGTTTGGTGCACAATAAAAAGTAAATCGAACGAAGTTATATATGAGAGCTATATCCAAATCTGAACCGATCTCGATAAAATGTAGTATATGTATTTCTGAGCTGTATTTGATATATTTACCCAAATATTGTTGTTACAGAGTGCATATTACGGTTGCGGAGGACAAAAATAATAAATCGGATGAACAATATATATGGGAGCTATAGCTATATCTGAACCGATTTCGATCAAATTTGGCATACTTATTTTCAGGCCTAATTCGGTTGTATGTGCAAAATTCCATACTATTCGGGCTGATATTACACGTTTGGTGCACAATAAAAAGCAAATCGGACGAAGATATATATGGGAGCTATATCAAAAATTTTACCGATTATCTCCAATTTCAATATGGTTCGCCCTTGGGCCTAACAAATGATTTGTGCAAAATTTAATCTCAATCGGATAATAAATGTCACCTGCATTTTGTTCACAAGAATACAGACGGACTGACATGCATAAATCAACTCAGAAAGTGAATCTATGGAGATCCTCAAAAGTAACTATGGGTCTATCTCGCTTCCTTCTCCATGTTACAATACACAAAGACATAATACCCTCTCCACTATTTGGTGTAGGGTATAATCACATTCAATATCCCGCATTATATTATAGGCCAATAAAAGGTTACTTACTAATTTTAGAAAATTTGAAAGTTCCAAATTATTAAGCAAATATGGATATAGCCACGTCCTTCCGCCCGGATATGTGTCGGTCTAAACCCCTTCGAAGAGACTATCAGACTTAACCTAATCGTGTTTCCTTGTAATATTTATATGGACTAAATCGGTTCCATAAAAAAGATCATATTTTCGACACATTTATTACATACTAAGAGAACAATATACAGGGTGAGATAAACGAACTGCAGCAAAGCCAAACACCATAGTTTTTACATTTTTTTTTTAATTTTATTGAATGAAAGCAAAAACTGTCGGAAATAGCATCAAATTTTAGAATGAGTTTAGATTTGTTCGAATTGGTCACCTTTGGCACGAATTATGGCATTGAAACTTGAAACCAATGAAACCGTCACACGCTGCCCGAATGTTGCTCTGCGTTATTTTGATCCATTTCCGGCAAAGCGCTTGCTTGAGGTGATGGACACTTTGGAATTTTTTAGTGCCATCCTTGATTTCCGTGGCCATTGTGCGCTGGAAATGAAGCGAGGAACCTCATGTTGTAATCATTCTTGGGTGGTGCGTGCTGAGTGCGGTGGTGTTGAGTCCTCTTAGAATGTTCAAGGTCTGCGGCCAAAATGTTTGCGTGCCCAAAGCATAATACACCTTCCAAAATATTTTCGCGATAATATTCAGTATTTATTCTGATGCCACGGTCGATTAATACGAGCGGAGAGAGGCCATCGGCTATTATGGCAGCCCAAACAATCACCACGGGCTGCGCTTGAGTTCTGATGACCAACCGAAGGTGCACATTTTCAGCTGACCTCCTTGGCAAGTAAATATGATCTTTTTTGTGTTTACAAACTGCTGGACAACGAATGTTTTCTCATCGGAGAAAACCAAATTCGGCAGTTCACCATTGTCGGGCAAGCGAAGCAACTCCTTTGCTCTTTTGAGTCTATTTTCTTTCTGTTGCGGTGTAAGTTCTTGCACTTTTTTGAATGTCAATGGCTTTACCTTGAGCTCATTTTTCAGTATTTGCCGAATGGAATATTGCGATATATTCAGCTCACAAGCCATTTTTCGGCCACTGCGACGCGTGTTTCGATCAAGTCGCTTCTTTACTTTTCGAACCATTTCTGCTGATGTTGCTGTTTTGTTCCGGGCTACGCTATCAGTATCACGGTAACGAGCAATGATACGAGACACAAAAGATTTATTCACATTTAAATGCTGGAGTCTTCTAACGATAGCCACTTGTGGTTTTCCAGCCAAATATAAATAAATCACGCTATCAGCTTCCAGGGTTCCAGCTTCTGACCATTGTGCATATAGGTTTACGTTATCGTATAGGCTCCATATAAGAGTACCTCCCGATATTCGGTATTTTGATGGATTTAGTCACATTTTTTTAAATTTGTCCGAAAAATTGCATTTGTAGTCGTAATCGGGTGGCAGAACATGATGCATATATGTCCACTTTTTCCTGTAGCGCACATATAACGGCACCCCCGATATTCTGTATTTTGATAATCCTACTCACATTTACTCACAATGGGCTATGATTATGTGCTTAAGAACCTTGTTTCTGGATCTCCGTAGGTCGCTAAAAACCCAAATTTTAGTTATATCGACGTTCTCAGACACGTTTGTCAAATGATTTTATTATCAGATTTTTTTCTCAAATGGAAAAATCGACAGATTTGATGCTCGGTAAAAAAAATATTGCGTTGAAATTTCATTTTGTGGATATTTCTTCAGGGATAATGGAAAAATTCAAAATCATTTGACTCGCACATTTAAATTTTTTCTCTCCAAATCTGACTGATCACTCTAAACTCTCGACCTAGGACGGTAATGAATACAATATGAGTTCGTCATGGAATTTAAGTTGTTGTTGAGTTTTTGAAACTAGTACTTTGATTTCGAATTCTAATAATTAAACATTCCATCTGACGGTGTGCTCAACATTTACCGATACTCCGGAGTTCAAAGAGATTGATATGCTTGATTCAATAGTACGTACATTATTGCCCCTTGAACTATAACATTTCCATTGAAATTCAATTTAGATGAAAATATTTTTGCAAATTGAATAAGAAATTGTCGAACAGTGGGATACACTTTATATATGATCCTCTGAGTTTATTGGAAGAATACACCATGAGTTAAGACAGTACACAATCAAATAATCATCCAAAACGCCATTAAAAATTTTGTTTTTTTTTTAATTTTGAGCATCTCTAATTTTGAGGCATTTTTTTTATCCAAATTTCAAAAATCATCCCAATGTCCCATTATAAGCCCCTCGAACGACCATAATCATGATTGTTTGCAAAGTAGATGCACACGTCGAATGTTTGCATTCCGCAAATTAGGTGCTATTATGATTCATTGCGCTTACAAATACATGCATGCACACACACACATACACTCAAACATTGGATCTGATGATGCACGTATGATTTGTGTGGCACGTAAGGTGAAATATTTGACCAATGATTTCAAACAACGCAGCCACACTTGTTCGAATAATGGGGATATTCAAGTGGTGTTTTGGCTAAAAATTCAAAATTGCAGCTGCATTTCCGTTTTACTAAAGCGATAATGAAGAGGCTATGCCCATTGACATCACATCCCGATGTATGAGTGTGCAAATGTAGGTGTTATACTCATTGAGGTTATTACTTACATAAATATTCCAAATTCATTTAGGCGATGATGTTAGGTTTGAAAGAAAATGAGGAAATTAAAATTCGAAATGTCTTTAAATTTACACGATTTTTGCCTGCAAAAATACCCATTACAAATCCGGATATAAACCCATTATTTTAAAAAGGTAATTTCGCACAAATTATGCCCATTAAAAGTCATGTTAGTAATACCTCTTTTAGTGTCCCTGACATAAGTGTGACCAAAACAAAAATATTTTCCCAATTTCATTTGTAGCAAAATTATTTCACTCCTCTCTTGAAGTTGGTTGACGGCACTTTCAACCACTAGTTCATTAATTAGTGTCAACCAAACAGCTATCTGATTTCAAAATACATTATATTGGTAAAGGTGTAAACTGTCACGTTAACTCTTGGAATTCAACCATGACCGAATAATTTAACCTTTTGACTAAAATGACTATTCTCCTAAGACCAACCCATATCGACTAAATAATAAAAGTATCTCTAAACAAGTAAGCAAAGGCTGTAGTCGTGCGGGGCCGACCATGTGATACCCTACAACACTACAATATGTTGAAAGCCTCCTTATGTCCAAATTCACTTTGGAAGATTTCGATATTGAAATAATGTCATAGAGGCCTGCCCAGATGTTACCTTTATTTACGCACCGTGTTGTTATGTATTAGAAAACAATTCACAAAAGTCAGCTAAATAAATATGCTCGACTTCTTTCCCCTTTCAGGAAAAAGTTTTTTTTTTGTCCATTTTAACCCCTGAATTTAAATTTCCATAACAGTAGGTTTTAATTCTCACCCTAACGCTACCCCATGCAAAATTTCGTGAGGATAGGACGATAATTGCGACCTGTATATAATACTTTCAACATATAGTGTTGGTGGTGTAGAAAAATTAAAAAAAAAAACAAGTAAGCAAAGGCTATAGTCGTGCGGGGCCGACCATGTGATACCCTACAACACTATAATATGTTCGAAGTCACTTTTGTTCAAATCAATTTTGGAAGATTTCGGTTTTGAAAAAAAAAAAAATGTCCCTGTTCTTAAATTCCGTGTCGATAAGTTTTCAATTGTGGCCTATAGAGCGACTACAAAATTAGAAAAAATATTTTTTTTAGTCAATTTGCACCTCTAAATGTCCATCTTAAGAACAAGAGGCTTTAATTTTGACCCCATGAAAAATTTCATGAGGATCGAACGATATTTGCGACCTGTATATAATACTTTCAACACATAGTGTTGGGGTGTAGAAAAATTTTAAAAAAATTACAATTCAAAATTGTATGTCGAATTGAAAAAACCGCATGACAATAATTAAAAAAATAATGCAAAAAAAATCACTTTTTTATTGGCATATTTTTACTTGATTTTCTTTGAAGTTATCCTTTTCTGGCAAGAGACCATTCCGAAATGATGAGAATTATGAAAATTTGTTCAGCGGTTCTTGACTTATCAGCGATCTAACTAACATTACCTTCTTTGATATATGAGATTGTATATATTTTGCTATATATGCGAAATTTTTGGATATCAATGTAACGGTCAGAAGTGACATTTTCGTGTATTTGTGATTTCGCCAGGATAACAAATATTAGCGGTTTAGTGGAAAATTTCGTATTTTTCACAAAAAAGTTGTAGTCTATTTTACCATCCAAATTTGTACGCTTCTGCCCAATCCTAAACTCTAACTCCACAAAATTCCACGCCGATTGGTCTATAATTATGGCCTGTAGAGCAACTGAAAATTCGAATATTTTTTCTATTTTTGGTCCATTTCAACCCCTAAATATTTTGCGATCATCACCAAAAACAATAGGGTTATATTCTGACCCTAAACCCACCCCCATTTTCAATTTCGTAAGAATAGAACCAAAATTTGCGACCTGTAGCTTGATCTATATATACTTTCCTATGTAGGAAACCAATATTTCGAGGTGTTGCATAATTTTGGCCCAATGAAACTTATAATACCCCCAACACATAATGTTGCTTCTACAAGAAATACCTAACTCGCTATTTCGGATACTGAATATTTTATTTTATTTTCATTTCATTCTTGAAATAGTTTCACAGTCCTGCAAAACTTGCCTTTTGACCGAAACCACGAGGTCATGCAAATCTTCTTAGAATTTGCCCCATTTTTATGCACTATGTTATTTTCAAACAATATTTGAAAATTTAGATTCCTTTATATGTACGAACTCCACATCTATTTAAGGAATCAGGGGTGCGTCCCTGCACAACAAAATTGTGGCCCTTTCACCAGCTAAAGATTATCCGATCCTTAGTTGACAACTGTGGGCCGACTGCAAAATCTGGATAATTTTAAGGTTTTTGGTCCATTTAAAACATGAATATTTTGCAAATATCTTCCAAAATAGATTAAAATATAAGAAGCCTATTCTTTCCCAATCCCGAACTCTAGCAACATGGTAAATTCAGCGTCCATTGATTTATTTTTGCGACCTGTAGAGCAACTGCAAAATCAGAAGATGGGCCAATATTGTCCATTTCGTATCAGACCTAAATAAATATTGCGACAGGCCCGGTTTGTGAGATGTTGAAATGTGCATCAGATACCAGATATTGTCGATCGAAGTATTCAATATTCTTCCAGAAAAAAGCCATTAATGATGGAATTCAAGCACTCCAGCATTTAAATGTGGATAAATCTTTTGTGTCTGGTACCATCGCTCGTTACAGTGATACTGGTAGCGTAGCCCGACGTCAAGGAAATGGACGGAAGAAAACAGCAACACCAGCAGAAATGGTTCAAAAGTAATGACGCGACTTGATCGCAACCCGCGTCGCAGTGCCACAAAAATTAGCTCGTGAGGTGAAAATATTGCCATATTACATTCGGCAAATATTGAAAAATGAGCTCGGGGTGAAACCATTGAAATTCCAAAAAGTACAAGAACTTGCACCACAACAGAAAGAAAATAGTCTCAAAAGAGCTGAAGAGTTAATTCCCTTGGCCGAAAGTGGTGAACTACCGAATTTGGTTTTCTCCGATGAGATGGACAACATTCTTTGTCCAGCAGTTTGTAAACAAACAAAATGATCGTGTTTACTTGCCAAAGAGGTCAACTGAAAATGTGCACCTTCGGTTGGCCACCAGAACTCAAGCGTCGACCATGGTGATGGTGTGTCCCGCCATGACAGCCGATGGTAGCTCTCCGCTCGTATTAATGGACCGTGGCATCAGAATAAATGCCGAATATTATTGCGAAAATATTCTGAAGGATGTATTAAAGCCTTGGGCACGCAGACCTTTGACATTCCAACAGGACTCAACACCATCGCACTCAGCACGCGCCACCCAAGAGTGGTTACAAAATAAATTCCTCGCTTCATTTCCAGCGCACAATGGCCACCAAAATCCCCGGATAGCAATCCGTTTGACTACTGTGTCTGGAGTATTATGGAAAGCAAGGTTGGCACTAAAAAATACCAAAGTGTCGATCACCTCAAAAAATCGCTTCACGGGGATTTTGCCAAAGTACCGCAAAGCTACATTCGGGCAGCGTGTGACGGTTTTATTGGCCGTTTGGAAGCCAAAATTCGTGCCGAAGCTAACCCATTCGAACAAATCTAAACTTATTCTAAAATTTGATGCTATTTCCGACATTGCTTTCATTCAATAAAATTTTAAAATAAAATGTAAAGATTATGGCGTTTGACTTGGTTGCAGTTTTTTTATCTCACCATGCAGCTAGTTCAACTCACCCCGAAGAGAAAGGAAGTTGCATACCGGACAAATATTTCGAGATGTTAAATAATTTTTTGGCCAATCAAACACGTATTGTTGTAGGGTATAAAAAAGTTAAACGTTGCTTTTGATTTTATTGCAGTACAAAACTGACTTTCTCAGAGCCGTTCCTTATTAGAATGACCGAGTATTTAGAACCTTTTGTTTATCGCACCGCTAAACACCTTTCATAATTCCTTTTCTAAATTTCAGTTGATCTATAACCCTTTCAGTTCGAATTTCCAACAACTTATTTCTTCCCTATTTGCCACCAGTGACCCACACGTCATTCCATTTATTCTCCGCATTCCATTACCCCGTAGACACGCAATTTTTGTCGAATTTATAGAAAATCCAATTTATAACTAAAATCTTAATTTCTTTTCCCCATTTTCGCACACCAAAAAATTGTAACAAATTGACTGGCACAACCGAGCAGGTCATTACCGACAAATAATATTAATTGGTTTCATTCAATATTAGATTTCCTGAGTGCAAAAACGAAATTAGTACTCGATTATTTTTTTTTCGCTATTTATAGCGGATGCTTGGCAAAGTAAATGGATGGAGCTCAAGGATTTCCGTTACCAATGCCACGGTAATCCAGAGCGCACCGGTGGGCCAATTTATTCTGAAATGCAAAGTGAAACAACTATCAATTCATTAGTGCAATATTTTGAAATATATTTTCAAAAGTTTACCACGATAGATATGATTTTATAGAATTCACCTCGATACATTAAAATAACCCCGTAATTACTAACATCACTTTAAATTGAAGAAAGTCCTTTCTGCTCTTCACTTAAGAGCTATACGAGTCGAATGTACGTGCCAGTGCATTAAATGAACTTCAGCTTGTTAGAAACTTTCAATGCTTCTTAATCCAAGCACAACGAAGTACGCCAATGCTTATCAACTCAAATGAGTAACACTGAAGCACGTTTTCTGAGAAAGCAAAGTTTTGTTCCCCCGTTGCGTTGAAAAAGTTTAAACTTTTGAATTTCTGACGTCGAAAAATCCCACATCGAATGAAAGTGGTCGAAATGAATATTTAACGTGTGACCACACGCTTGCTCTTCAATTAAAATGTACGAGATATCTTTAAAACCATAGAGAGATGAGCTCAAGTTAGTTTGGATTGATTTTCGTGTTTACAACCATTAGCCAGCAACTTATTATGTGTTGCTATATTTTAGGACGATTGAGGATAGTGAATGCTTTTAATCATTTGTTTCGAAAAATACATAATGTATGATAAAGTTGTGCGGGGCTGACAACAACATCTGTAGAGGAGCATTGGAGTAAAAAAGATTTTATTCATTGTTGGAGAACATTTTCAAATTCATTTGGACTCTTGAGCAAAAATTCTTCTAAATATAAAAGAGATTTGTGATAACTGTATAAACCACAAAAAGTATGACCTCGGGGGTAATGTGCATCCTCGAAAATGATTATCCCCGACACAGGAAATTTTATATGGATCTTCCTATCTCGCCGAACTAAGACGTTCTAGGTATGTTAATTTATAATCACGCTACAGCTTGCAATTATGGTCCGATCCGAACACAATTTGCATGGAGGTTGGTCTATGGTCAGAAAAGGAGCCTATTTCTTAAAGAGATGATCACAAAATATTCAGAAGTTGAAATGGACCAAAAACAAAAAAATGTAAGAAAAAAAAAACACCGCAGGCGCTTTTCAGGTCACATTAGAAAACCAATCGACCCGGAATTTAGCATCAGAAGAGAGTTAAGGACAGTGAAAAAGTCAAGCATTTTGAATGACCATTGGATTACATTTAGAGGCTGAAATGGACCACAACTTTTGTGTGAAATTGTTGTGAATACCTATCTGTAAATGCCCTCGGTCAAAAACCAAAGGTAACATTTTGCAGGCCTGTCCTAAGGGGCTTTCAATGTATTAAAGTGTTGTAGGGTATCACATGGTCGGCCCCGCATAGCTATAGCTTTTACTTACTTCTTATTTCATAAGGTTTAGTAGGTCATTATGAAGGTCATGGGCACAGCTGAGCTTACCTCTAAGATTAAGATATTTTACCATAGTTAGTATATGGGGTATGCATACGCGGGTCGACTTTCGATCAACCGATTAACTGATTTTTGATTTTTTAAAGTCTAAAAGTCAACGGCGACATTCATCGGTTAGTTTACATAATCGATCGCTAGTTTAGATAATCGATTTTCATACCCTCCACCATAGTATGGAGGGTATATTAAGTCTGCCATTCCGTTTGTAACACCTCGAAATACACATTTTAGACCCCACAAACTATATATATCCTTGATCAGCATAAAATTCTATGTCGATTTAGCGATGTCCGTCCGTCTATCCGTCTGTCCGTCTGTGGAAATAACTCTAGCTTCCGAACGAATTAAAGTAGATTGATAAAATTTTGCTCAATTGTATGTTATGTCTGCAGAATTTTTGGTATTGAAAATGGGCCATGTAGGTCTACGTTTTGGTATAGCCCCCATATAACTGTTCCTTCCGATATTCGGTATTTTGATGATTTTAGCGAATTTCTTCACCGGAATAGTTTCAAATTTGGTATTTAAAGTTCATAATGGATACTACAGCCTAAGACAGAAAATTGTCTGTACAGGTTCATGTCTTCGTATAGCCCCCATATAACGGTACCTCCCGATATTCGGTATTTTGATTTTATCGACATTATAACCGATTTTTTTTAAGTTTCGCATTTGAATATTGTAAAGGCTTATGATAAATGTTTATTTCGTCGTATAGACCCTATTATAATACCTACATTCGATATTTTTAAGTTTTTAACATAAGTTTTAACGGATTTTATTGTTTTTGAGAATTGCCAAATTTGTTCCAAATGGTGGAGGGTATTCAACAGATTTTTTACTTGATAGATCGTAGATTGCATAAGTCTACGGGGGTATTTTTTATTTGATGTTGATGTATATGTCGGTTAACTCCTTCTTGTACCTTCCTCACAAAATATAAAAATTGTGATCAACAATCCAACGAAATTGGAATTATGTATATCGGTCCACTTTTTATGATACTTAAGCGACAAAATTTCAACATTTTCCAAAAAACAACATTTCTAATATACGTCGGTCGGAAGCTAAAATCTATGTAGAATTTTACGCCTAGAAATATAATTATTTGTCTCGGCAAGATATGAAAATCGATTGGTCTGGGACCACAATATTGAGGGATGTATTTTGATTTTTAAGGCTGTTCTTATTGGACTATAAGGTCTTTAATGATCAATGAAAAAAAATAAATAATTACTCATTTAATGTTTTACCTCACGTTTCGTTGGGACTTTCCAACTTCTTTAGGGATAATTTTATTAATATGGCAACGATATTTTTATTTGAAAAAAAAAAAATGTTCACCCATTACAAAACAAAAACCAGTAAAGAAATTCTTAAAGTCGGGCGGGGCCGACTTTATGATACCCTACATACTTTGCTAATTTAGTAGAATTCCGCATAACAATTAAAAGTTTTTATGGGAGAATTCAATCATACACGCTATGATTATAATAATAATTTAAAGTTCAAAAGACTAAATATGCCGAATCATTCGTATCTTTTAAATTCGGACTTGTATTGCCCATTTAGTGCACAATTAATTTTAAATCGGATAAAAATATATATGGGAGCTATATCCAAATCGGAACTAATCTCGATAAAATTTGGCAAAGATATTTCTGAGCTGTATTTGATATATTTCCCTGAATATCGTTGTTACGGAGTGCATATTACGGCTGTGGGTAACAAATGTAACAAATCGGATGAACAGTATATATGGAAGCTATAGCTATATCTGAACCGACCTTCACCAAATTTGACATGCCACCTTCTAGACTCAATTCGGTCGTAAGTGCCAAATTCCATCCCATTTGGGCACATATTAGTCGTTTGGTGCACAATCAAAGGTAAATCGGACGAAGTTATATATGGGAGCTATATCCAAATCTGAACCGATCTCGAGAAAATTTAGCAAATGTATTTCTGGATAAATATAACAAATCGGATGAACAATATATATGGGAGCTATAACTATATCTGAACCGATTTCGATAAAATTTGGCATACTTATTTTCAGGCCTAATTCGGTTGTATGTGCAAAATTCCATACCAATCGGACTGATATTACACGTTTGGTGCACAATAAAAGGCAAATCGGACGAAGATATATATGGGAGCTACATCTAAATTTTTACCGATTATCTCCAATTTCAATAGGTTTCGTCCTTGGGCCAAACAAATGATATGTGCAAAATTTCATCTCAATCGGATAATAAATGCGACCTGCATTTTGTTCACAAGAATACATGGACAGTCGGACGGACGGACGGACGGACAGACGGACTGACATGCATAAATCAACTCAGAAAGTGATTCTATGGAGATCCTCAAAAGAAACTATGGGTCTATCTCGCTTCCTTCTTCATGTTACAAACAAATGTACAAAGACATAATACCCTTACCACTATGTGGTGTAGGGTATAATCAGCAAAATATTGAAAAAAAATTTTAAGCTTAAACTTTTAACAAAGTTTGACCAATTAATTTGTTAAACCCTACCCTATGGTACAGGGTATTATGTTTTTGTGCAGTTTTTTGTAATATGCAGAAGGAAACGCGATATATCCTCAGTTCCTTTTGATTATCTGTGCTGGCGATGATCTGACAGGTCGAAATTATTAAATTTAAAATTTCCACAAACCATTTATTCGGCCCAATATCAAACTCTGTTGAAATTGGGGGTAATGGAATATATATCTTCGCCCGAGTATAATATTAACCCAAATTGGATGCCAGATACGACCGAATTTAGCCTAGAAGTATGGGTCAAATTTGGTGTCTCCCACAGCAGTTATACGATTATGTACTCCATAACAATCGATATCGATTTATACGAGGTATAAATTACAGCTCAGAATTATCTGAGCTAGATACCAAATTATATATTTTTATCAAGACTTGCACTGATGCAGTCCATCATTCAACTTGATCTTACTGAAGACAAGCAAATATGAGTTATGTGCAGACTCGTCTGTCATAATGTTTTTATAATTTTTAGCTGACGGAGAATAAATACTTTGTTTCATGAATAAATTAACAATACTTAAACTTTTTATTATATGGTGGACGAACATACTTATTTGATCGCTCGAATATTCTCCTAGTATTTTTGTTCACTGTACGGAAATTTCCCTTAAAGCACATTCGATATCCGGTTTGCTTTCAGTTTCAAGCATCATTTGCATTTGATATTATCCGATTGACTATAGCAAACTTCAAAACCATTTTATTATTCACTGCATTTCCTTCTTTTGTGAAAGAGATGAATCCATCTTGAAGTGTTTTCCATAAGTCAAAAATGGAAATATGAAATACTTTTCACTCTAATAGCAATGTCGCTTTTTCGAATTATCCTTTACGGCGAAATAGTTCAAAAGTTAAGTAGATAACTTTACTTCTTGTCAACTGTCAACTTGAGTATATTATTATACTTTACGCCTGAATAGATTTATGTTCTTAGAAATGGATATATGAAAAATCATTTTTGTCATGAAATTTTCTGTTTTGATGTTTTTTTTTTTTTTCTTTGCACATTTGAAAATATTTGGAAAGAAAAGAGACACAGGGTTAAGGATACGTTTCGCCACGCAAAAGTAATAGTTATGCTGCACAAAAAAGGTGGTCCTACACTACCACTATTTAATCGTACCCCCTATTTTAGATATTTTTATGTTATTCTACACTTTTCTCAAAGGAATTTTAAGTTTTTACTTTATTTACAAATATTTTTTATTTATTTATTTTTTGTTTAATTTATTATTATTTTTTATTGTGGAAACATTTCTAAATACATATATTCTGTATAAACTTCTAACAAAGTTAATTATCCGTAGTAGTTTTTGTTCGCGTTGATTTCTTAATGAGCTGTAGCTAATGAACTAACTAATTTTGTCTGATTGACGAATTTGAAGAAAAGTTGTGAACGTATTTTTTTTTTCATTTTAAACTAATGAAACGTGTATTAAGTTGATAATCGATGTAAGTTCACTCTGCTGGATGATGGCAGCAATTACGTTAAAAGTTCTTAATAAGTAATACAACTTTTCCACATCATGTGATTGATGTAAAAGCATTTCGAGAGCACTCATTAAACTTTAAGTCAAGATGGTGAAAGGCTGTTTAAAGCAATGAAAAAAATCTGCAGTGCAATATTTCGGATCATATCAGGAGAAAATCGAAATAGTGATATTTTAATTTAATATATATTTTGCGGAAAATATTATAATACCTCTAAATGAAGATCTACAGTGCAACGTGTTTTTTTCGTCGGCCGAGGTAAGCTCAGCTCTACCCCGGGTCTGCATAAGGATCCACTTAACCTTATGAAATAAAAAGAGCTGATTTCTCTCTTTCCTGTGGGTAAAAATCGGGGACTTTATTGATTTAAATTACAATCTACTCGGGTTGAAATACGATAAGATAAATATGGGATATAGGATAGCGAACGGACTTAAGAGATGTTTGGGAATTCATAAAAGTGTCTTTCAATTGATTATAGGGAATTCGAAGGTTTACGATGCCTGGTAGGCAAGAAGGTGAACGACTCGTGGACAATTTGGAGGTGGTCGGGTACTCGTGGATGACCGTCAGATTTTGATTTTTAAGGAAGATCGGGAACTACGATGTTGCGTTCGAGCGAAGCGGGAAGTTAACCATTTGAAGGCAATCGGGAACTTGTAGTCGACGGTTTGACTGTTGTTAGGAATTACGATTTTTGTATTGGGGTGACGCGGGATGTTGACGATTTGAACATAATCGGGAACCTGCGGTCGACGGCTTGTTTGTTATTAGGAATATTAAGGAAGCATATTCGGGTGATTCTGACGTTCGGGAATGTTGACGATTTGAAGGTAATCAG
The DNA here is from genome assembly GCF_030504385.1 of Musca domestica. Taxonomy (NCBI): domain Eukaryota; kingdom Metazoa; phylum Arthropoda; class Insecta; order Diptera; family Muscidae; genus Musca; species Musca domestica. The sequence goes on along the minus strand of NW_026712238.1, from coordinate 9,322,991 downwards.
GAACTTATGGTCGTCGGCTGTCGACGGATTGAATGTAATCGGGAATTACAAGGTAGTCATGTTGACGTTCGGGAATCCGGAACTTGTGGTCGTCGATTGTCGACGGTTGAACTGTTGTCAGGAATTACGTTGTTTGTATTCGAGTGATGCGGGATATTGACAATTTGATGATAACCGGAAACCTGTGGTCGTCGGTTTGACTGTTATCAGGAATTACAACGTTTGTGTTCGGCTGATTCTGGATTTCGGTAATGTTGACGATGAAGGGAACTTATGGTCGTCGGGTGTCAACGGATTGAATGAAATCGGGAATTACGAGGTAGTGATGTTGACGATTGGAACATATTCGGGTGATGCGGGATGTTGACGATTTGAAAATAATCGGGAACCTGTGGTCGTCGGTTGTCAGCGGTTCGATTGTTATCAGGAATTACGACGTTTGTGTTCTGGAGATTATGGCGTTCGGTAATGTGGGGCATTTATGATCGTCTGGTGTAATTTTGAATTTATGCTCGTCGGGTGTCGATGGATTGAATGTAATCGGTAGAGATGTAGACGTTCCAGATGTTGACGATTTGAAGGTAATCGGAAACATGTGGTCCCCGGTTGTCGGCGAGCTCGGTCACGTCTGCGTTAGAGATGTTGTTGATGTTGAATTAATCGGGAACTTTATCGGGCGAACGGGCGGTGGACAATCGATGTTTGCGATGTAGGTGGTTGGAATGTTGATGTGCAGGTATTCGGAGGCGGATAGGAGACTTGCGGTACAAACATTAGCAATTCACTGAGGAAAAACTCCGGAGCAGCTGCCCAGGTCTTCGTAGATGGATTGAGATTCGTCCAGGTATGACAGCTTACTGAGTGCAGGTTCGATGTCTAGGTCTTTGTAGATGGAGAGGGAATCGTTCGGGTTGACGATAGATTCGGGTTTTAGCTACTCGGGACGTCTGCAATTGCTAGGTAAAAATTCTAGGTACGATTTATAAATACCTCAACTCCCCCACCAAAGTCTGAGCCGAAGCTCCTGCGGAACAGCGAGCTAAAACTCCTGGGGAAGAGCGAGCCAAAACTCCTGCGGGACAGCTAGCCAAATCTCCTGCGGAACAGCGAGCCGTGGCTCCTGCGAAACAGCGAGCCGAAACTCCTGCGGAAGTGCGAGCCGAAACTCTTGCGGGACAGCTAACCGTAACTCCTGCGGAAGAGCGAGTCGAAACTCTTACGGGACAGCTAGCCGAAACTTCTGCGGAAGAGCGAGTCGAACCTTTTGCGGGACAGCTAGCCGAAACTCCTGCCGAACAGCGAGGCGAAACTCCCGCGAAACAGAAAGACCAAGGTTCTGTGTAGATGAATTACAAGGTACTCAAATTAGTGAGTGCCAGCCTTGAAAAAAGTATTCCCAGCTAACGCTTTTGTTAGTTGGAGGACCGCAAATGATTCAGGAAACAAAAGTTACGCTATTGCAAGGCCCCTGCAGTAACAAGCCTGTCTCACGGTATCGCAAACCGAACGCTATATGTGACCGGCCCTATCAATTCAATAAGAATTATTCGCCTTATTACGCGCCCAACGAATACTGTGGTTATTGGTTGGTGCTGTAATCGTCGTACGTTTTTGGGGTCTTGCTATGACCGTTGTTGTTATTGTTACTATTGATACATTGGGTGCGGTTGTATGTTATGACTAATGTATGTGAAGAAATCATCACATTCAATCAGGACCATAAATACTAGATGGACCGGATCGCTTCACTGACCCAACATATGGTGCCAGGAAAATAAGCTCGAAATTGTAAATTGTATCAGTTTCAAGGGGATATTAATTACCACTATGTTTATCACACATCACTCTTCTGTTAAATTTGAAAACCCTAAATATTTGTATCATTCTCATCCGACGAAAAGATCTCATATAAAATCATATTTAAATACAATACATACGTATACAAAGACGCACATAGGCTCACATCGATGTATGTGTGTAGATGAATTACTCGCAAGCATCCCCCTCAAAATTTCCTAACAGTCTTAGCAATAATGATGGCAATGTAATCCGATGCCCCGAAACCAAAAATGTGCAATATTTCAATAGCCTTGCATTTAACTACCGGAATCCATCTAAACTGAGAATGGCATCCGTTTCGCTGCCCGAAATATACGATCTCAAATCCAAAACTTTCGCAGAAACTCGTCTTTGGCATTCACTGGCCATAATGTGATTTAACAATGACTTCAATCAAATCATGGCATTATAGTCATGGGCATCATTTGCGTCTAAGCATATAATGAATGCGTGCATACGTACGTTCATATTACGCTCGCTTCGTTGTTGTCATGAAACTAATGGCCAATTGTAGTCTTTTGTTACTCTGGTAGCAACAGCTCAATGTTAGGATGTTTAAAAATCCCTTTGTTTCTCCGCGACGTCCACATTTACTATTCTTCTAAGGTCCGCTGAAATAGAAATCTTTGAAATTATCCTCCGGGGCTAATATTGTGCAGATAATTGTGCCTTCCACATATCGACAATGTATGTCACTGCTGTGAGAATTTAATGCTGATACCATAACATACTGAAAATTACATAATAGATTAAAGTAAATAAACGTTAAATGTGGCCTGGCCAAACTTTCAATTTCAAATAAATTAATCTAAACTAAAACGTGTTCCACTTTACACTCCAAATTCAATTGAGATCGGTTGGAGAATTCAGTTAGAGTTTTCAAAAACACAATAAAGTGCGTAGAACGGTTATATAATTTTCCACGGTTATCTATTGCTATATTAAAATACAACATTTGAAATTGTCCGTAGAAAAAATGTAAATAGTGGATATCGGCGCGTACTGCTGTATGAAAACATGTCCATATATATAAAATGTTCTGCAACCTGAGATAGAACTCATTGCGAACTACAAACACCAAATTTTAGACAGATCCGATAGTAAATGTGGCTTAAATGTTAAAAAAACAAGCGGACATCCTTAAATCGACTTAGAAATTTATGCTGATAACCTTTGGGATGAAAATGGGTAAAAACTGAATGACACATTTAATATACTTTACTTTCCTTTTGTTGCATTTGTAAGAGCTCAGTCCATTTCATAACTGAAATGTGTTGTATGGTATTATATGATCGGCTCCTGCCGCTTACTTACTTGTTTAAAATAAAACAAGTGAAAAAGCTGTAAGTTCGGCCAGGCCGAACTTTGACTACCCTCCAACATTTGGAACGAATTTGACAAGTATCAATTACGGACTAAAAATACCAAATTTGAAAAAAATCCGGTGAATAGATTCGCCAAAATTATCAAAATACCGAATATCGGAAGGTACCGTTATGTAGGGGCTATACGAAGACGTGGAGCTGCACAGACAATTTTCTGTCTAAGGCTGCAGCATCCATTACGAACATCAAATACCAAATTTGAAACAATTCCGGTGTATATATTTCCTAAAATCATAAAAATACCGAATATCGGGAGGTACCATTATATGGGGGCTATACGGGGGCTGTCTTAGACTGTAGTATCCATTACGAACTTCAAATACCAAATTTGAAACAATTCTGGTGAAAAATGTCCATAAAATAATTAAAATACAGAATATCGGGAGGTACCGTTACATGGGGGCTTTACGAAGACGTGGACCTGCACAGACAATTTTCTGTCTTAGGCTGTAGTATCCCTTTGGAACTTCAAATACACAAATTTTAAACAATTCCGGTAAATAATATGGCTAAAATCATCAAAATACTGAATATCGGGGGGTACCGTTATATGGGGGCTATAAGAGGACGTGGACGTACATGGCCCATTTTCAATACCAAAAGTCCTGCAGACATAATACACATTTGAGTAACATTTTATCAACCCACTTCCATTCGGTCGGAAGCTAGAGTGATTTCCACAGACGGATATACGGACGGACAGTGATAAATCGACATAGAATTTTATGCTGATCAAGAATATATACTCTGTGGGGTCTAAAATGTATATTTCGAGGATTGACAAACTTAATATACCCTCCATACTATGGTGCAGGGTATAAAAAAAACGTTGAATTATTTTGCATTTTAAGAGAGTCATAATTATTGAAGATTTTCACCATGTGAAGCAGAGGTAACTGAATAAGTTAACAGATATTTCCCACATTCACACTAGATATTGTATTAGTGGATAAATAAATATGTGCTAAGTTTGAAATGGAAATTCATAATTTTGGCCCTCTCTGGGGTAGGTATCAGAAGGGGTGGGCCAACGTATATTATCTTCACATAAGATCTTCTGTTGTAATATTGGGCATTTTATGCGGGTCAAGGAAATTAAAAATGCTGAACCTTTGTGGGAGAGCAACCGGGAGGAGTTGTAAGATATTGTCCTTTCTCGCGATTGACCCTTTAAAAATGTTAAAACGTTGCAAGCTGGGACCAAATTTGATGATTAGTTCTCTTTTTGTAAGGTAAACAATTTTCTTCACTTTCGTAGGTAACACCCGATTTCGTCCAAACTTGGAACATCGTAACTTTTTTTCAAATTTAGATCGAATTCGGGAATGGGCAATACTCCCACTTTTGGTACTTCCCTCACTACAAATGAGAATGTTTCGAAAAATCAAATTTATAGATTTGACTAAGTCCAAGTGAAATTCCAAAAGTGCAAGAACTTACACCGCAACAGAAAAAAACAAGTAAGCAAAGGCCATATTCGTTCGGGGCCGACCATGTGATACCTTAAAACACTATCATATGTTCGAAGTCCCCTTACATCCAAATCCATTTTGGAAGATTTCGTTTTTGAAATAATGTCAAAGAGCCCCGCCCAGAGGTTTCCGTTAGTTTTTTGGTCCGGAGAATTTGGCAAAATGTAATCCAATGGTCATCATGTAATCCAATGGTCATCCAAAATGCTAGACTTCTTCCCTGTCCTTAACTCTCTTCCGATGCGAAATTCCGTGTCGATTAGTTTCAATTGTGGCTCTATAGAGCGACTACAAAATAAGAAAAAAAATAATTTTTTTAGTCCATTTGCACCTCTAAATGTACATCTTAAGAACAATAGGCTTTAATTCAGACCCTACCCTTACACCCACGCCAAATTTCGTGAGGATCGGACGATAATTGCGACATGCATATAATATCCTCAAAACGTAGTGTTGAAGGGTGTAAACATTTAGAAAATTTACAATCCAAAATTGTAAGTCAAATTGAATAAATCGCATGCGACAAAAAATATGACAAGAATTGAAAAAGTGGAACAAAAAATATTCACTTTTTTTTGTCTGGTTTTCTGGCAAGAGGCCATTCCGAATTGATGGGAATTGTGAAAATCGGCCCAGTGGTTCTTGATTTATAAGCAGAAAAAACAAAATCAATATTATAAACATATATATTGTACCTGGACGCAGGGTACAAACACATTCTTTCTACTTATTTATGTTAAAATATTTCAATTATTTTTCTGTGTATCTCTGTGCTATGTCGTTATCCTTTATTCGCCCCCAAAAATCTGAACATGCATTGTTTTATATAGGAGATGTACGTTTGCATTGCCACCACTAATAACGTTTTATATATAATGCATTATTCAACATCCATTTGTGTATGCTGCACACCTGTCCACATCCTCTTATGCAGGTAAACTTATGATCCACATGGATTGCCAAAAATACATATCGTAGCCATCCAAATGTGTATCGCGAACAATTCAAAAATAAGACACGTATTTATTGGCAGGAATGCGAAAAATGTTAACGCATAATTTTGCTTTCCCAATTCATGCATAGAAGAATAATGGCGTTATCTCTATCATGCTTGTTCGATTGAAGAATGCGAGCGGAACATGTACGAACACATGCAATTGTTGAAGGATGTGATTGTAGTTATGGCCACATCAAGGAAGTGCGAAATATGAATGAAATTGTTCAATATTTTCGGAACGGTGATTAGAAGATCTTTTGAAGGTGTCACAGTGAAGTTTTATGTGTACATGTATTTGCATAAATATGCAAGGTGAGATAAAAAAACTGCAACAAAGTCAAACGCCATAATTTGTAATTTAATGTTCAAGTTGCCTCAAATAAAGATGTTCATATGCCGACTTATTTCGTGGGAAAAATCTAATTTTAAACCTAAAGCAATTGGTGACTTCAATCTCACCTGCATTAATTTATCTTTTGATACCTTCTTTCATATCAACTATTATCTCTTCCAACTACGCCATCTTTAACGCCACAAAATATATATTGTTCTAATTAAAGCTGTACATAGGTCTACGCGCATCGCAAGACACCATTGCACTCCATTAGGTAATTGTTAACACTTTATTAAACAAAATCATTAAATTATGTTGTCGCAAGGTAATAACAATTTTATTTGGCACGTACATAGTTAACTTAAAGGTGTGTCTATTAAACAAAGCTACATTACACTCACACACATACACACATGTAGGTGTGTGGGTATTGTGTTCAAGCATTTAATACATCCTTTTAAATACCCGCATATTTATTTGACTACCTACACATTATGAATTGTAATGTTGAGGCAACAAAGGTGTAGAATTATTGAAATACATTTTTTTTTAAATTAGCACAACGAAATTAGGAACGACGAACGGAGGGTCTGTCTCTTATGAGCTTCATATTTATACCCTACAACACTATGTGTTGGGGGTATTATAAGTTTGATTGGGCCAGAATTTATGTAACACCTCGAAATATTGGTTTCCCATATAGGAAAGTATACATGGATCTTCCTAGCTCGCCGAGCTGAGTCGATCTAGCTATGTATGTCCGTCCGTCCGTCTGTCCGTCTGTCCATGTTAATTTGTAATCACGCTACAGGTCGCAATTATGGCCCGATCCTAACGAAATTTTGCACGAAGGTGGGGTTAGGGTCAGAATAGAACCCTATTTCTTTTCGAGATGATCGCCAAATGTTTAGGGGTTGAAATGGACCAAATACTGAAAAATTGTCTGATTTTGCAGTAGCTATACAGGTCGCAATTATAGACCAATCGACGGAATTTCGCATGTAGCTAGAGTTTAGGGCGGGAAAGAAGCCTGCCAATTTGGGTGGTCATCGGATAATATTTAGCGGGTAAAATAGACCATATCTTTTGTGTTGAAAAAATTCAATATTTTTCATTAAACCGCGAATATTTTAAATCCCGGCGAAATCACGAAGCCATGACAAGGTTACTTCTGACCTTTACATTGATGTTAACATCCAACAAATCGGATATATAGCAAAATATGTGCGATATATATGTCTATCAAAGAAGATATGCTTGAAAGATCTCTTATATGTCGAGAACGGCTGAACTGATTTCGACGGTTCTCATTAATTCAGAATGGCCTCTTAATAGGAAAGAAAAAACGTCTAAAAAATCGCATAAAAATATCTCTCTAAAGATGAAAATATTGGTTTTGTAACATTTTCTCATATTTTTTCAATTTTGTCATATTTTTGGCATATTTTCATTTTGAATTAAACATTTGGTAATATTTCTACAGCTAACAAAACTAAGTAGTTAGGATATCAGGATATCATATACAGATCGCATGAATGGCCCGATCCTTACGAAATTTTGCATGGGGATAAGATGACGGTCAGAATAGAAGCCTACTCTTTTTGGAGATGATCGCCATATATTTACGGGGTTGAAATGGACCAAAACACTGCAAAATTGTCTGCAGGTCGCAATTATCGCCTGAGCCTCACGCACATTTGAATGGGGGTTACCGCACATTGCAAAAGACAAGCAGTTTCAGATGGCCATCCAAAAATATTCAATGTGTGAAATAGTTTTCCAACTTTTGTAGACTAAATACGAAAATGTCCATTCCAGTGACTTTTTGGAGAATTCACAAATACAGGAAAGACACACTTCTGACTATTTCGTTGAAGAATATAGTCAAATGTCTGTATCTCATATAGATGCGTTTCAGTCAAAAACAAATAATAAATCTTAATCTTTTGCCACTTCTGAGAGGTTATAGGTCTTTGGGAAATATTGGTTCCAGATCTAGGAAGACCAAGACGTGCAACATCTTCCAATAAATTGGAAATGAGCAAATTAGTTTAAGTTGCTTTTATTCGAAAATTAGAGAACGAAACCTGATGGTTTTCTTTTATTATTTGTCACAATATCTTGTGGAACTCTTTCGAGTATTTCGCCTATATAAACTGTATTGTTTATTATAGTGTTGTAGGGTATTCAACGGTCGGCCCCGCTCGGCTGTAGCCTTTGCTTACTTGTTTTATCATGAAGCTTTAAAGAACATGTTTGAAGTTTATCAACTTTACTTCGACAATCGCACCTTGGAGCTACATATGATATTTACACACATCTCTCCAGCCAACGTTGTCAATTTTAACACGACAAAGCTGCTTACATAATTTTACTAATTTAATCAACATACTTCAAAAGTTTGAGGCTCAGCACCGTGGAAATTAAACGTTTTTTAAACGTTTTTTTATGTTGCAATTATTATGTTCTCGAATAAATATGTAAATATATAATTATGTGTTTCAGAAAACATTAGGACAAATTTAAAGTTTGCCACCAAATATAGGGAGGTACCGTTGTATAGGGGCTATACGAAGACCTGCGAACTTTGAACTTTGAAACAATTCCGGTGAATAATGGCGCTAAAATCATCAAAGTACCGAATATTGGGAGGTACCGTTATAAGGGGGCTAAACGAAGACGTGGACCTGCATACAAAAATTTTTGTCGTAGGCTGTAGTATCCATTACGAACTTCAAATACCAAATTTGAAACGATTCCGGCTAATAATGTCGCTAAAATCATCAAAATACCGAATATGGGGAGGAACCGTTGTATGGGGGCTATACGAAGACGTGGACCTGCACATATAATTTTCTCTTTTAGGCTGTAGTATCCATTTCGGAATTCAAAATTTCGGAAATTCAGGTGAATAATGTCGCTAAATTCATCAAAATACCGAATAGCGTGATTACAACAGACAGACGGACATCGCTAAATCGATTTAGAATTTTACGCTGATCAAGAATATATACACTCTGTTAGGTCTGACATGAGTATTTCGAGGAGTTACAAACGGAATGACAAAGTTAATATACCCTCCATAGCATGGTGGAGGGTATAAAAATATGTACGAGTTTTACTTATCCCAAATATAGAGGAGTTGGTCGAAATGCCGATCTTCGCACTAGTCTCAAATTGTTCCAAAAGTTCGTGTTAGGCCTTTTTAGAACTCAAAATGCACAATTTTCTCAGTTAGACAATTTTGTTTTTCAATAAAAACTTCATAAATCGGACGAAATTTTCAGACTTTCAAGGTTTTATATATTTTTCAAGTTTTTCTTTCGGAAGAATAATGAAAATTTTATATTCTTCAGTTTTGAAGTTTACCGAGGAGGATATTAGTAACATTATTGCATAATGAACCCGCATCTAATTTTTCAGTCCAAAACTATTTCACCAACAGTGACCTCAATATCGAATTTCAGAATTTTAGCTATATACAGGGTTGCCCATATTCGACGGACCTTTGGGCCCTTTGGGCCCATTCCAATCGACGAGGCTTGTCCGCAGGCAACATTCTTTGCGTCAATTGAATTTTGTACGGGAACAAATGCAAATCAATGCGAATAATCCGTTGTAAAGTGGACCGAGCCATGCCCAACTGCTGAGAACGGCGTTTTTGGGATGTTCTTGGGGACCTCTCAACACTGGCTCGTACGGCAGCGATATTCTCGGCCGATCGCCTTGGTCGACTTTTATATGGCCTCTTCGGATTAGAAAGAGCCTTACCAGTCGAAAATTTTTCGTATAAACGCTTAATGGTGTTCTTAGAAGGCGCACTTCTCAAATTTTTTAATGTTTTAAAAGCACGTTGAGTTTTCACAATTGACTTCTTCTGTTGAATGTAAATTTCAACTATTTCAGAGCGCTCGCGTGGCGTGTATTGCTTCATGGTAAAAATCTGCTTGAACTGACGCTTCAAACGCGGTATGTCATTAAGAGATGTGACATCTCTGTCAAAAGTTATGGCGTTGCCAGATGGGTCCGTCGAATATGGGTAACCCTGTACGTTCACTCATTACCAAATTTAGTAACATTAAGTACGCGCCTGCAAAACAATATACGTCTTTCACCCTAGACACTAACTTTCAGAATTTTATATACATATATCCCTTCAACCAAGACCAAATTTAATATTGTCTAGTGCTTTTCGAAAAATTATAGTACACAATTTCGAAACTACCTCCATATCTCAATTCCAAAAAAGAACGAAGACCTCAATGCCAAATTTGAGGATTCCAGCCCTATCTCTTATTCCAATACCAAAATTTGTACCATTTAGTTCTTTTCGTACATTTCCGAAACCATCTCCATATGTCAACACATGAATAGAGACCATAAGATAATACTATTTAGTACCTACAGTAAATGATGTTTTGTAAGAGTATTCAGCATAAACTGACAAAAAGCACGGCTTTAACCTTTTAACGTGTTCTTAATATGTATAATTTCCTGGCGTTTAGTGGTATTTAGACGTTTGAGATCTTCTATGTGGTATAATAAAATTTAATGACAAATAAATTTAAAGAAATTTTAAATTGCTACGATTCCGGATTGTGAACAAAAATATTGTACACAACCTACCATTCAAATCCATATGCATTTCGGACTCCAACATTATTTTATTTTTATACCCTACAACACTATGTGTTGGGGGTATTGTAAGTTTGATTGGGCCAGAAATGATGTAACATAGGAAAGTATATATGGATCTTCCTATCTCACCGAGCTGAGTTGATATAGCTATGTATGTCCGTCCGTCCGTCTGCCCATGTTCATTTGTAATCATTCTACAGGTCGCAATTATGGCCGGTTAATATTAAATCAAAATGAAGATGGGGATAGGGTCAGAATATAACCCTATTGCTTTTGGAAATGATCGCATACTATTTAGGGGTTCTAATTAACCAAAAACATACACACACAATTGAAGCCAATCGACACGCCTGAGAAGGGAGTTGAGGGCATTGAAGAATTCTAGCATTTTGGATGAACATTGGATTATATTTACCTGTAAAATGGACCACAACAACTAAAAGCACGAGGGAGTGCTAGAATATTGGTCAAATGTCAATATCCGCTGTTGTCAATATCTTAAAGCAAACTATCTCCGTCAGTAAATGCAAATAAATTTATTCAACTAAATTCAAAGAGCCTCTTAATTTTCTTGATACCATTTCAGATAAATTGAAACAATTTGTATTATTAAAATGAAAAACACCCAAGCTAAATCAATTGGATTTTTGTAAACTATTTTAAAATATTTTTTTAGAACATAAATCATAAATGCCCCACAGTCTTGTTTGCTGTTTCGGATAGTATTGATATCTCAAAATGCAAATGCAATTCAAATCGTTGGGCATGCCTTTGAAAGATTTATATGCCAATTGTATGTTTTATTTATATATGCTAGGAAAAATGTTTATAGAATTTTAAGAAAATTATTTGAATTGCAAACCTGGTTATGTTCGTTGAGATTTGAAATACTAACAGTTGTGGTGAATTGCTAAAGAGAACTAACATGTTCGATGGGGGGGGGGGGGGGGGGGCAAACATATGATGGCGCCTCTCTGAAGGCTCAGCTTAAATATATGAGGAGATAATTTATTATAGTGTTTTGAACTGTAATTGGTATGTAGCTTTACTGTAAGTCATTGACATTAATTATCTAGTCTATCATATCGTATGAGCACTTTAAATAATAAGTATACGCTAACTCGTCCAAAAAAATAGCATTTGGTCTCACTCTGTGAAATGGCTTCAAATAGTCAATGAATTCTATTTATCTACGCATTGTTTATTTTCTCATCTACCTCCTTTTATTACAAATGAATTCTGCTCTAGCCTCATATTCAAAATACGAATATATTCATTTGTCTGTAACCTTGACCATTCCAAAAATTCCTTTGTAAAACTCTATTTCCGTTCATAAATCAAAATATCTCGACTATAAATAAAAAATGAACGAATGACCTTTCTCAGACAATTTAGATAAAAGTTTTTGACATTTAACCAAATACATCCAAATATACATAAATAAAAATCAGCAATTTCATATCATGTTATGTAGTCTATTTGTATACAAATTAAAAAACAAAACGAAAATAGGGGAACTGGGATGCTACAGCAAACGAAAGACAACAATGACACAGCATGCTTATTGTTTACAACAAAATGTCATTCGAAGACCACATTTCAAATGCCAAAAAAAAAAACTAGTATTGACCAAATAACAACTACCCCTTTTTAGGGAACGTTTGTATTTGTGGTTTGTCAAACAGAAATAAAATACATAAATCATAAATTGCTAGTATCGAAAACAAAACAACGAGGAACAGCAGATACACACACACACATTGTTATTTTCGAACCAATTTCCAAAAATACTTATCCGCATGTCAGAATTCAAGAACCACAATAAATAATGAGATTTTTCCATAAACGAAGGAATTGTCCCTTGTAAAGAGAGGGAGACATTTTCTAATTCTATGGGATTAGTTGGGATTCCACTAGGAATTTATTTAAATAAAATTTGATTTTCAATAAAAATCATTTTTCATGTGCAAAGAGAGAACAAACTTTGGTCTGTGACAGTCAAATAGGAAAAACAGTAGTTGGGAAAATGTAAATTTTCGAAGAGGCAGAAATATTCTCTCTAACTTTGCAAGGATTGATAGAGTCGTATGTAAACAACAAAGTAAGCCATATCGGAAAATATTAAACCACAGAAAGTTATATTTATTCTCTATAGAATAAAAGACGTGTTTGACTCCATTGGAGCAGTAGAGTTTCCAGGCATTTTGAAGGATTTTCAATGAAAGAATTATTACATACATTACTCACCAATTAACTTTAAGCAGTACCGTTTAAAGAAAATTAGCTCGCGGAACCTATCCCAATAACTTTGTGCTTTGCTCGCTCACCTTAAACGACAACTCCTAACTCGTAGACAACACACCGCACGTCGTCGTACCCCGCTTGTAGTCCGTAAATTGTTTAAAGTCTTTTGTGGGATAAAAAATTATATGGGTTGGTATTAGGTCTCTTACAACGGTACTACCCGATTTTAGTTGGTTAGGTTTTGGATTTAACTACAGTTTGGTATTTGGCTTTTTTTTTGAGTTCCCGATTTGGGATATTTTGAAGGTTTTAACCAGAACTTCCATTGGATGTAGTTACTTTTTATACCCTCCACAATACATTGTATTGAGGGTATATTAAGTTCTTTATTCCGTTTGTAACTCATCGAAATAATCACTTAAGACCTAACAAAGTATATATATTCTTGATCAGCGTAAAATTCTAACCGTCCGTCTGTGGTAATCACGCTAGAGTCAAAACGAATTAAGATAGGAAGCTAACATTCTGCACAGTTCAGTCTTTTGTCTGTAGTCATGGGCTATATCGGTCCTCGGTCATCGGTAATCTGATAATTTTAGTCACATTTTTCCATGCAAATGTCTGAAAATCAACAAAAGGAGTTCCTTCTGAATACCATACCCTCTGATACCTTAACCCCGATATTCAGTATTTTGATGATTGCAACAAAATCTTTCAATGGAAATGTCTGAAAATCCACACAAGCAGTTTCATCTGCGTACTTCATCCCCTGTCTACGATATCGTATATCCCCCATATAACGGAACCTCCTTATATTCGGTATTTTGATGATTTTAGCGTCATTATTCACCGGAGTAGTTTCAAATTAGGTATTAAGAGTTCGTAATGGGAACTTCAGTCTGTGACAGAAAATTGTCTATGCAGATCACGGTCTTCGTATAGGCCTCATATATCAGTACTTCTCTATATTCGGCATTTTGACGATTTTAGGTACAATACTCACCGAAATTGTTTTAGATGTCGTATATGAAGTTCCTAGTGAATACTACAGCCTGCGGCAGAAAATTGTCTGTGCAGGTCCAGGTCTTCGTATAGCTCTGATATAACGGTACCACCCTATATAAGGGATTTTTGATGACTTTAGCTGCTTGAATAGGGTAATGGCTTATGACAAACAATGCCTATGTACAGGGTGAGATAAAAACCTGCAACAAAGTCAAACGCAATATATTTTTTTTAATTTTATTGAACGAAGGCAGAAAATGGCGGAAATAGCATCACATTTTAGACTAAGTTTTGATTTGTTCGAACTGGTCACCTTTGACACGAATTATGGCCTTCAAATGGCCAATGAAACCGTCACACGCTGCACGAATGTTGCGCAGCGGTATTTTGGTGGCGGAGCACTTGCTTGAGGTGATCGACACTTTGGTATTTTTGCTTTCCAAAATATTCCAGACACAATAGTCAACGGATTGGTATACGGAGATTTTGGTGGCCATTGTGCGCAGGAAATGAAGAGAGGAACCTTATGTTGCAACCATTCTTAGGTGGCATGTGCTGAGTGTGATGTTGGTGAGTCTTGTTGGAGTGTCCAAGGTTTGCAACCACAATGTTTGCGTGCCCAATGTTCAGCTCACGAGCCTTTTTTTTCGGCCACTGCGACGCGGGTTTCGATCAAGTCACTTATTTACTTTGCGAACCATTTCTGCTGGTGTTGCTGCTTTCTTCCGTCCACTTCCACTACCAGTATCACGGTAACGAGCGGTGGTATGAGACACAAAAGATTTATTCACATTTAAATGCTGGAGGGCTCTAACGATAGTCACTTTTGGTTTTATAGCCAAATATAAAGAAATCACACTATCACGCTTGAACTCCATCGCGAATAACTTTTTTTCTGCAAAATTCTCACCAAAATGCTTTTGTAAGCTTGTAAACAATATTATGAGCTGTTAGTGGAATAAAAGCTGTCGGACGAGTCTCACTCTATATATCCTTAATCCTATTTCAAGTTTATTGTACAAATAATGGCTAAATATCAGTTAAAATTAAGTGAATTTCGGGACGTATGTTTCCATTTTGTGGAATTCGGCTCCGATATATATATTTTTTTTAATATCATCCTTCTATTCTATTTTGTTACGGGACCTCTACTAAATATGCCTGGTGGTGTAGGGTATCATATAGTCGGCTCCGTCCGACTTTTTACTTTTCCTTACTGTTTTTTTTTTCTTGGTTTATGTTATGACAACTGCTTAACAAAAGTTTTTCGTAAATGATGTCATTTGAATTTATTTTCAAGATTAGATTTAGTTTGGCAAAGCAAATATGTGCTCTTGTCGAATAGCTTTTAGCTATGCACATTTTAGGAGAACGATGCTGATGATACTTTTCTGTGTGGGCAATAACTTGGAAAATGCAAATATTTGAAAATCATTTTCCATAAAAATGTCTTTAGGCCAAGGAAAATAAATGGAAATGGTAATATCGTCAATGCCTTTGATGATTTGCTTTTTTTTTTGCCGATTTTATCGGCACATTGAATAGTATTGGGTAGTATGAGTTGGGCGTTTCTATGAAATCATTGAAATTCCATATTTGACATTATGCATTCTTTTTTGCAATTTGAGTCCATGCCATGGCATGCGTTATGGAAAACTGTTAAAGAAGACGGTAATAGGGATGTACTGCCAGCGGGGTTAATCGAAAAACGGTCATATTGAGCTAGTTATAACGAAAGGGGCTCTAAAGTTTACTGCATGCTGTTGCAAACTTAAGGGGCAATTTTAATTCCAAATAACCATGGCACTCATTTACATCTTTAAAATTCAGCAGATCTACTAATAAACAGCGTCTTTCATGTTCCTAAAATATTCTTCGTATGGTAAAGATGGTAAGCGGCATATGTCCCCTTAACTCAACCTTTATCGATCTTTCATTTCACTTCTAGCTCAAATTTCCAAAAAAAAAAAAAAAAAAAAAAAAAAAGTCTAAAAATATCGCTCAAATGAAAACTGTTACATGGCGGCTATACGAAGGCGTTGTAATGCATAAGTAATTAGTGCGATAGGCTGTGATGACGGTTCCGAACTTTATATACGAAATTTTAAAAAAATCCGGTGAATAATGTGGCTAAAATCATAAAAATACCGAATATAAGGGGTACAGTTATATGAGGGCTATACAATATCGTGATCCTATATAGATAATTCTCTTCCAGGGCATAAAGTACTCACAAGGAACTCTTTGTGTGAATTGAAAAATGTGGCTAAAATAACCAAAATACCGAATATCAGGGGTTATATTGGGGCTATACGATATTGTGGATCTATATAGACAATATTCTTCCAAGGCATAAAGTACTCACAAGGAACTCCTTGTGTGGATTTTCAGACAATTCCAATAAAAATGTGGCTAAAATCAGCACACTACCGAATAAAGGGTGGTACTGTTATATGTGGGATATAATTCTCTTCCTGGGCATAAAGTACTCACAAAAAACAACTTGTGTAGAATTTCAGACAATTCTATTGAAAAACAAGTAAAAAAACATTAAGTTCGGCCGGGCCAAACTTTTAATACCCTCCACCTTAGGGTAAAGGAAACATTAGAAGAAATGTGACAACAAACATTGAAATGTCGAATATTGGGAGATATCGTTATGTGGGGACTATACCAAATCGTGGACCTACACATGCAATGTTTCGCCAACGGAGCTAGAACCCATTATGACCTACAAATACCAATTTTCAGACAAATCCGTGAAGAAATGTGGCAAAAATCATCAAATTACCGAATATCGGAAGGTACCGTTATATGGGGGCTATACCAAAACGTGGACCTATAATAACAATGAATCGCACCACGAACTGGGACCAATTATGATCTACAACTAAAAATTTTCAGAGAAATTCTTGAAAAAATGTGTCAAAAATCTTAAAAATACCGAATATTAGGAGGTACCGTTATATGTGTACTATATCAAAACGTGGACCTATTCATACAATGTTTCGCTTCACTAGGACCCATTATAACCCACAAATACCAATTTTTAGACAAAATCAGTGAAAAATGTTGGAAAAACCATCATAATACCGAATATCGGGAGGTACCGTTATATGGGGGCTATACCAAATCATGGACCCATGCATGCAATGTTTCACAACCGGAGCTGGAACCCATTATGACCAACAAATACCAATTTTGAGACAAATCCGTGAAAAAATGTGGAAGAAACCATCAAAATACCGAATATCGGGAGGTACCGTTATATGGGGGCTATACCAAATCGTGGACGTATACATGCAATGTTTTGCCACACGCACAGGGACCCATTATGACCTACAAATACCAATTTCAGAAAAATCCGTGAAAAAAAATGTGGCATAAATCATCAAAATACCGAATATCGGGAGGTACCGTTATATGGGGACTATACCAGAACGTGGACCGATATATCTCATTTTCAATACCAACCATCCTAGACACAATGCAAATAGCTCTGCTAAATTTTGTCAAATAATGTGGGCTGTATCGTGATTTCAACAGACAGACGGACAGACAGACAGACAGACATAGTTAAATCGACTTAGAATTTTATGTTGATTATGGATATATATACTTTATGGGGTCTACGACGAATATTTAAGGATGTTACAAACGGTATGACAAAGTTAATATAACCTCCTTTCCAAGGTGGAGGGTATAAAAACCTTGAAAAATACCGCTTAAATAAAAACAAGGCTATAGGAAGACGTGGTAATGCATAAGTAATTAGTGTTATAGGCTGTAGTAACGGTTTCAATCTTTATGTACGAAATTCTAGACAATTCCGGTGTAACGGAATTCTCTTCCTGGGCATTAAGTACTCACAAAAAACTTTTGTAGAATTTCAGACAATTCTATTGAAAAATTTGGCTAAAATCATCAAAATACCGAATATCGGGGGTACTGTTGTATGAGGGCTGTGCAAAATTTGAGCTTCCTATCTTTATTCGTTTTGACTCTAGCGTGATTACAACAGACGATCGGACAGGGTTAAATCGTCTTAGAATTGTACGCTGTTCAAGAATATATATACTTTGTTATATCAAAAATGATTATTTGGATGATAGAATGACGAACTTAATATACCATCCATATTTTGTATGGTGGAGGTATAGCAAATCTCTATCAGTTCGTCTTTTTCTTAAATTTTCATTTCTTAAATTTTGAAGGTAACTATGTCTTAGTCAAAATTTTCAAGTAAAATGGCTATAATTTAATATATTTTTTATAGGTCTCAGCCACATTTTTAACGCAATGGACTACAAGTCAGAATTTTTACATTTTTCCACATATGGTCCAGCCGCAATTTATATGGAGTTAAAGGCACTTGACATCACAGAATTTAAGTTTTCTAATATTGGAGGGTATAAAACTGTGAACTTAACCATACCAGCGGTAATATATTTAGTTCCTTTCGGTATTGTTATAATACGAATTGTAAGAATCCCCATTTTTACGTGAACCACAGACGCCAAGATCCCCTTTATCGATATTAGGTACATTATCACCGAACCCATTCAAGTATAAGTATAATAATCAGAAATTGTATATGAGTACTCTGGGTCCTATACCAATTACACTTTTATTCCAAAAAAAAAAAAAGAAAAACCTTTTCAAGCCAATGGCGACAGTCATGAAAAATATCGAAATCTTAGTTCCGGCTGTTTAATCTAAGAGTTGATATATCCATCATTCATCCCCTTACACTTTTTGGAATATGGACGTTTAACCTTTGTCATCTTTGTAACAATTCACGTCCTTGGTAAATAGTATTGTATTCATAAAAATTGATGTAATAAAAATTCGGCCTAGCTTTCACTTATTTTCCTTCATGACCTCTTACTGTACACGAAGAAGAGAAATGCTTCTCACATCCATCTATCAACAATAAATAAAGCAATTCAACATTTCCTTTTTACAAAATACATTCTCCGTTTTTTGAATTCGGTTGGCGTCTATGTAGTTGCCACGTTTGCACAAAACTATAAGTACTTGCCTTGTTGTTGTTGCTATTATATCAATTCTGCATTCCGATTGGCACGTTCTGTCTATAAAATAATTTTATGGTCACTTACAGTCTTAATTCAACAGTTAATAAAAATTGAGAAGACGATGGGGAAATTCGGACTGAGAATAAAATACTATTTGGTAAAATGTAAGGTAATGCTTCGAAGGACTGAATTGGAAACAAAGAATTGATGCTATTACAATTTCTTAATACAATTGGGGTTTCGGAAAGTATATATATAAGTATATAAAGTATATATATAAGTATATAAATAATACAATTTTATACAATGTCATAAAACATGAGAAATGTTGAATAAAATAAGTCATATTTAATTTTTAAATTTTTCCATGTTTCGATATCTACGAAAAAATAACACATCCACAAGTATAAGGTGGCCCAAAGGAATCCTTCTATCAGAAAATGCTATAAATTTTACCATTGGCCCCTAATTTCTTAATTACAGCCAAAAAACTATCAGAAGTTTACTTTTGCGCCACCTTGTATATGCATATGTACTTGACAGACATTCCGGATTGAACTCCTCACGATATGTAAAATGGAGTAGGTTCATTCTAAAGTCAAACTTTGAAGGTTCTATCATCCAAAAGATACAAAGAGTCAAAAAGTATTAGTCGGCTTTGCCGAGAGAAGTATACCCCAGGCAATGTTCGATTATTTAAAAATATTTTGACTTCTGTTATAATAACTCAAATTGTTGACTCTCTATGGAGAAGGATCCGAAGGAATGGTCCAATATTGTCCATTTCGTATCAGATCTAAATAAATGTGATATAAATATTACGACGTACCGGGTTTGGGTTAATATTGGTTATTTCCTTCACTTTATATGAGAACTGTGATGAATTTTAGAAAATGTTAGAATCTGTGTGAGGTAACAGATTTAGTCGGTCGAAATATTCCATTTTCATACTGCATCTAAAAAGATAAAAATATTTGTATGGACAAAATTACAAGAAAATCGAAAATGTGTATTAAATATTATGCGAAATCATACTATATTCATCACAGGTTTCTGGTTTATAGATATATGTAGCTATAGCAAGTTGTAAAGAATCGCTGACTTGTTTCACAAGTTATGACAGGTGAGGGCGAGGTACTGGAAGGTGTTCGCAGATATCTATCTTCTACACAACAGACCTTGTGTTGGCAAAAATGTTTGTGTGTGTGTGTGAGGAGAGTAGGATGCTCATTTTGCATTCTTTGAGCGTTTCGTTTGTCAAAGTCTTGAAACCTATGTGGGGGAGGTACCACAAGAAATGGTCCGATCTCTACCACCATTATAGAAGATCCTGTGTTGATGGAAATATTAAGAGTTACCAAGTCTGGATGCAAGCTTTACGGTTATTCAATATTTTGACCCATTGTGGGGGAAGTATCGGGAGGAGTGGACCGATATATACCATCATTACAGCAGATCTTGTGTTTGTGAAAATATTGGGATGTATGTAATACGAAGAGAACAGGAGGCTTATTTCGGATTTTAAGACCGTTCTGGTTTTTCAAAACGTGTCCCTTTATGGGGGAGGTACTTGATCGAGTGGTCCGATATTGTCCCTTTTCGCACCTCTAGCACTGACAAAAATATTTTCTCTTTCAATGAGGCAAATTTCTTTGAAAATTGTGACCTTTTGTGAGGGAGGTACCAGGAAGAGTGGGCCGATATTGTCCATCTCCGAGCTCAATCATATTAAATGATATACAGGCTAGCTATATGACTGAGGGTATTAAAATATTTATTGGAGCAATATATATACCAGAAAGAGATTCGCCAAGCGGAAAATCTAAACCATATTCGATAAAATTTGGGAGAGTTTTTTTCGAGCTTTATCTGATGTCCGGTATCGCATATCATTGTTGTGGAAGTCGTATTACGGATGTTTGGGACTTTTGCACCAAATCGGATGAAACATATATATCTGACACGATTTTCACCAAATTAGAGGTAAATGCTTCTAGGCTGAATTCGTTCGAAAATGACACAATTCACTCCATTTGAGTATTAGCTATTTGGTGCACAATAAACCTGAAATCGGATAAAAATATATATGGGAGGTATATCCAAATCTGAACCGATCTTGATTATGCAGAGATACTTCTGGGCTGAATCTGATACAAATATTATTTTTTGGGAGTGCATATTATGAATGTAAGGGGATTAAACACTAAATCGGATGAAACATATATATGGGAGCTGTAGCTACATCTGAACTGATTTTCACTAAATTTGTTGTATTTGCTTCTGAACTGAATTCGGTTGGATGTGCCAAAATGCAGGTCATTTGGACTGATATTGGCCATTTGGTGCACAATTAACCCGAAATCGGTTGAAAATATATAAGGGATTTATAGCTATATCTTAACCAATTTACACCAAAATTTGAAGTACTGGTTTCTAGAATGAATTCAGTCGCAATAGCCGAAATTCAGTCCATTTGGACAGATGTTAGCCATTTCGTGCACTATAAACCTGAGATCGGATAAATAAATATATGGAAGCTATATCAAAATCTTAACCGGTTTGATAAAATTTAACAGAGGTATTTTCGAGCAGTGTGATGTCCGGTACCAGATATGATTGTTGTGGAGTGCATTTAACGTATATGATTGACTTAAAGTCCCAAATCGGAAGAAACATATATATGGGAGCTATAACTATATCTGAACCGATTTTCTCCAAATTTGATGTATATACTTGCTTCTAAACTGAATTCGGTGGGATGTACCAAAATTCAGGTCATTTGGACTTATATTGGCTATTTGAAGCACAATATATCCGAAATCGGTGGTAGCTAAATACAAATCTGATCCAAACTTAATACAATTTAGCGGAGGTATTTCTGGGCATAATGCATATTACGAATGTGAGGGACTTAAACACCAAATCGGATGAAACATATATATGGGTGCTATAACTACATCTGAACCAATTTTCACCAAATTTGACAAAATTCAGGTCATTTGGACATATATTGGCCATTTGGTGCACAATTAATCCGAAGTCGGTTGAAGATATGTATGGGAGCTAAATTCGATCCGATTCTTACAAACTTCAAAAGGAATAATTCATCTCAATTGGATATTAAATGCGACTTGCATTTTGTTCACAAAAAACATGGATAGACGGACGGACTGACATGCATAAATCGACGCAGAACGTGATTCTATCCATGTTACAAACATATGCACAAAGACATAATACCCTTACAACTATGTGGTGTAGGGTATAAATATGTGAAACTACCCAAAATAACGGCGAAGAAGTAGTCGATATAGTCCGAGCGTGGCACGTCGCAATAATTATATCAGACTTAGATTTTATGCGAAATTGAAAATATTGGACCACTCCTTTGATGTCATTCCAAGAAAGGAAAAACATTTTGAATGATCAAGTCAAAATATATTTTATTATCAGACATAAGCTGAGGGTATATATCTTTCGACAAAATCGACTGATTCTTTTTAACTTGTTCGATACATCAACAAATATATCAGATTCAACGCCCTACGATTCCATCACTAATAACTTTTTTCTGGAAAATTCTTACCAAAATGCTTTTGTACGCTTGTAAACAATATAATGAGCTGTCACTGGAATAATTTTAACAGCTGTCTGACGAGTGGCTTAGAAATGACAGTAGTCTGATGTTGTTTGCAGTTATTTCATCTCATCCTGTATAAGGAACTTCTAGACCCTAACTTTTAAGGTATCGCCATCCAATAGATAAAAGGAAATAACAATTATACCCTGCCCACTTATTACTGCATACGTCATGGATCTTTCTTTTTTACGCCTCACTTACCCACCGAGTACATTGTTCTGCAGATTTGCATAAAACAATATTCGCTTCGCTGGCAAAATTTACATGAAAAGGCAAATGACTTTCACTTTGATTGGCGTGAATTTCATCACTCGCCGCTGGCTTCAATGCTGTACGCAATCAGAGACGCCGACATTGTCCCCATTTCTGTTGAATATTTTCTGGATCAAGTTGCACTCTTCACCTTGAACTTTGTTGCATCAAAAGTCAATATGTTTCAATATCATTCGACGTTTAGCTTCACTTGCCCGGCGTCGCATTCTCCCTTGTCAGACTGCATTCATTCATTCATTAGTGAGTAGTGCGAAAGGAAAAGTGAATATAATTTGTCATGTTTTCATTATCAAAATTTATTTCTCTTTGTCGTTATGACGGGTTGTTTTTGTTGTTTTTATGGTACAGTGATTTTATTTTTGTAGCCTCTGAATGATGAGTTTATTTTTCAGCTGTTACTCACGTTTAATTCTTTTTTTATCTTTCAAGAGAAAAAATTACGATGAAGAATTATAGGGTGAGAAGGAAGTGCCATATAGCCTTAATGCGTCATGTATTATAATATAAAGACTTCGCTAAATATGTAAGTAAGTTTTTGTCACTCCAATATAATTCTGGGTAATGATTTCAAGTATAGTTGAGATGGTTGAGATAGTCTTTTTTGGGATCATATCTATTGCTCCTTAGTTTAAAAATTGTAGGACAAATGCAGTATCTAGACAAGTTTTAGGTTTATGGTGCTTTTTAAACCCTAAATATTTTGCGAAAATTCGTGAAGGTCGGATTATAACAGAGTGCTGCAAGTTTATAAAAAAAATTACAAAATGTACAATTAACAAGTAAGCAAAGGCTACAGACGTGCGGGGTCGACCCTGAGATACACTACAACACTACAATAAATTGGAATCCCCCTTATGTCCAAAATCATTTTGGAAGATTTCGATTTTGAAATAATGTCATAGAGACCTGCCTGGATGTTAACCTTATTTACACACTCCGCCGTTTTGTTATGCATTCGAAAAAAAACAAGTAAAAAAGCTGTAAGTTCGGCCGGGCCGAACTTTGAATACCATTTGAAACGAATTAGAAATTTTTCAAAAAAAAAAAATAAAATCCATAAAAAATTCTTTTAAAATCTTTAAAATATCTAATATAGGAAGGTGCCGTTATATTGGGGGATATATGATATCGTGGACCTATTAAGACAAATCTATGTCTGGGTGTAAAGTACTCACAAGGAACTCCTTGTGTGGATTTTCAGATTATTCCGTTGAAAAATGTGGTTAAAATCATCAAAATACCGAATATCAGGGGGTACCGTTATATGGGTGCTATACGATATCGCTAACCTATTTTGAAAATTCTCTGTCGGTGGGTAAAGTGCTCACAAAGGACCCCTTGTCTACAATTTCGGACCATTCCGTTGAAAAATGTGGTACCGTTATATGCGGGCTATACGATATCGTAGACCTATATAGATAATTCTCTGCCGAGATATAAAGTACCCACAAGGAACTCCTTGAGTGGATTTTCAGACAAATCAAAATACCGAATATCGGGGGTACCGTTATATGGGGGATGTTCGATATCGTGGACCTATATAGACAATTCTCTCTCAGGGGGTAAAGTATTCACAAGGAACTACTTGTGTGGATTTTAAGACAATTCCATGGCTAACATCATCAAAATACCGAATATCGGGGGGTACAGACAATTCCGTTGAAAAATATGGGTAAAGTTATCAAAAAAACGAATATCGGGGGTACCGTTATATGGGGGATATACGATATCGTGGACCGATATAGCCCATCTTTGAACTTGACCTGCCTGCAGACAAAAGAGAGATATGTGCAAAATTTTAGCTTCCTATCTTAATTCGTTTAGACTGTAGCGTAATTACAACAGACAGACAGACGGACGGACAGGGCTAAATCGTCTTAGAATTTTACACTGATCAAGAATATATATACTTTGTTGGGTCTAAAATGATTCTTTCGATGAGTTACAAACGGAATGACGAACTTAATATACCCTCCAGAGGGCTGCAATGAGTATGATTGAGTAGGCTTGATCACACACAGTGGAAATACAATCAAACTCAATCAGTCGGTTAGATGCAACATGTTCATTCGAGTTACTCAAGCCAAACGAAAAAGTTGTGATGAAACATGTATTGATCGAAGTTTTGTGATCGCAATCAAACAGCTCACATGAGTTATTTGTTTACGAACTTATGTTGAATTGTTCATAACGGGTCGATCATCTATGATGAGTCTGATCGGTTTTATTTATCCTAGTTAAGTGAGTGATTTGATTTGATTAAAACACAAATGTTCGAATTTGAGCGAAATCATGATTGAAATTTTACTAAGGATTTCATAACTAAAAGATGTCCCCATTAAAGAAATTTGTACAAATTGTATTTAATAAGCATACAATTTTTCATTTTATTTGGGTTTTGGTAGGCTAGACTTCAGTAACTTATTTGAAAAAAAAAAAAAAAAAATTAAATTTTTTAATAAAGAAACACATCATTGGTATTTAGAAAACTAAAAATGTTTAAATATTTTTTTATTTTACAATATTGGTCAAGATTTTTCACAAACTTCGACCTTTTCGTTTACCTACACCTGTGTAGTTTCTACTTGCAACAATTTCGGTCGCACTATCACAATATTCTTCCATTTCAAATATTAAACAAGTTAAAAAGCAGTAAGTTCGGCCGGGCCGAACTTTTAATACCCTCCACCATTTGCAACGAATTTGGAAATTTTCAAAAAATAAAATCCTTAAAAAATTCTGTTAAAATTTTAAAAATACCAAATATAGCCGTTATTTTGGCGTCTATACGACGTGGACATACATAGACATTGTTGGTCATTACCATATTCAAATTCGAAACTTGAAATAAACGGTGAACAATGTAGCTAAAATCATCAAAATACCGAATATAGGGAGGTACAGTTATATGGGGGCTATATGAAAACGTGGACCTACATGGCCCATTTACGAACTTAACCTGCCTACTGGAAAAATAAACATGTGTGCAAAATTTTAGCCACCTATCTCAATTCATTCGAAAGATAGCGTGATTACAACAGACAGACAGACAGACGGACAGACTGACGGACATCGCTAAATCGACTTAGAATTTTACGCTGATCAAGAATATATATACTTTGTTGGATCTGATATGAGTATTCCATAGTATGGTGGAGGGTATAAAAAGTCAAAATAAACTGTCCCAACTTGATTAAATGGTTGAATAAACAATGACGCTGAGCGAACTCGATTCAAAGAAGACAATCACGGTTGTGATTGCTCATTTACATTCATGTGTTCGATCAACTCATGTTGCTGAACACATCAAACCGTCTCGAACGCTCATGTTTGATTGGGGGTGAAGTGATTCAAACTGAGCGTTCGATTCGATCAGAAGCGAAAACGGTCATTTCATTCAGATCAAACTAAACGACTGCATCAACAAAAATCATGTAAGAAACCGAGTATGCTTGAATTTTTGCATACTCGTTGCAGCCCTCTGATACCCTCCATAATATGTATGGTGGAGGGTATAAAACAAAAACAAGTTAAAAAGCAGTAAGTACCGAACTTTGAATACCGTCCACCATTTGGAACTAATTTGAAAATTTTCGAAAAATAAAATCCGTTAAAAATTCTGTTAAAATCTTCAAATTCCGAATATAGCCTTAAATTGGGGTCTATACGACGTGGACCTACATAGGCATTGTTTGTTATAAGCCATTACCATATTATAAACGGGTAGCATCTACAAAATACCGTATATAGGGAGGTACCGTTATATCGAAGCTATACAAAGACCTGAACCTGAATAGACAATATTCTGTCACTGGCTGTAGCATGCATTACGAACTTCAATACAATTTCGGCGAATATTGTACCTAAAATCGTCAAAATACCGAATATTAGGAGGTACAGTCATAGGGGGCTATACGAAGACGAGAACCTGCACAGACAATTATCTGTCCTAGGCTATAGTATTCATTATGAACTTCAAATGCCAAATTTGAAACAATTCCGGTTAATTAAGTACGATAAAATTGTCAAAATACCGAATATAGGGAGGTACCGTTATATGGGGACTATATGAAAACGTGGACCTATATTTACGAACTTAACCTGTCTACTGGCAAAATAAATATGTATGCAAAATGTTAGCCTTCTATCTCAATTCGTTCGAAAGATAGCGTGATTACAACAAACAGAGGGACATCGCTAGACCGCCTTAGAATTTTACGCTGACGTATGTACCTTGTTGGGTCCGACATTAGCATTTCGAGCAGTTGCAAACGGAATGACAAATTTAATATACCCTCCACAATTTTGAAGGAACTTGAAATTTTTCAAAAAACAAAATCCCCCGAAAAGTACCTCTCAAATTAAAACCGTTATATGGGGGATATAAGAAGACATGGTCCTGCATATGTAATTTTTTGTCATAGGCTGTAGTACCAATTCCGAACTTCAAATACGAAATTTGAAATCACTCGCGAATATAATCAAAATATCGAATAAAGGGATGTACTATTATATGTGGGCTATACGATGACGTGGACCCATTTACGAACTTAACCTGCCCACTGGCAAAATACACATGGGTGCCACATTTTAGACTTCTATCTCAATTCGTTCCGAAGATGGCGTGATTACAACAGACAGACATAAAAACAAAGTGTAATGCCTGCAAAAATCAAATTGTTCATCTTGTGATAACGTTAGAGTAATTCGTTTTACTGTTCCTTAAAAGTAACCTATTCAAATCATTTCAAATCAGAATCGATAACATATTCCGACTTTGTTACTGAACTTTAGTATTAATATGTATACCATAAAGTCCCATAAATACTTTAAGAACGGTGGGGATTAATATCTACAATAAACCAAATTTGGCCCGAGAACACCAAAATACTCTTACTTTTAATTTCAATTTCCCTACCCTATACCAAGACCTTTAAATTACCGAACATAATTATTCTCCTTAAAAAATTTCGAATTTCTATTTTCGAACATTTAAGTTCTGCCCTGTGATAAAGCAATCAGTCAATCGGTAAGTAACTCATTATGAAACTATTTTATATACGAATATAACAACAATTACTTCCACCGATGGCTGCTTCTTCCTCAATGAATATTCATCTCTAGCGTTTAGTTACATTCATTACCGATAAAATGTTGGTATAAAACATCCGAGTAAAGCATGGTCAAATGCTGTACATACATATTTTGCACTGATAAGCGTTTGTGCGCTCCGGTGAAGTCGTAAAAATAGTGAAAAACACCCACCAGCTCATTTAATGCTCTTACGTGGCAACATAGCATACAGTTGAAGTGCAAAATATACTAACAGTGAAAAAAAGAAAAAACGTATTTTTTTTGTTCAATGTCGATAAATTCAAATTTTATAAATTTACTCTCCATTGCAATTGTATTATTTTGCTTTTTACCTGAACACAAATCGTATCCCCTGCAGTGACTTGGAAAACGGGAAATCCTTGAAATGAGTTCAATTTACAGAACATCCGCTAAAAATGAATGCAAAAGTAAGCGAGTTTTAGCGTTTTTGTTTTCCAGTTGGGTTTAAGTGCCCACGAGAGCTAATATCGAAGAGAACCAATTAATTTACTTGTCAGATAGTAGCAAATGTAGTAGTGCTAATTTTTTGTGGCAAAATTTTAATGAAATTTAAGTTTGGTTGCCATGAAATGAGAAAATTCTAAGGGCATAGGTGTTGGCAAAAATAATATTATGAATATAAAACAATAATATCCTGAAAAAAGTAATTATTATAAATATGTAATCGACCATATGATAACCTAGGCAACTGTATACCTCCCGTTTAAAAAAACATATTGGCCGATTGTAAAGCTTAAAAGTGACATTTTGCAAATGAAAATACAGGGTGAGATGAAAAAACTGCAAGAAAGTCAGACGCCATAATTTTTACATTTTTTATACCCTCCATAATAATGCTCTTAAACCCAACAAAGTATATATATTCTTGATCAGCATAAAATTCTAAGACGCCATGTCGTCTGTCTGTCTTTTGTAATCACGCTATCTTTCGAACGAATTGGAATAGAAGGCTAACATTTGGCACACATGTTTATTTTGCCAGTAGGCAGGTTAAGTTCGTAAATGGGCCATGTAGGTCTACGTCTACGTATAGCCCCCACATAACGGTACCCCCCTATATTCGGTATTTTGATGATGTAAGCGACATTATTTACCGGAATTGTTTCAAATTTGGCGTTTGAAGTTCGAAATGGATACTACAGCCTAAGGCAGAAAATTGTCTATGCAGGTCCACGTCTTCGTATAGCCCCCATATAACGGTACCTCCCAATATTCGGTATTTTGATGATTTTAGCGTCATTATTCACCGTAGTAGTTTCAAATTAGGTATTTAGAGTTCGTAATGGGAACTACAGAGTTCGAAAGGGGAACTACAGTCTGTGACAGAAAATTGTCTATGCATGTCCAGGTCTTTGTATAGGCCCCATATATCAGTAACTCCTTATATTCGGTATTTTGGCGATTTTAGGTACAATACTCACCGAAATTGTTTGAGATGTCGTATTTGAAGTTCGTAATGGAAGCTACAGCCTGTGACAGAAAATTGGAGAGTATTCAAATTTCTGCCCGAACTTACTTGTTTCTTTTCTATTTAATTGAATGAAAGCAAAAAATGTAGGAAATAGCATCATATTTTAGAAAAAGATTAGATTTGTTCAAATTGGTTACCTTTAGCACGAATTATGGCCTTCAAACGGACAATGAAACCGTCATACGCTGCCCGAATGTTGCTCTGCGGTATTTTAGCCCCTTCCCGGCGAAGCGCTTGCTTGAGGTGATCGACACTTTGGTAATTTTTAGTGCCAACCTTGCTTTCCAAAATACTCCAGACACTATAGTCAACGGATAGATATCCGGAGATTTTGGTGGCCATTGTACGCTAGAAATTCCGCGAGGAACCTCATTTTGTAACCATTCATGGGTGGCGCGTGCTAAGTGCGATTGTTCTGAATCCTGTTGGAATGTCCAAGGTATGCGGCCAAAATGTTTGCGTGCCCAAGGCTTTAAAACACCCTCCAGAATATATTCGGCATTTATTCTGAGCCACGATCAATTAATACTAGCGAAGAGCGGCTGTTATGGCGGCCCACAAGGGCCCAAGGCTTTAATTCACCCTCCAGAATTTATTCGCTTTAAAACACCCTCCAGAATATATTCGGCATTTATTCTGATGCCACGATCAATTAATACTAGCGAAGAGCGGCTGTGATGGCGGTCCACACCATCACCATGGCCGGCGCTTGAGTTCTGATTGTCAGAACAGGAACTGGAAGGTGCAAATTTTCATTTCAGCGACCATTGGCTGTTATGGCGACCCACACCATCAATCTGGCCGGTGCTTGATCTGGTGGTCGGAAGTGGAAGGTGCCCATTTTCAGCCTCTTTGGCAAGTAAACATGGACAGCCACTTGTGATTTTCCAGCCAAATATAAAGAAATCACGCTATCACGCTTGAATTCCATACGAATAACTTTTTTTCTGGAAAATTCTCACCAAAATGCTTTTGTACGCTTGTAAACAATATAATGAGCTGTCACTGGAATAATTTTAACAGCTGTAGGACGAGTGGCTTAGAAATGACAGCAATCTGAAATTGGTTGCAGTTTTTTCATCTCACCCTGTAAGATTAATATGGGTCAATTATTTGATACAGTTCCCATAAAATTCTAACCCCGATTTTAAATCTTATGAATTGATGTGCCAAAATGTTTCAACATTGAACTTATTTTTGATATGGCTCCCATGGAAACCTACCCTTAGGGATTTTCAGATTTTGATGTAATCCATCCTGTAAAAAATTGTCAAAAAAAATTCAATCGTTGGTAAACCTCCCATGTAAAGATACCGCCACACTAGTAAGATCCACAAATGTTAATCAATATTTCATAATTTAAATATTTTTTCAGTATTTTGGGAAAACTTGGAGAGTACCAGGGAATGTCCCAAGCAGTACAACGTTACCTCTTTTAACAGCCTACCTTAAAAAAAAACAATTAGATTTTTTATTTTTGTCATGGGTTGAGACCACTGTACAATATAGCAAAGGATCTATTTTTAGGGACTTTATATCTTCATAATTTGCAAACAAATGAAACTTTTCTCAAAATCTCAGAAAAACCTTAACAGTTCCACATTTTCTTGAGTCCCCATTCTCACAAAAAATCTCAATTATTTTTCCTAAATAATGCATTCTCTATTCTCTTAATATGATATTAAATAATCAATCCCTTTAAAACTGTCAATTACAATATCTTTAATATTCCAAATATCAATACACAAACAGGATCGCAGTAATAAATATTGGAAATAATATTAAAGTACTTAAAACGCAAACACTCATGCAATTTCAATATAAAATCTTCAAAATTGTCAGCATACGTTTTGAATACAAATTAAATGAATGAGACATTTGCTGACACAAGAATATGTACGTGTTTATGTGTACACATACATTCGTACATATTTATGGGTCCTTGTTGCTATAACACAATATTCCTGATGTGCTGTGTTGAAAATGAAATGCACATGGGGTCGTTGAGATGTGCTCTGCTGGGCTCTACTGTTCTGCTCTGCAGCATCTTTTGACTTTTGGAAGTTCAATTTAATTTAGTTGACAGTCATGTCAATATGCGTTCAATAACCAATGAATTGCTATAATTAATACGAACAAAATATTTAACTTATGTCAGTCAGTCAGTCAGTCGCAGGCACGTACATATGAATACATCTAAGCATCTGTACACACACTCAGCCAGCCACCCGTAATGATTTAGTGCGGATGTGTCATGTGAACAACCTTGCAACAATAATGGGAAAAGTGTTTGTATGTGTCTGTGTGCATGAAGCGTTTTTGGCAACCTCGAAAGCTGTAATTGTACTGTGTTTATGCAACGACGCTGTATAAATATATATTAAAAGCCAACTGTTTGTTGTCAATCTTCTTTGCAAATTTTAATTAAATTTTAAATAAAGCCATTGTAATTTAGATTAGAATTGACATATCATGTGGCTATGAAAATTAAGTTATCGAAGGCAATTATTTTTGTGGGTGTTAGATTTTAATTTATTGTTATACATATAATAATATGCGGAGGTAATTGTTGAACGGCTCATGATGGGAAGGAAAATACTTGGATTGTAGACTTAGTTTCACAGTGGGTAGAAAGACAAAAATTAAAAGAAACTAAGGCGTTGTGTGCTCTCGCAAATATGTACATATAAAAACCAGTGAGGAAAAGCCAATAGTCGGGCGGGGCCGACTATATGTTTCCTGTTTGAAGTAGATCATACCACCGTTCAACATTTGGCTTTAGAGCAGTTATAGTTTGGTTTCAGAGGGAATTAATATATATGGGAGGCATATCCAATTCTGAATCGATTTTCACTAAATTTAATCTTTTCTAACAAGAACATTGCTATGGAGTGCATGATATCACTTCGAGAACGATTATATTAAAAAACAAGTAAGCAAAAGTTATAGCAGTGCGGGGTCGATCATGTGATACACTACAACCCTACAAAATGTTAGAAGCCCCTTATGTTCAAATTCATTTTGGAAGATTTCGCTTTTGAAATTATGCCCAGATATTACCCTTAGCATTTTGACCAGGGACATTTACCCAATATTTACGTTAAATATAACCCAATGATCATCCAAAATGCCAGAATTCTTCCCAGTGCTTAACTATCTTCTCAGGCGTGTCGATTAGCTTCAACTGTGTGATCAGGAAATTTTTTTCTGTTTTTGGTTCCTTTGAAGCCCTAAATAAAAGCAAGAGGCTTCTTTGTATCCCTAAATTTATATGATTTGCTTGTCTACGATATTTAGCTATATTCGTCAACGAAATCAGTATAAACCAGTAAAGAAAGTTCTAAAGTCGGGCGGGGCCGACTTTATGATAAGCTTCACCATTTTGCTAATTTAGTAGAGCTCCACATAACAATTAAAAGTTTTTATGGGAGAATTCAATCATACACGCCATGATTATAATTATAATTTAAAGTTCAAAGGACTAAATATGCCGAAGCCTTTGTAATATTTAAATTCGGACTTGTATTGCCCATTTGGTGCAAAATTAATTTGAAATCATATAGCTATATCCAAATCTGAACCGATCTCGATAAAATTTGGCAAAGATATTTCTGAGCTGCATTTCATATATTTCCCTGAATATCGTTTTTACGGAGTGCATATTATGGCTGTGGATAACAAATGCAACAAATCGGATGAACAATATATATGGAAGCTATAGCTATATCTTAACCGATTTCCAACAAATTTGGCATGCTAGCTTCTAGACTCAATTCGGTCGCATGTGCCAAAGTGCATCCCATTTGGGCAAATATTAGACGTTTGGTGCACAATAAAAAGTAAATCGGACGAAGTTATATATGGGAGCTATATCCAAATCTGAACCGATCTCGATAAAATTTAGCAAAGGTATTTCTGAGGTGCATTACAGAGTGCATATTACGGATGCGAAGGACAACAATAACAAATCGGATGAACAATATATATGGGAGCTATAGCTATATCTAAACCGATTTCGATCAAATTTGGCATACATATTTGCAGGCCTAATTTGATTGTATGTCCAAAATTCCATACTACTATGGGGTGATATTACACGGTTGGTGCACAATAAAAGGCAAATCGGACGGAGATATATATGGGTGCTATATCTAAATTTTTACCGATTATCTCCAATTTCAATAGGGTTCGTCCTTGGGCCAAACAAATGTTGTTTGCAAAATTTCATCTCAATCGGATAATAAATGCGACCTGCATTTTGTTCACAAGAATACAAGGACAGACGGACGGACGGACAGACGGACTGACATGCAAGAATCAACTCAGAAAGTGATTCTATGGATATTCTCAAAACTAACTATGGGTCTATCTCGCTTCCTTCTCCATGTTACAAACAAATGCACAAAGACATAATACCCTCACCACTATGTGGTGTAGGGTATAAATATTCGCGGTTTAATAGAAAATTTGACTTTTATTTAACACAAATGTTATGGTCTATTTCACCGAGTAAATATTACCCGATGACCATCAAAATTGGAGGGCTTCTGCCCAACCCTAAGCTCTAACCCGATGCTTACTTCCGCTTCGATCGACCTAAAATCGCAAAATCAGGAATTTTTTCAGTTTTTGCACCATTTCAACCCCTAAATATTATGCGATCATCTCCAAAAGCAATAGGCTTCTATTTTAACCCTAATCCCACCTCCCTTCTAAATTTCTTCAAGATCGGTCTATAATTGCTACCTGTAGTGTGATTACAAATTAACATGGAAATTTCAATAAATTTCAATTATGTAACACAATTTTTGGCCCAATCGAACTTATAATACCCCCAACACATAGTTTTGTAGGATATAACAAGGAAGTAAAAGCTACAGTCGTGTATGGTACCCTACAACACTACAATATGTTGGAAGCCATCTTATGTCCAAATCCAATTTGGAAGATTTCGTTTTTAACACAATATCATAGAGCCCTGCTCAGATGTTGCCCTTGGGTTTTTGACCAGGGGCATTTGCCCAATTTGGGTATTCAAAGCAAATTCACACAAAATTTATGGTCCATTTTACAGCTAAATATTATCCAATGCTCATCCAAAATGTTAGGCTTCTTCCCTGTCATTAACTCTTTCTCATGAAAAATAAATTAAAATACGAGAAGATTATGCTTCAGAGAACTTAACGAAAATTCAAGCAAGGGACGATTTAACTATACCATGTTCTATGCTACATATGAAATTATAGATATGAAGAGATAATTACTTATGTTAGGATAGGAAAAATACCTTATTTAATTAATCAAGGAAGATTTGAAAAATTTTTCTACAAAGACCGTAGTAATACTGGGCTTTTCATTTTGGTGGCCTAATCTTATTTCTTGGCAACAGTATAACCAATATTAAACTTCAAATAGGTTTTCATATTCATTGCTATGTTTGCAAATACTTAACTTTTAGTACCGTAGACAAGTCAACCTCATGAATCATACCAATGGTAATACTTACATCACAAGGATCTCACAAAATGTCATACGAGCACAGCTATGAGTTCCACATTAATAACCTGTGTAAAATCTACCTTTCGCATATAATTCTTGCATATACGAGAGCAACTGACTTTCATACACGTTGTGTGGTAGTCGATGTATGTAGATGTGTACGTGCGATTTAACGCGAAATTCGGTGTGTAATGTTAACGCCATCAAAAGGTATCAGCATCAGTAGCACAAAGTGTAAATATTGCACGCTGGCATAATTGAAAATGACACAGGTTTAACTTTGAATTGATGTGTGGAACTGGGTCATTGTTAATAAACTAGTTGGACAATATATTTCAATAAGTGTCAAATTGTCAATGAAATGCAACGTGTGATAGTTCTTTCCATGGGAAGGTATGAAGTTCGAAGGAAGAAAGAATTACAGAGATAACGAAGGATGCATGAAAAAATTTACAGCAACAGAAAATATTACGTATTCTAGGTTTATTAAAAAAGAATTTTAATATCAGAATATAACTATAAATCTGTTTGTCTATGATTTGTCATAAGTAGTTCAGCCATTTAAAAAGAATCATACATTTGATATGACCAAAAAGTGCCTCGTCGAAATAAGGATCTTAGACCCTTGGTATCTTTAAACCAAATCCGTTTCAGTACATTTGGAGTCTATCTAAGGGTGTCCCTCCGTCTGTCTGTGTCTCTGGCTGGTGCACATGATAACTCTCGAATTGAGTATCCGATTTGATCCAAACTTGGTACATCGTAATATTAGATCGAGTGCGGAGATGAGCAACATCGGTCCACACCTTCTGATACACCCCCCCCCCCCCCCCCACAAGAAGTCAAAATTGACCTCTTGAAAAGAGAGAGGCTCAACCGATTTTGCTCAAATTTAGCAAATCCCATTTTTTGTTCGCGCTAGTTCAGGTGCGAAAATGGATATCACATCAAGTACCTCCCTCACAAAGGGCCAACATTTGGAATAACAATAACTCTTAAAAATGTGAAATTAGAGTTCCATTATCTTAACATTTCACTCCTCCTAATGTTTTTATTAACACAAGATCTGGTGTGTAGAAGGGTTGTATCGCAACACTCATTCTGCTATCTCCCCCACAACAGGTCACACTTTTAAATAATTATATATATCATAAATTGCGAAATAAACATCCGATTCTCATAAAATTGCACATATCTCAATATTTTTATTAACACAAGATCTAGTAAGAAGATGGAATATGTTGGTCCACTTCTTCTGGTACCTCCCACAAAGGGTTACTATTTTTAATAATCGAAATGCACAGAAAATGTGATAAGGATCCGATTGATTCTTATCATTATACCATCAGTCATGTGGATAGAGAGGGTATATATCATTGATACGGCAAAAACGGTATTAGACCCTAGGTCTCTTTGGACCAAATCCGTTTCAAGACATTTGGAGTCGATCTAGAGATGTCCGTCCGTCCGTCAGTCAGTCTGGCTGGTGCGCACGTTTCAGGGCATTTGGAGTCGATCTAGCGATGTCCGTCCGTCTGTTTGGCTGTTGCGCACGTTAACTGTCGAAGGGAGTATCCGATTTGGTCCAAACTTGGTGTAACGTAATATTCTTGTCAAGCTTAGATCGAGCTCGGAGATGGGCAATATCGGCCCACTCCTTCTGGTACCTCCCCCACAAAAGATCGAAATGTTCAAAAAATATATATTTTCTTTACAGAAAGGGAAGCAGTAATCCAACTTTGCAAATCCTAATATTTGCCTCAGTTGTCGGCCAGGTGCAAAAATGGATAATACCGGTCCACTCCATCCCCCACAAAGCGTAAAAATTTTGCATAATTATAATCATTATAAAATGTGATATAAGAATCCGATTATCTGAAAATTTCACATATCCTAACGTTTTTATTAACAAAAGGTCTGGTGTTAAAATGGAAGATATCGGGGCACTCCTTTGGTAGCTCCCCCACAAAGGGTCAACATTTTCAAAAAAAAAAAAATATTTTTTTTTCTGGACAGGGAGAGAAGCAATGGTCCAATTTTGCTCCAACTTTGCAAGTCCCAATATTTGGTTCACTTGTAGGTCAGGTGCAAAACTAGATAATATCGGTCTACTCCATCAAGTACCTCCTCCACGAAGGATAAAACATTTTGATTAATCATAAAGCTCATAAAACACGAAATTAACATCCGATTCCATTCCGACTTGGCACATCGCAATATTTCCATCAACATAAGATCTATTATAAAGATGGTACAGATCGGAACATTCCTTCTGGTACCTCCCTCACAAAGTGTTAAAATTTGAATAAACAAAATTATCATAAAATCTGATATAAGCATCCGGTTCTATTCATATATCACACATTCCATTATTTCTACTAACATAAGAACCGCTGTGAACGTGGAATATTTAGGTCCACTCCTTCTGGTACCTCCACCACAAAGGGTCAACATATTGAATGTCGATGAAGCTCATAAAACGTAAAATGAAAAACCAATTCTATCCAGACTTGACACTTCTCAATATTTCCATCAACAAGAAATCTGTTATAAAGATGGTAGAGATCCGACCACTTTTTAGTAACCTGCACCACATAGGGTTCAAGGTTTGAAAAACAGAACGCTCAAAGGAAGCAAAATAAGCATCTAGCTCTTTTCAAATTTCAGACATACAAATATTTTTGCTAACATAAGATCAGTTATAAATATGACATATATCTGCCAATCCCTTCTGGTACCTCACCTACAAAGGGTCACAGTTTTCAATTCTTTTATCTCTCATAACTTGTGAAAAAAGTCAGCGATTCTTTTCAACTATATCTAAACTATATCTATATATTTCTAAATATTTCTCTCAACCAAAAACCTGAGAAGAAAATGGAATTTATGATTCCGCATAAAATTGGATATAAATCTTCGATTTTCTTGTTATTTTGCCCGAACCAATATTTATTTTATCTGTCTCAGATGAAGTATGAAAATAGAGTACGTCTGGTACCTTACTCACATTTTAACATTTTCTGAAAATTATCACATACCTCATATTTCCTTCGGAACCCACTCCATAAAGGGCCAAAAATTTGAATAATCATAGCAGAAAAAATATTTTAAAGCTCATTTTCATATTTTCACTTGGCGATTCCTTGTTCTAAATGCAAAATCTATTACAATATACATCTTAAGTGAATGGGAATGGGTCTCATTAGGAACTTACAACACAAATCTTTTTTTCTCTCACTTTAAACATTAATTATGAGTCCGTAACTCTTAAAAAATGCCACTTCCACTAACTCTCTAACCAAGTCCGTAATATATTTTTTCTATCATTTATACATTGTTGCTAAACGTTTCCACTCCACCCATACATAATTGTAGAAAAACAAGGTGAAGGAGCGGAAAAAAATGCGAATAATGAATAATAAATTCGTGGTTCTAGGTATGCAAAGGAAACCACAGCATGTAGAAGAAGAAGAAGAAAAAGGAAATTTTAATTAAAACACTATTAGTTTTTTCCAGAGATAAGGCAACAATAAATACATTTTACTTTAGTTTGTAAGTACTGTTTTTAGTTGTACGGGGGTATCTGAGAATATAAATGAGTTATAATTTTTAGCATTTGTGTAATCTGTGGTAGAATATAGCTTTTGTTAAGATGATGCAGAGGGTCCAGCAAGGCGAAGGGCTTCTAAAACTACGCCATATTTGAAATATATGAAATTGATTAGATAAAAACCAAAAAAAAAAAAGAAAAAAAACAAGTTCAATAGTATCAGGCGGTTCAGTCGACAGAGGTATACCCTCAGCCAATGTTCGATTATTTAAATATATTTTGACTTCTGTTATGTTAAATTGAAAATCTTGACCCTCTATGGAGTGGCTTCTGAAGGAATGGGCCAATATTGTCTATTTCATACCGGACCTAAATAAAATATTTAGATATAGCAAATTGTAAAGAATCGCTGACTGATTTCGAAAATTATGACAAAAAAAAGGTATTGAAAATTGTGACCCTTTGTGGGTGAGGTACCAGAAGGGTTTCGCACCTATGTATCATCTTCACAACAGATATTGTGTTAGCAAAAATGTTTGTATGTGTGAAATTTGAAGAGAGTTGAATGCTTATTTGGCTTACATTGAGCGTTTGGTTTCTTAAAATCTTGAAACCCAAGGGGAGAGGTACCAGAAGAAATGATCTGATCTCTACCATTTTTATAGGATATTTTTTGTTGATGGAAACATTGACATGTGATAAGTCTGAATGGAATCGCATGTTAATTTCGCGTTTTATGAGCTCCATGGATATCAAAATGCTGAGCCTTTATGGGGGAGGCACCAGAAGGTGTGGACCGATATATCCCATCTGCACAACAGATCGTTTGTTAGTGGAAATAATGGGATATGTGAAATATAAAGAGAACCTTATGCTTATTTCGGATTTTATAATCGTTTTGGTTATTCAAAACTCTGACCCTTTGTGGGGGAGGTACCAGAAGGTATGGTTCGATCTCTACGGTTTTTATAGCAGATCCTGTGATAATAGAAATATTCATATTGACCAAGTCTAAATGGAATCGGATGTTAATTTCGCGTTTTATGAGGTTAATGGATATTTTTAAAATTTCGACCTTTTGTGGGGGAGGTACCAGAAAGAGTGGACCGATATATTCCATCCTAACACCAGGTCTTGGGTTTATAAAAACATTGGGATGTGTGAAATTTTAAGACAATAAGGATCCGATTGACATTACTTATTATAACAATTATAATTATTCAAAATGTTGACCCTTTGTGGAGGAGGTACTTGATGGAGTGGACCGATATTGTCCATCTTCGCATCTGACCTAGCACTGATGAAAATATTAGAATTCGCTAAGTTGGAACAACATCGGATTATCCTTTCTCTTTTTGTGCAATAAATTATTTTCTTTGAAAATTTGAAAAGAAGGTACCAGAAGGAGTGGACCGATACATTACATTTTAAAAACAGACCTTGGATTAATAAAATTATTGGGATGTGTGAAATCTGAAGATAATCGGACTCTTACATTACATTTTATAAGAGTTATAATTATTCAAAATTTTGACCCTTTGTGGGGAGGTACTTGATGGAGAGGACCGATATTATCTGTTTTCGCACCTAACGTAGCACTGACGCAGATATTAATATTTGCCAAGTTGGAGAAAAATCGGATTATCGATTCTCTTTCTGTGCAGAAAATATATTTTTTGACAATTTCGACCTTATTTAGGGGAGGTACCAGAATGAGTAGACCGATGTATTCCATCTTGGCACCAGACCTTGGGTTAATAAAATTATTGGGATGTGTGAAATTTGAGGACTCTTACATTACTTTTTATAATACTTGTAATTATTCAACATTTTTACCTTTTGTGGGGGAGGTACTTGATGGAAAGGGCCGATATTATCTGTTTTCGCACCTGACGTAGCACTGACGCAAGTATTAATTTTTGCAAAGTTGGAGCAAAATTGGATTATCGATACTCTTTCTGTGCAGAAAATATATTTTTTAAAAATGTCGACCTTTTGTAGGGGAGATACCAGAAGGAGTAGACCGATGTATTTGATCTTGGCACCAGATCTTGGGTTTATAAAAATATTGGGATGTGTGAAATTTTAAAACAATCGGAT
Organism: Musca domestica; assembly: GCF_030504385.1. Lineage (NCBI taxonomy): Eukaryota > Metazoa > Arthropoda > Insecta > Diptera > Muscidae > Musca > Musca domestica. The sequence goes on along the minus strand of NW_026712238.1, from coordinate 9,282,393 downwards.
TCTTACGTCACATGTTATAAGAGTTATAATTATTCAAAATGTTGGCCCTTTGTGGGGGAGGTACTTGATGGAGAGGACCGATATTATCCGTTTTCGCACCTGACGTAGCACTGACGCAAATATTAATACATGCAATGTTGGAGCAAAATCGGATTATCGATCCTCTTTTTGTGCAGAAAATATATTTTTTGAAAATTTCGCCCTTTTGTAGGGGAGGTACCAGAAGGAGTGGACCGATATATATTTTATCCTAACACCAGATCTTGGGTTTATAAAATTATTGGGATGTGTGAAATTTTAGGACAATCGGATTCTTACATCACACATTATAAGAGGTATAATTATTCAGAATTGTGACCCTTTGTGGTTGAGGTACTTGATGGAGAGAACCGATATTATCTGTTTTCGCACCTGACGTAGCACTGACGCAAATATTAATATTTCCAAAGTTGGAGAAAAAACGGATTATCAATTTTCTTTCTGTGCAGAAAATATGTTTTTTGAAAATTTTGACATTTGGAGGGGAGGTACCAGAAGGTGTGGACCGATATTACCCATCTCCGAACTTGATCTAAGTTTGACAATAGTATTATGATGTACAAAGTTTGGATCATATCGGTTACTCCCTTCGAGAGTTATCGTGCGCACCAGACAGACAGACGGATGGACGGACAAAGAGGCATAGGGTCAAAAATCGTTATTTCGACTAGGCACGTTTTGACCCTTTTTTTAAATTATATATACCCTCTGCAGCCATATGCCTGAGGGTATAAAAATAATTTTGTTTAATTTCATCCTTCTCCATGCCCAATCAAACTCCCGATTAAGCAGTTTGAAAACTACATTTCTAAATTAGTTTACAAATTTCCAATCAACCACCTGCCCTCCGCCTCTTTCAATACCGAGTATTGTTACAAAAACTACTAAAACAAATATTTATATAAAGAAAACAAAAAACTTGTCAAATTACATGTAGTCAATTACGGTTTTTATGCCTTTAATCGCCCAAATACACACACACATCTATTGTGCCATTGGATACCAATTTACATTTATTGCATTGGCATGTTATTGCATAACTCTAATGGTATTTGTAATATTCCAAAATTGATATTTTTTCCTCTAAAATTGCTCTGTTCGTGTAGAATGTCAATAAATTTGATATCATTCCAGCACGCTCAATTTAATTGATGGCTGTAAAACTGTTCGCTTAAAATCTCTCTATTTGTCCCCCAAAAACAAAATTAAATAAAAACCAAATTGTCAAACAAAAGTTTCCGAATAACTTTTAATTTTGTCATTGTCATTTGACAGATCGAATAACTGAAAATGATTTGTGATACTCTGCGCTAGCGATGCGAATATATAATTGTATTAAATTGTGTGAAATTGATAATAAAATGCAACAAATTATATTGTTGTTGTTGTCATTTGGAACAAAAAAAGAAATGGTGGAAACAGAATTGCAATTAAAAATAATATTATTGTTATTTTTCACAAATGACAATGTGATATTGAATGAATGATTAAATTTCAGGGAAAGTTTTGTTTTTAATCCGAATATTTACATTCATACCTTGCTGCTAGATAAACAAGTTAAATAGTATCAGTCGGTTTTGCAGACAGATATATACAAACAGATGTTGACCCTTTATGGGGGAGGTTCATATCAGATTCATATCAGATTTCCGGCTAAGGGAAATATTTAGATATAGTATAGAATCGCCGACTTGTTTTACAAGTTATGACAGATATAAGTATTGGAAATTGTGACCCTTTGTGGTTGAGGTACCAGAAGGGGTTGGCAAATATCTATCATTTTCACAACAGATTTTGCGTTAGAAAAAATGTTTGGATGTGTGAAATTTAAAGAGAGTTGGATGCTTATTCTTCTTCCTTTGAGCGTTTTGTTTCTCAATATTTTTAACCCTTTGTGGGGGGAAGTATCAGCAGGAGTTCGCCGTTGTATCCTATTTTCACAACAGATCATGTATTAGTAAAAATAAGGGCATGTGTGAAATTTAATGGGAATCCGATGCTTATTTCGGATTTTATGATCGTTGTGGTTATTCAAAAGTTTGACTCTTTGTGGGGGAGGTACCAGAAGAAATGGTCCAATTTCTACCATCTTTATAACAGATCTTGTGTTGATAGAAATATTGAGATCTGCCAAGTCTGGATGGAATCGAATTTTAAGTTCGCATTTTAGGAGCTTCATGTATATTCAAAATGTTGACTCTTTGTGGGGGAGGTACCAGAAGGTGTTCGCCAATATATCCCATCTTCACAGCAGATCTTGTATTAGTAAAAATAATGACATGTGTGAAATTTAATGCGAAACGGATGCTTATTTCGGATTTTATGATCGTTTTGGCTTTTCGAAACTTTGACCCTTTGAGGGGGGAGGTACCAGAAGGAATGGTCCGACCTCTACCACCATTATAACTGATCTTGTGTTGACAGAAATATTGAGATATGCCAAGTCTGAATGGAATCGGATGTTACTTGCGCGATTTATGAGATTAATGGATACTCAAAATTTTGACCCTTTGTCGGAGAGTTACCAGAAGGAGTGGACCTATATATCTTCACACCAGACCTAGGGTTAATAAAAATATGGCGATTTGTTTAATTTGAAGAGAATCAGATGCTTATTTCGGATTTTATGATCGTTTTGGTTTTTCGAAACTTTGACCCTTTGTGGGGGAGGTACCAGAAGGAAAGGTCCGACCTCAATCATCTTTATAAAAGATCTTGTGTTGATAGAAATATTGAGATGTGCCAGGTCTGAATAAAATCGAAAGTTTATTTCATGTTTTATGAGCTTCATGGATACTCAAAATTTTGACCCATTGTGGGGGATGTGTCTGAAGGAGGGGACGGATATATTCCATCTTCATACCAGATCTTGAGTTAATAAAAATATTGTGAGGTGTGTAATTTGAAGACAACCTTATGTTTATTTCGAATTTAATAATCGTTTTAGTTATCCAAAACTTTGACCCTCTGTGAGTGAGGTACCAGAAGGAATGGTCCGATCTCTACCATCTTTATAACACATCTCGTGTTGATAGAAATATTGAGATTTGCAAAGTCTGAATTAAATCGAAAGTTAATTTCACGTTTTATGAGTTTCATGGATATTAAAAATTGTTACCCCTTGTGGGGGAGGCACCAGAGGGGTGGGGCCGATATATTCCATCTTCATATCTTCATACCGTGAGTAATAATCACATTGTGATGTGTGTACTGTGAATACAATCAGACTCTTATATCACATTTTATATAAGATATAATTATTCAAAATTTTGACCCTTTGTGGGGGAGGTACTTGATGGACATGGTCCGTCTTGACATAGCACTGATGCAAATATTAGTTTTTTCAAAGTTGGACCAAAATCAGATTATCCTTTCTCTTTCTGTGAAGAAAAATATTTTCTTTGAAAATTTCGACATTTTGTTGGGGAGGTAACAGAAAGAGTGGACCGATATTGCCCATATCAGAACTCGATCTACGTTTGATTACGATATACCAAGTTTGGACCAAATCGGATACTCCCTTCGAAAGTTATTCTGCTCACCAGCCAGCCAGACGGACGGATATCGCTAGATCGACTCCAAATATCCTGAAACTGATTTGGCCCAAAGAGACCTAAGGTCGAAAACTGTTATTTCGATGAGGTACGTTATATAATATAATAATGTATACCCTGTCTACCCATATGGCTGAGGGTATAAAAAATTATTTTAAAGGGCCTATGCCAAGACGAGCGATAAAAATGTTTTCAACATGGACCAGGTTTCTTTCAAAATGACAAGAAATTTGGGTATAACCAACAAATTTTATAATTTACTATATTAATTTCTTGAATAAGATAACAGTTCTCGTTATGAAAGTCGTCAATTCTCTTTATTAAAAATTTCATAAAGAAAATATTTTTCATTTTATATTTTCGCAGAATTAGAATCCAGCCCCTAATACAGGGTTGCCCATATTCGACGGACCTACCTGGCAACGCCATAACTTTTGACAGAGATGTCACATCGCTTAATGACATACCGCGTTTGAAGCGTCAGTCCAAGCAGATTTTTACCATGAACCAATATACGCCACGTGAGCGCTCTGAAATAGTTGAAATTTACATTCAACAGAATAAATAAATTGTGAAAAAAAATGTGAGAAGTGCGCCTTCTAAGAACACCATTAAGCGTTTATGCGAAAAATTTTCGACTGGTAAGGCTCTTTCTAATCCGAAGAGGCCATATAAAAGTCGACCAAGGCGATCGGCCGAGAATATCGCTGCCGTACGAGCCAGAGTTTAGAAGTCCCCAAGAACATCCCAAAAACGCCGTTCTCAGCAGTTGGGCATGGCTCGGTCCATTTACAACGGATTATTCGCATTGATTTGCATTTGTTCCCGTACAAAATTCAATTGATGCAAAGAATGTTGCATGCGGACAAGCCTCGTCGATTGAATGGGCCCAAAAGGGCCAAAAGGTCCGTCGAATATGGGCAACCCTGTATACGATTCCCCTCTTGTTGTACTCATTATCAACCATCTGTCCACACCAAAATAGAATTATGTCTCTAATGATCCTTAATTAAAATTGAAATTAAATTGCAATAAATAAAAACATATGTTCGACTGCTACGTTACAAACATTATTTCCACATGTTGGCATGAAAAAGTTAGTCCTCAACAAGTCTGGGTCAGGCAACAAAAAGTCAGCAAAGCTCAAACTCAAATATATGCGAACACACAGACAATTTCAACTAATCAAACAAAAGTAAAATTTTCAAAAATAGAATGATAAACTTTGTTTGGCACTGAACTGTAAATTTGAACGTGACCACCGGTCATATAGAATTTTAAATTTAGATCAGACGCCAAATAGACGTTGACATGAATTACAATGACCCAGTTTGCCGTGTCTACAACATCTGGATTGGAAAAGTAAATGTGTAAAAATGAATTTGGCCAATATTGACTTTGTAAATGCACTTCGGTTAGAAGATTAGCATGACAGTAGTTAAACACTCAAGTCTTTTTTAAATTGCTACATATCTGTTTGTGGTTCAAATGTAGTTATATTTTTATAAGTCAGAATTTAATCCACAAGCCAATGTCCGTTTATAAAAATAAATTTTGACTTGCGTTATGAATATGTGAACATTTACCCCGGATGTTACCGAATGAGAGGCCCAATATTTTCCCTTTCGTATATGACCTTTAAAGATTATAACGTGCCAGATTTTAACCATATCGGATACTTCCTCCACTCTATATAAGATATGTTATAATTTTTGGAAAATGTGGGTAAGGTTCCAGATATAGTAGACCACTTCGTCTAATACTAATAAAAATATTGGGTACAAAATTTAATAAAAATTTAACATTTATTTCCGATTTTGTGCGAATAGATGTAAATCAATCAGGAGTAGTTCGATAAGATTCATAGTGACGCCAGAACTTATGTTGACAGAAATATTGGGATGTGTAAAATTTGGAAGGAATCGGATGTTTATTTCGCTTTTCATAGGTATTATAATTATTCAAAATTTTGACCCGTTGTGGGGGAGGATATTTTCCATTTTCGCACCAATGAAAATATTGGAATTTGCAAAGTTGCAAAAAATCGAATTATCCTTCCTCTTTCTATGAGATAAATTATTTTCTTCGAAAATTTTCACTGTTTGTGAGGTATCAAAAGGAGTGGACCGAAATTGCCCATCTCCGAACTCGATTTAAGTTTGACAATAATAGAGACCTAGGCTCTAAAACCGTTGTTTCGATGAGGCACGTTTTGACCGTATCAAATATCGTATACCCTCTGTAGCCATAGAGCCATATGAGAGCTATATCCAAATCTGCAAGTTTCAATAGCGTTCGTCCTTGGCCCAAACAAAATGTGTAAAACTTCATGACAATTGAACAACAAATGCTGCTTTCCTCGCAAGAACACGGACAGACGGCGGGCGGAGATTCGGCTCAAAATGTGATTCTATGTAGATCATAGGAAGCAACTATCTCATTATCTTTTGCATGCTACGAACATATTTTTCGAAAAACTCTATTAAAATATTCGAAAATAATAAAAAAAACAAGTAAAAAAGCTGTAAGTTCGGCCGGGCCGAACTTTTAATACCCTCCACCATTTGGTACAAATTTGACAATTTCCAAAAAAAAATTAAATCCGTTAAAAATTCTGTTAAAATCTTAAAAATACCGAATGCCTATACGACGACGTGGACCTGCATAGGCAACTTATGTCATAAGTTTTTACAATATTTTAATGCGAAACTTGAAGAAAAATCTGTTTATAATGCAGATAAAATCATCAAAACACCAAATATAGAAGGACCGTTATATGGGGGCTATACGAAGACGTGGACCTGCACAGACAATTTTCTGGCATGGACTGAAGTATCCATTACGAACTTCAAATGCCAACTTTGAAACGATTCCAATGCCAACTTTGAAATAATGTCGCTAAAATCATCAAAATACCGAATATCGGGGGGTACCGTTATATAGGGGCTATATGAAGACGTGGTCCTACACAGATTATTTTCTGTCTTAGGCTGTAGTATCCATTACGAACTTTAAATGCCGAATTTGAAACAATTCCGGTGAATAATATCGCTAAAATCATCAAAATACCGAATATCGGGAGGTACCGTTATATGGGGGCTATATGATAACTTAGACCTACATGGCCCATTTACGAACTTAACCTGCCTACTGGCAAAATATACATGTGTGCAAAATTTTAGCCTTCTATCTCAATTTGTTCGAAAGATGTGATTGCGTGATTACAACAGACAGACACACAAGCAGACAGACGGATATGGCTAAATCGTCTTAGAATTTTACGCTGATCAAGAATATATATACTTTGTTGGGTCTGACATGAGTATTTCGAGGAGTTACAAACGGAATGACAAAATTAATATACCCTTCATAGTATGGTGGAGGGTATAAAAACAGGAAAATATTTGAATATTTTATCGAAAACTCGACTGAGTATTTTAAGTTCTATTGGGCCAACAATTTTTTAACACCTTGAAATATTGATATTATACCCATCATGTCATAGATCTTCATATTCGATCTTCACGAAATTTTCCTCTAAATTTAGGTTACGATCGGAAGGGAAGCCTACCTTTGTCAGACCAAGCAAAGTATATATATATTCCTGAACAGCGTAAAATTTTAAGTCGATTTTGGGATGTCCGGCTGTTTGTATGTCTGTTGTAATCACACTTTATTTCAAACGAATTGAGAAAGAAGTCTAAAATTTGGTCCACCTTTGTATATTGTTAATATACAAGTTAAGTTCGTAAATCAGCCATATGGCTACAGAGGGTATATAACATTTGATTCAGCCAAAACGTGCCGTTACAGGACACTTGGAGTCGATCTAGCGACATCCGTCCATCTATCTGGCTGGTGCGCACGATAACTATCGAGGGGAGTATCCGATTTGGTCCAAACTTGGTACATCGTAATATTTTTGTAAAACTTAGATCGAGTTCGGAGTTGGTCAATATCGATCCACTCCTTCTGGTACCTACCCCACAAAAAGTCGAAATTTTTTGCACAGAAAGAGAAACGATAATCCGATTTTGTTCCAGTTTTGTAACTCCTGATAATTCATAGGTCAGGTGCGAAAATGAGCAATATCGGTCAACTCCATAAAGTACCTCCCTCACAAAGGGTCAACATTTTGAATAATTACAACTCTTATAAAATGTGATGTAAGAGTCCGATTATTATATTGACCCAAGGTCTGATGTTAAGATGGAATATATCGGTCCACTCCTTCTGACACCTCCCCCACAAAAGGTCGAAATTTTGAATATCCATGATGCTCATAAAATGCGAAATTAACATCCGATTCCATTCCAGACTTATAACATCTCAATATTTCCATCAACACAAGATCGGACCATTTCTTTTGTTACCTGCACCACATAGGGTTCAAGATTTTTGACTACAAAACGCCCAAAGAAAGCGAAATAAACATCCAGCTCTCTTCAAGTCTCACACATACAAACATGTTTCCTAATACAAGATCTGTTGTGAAGATGACATATATCTGCGAACCCATCCTGGTACCTCACCCCAAACGGTCGTCACAATTTTTAATAATTTTATCTGTCATAAATTGCGAAACAACTCAGTTATTCTTTACAACTGTCTATAGCTAAATATATATGTCTCAACCAGAAACCTGAGAAATAGGCAATATTGGCCCATTCCTTCTGGTTACCAACGACCATCGAAATGGTTGAGACTGAAAAAAAGATTTACAGATTATTAATTTTTATGCTGTACAAGTATGTGTATTACTTTAAAAATATTCGTTGCATATTTATACCCTACGCCACAAGATGGTCTGGGTTTTATATTTATGTGCATTAGTTTGTAACAAATTGATTCGCAAATTGCATAATTTGTACTATTGTTGAATCTGATGTGAAGTTGGTTCCATTCCCGCAAAAGGAAGGCTTAATTAAATTCTTCAGTTGCTTAGATCGAAATTCAAACCGATAACAAAATAATTTTTTTTGTACTATCTAAATTTAAATCTAAATAATTTAAATATTTCCATTTCTGACTCCATACTTATATTTCTTAGGAATTCTTAATTTTGAACCTAATATGAACATAATCATTGTTTTGTAATAACCAAACAGTTTAATCAATACTTGAAATAATCCTTTCTGTGATTGGCCTCAACACAAAGGAATTCTTTAATATCCTTTCATCTATACGGAAAATTAACTCATCCACAAGTACTTCCTTTCATCAGTAGCATATACGTAAACTTGCCTGCATGTGTGTATGTGTGTTCCGTTTTATTGTTCATGTTCCAGTTTATATGACTTTCTCTGCAGTATGGCTTTATAATTTTCTCCACAATAGAGGACAGAAGAAATCTGCATTAACATTTTCATAACTTTTAATTATTTTCACATGAAAATGATTTTAAATTTTTATTACTACCAACAATAAAATTCTGAGTTCTGTTCTGCCAGAGTTAATTAGATGGTTGAAAGTGAGTTGGGTAGATGGAAGAGTTTAATTAGGACAGTTTTTTTGGAATTAGAATGATGGTTGAGTGAATGAAGGCAACTCCCGTAAAGGAGACATGGAAAAATGGAAATGAAGGTAGGTGATCCCGAAACTTATATACCCTTATAAATTTAAGAAACTAACTTTCTGGGAAGGATTGGAAAAAAACATTTTCAGGATACTTTTTAAAGAGATGGGTTTTGGACACATTACCTTGAACTCACATTAAAAATTAGTACAAAATATGTTAAATATTATATATACAGGGTTAGATGAAAAAACTGCAACCAACTTCAGACTGCTGTCATTTCTAAGCCACTCGTCCAACAGCTGTTAAAATTATTCCAGTGACAGCTCATGATATTGTTTACAAGCGTACAAAAGCATTTGGGTGAGAATTTTGCAGAAAAAAGTTATTCGTGATGGAATTCAAGCATGATAGTGTGATTTCTTTACATTCGGCTGAAAATGCACGAGTGGCTATCATTAGAGCACTCCATCACTTAAATGTGAATAAATCTTTTGTGTCTCGTACCATCGCCCGTTACCGTGATACTGGTGGCGTAGGCCGACTTCAAAGAAGTGGACGGAAGAAAACAGCAACATCAGCAGAAATGGCAGAATTCGAAAAGTAAAGAAGCGACTTTATCGAAACCCGCGTCGCAGTGACCGAAAAATGGCTCGTGAGCTTAACATATCGCAACATTCCATTCGGAAAATATTGAAAAATTAGCTCGGGTAAAGCCAATGATATTCCAAAACTTGCAAGAACTTACACCGCAACAGAAAGAAAATAGACTTCAAAAGTGCTAAAGAGTTGCTTCGCTTGGTCGAAAGTGGTAGCTGCCAAATTTTGTATTCTCCGATGAGAAAACATTCGTTGGCCAGCAGTTTGTAAACAAAATTATCATGTTTACTTGCCAAAGAGGTCAGCTGGAAATCTGCACCTTCGGTTGGCCATCAGAACCCAAGCGCCGGCCATTGTGGTGGTGTGGGCCGCCATAACAGCCGATAGTCGCTCTCCGCTCGTATTAATCGACCGTGGCATCAGAATAAGTGCCGAATATTATCGCGGAAAATATTTTGGAGGGTATATTAAGGCCTTGGCCAACAACAGGAGTCAGCACCATCGCACTCAGTACGCGCCACTTAAGAATGTTTACAAAATGAGGTTCCTCGCTTCATTTCCAGCGCACAATGGCCACCAAAATCTCCAGATACCAATCCGTTTGACTTTTGTGTCTGGAGTATTTTAGAAAGCAAGGTTGGCACTAAAAAATACCAACCTCAAGCAAGCGCTTCGCCGAGAATGGGTCAAATACCGCAGAACAACATTCGGGCAGCGTGTGACTATTTCATTGACCGTGAAGGCCATAATTCTTACCAAAGGTGACCAATTCGAACAAATCTAAACTTATTCTAAAATTTGATGCTATTTCCGACATTTTTTGCTTTCATTCAATAAAATGTGAAAAAAAAAATGTAAAAATTATGGCGTTTGGCTTTGTTGCAGTTTTTTATCTCACCCTGTATTTTTTTAAGTTTTAATTTAGAATTTTAAATAAAATAACATCACAATACCGCCTTCAAACTTCAAATGCAACAGAAACTCCAAAAATCAACAACAACAAAAATATCAAGTAAACAAACCACAACACAGTGACAGTTAAACGAGCGAACGAACGACGTCGTTCCAATGTGTGTGTGGCATGCAACTCTACACAACAGCAGTAGCAGCATTTTTATGGTTCTTGCCACACTTGTCTATAGCATTGCCGGCATTGGGTGTTGCATTTGCAACACTTACCACAAAATGTTTTTATTTCTTTGCGGCCGAAATGTAAAGACCAAAAGTGAGAGAAATATGTGTTACCACAGAACACAACGAAAGGAAAACCAAAAATAAAAGCTTTGATGGTCAAACCGAATTGCAAAGAAAAAGCTTAACCGACTTTTGTTGGAAAGCAAGAAATAGTTTAATTGTGAAAAATTAAAAGTTAAGGAAGTGAAGAAAACGGCAAAGAAACTAAATAGCTAACTACGGTTAGTGAAAACTCTTTAAAATCAATGAAGATGATAAAAGTTCTTCACCTGATCTGGTGAACCCCTGGTGAGATTTTTGGACACTTCAATTTTGGGTACCAAAAAGTGTTTTCATTTAATTTCATTTTTCAATATTCCACTCTTTTTTCCCAATTACTATTACTTGTACTTTTTATACCCTACATCACATAGTGTTAACTAAAGAGATAGACCCATAGTTGATTTTGAGAATATTCATAGAATCACTTTCTAATTCGATTTATGCATGTCAGTCCGTCCGTCCGTCCGTCTGTCCATGCATTCTTGTGAACAAAATTCAGGTCGCATTTACTATCCGATTGAGATGAAATTTTCCAAACATGAGAAACAAGAGAAGCAGCATATCGAAAAAATGTCCACATCTCAACATACCTGCAGTAATCTATATATCATTTTTCAGAATTTTGTCTCTATCGATTTACCCAATTTCTTACACTTAGTACTTATCAAACAATTATAGTACACATTTCCAAAACCACCGCAGTACCTCAGTATCAGATACTAACCAATATCAAATTTGTGGATTCCAATACCAAATTTAGTACCTTTTAGAAATTTTCGAAAAATTATAGTACACCTTTTTAAAAACAATTCAATTCCAAATACCAACAGAGACCTCAATATTAAATATTTTTCGTATAACCATTTCTAAACCCCCAAAATCTAAAAACATATCTATCCGTTCAACCACTCTAACCGACTCTAATATCAAATTTCAGATTTCATATGGCTAGAGAGGGTACATATCATGTGATACGGTCAAAACGTGCCTAGTCGGAATAACTGTTTTGGACCAACTCCGTTTCAGAACATTTGGAGTCGTTCTAGCAATGTCCGTCCGTCTCTCTCGAAGGGAGAATTTCGTCCAAACTTGGTACATCGTAATATATTTGTCAAACATAGATCACGTTCGGAGATGGGCAATATCGACCCACTCCTTCAGGTACCTCCCCCACAAAAGGTCGAAATTTTGAAATATATATTTTCTGCACAGAAACAGAAAGGATGATTCGATTTTGCTCCAATTGACAATATCGGTCCACTCCATAAAGTACCGCCTCCACAAAGTGTAAAAAATTTGAATAAGTACTACTCTTATAAAATGTAATGTAAGAGTCCGATTGTCTTCAAATTACACACATCACAATATCCCCATTAAAACAAGGTCAGGTATGAAGTTGGAATATATCGGTCCACTCCTTCTGGTACCTCCCCCACAAAAGGTCAAAATTTTGAAAATACATTAAGCTCATAAAATGCGAATTCAACATTCGATTCCAATAAGACTTGGCACATCTGAATACTTCTATTAACACAAGATCTGTTATAAAAAAAGTTAGAGATCGGACCATTCCTTTTGATACCTCTCCCACAAAGGGTCAAAGTTTTGAATAACCAAAACGTTTGTAAAATCCGAAATAAGCATTAGGTTCTCTCTATATTTCACATATCCCATTATTTCCACTAACACAATATATATTGTGAAGATGGGATATATCGATCCACGTCTTCCTTCCCCATCAAAGGCTCAATATGTTGAATATCCATGAAGCACATAAAAATCGAAATTAATATTCGATGCTATTGGTACAACTAAATATTTCGATCAACAGAAGATCTGTTATAAAGATGATAGAGATCGGACCAAATTTCACACATAGAAACATTTTTGCTAACACAAGATGTGTTGTGAAGATGATATATATCTGCGAACCCCTTTGGTACCTTACCCACAAGAGATTATAATTTTTAATATTTTCAGCTGTCATAAATTGCGAAACAACTTAGCGATTCTTTACAACTTGCCATAAATATACGTCTCTCAACCGGAAACCTGAGTTGAATATGGAATTTATGATTTCCCATAAATTGAATATAATTGTTCGATTTTTCTGTAATCTTGCCCATTCCAATATTTTTTTTTTTTATCTGGTACCTCACGAACAGATATAGTCGGCCGAAATAACCACTCAGCTTATTACCAATTTAGAACATTTCATGATCTTAAAGTTCGATTTTCCAGAAGCTCTTTGGTACAACTATCCTGCAGTGACTTTCATTCAAAATTTCAGCATTCTACCTCATTCCGTTTGTCTGACACAAAGCATTGCATTTTTAGTACATTGTAGTACTTTTCGTATCCTCTCAGTGTGAATTTCCAAAACCCAGCCCTATCACTCGCCCACGCAACAAGACTGGCCATAGTGCAAAGATTCATGATTCTAGGTTCAGCCGTTTCGCCTGGGTGTTGATTCACGACAAGTCAACCACTAATCTCTGTCCTAAAATGATTTTAGGAAAGTTTTTCCTTGTTTCAAAATTCCGAAATTTCGTAATCTTTTCTTTTTTATTTTTTTTAATTTCCACACTTAATACCTTTTTATCCTCATCACCGCCAATGGTCAAATCTGAAACTCATAAATAAACAAACAAAAAACAAGACCCTGAAAACCCCAAAAATAATGCAATGGAAATGGCATGGAACGAATGTAACCACAAAAACATTTAAAACTGAGCGTAGAAGAAACAACAACAAAAACATTGTCTTAAATTCCATCTTGAAATTTGCATGTTATCCTTAGAACACATAAATATGAATGTTTATGTGTGTGTGTATTTGCATGTATCCACATACATACTTACACCATTCTTCGTCTGCTGATGCCAAGACCTTTTTCGCATGTAACATTTTCTTTTCGTCGACCTGAATCCAACTGAAAAACTTCTTTTTGCTGGAGGAATTTTTGTTTCTCGCTTCTCGCTTCCAATTGTGACTGGGAAAAAAGCAGCTGAGATATTTATGTGTTTTGGTGTAGAAACAACTATAGAAGCATCCGCTTACATGCGGTGTCATGAATATGTATGAAGGTGTTTTGGCACGTTCTTTTGGTAGTATTTTCTTTTTGGCCGTATTTTCCCTTTTTTCTTTTTTGTAGAAAATACGTTTAAAAATTAAATACCTTTTGGCCAAGCTTAATGTGGTTGTGGGCCATGGGAGGATATTTTTGTTTTCACAAAAAATCCTCGTGAGTTTTACTCTGGCGAATGTCACCAGCCATCAAGTGTTTGCTTATCAATTATTTGACCATAATAACAGGTAATTAGGATCCACAAATATCCGTTTTATGTTCCAAAATTGAATAGAAAAAATTGTGTCACGCAACGACGATGTGAAGTGAAATTGCCAAGCTTACATTAAATCCGCTATGCATGCCATTGCGTGATTTGGTTTTCTAAATTTTCTAAATTGTGGTAATTGAGGTGGTAAGTATAGAATAAATTACAATGCTAATTAAATCCGAAGGGGTTTGTTTAAGCGCTTTAATAATTCTTTATTCACCACATAAGTATTTAAGGTCATTGTATATTTGTTGGGCAAAAAAAAAGTAAATAATGTATTGTTTGTTTTAATTATAAATAAGTATTTATAAAAGGTTCTTAAATATTATTAAAGATTTCAAGGACTTTTCCCAAGGAGTCTTTAAAAAATATATTTTTTTTAAAAAAAAATATTTTTTTCCTTAATATTTATAGGAAAAATATACAAAGCTTCTGTTAGAATCTTTATTCATAAAAATTCCTGGTGTTTTACCAGAAAATCATGAAAGATCAAGGGGTAATTGAAAAATATATTTTTAGGAAACTGCAAGGTCATTGTAGGTCATCAATCAGAAGGATATTTGAAAAAAAGGCAAGAATTCTTCACACAACAATTGGTTAGGAGGTCTATTAGGTGCACAATTTTTTAAGGACATTAAGGGGTCATTGAAAATGTTATTTATAAAAACCTCACAATGTCAAGAGGTCATTTTAAAATATCCTTTGTTTTTTGATACGGAGGTGATTGAAAAATGTCAAAATTCAAAAATTTTTGATATTTTTGTTAATGCAAAAGAGGTTATAAAAAATATTTTCTTATCAAACGACGATTTTAGCAATTGAATGTTAAAAAACCAATTTTGTCTCCGGAAGGCCTAAAAAGTCTGGAAGTCAATTAAAATTCCATTTTTATGGGAATTAGTTTATTAAAATATTTTTAATTCCAAATATTTGCTTAAAAGTCCTTAAGGGAAATATTGTGAAAACGTAAGCAAAGGCTATAGTCGTAGTGGACCGACTATGTGATACCCTACAACACTACAATATGTTGGAAGCCCCCTTATGTCCAAATCCATATTTCGAAGATCGTTCGTTTCGTTTTTTGAAATGATGTCATAGAGCACTGCCCAGATGTTACTCTTAGTTTTTTTTTTTACCGGGAACATTTGCGCAATATTTACACACCCCGTAGTGTTGTTAGGTATTTAAAAAAATTCACACGAAATACTATAACCCCATGGTAGTCCAAAATGCTAGACCTCTGTCTTGTCCTTTACATTCGGCACATGCAAAATTTCGTAACATTTGGTTTTCAACTGCGACCTGAAATTTGAACACCTAAATAAATATCTCCAAAAACAATTGGCTTTAATTCTGACCCTAAGCCTACTCCCATGCAAAATTTCGTTGTTATCGGACGATAATTGCGACCTGTATATAATACCCTCAACACATTGTATTGTGAGGTGCAGAAAATCATTACCAAATATATAATTCAAAATTGTACGTCAAATTGAACGGATAAAAAAATAACAAAACACATTCACTTTTTTGTTGGTAGATTTTTACAAAAATTTTTTAGGTTTCATCCTTCTGACAAGAGGCCATTGCAAATTTGTGAAAATCGTCAAAATCCGTCCTGCGGCACCTGATGGGATAGGAAGATCCATATAGAGTTCGGGGAACAATATTTCGAGGTGTTACATAATGTTTGGCTCAATCAAACTTATAATAACCCCAACACATACAGGGTGCGATAAAAAACTGCAACAAAGTCACTTTTACATTTTTTTCAAATTTTTATTGAATTAATGAACAAATGCCGGAAATATTTTAGAATACGTTTAGATTTGTTCGAATTGGTCACCTCTGGCACGATCATTATGGCCTTCAAACGGCAAATGAAACCGTCACAAGCAGCCCAAATGTTACTCTGTGATATTTTGGCCTATTCCCGGCGAAGCGCTTGCTTGAGGTGATCGGCATATTGATATTTATTAGTTCCAACCTTACTTTCCAAAATACTCCAGACACAATAACCCAACGAATTGTTATCCGGAGATTTTAATAGTCATTGTGCGCATTTTGTAACTATTCTTGGGTGGCGCGTGCTAAGTGCGATGAAGTCCAGTTGGAACGACCAATGTATGCGACCAAAATGTTTGCGTGCCCAAGGCTTTAATACACCCTCCAGAATATTTTCGCGATAATATTCGGCATTTTTTCTGATATCACGGTCGATTAATACGAGCGGAGAGCGACCATCAGCTGTTATGGCGGCCCACACCATCACCACGGCCGGCGCTTGAGTTCTGGTGGCCAACCGAAGGTGCACATTTTCAGCTGACCTCTTTGGCAAGTAAACACGATCACTTTGGTTGTTTACAAACTGCTGGACAATGAATGTTTTCTCCTCGGAGAAAACCAAATTCGACAGTTCACCACTTTCGGCCAAGCGAACCAACTCTTTAGCACTTTTGAGTCTATTTTCTTTCTGCTGCGGTGCAAGTTCTTGCACTTTTTGAATTTTCAATGGCTTTACACCGAGCTCATTTTTCAATATTTGTCGAACGAATATTGCGATATGTTCAGTTCACGAGTACACCAACATTTTTGTGTTCTAGCTCTTTTTCATAGATTGATAACAATGTCTTGCCTCTGAGTTCTATAAGCACCCTTAAATAAAACATTTCCAAAGATCCCACATATCACCCACTGTAGTGTGGTCTTTATACAAATTTTTAGAATTCTGACTCTTATTGATTACACAATAATAATCTCGCACACATGAAGTACACATTCCCAAAAATTCAGGGTATATTACCACACTGCATCAATAGCGAACATCAAGCGAACTTCAAAGTTTTACAAGTTTGTACCTTTTAGTACTTAAGACAGCCTTAAGAAACGGGTTTGCAATCTTCCACTTTCACCAATGCTAAAGTAAGGAAAAATATCGATTGAGGTCAGGCAAAAGTGATATTCTAATACAATGTAGGGTACACTTATAAGTGTTATGTTAATTTGTAATCAAACTACAGGTAGCAATTTTGTCCCGGTTTTCACGATATACTAAATGGAGATGAGGTTATAGTCAGAATAGAAGCCTATTGCTTTTGGAGATGATTGCTTAATATTTAGTGGCTGAAATGGACTAAAAACTGAACAATTTGCTGATTTTACAGTGGCACAAATAGAAACCAAAGGATACGAAAATTCGCAGGAAGTTGGAATTTAGGACAGCGGGTAGAATGGACCACTACGTTTGTGTGAGAACAATACCAACATTCCATTTTACCGATGAAACCATGAAAATAACTTATAGGCGAAATCCAAAATACAAAAAAGCGGCTTTTCTATGCTGATTCCGTTGAAGAAGCACATTATATAGATGAGTCTAAACTTGAAGATACAGAGGGGCCTCTTGCATTTGAAGATGATCGCAAAATATATAGGGGTTCTAATGAACCAAAAACAGAAAAATGTTCCTGATCACAAAGTTGAAACCAATCGACACGGAATTTTGCATGAGAAGATAGTTAATAACGGCGAAGAAGTCTAGCATTTGGGAGTGGTACAATAACATCGGATCGTCGGAATTTAGTTTTTCGTCTTTAAAGAACTGAATTCCTACGATCCGATGTTATTGTACCACTCCAAAACAGTCGCTCAGACAGGCCCATACAATTTTTTACATTTTCGTACTTTTCAGACACTTATTAATTATTTCAAAAATAATGACATAAACCCACACACAACACCATAACATCTATTAATTCATCCTACATCAAATACAGATGCAGATTTTTACCTAAAAAAATATTTGTTTAAAAAATATAAAAATATTATAAATAATTTATTGATATACTCGTTTGATAAACTTTTCATTGGTATTGTATAAATCATAATTTCTTTAAAACTACATCCGTTTATCGTATAGCATGCAAAACATGTGTAAAACATGTTTTGACATTTATTTCTGATTTTTTATTGTTGTTGTTTTGTGAATGCAATAACTTTTGTAAAAAAAAAATATAATAGCCATTATCATCTCCGTATCTATTATTTTTAATAGGTTGCACAAAAGTGACCATGAATCATTTGCCGCATGCAGGACAGCGACAGCAATGACCTTTTGCCGGCGTTGTAATCAAATATAAAATTGTAAAAAAAAACATAAAAATAAAATTGTTAAGGATGTTGATTTATTGTTTATGGGCCGATATACCAGAGTTTATTGCAAAAATATCGACAGGTGTAATTTTTTTATATTGTTACGATGTAAGTAGTGAAGTTTGTGGGGTTTTTTTTATGAATTTTATGATTTAATGGGAAATATATTTGAAATATGATTGCATTAAGAATAAGTGCTGAAAATGCATTAAGGTTATAAATTACAAGATAATTCCACGTCCCTCTTCTCCGGATACTGCATATATTATAACCAAGTTGTTTAAAATGGGTGAAAAAGTGTTTGAAAATACCTATAATTTCAGGTAACAATTAAAAGGGCGCTGAAAAATATTGAATATTTTTGAGAGATATTCTTTATTGCATTTCAGGTTGGGAAATACGCCTATGAGGCTTATTAAAAAAAAAAAAAACTTGAAAAATGTTGAATATACTAGACCGATTTTGAATTCATTAAAAACTGAATTCAATTTGACTTTTGTACCTTTTGCTACTTTTCATACCCTAATAGTACGAATTTCTAAAAACCCACTCTTATCGTGACACAGTAGAAAAAGGATGGTCCCTATGTATATTTTTAATGTTGTAGTTCTAATCTGTCAATTATAAAAAATGTTGTACCTGTTTGTGCATTTCAAGATTGTTCATAACCTCTCTCACACGTAGCATGGCCTTCTTGGAAAAGTTAAATTTTCAAGTTACGATCCTCTCAAAATTTCAAAATTAATAACCATATAACACTGAATTTTTATTTGGACTTTTAGTACTTTTCGTACTCTTAAAGTACGAAGTTTTGAAAACCCATTCTTATTCCACCCCCATACTACAAGCAACTTCAGACTACTGTCATTTCTAAGCTACTTGTCCTATAGCTGTTAAAATAATTCCAGTAACAGCCCATTATATTGCTTACAAGCGTACAAAAGCATTTTGATGAGAATTTTACAGAAAAAAAGTTATTCGGAATTTAAGCCTGATTATACTTGGCTGGAAAACCACAAGAGGCTATCGTTAGAGCACTCCAGTATTTAAATGTGGATAAATCTTTTGTGTCTCGTAACATCGCTCGTTACTGTGATGCTGGTAGCGTAGCCCGACGTCAAGGAAATGGACATAAAAAAACAGGAACATCAGCAGAAATGGTTCGAAAAATTCGAAAACTTACACCGCAACGGACAAAAATAAACTCAAAAGAGCTAAAGAGTTGCTTCGGTTGGCCGAAAGTGGTGAACAGCCGAATTTGGTTTTCTCCGCTCCGATGAGAATACATTCGTTGTCCAGCAGTTTGTGAACAAAAAAAATGATCGTGTTTACTTGCCAAAGAGGTCAGCTGAAAATGTGCAGCTTCGGTTCTCCACCAGAACTCACCAGAGCGCTGGTCATGGTGATGGTGTGGGCCGCCATAACAGCCGATGGTCAGCTGAAAATGTGCACCTTTGGTTGGCCACCAGAACTCAAGCGCCGGCCATGCTGATGGTGTGGGCCACCATAACAGCCGATGGTCGCTCTCCGCTCGCATTAAGCGACTGTGGCATCATAATAAATGCCGAATATTATCGCGAAAATATTCTGGAGGGTGTATTAAAGCCTTGGGCGTGCGAACGTTTTGGCCGCAGACCTTGGACATTACAACAGGACGCAGCACCATCGCACTCAGCATGCGCCAACCAAGAATGGTTATAAAATGAGGTTCTTCGCTTCATTTGCAATGGCCACTTAAATCTCCGGATACCAATCCGTTGGACTATTGTGTCTGAAGTATTTTGGAAAGCAAGGTTGGCACTAAAAAATACCAAAGTGTCGATCATCTCAAGCAAGCGCTTCGCCGGGAATGGACCAAAATACCGCAGAGCAACATTCAGGCAGCGTGTGACGGTTTGATTGACCGTTTGAAGGTCATCACATGATAGGAGTACGAATTTCCTAAAATCCCATTTTATAATAGATTAGTGAAATACAAGACTGACTAACTGTTCTAGAATCAACGCTCAGAAACGGCTGCAGCTAAAAGCTTGGAATTTTGTAAGAGGGCCAGTCTTGATGCGTAGGCACAATATTCGTACTAAGGAAAAATTCTGAAATTTTATGTTATCTATGTTTTAAATTTCGATGGTTTGGAAATATGTACTATACTTGTACGAAAAGTACTAAGTGGTTCTAAATTTGGTATTGGGTGAAGGAATAGAGGTGATATCATGAAATTTGATATCTATATCACTGATGGTATCTGAATTTGTCCTAAAAGTACGAAGTGGTACTAAATTGGGTACTGAATGAAATGATAGAACTTAAATTTTGAAATTTGTTATAGATATCACTATTGTTGTGTCTGTAGTTGAGAGAAGGAGTTGGTTTTGGAAATGCGTACTATATCGTTCTAAATGGTACTAAATTTGCTAATGGGGGAAATTAAAGAGCTGATCTCCTGTAATTTGATATTATGGTCAGTGTTGGTAGGGCTTCACATAACAACTAAAAGTTTTTATGGGAGAATTCAATCATACACGCTATGATTTTTTGATATGTATGGGAGCTATATCCAAATCCCAACCGATCTTTATAAAATTTAGCAAAGGTATTTCTGAGCTGTATTTGATATATTTCCCTGAATATTGTTGTTACAGAGTGCATATTACGGCTGCGGAGGAATTAAATAACAAATCGGATGAACAATATATATTGTAGCTATAGCTATACATGAACCGATTTCGATCAAATTTGGCATACTTATTTTCAGGCCTAATTTGGTTGTATGTGCAAAATTCCATATTATTCGGGCTGATATTACACGTTTGGTGCACAATAAAAGGCAAATCGGACGAAGATATATATGGGAGCTATATCTAATTTTTTACCGATTATTTCCAATTTCAAAAGGGTTCGTCCTTGGGCCAAACAAATGATTTGTACCAAATTTCATCTGGATCGTGTATTAAATGCGAACTGTACTTTGTTCACAAAAATACATGGACAGACGGACAGATGGACGGACATGCATAAATCGACTCAGAATGTGATTCTATGCAGATCATTAAAAGGAACTATGGGTCTATCTCGTTTCCTTTTGCATGTTACAAACAAATGCACAAAGACATAATATCCTGACCACTTTGTGGTGTATTGTATAAAAACGTTGAAATAATTTTAGCCAGAATTATAGGATGTGTGCTAGGATTAACAAACTGCTGTTTGCTAAACAGTTCTTCAAGATATTCCTTAAAAAAAGCAATAATAAAAATAATACGAAGAAATCCCGAAAATCACGGAGTATCTCACCTCTCCACCTAAAGAGAGATATTCATGCAAATTATCAAAGTTTAAGCTCGTATCGACTAATTCATAACAGATTAGTTCGATCCTGTACCTTCAAGTAAGTGTTTTAGGCATTACAAATGCATTTCAAAAACAACACCTATTAACACCGCAGCTCTAGTATTAACAGACTAATATTATACCTTTTACTATTTTTTGAAAGTTCCAAATGATTACGTTTTTATTTTTTGAAACAAAGAACGGCACGCGTAAAAAGTAAAAGCTTTTGTTTTAGTTCTAGCTCTCATCGATCTCATCTCATCGGCTATAGAGGGTTTATAACATTTGATGCGGTCACAACATGCCTCATCGAGATAACCGTTTAAGACCCTAGGTCTCTTTGGACCAAATCCGTTTCAGGACACTTGAAGTCGATCTGGGGTTGTCCGTCGTCCACCCGTCTGTGTGTTTGGCTGGTGCACGCGATAGCTCTTGAAGGGATTATTCCAATTGGTCCAAACTTGATACATCGAAATCTTATTGTCAAAATTAGATCGAGTTCGGAGATAGGCATCATCAGTCTACCCCTTCTTGTACCTCTCCCACAAAAAAGACAGAATTTGCATATAAAATAATATACTCTATAAAACAAGAAAGAATCATCCAATTTTGTTCAAACTTTTCAAATCCTAATATTGCAATCAGTTCTAGTTGAGGTACGAAAATGTACAATATCGGTGTACTACATCAAATACCTCCCCCTACAAAAGGTCAAACATTTGAATAATCTAAACGCTTATAAAATGTGAAATAAGATTCCGATTGTCTTCAATCTTCGCACGTCCCAATATCTCTACCTTCACAAGCGCTGGTGTGAAGATGAAATACGTCGGACCAGCCCTTCTGGGGCTGAATAATCATAACCCACAAAAAAATGCGAAAGAAGCAGTCGATTCACTCTAAACTTCACGCTTTCTAATATATCATGTAACACAAGTTCTGATGTGTAGATGGTATATATCGGTCCACTCCTTCTGGTACCTCCAACACAACACGTACAAATTTTGAATTGCTACGAAGAACATAAAACGGAATTAGGTCATATGCGAAATAAGAATTATTGGCCCACTCCTTCAGTACCATGCCATACCCCATAAAGAGTAAATATTTTGAATAATCTAGCCGAAGTCTATTTTAATATCAGACAAAAGCTGAGGGTTCATATTTGTCGACAAAACCAACTGATACTTTTAGACTCGTTTTTGTGCATTTCGCGGACTTAGAACAGGAAACTCAAAAATTACGCCATATCTTTGCCACCATATAAAATTTCAAGATTTTAGCTTCTTTATAATGTAGCAATTCAATAGCAATTTTTGTTCCACTGTGTACGTTTAAGTACCTTTCGATCCCTTACATTATGATTTTTCGAACTATTTCCACATTATTTCCTATTTGACTATCATTACGAATTAAAACATTTTATCGTCTTATGTCGTTTTGCCTATGCGCTGATGAGTTAGACAATTACCCCATCCTTTTATTAATATAGATTATAGACTAATTTTTAAAAATAATCCAATATCACACTCTTTTCCCTTTTCCATAGAAAAGTACAATAGTCATTTTAACAAATTCTGAAAATAGACTTTCGTTTTTCATCCGCCGGAATGCAATTTAACATCAATTAAATGTGAATTGTGATAAATATAAACATCATCAATATCTGAATAAAATCTGAACACAATCACAAGCCATGGAAATTATTTTGCCTAACAATAAACAATTTCAATGTAAACGATTGGCTGACTGACTGACTGGCAGCAGATTAGCGGGGGCAGACTGCCACGACACGGGATCGTATACTGTGTCATAGTATTTTGCAGTACCAGGTACGATTGAATTGTTTGTGGACGACGAGAGCGCATTTTAATTGGTCACGACGATGGTGACCGACCGTTGTTGTCAACGTTCTTTTTTTTCCTTTTGTTTGCAGCGTATGTAAAATGTCTATTGTCTGTGTGTGTGTGTACGGGGTATTAAATGATCTGCTACAAAATTATTTAGAATTTGAAAATGTAAAATTAGCACAATTAAATTTGATTTAGTCGTATGACAACAACGGTTAATATTTATTTATTTATGCATTATGTTTTATTTTCAACGAATTCAGTTATTTGTGTGTAATATCTGAAATGAACTGATTTTCATCTTAAAAAAAAAGATTTCCTCTCTGTTCGAAAAAAATAAATAAAAGTTCTCTTTTATTGGACTATATATATATGACAGCTTCGTCAGCCAAGATGGAATGTCTCAGGTCTGCGACCAAAATGTTTGCGTGCCCAAGGCCTTAATACACCCTCCAGAATATTTTCGCCATAATATTTGGCATTTATTCTGATGCCACGGTCGATTAATACGAGCGGAGAGCGACCATCGGCCGTTATGGTGGCCCACACCATCACCATGGCCGGCGCTTGAGTTCTGGTGGCCAACCGAAGGAGCACATTTACAGCACACTTCTTTGGCAAGTAAACACGATAATTTTGTTTGTTTACAAACTGCTGGACAACGAATGTTTTAGCAACTCTTTATCTCTTTTGAGTATTTATTTCTTTCTGCTGCGTTGAAGTTCTTGCACTTTTTGGAATTTCAATGGCTCTCGACGCGGGCTCATTTTTCAATATTTGCCGAAGCCATTTTACGGCCACTGCGACGCGGATT
The DNA here is from genome assembly GCF_030504385.1 of Musca domestica. NCBI lineage: Eukaryota > Metazoa > Arthropoda > Insecta > Diptera > Muscidae > Musca > Musca domestica. The sequence goes on along the minus strand of NW_026712238.1, from coordinate 9,257,965 downwards.
TCGATCAAGTCGCTTCTTTACTTTTCGAACCATTTCTGTTGATGTTGCTGTTTTCTTCCGTCCACTCCCTTGATAACGGTAACGAGCGATGATTGATGATGATTATTCAAAAGAGGAGCAATTAGTTTCAAAATTTGCTTTTTTATGGAGTAGATATGGAGATGTTTACTAGGGGAATCTTTCATATCTGCAGAAGCCTTACCGCCAATTGTAGAGTTGTAGGGTATCAAATTGTCTGTCCAGACCGATTATAGCCTTTGCTAACTTTTCTTTTTTTTTAATTTTGGTGGGGGAATCCACCTTCGGAGCATAACTGATTGCTATCGAATGCGTCCACAGATTGCAGATAGTGGAAAGCTCAGAAGATATATTGGGTAACTGCGACTCAAATAATCAATCACGGGCAGTCGCTGACTGGGTCTGGGTTGAAAGTGTCATCTGAAATACCCGAGTGCCAATGATCCTTAGACTGACAAGGCGATGTTTCGGCGCCCTTAAAGTAGCCAAAACTTTTTGCTGGTCCCCACATAAAGATGATATCCTAACGCTGGGGTGTTGTCCGACCTATGCCTATCATTGTACTGACTGTGCGCCTCAACGAAAAAAAAATGACCTATGGAAGACAAAATTTAAGTAAAAGAAACCATCCCTTTTAAAAAAATATTTCCACTGATGCTGGCAACCTCGGTCAACAAAGGTTCAAGAGCGAACATTACCCCCCACCTCAACAAAAAAGACCTTAAGATCGGGCTCGAATAGCAATTCAGGATTGTCTGCTAACACCAGCACGACGAAGCAGGCGAGGAGCCTCAGATGAGACAATGATCTGACTCCTGACCTTCTTAACGACAGTACTAAAAGACAGCAGCAGTGTCCCACACCAAGAGCGCCAAATCCGAGTAGATGAGGGATAAAGAGGCATATTGGCGAGCAGTAGATTACTGTAGTCGATAAGTCGATGAGGATCCACCAATGCTCATTGATAAGAAACTGCAACTTATCAGCTCGAACCTGATGTTCGTTAAGACGTATCCTAAAGCACCCTTAAGGGAATTTCCGATAAGCAGAATCCCCACACGCAAGACAGTAGTGAAACCAGTAGAGGTCTCACAAAAGGTGAGGATTGGTGAGAAACCCCTGTTTGTCTGAAAAGTTGATATCAAAAGATAACTGTGCCAAAGAAGCCTTTCGTCACACCTTCCATATTTCATTGAAATTGGAGGTATATACCGAGTTTGGTGCATCAACTATGTGAAATTGGCCGAGAATGTATGTATTGGAGCTATATCCAAATCTTAACCGATTTCTAATTGATTGCCAAATTTATTATTGTAATCAAATTCCGCCACACATTTTGGATTTCATTGGAATCGGATTTACATATCGTGTTTGGTGAATAACATACATAAAATCGGCCGAATATATATATAGGAGATATAACCTCAACTAATCTCAATATAATTTGGCAATTTTTATACCCTACAACACTATGTGTTGGGGGTATTATAAGTTTGATTGGGCTAGAATTTATGTAACACCTCGAAATATTGATTTCCCATATAGGAAAGTATATATGGATCTTCCTAGCTCGCCGAGCTGAGTCGATCTAGCTATGTATGTCCGTCCGTCCGTCTGTCCATGTAAATTTGTAATCACGCTACAGGTCGCAATTATGGCCCGATCCTTACGAAATTTTGCACGAAGGTGGGGTTAGGGTCAGAATAGAAGCCTATTTCTTTTGGATATGATCGCCAAATGTTTAGGGGTTGAAATGGACCAAATATTGAAAAAATGTCGGATTTTGCAGTAGCTATACAGGTCGCAATTATAGACCAATCAACGCGGAATTTCGCATGTAGTTAGAGTTTAGGGCGGGGAAGAAGCCTTCCAATTTGGGTGGTCATCGGATAATGTTTAGCGGCTAAAATAGACCATATCTTTTTTGTTGAAAAAATTCAAAATTTTTCATTAAACCGCGAATATTTTAAATCCCGGCGAAATTACAAAGCCATGACAAGGTTACATCTGATTTTTACATTGATGTTAAGATCCAACAAATCGGATATATAGCAAAATATGTGCGATATATATGTTTATCAAAGAAGATATGCTTGAAAGATCTCTTATATGTCGAGAACGGCTGAACTGATTTCGACAGTTCTCCTTAATTCAGAATGGCCTATTGGCAGGAAAGAAAAAACGTCTAAAAAAATCGCATAAAAATATCTCTATAAAGATGAAAGTATTGATTTTTTAAAATTTTCTCATATTTTTTTCAATTTTGTCATATTTTTGGCATATTTTCATTTTGAATTAAACATTTGGTAATATTTCTACAGCTAACAAAACTAAGTAGTTAGGATATCAGGATATCATATACAGATCGCATTTATAGCCCGATCCTTACGAAATTTTGCATGGGGATAAGATGAGGGTCAGAATAGAAGCCTACTCTTTTTGGAGATGATCGCCATATATTTAGGGGTTGAAATGGACCAACAAAACTGCAAAATTGTCAGCAGGCCGTAATTATGGCCCGATCCTCACGCGCATTTGAATTGGGGTTACCGGACATTGCAAAAGCCAAACAGTTTTGGATGGCCATCCAAAAATATTCAATGTGTGAAATAGTTTGCCAACTTTTGTAGACAAAATACGAAAATGTCCATTCCAGTGACTTTTTGGATAATTCGCAAATACTGGAAAGACGCACTTCTGACTTCAAATGTCTGTATCTCATATAGATGCGTTTCTGTCAAAAACCAATTATAAATTTAAATCATTTAATATTTCTGAGAGATTATAAGTCTTTGGGAAATATTGGTTCCAGATCTAGGAAGACCATTTACGTGCAACATCTTCCAATAAATTGGATATGAGCAAATTAGTTAAAGTTGCTATTATTCGAAAATTAGAGAACGAAACCTGATGGTTTTCTTTTATTATTTGTCACAATATCTTGTGGAATTCTTTCGAGTATCTCGCATATATAAACTGTATCGTTTATTATAGTGTTGTAGGGTATTCAACGGTCGGCCCCGCTCTGCTGTAGCCTTTGCTTACTTGTTTTTTAATATAATCCTACACATGCAATGTTATTTGGTATAAAAGATTAAAATGTCTCCGTCAAACTTAGTGAAAATCCACTCAGAATTGGATATGCCTCCCATATATTATTAGTTCCTTCTGAAACCAAACTATAACTGCTCCAAAGCAAAATGTTAATAGGTGATATGAATTACTTCAAATAAATTCTTTTGTTACGGGAGCTCTACTAAGTATGCATAATGGTATAGGAGGTCATATAGTCGGCCCGCCCGACTTTTCATTTTTCATTACTAGTTTTAGACTTTTAGACAAAGTATATACATTCTTGATGAGCGTAAAATTCTAAAACGATTTAGCCCTGTCCGTCCGTCTGGCAACCTATCCGTCTGTTGCAATCACGCTAGTGTCAAAACGACTTAAGAAAGGTAAAGTTCGAAGATGGGTTAGATCGGTCCACGATATCGTATAACCTCCTATAAAATGTAAATTTCTTTATCTTTTCAGCAATTTCTATTTTTTCCGGATGTTTCTTCTTCATATTGCAAGAAATTCCAAAAAATGGGTTTCTTTATTATATGTTCTAGGAAAATACATTTAAATTCTGCCACTCCAAGTTTCTATCATACACTTAAAAAGAATAACTCAAGTGTTTCTTTTAATTGATGCTAATATCTATACAACGAGTCGTGTGAGTATAACATAATTAGCTTTTCTTCTCTATTTGCATAGCATTACAATTTAAACCAGTGTTGTCATATTTATGAAGCCTTGAGTGTCCTTCAACAAATGGCAATTCAATTCAATTGCTAATTATTGTGTTTTGCAAAATGTTGTAAATCAAAAGTGCACTTGCCAGCGCCTCTTTTAATGGTAATTTATTTACATTAATAATATAAAGCATAAATCAACATATATATTATGCGATATGGTTTTTGTTTTAACAAATGTTTTTATTGCATTTCCAAATGCTAATGATTGTTGTGTTAAGTGTTTTTAATTATGTTTATGAAATACACTCTGAGAAATTGTAATTGTAAACTCAAAAGAGCTATAGGACAAGTTAAAAAGTATTAGTCGATTTTGCCGACAGATGTATACCGTCAGCCAATGTTCGAAATAATTGAGACTCTATAGAATAGGTTCAGAAAGAATGGACCAATATTCTCCATCTCTTATCGGACCTAAATAAATATGATATGAATATTGCGATGAGCCAGGTTTGGACTATAGCGACCACTTCCTTCATTTTATATGAGATATGTGATAATTTGTAGAAAATGTTAAAATGTTTGTGAAGTACCAGATATAGTCGACCGAAGTATTCCATTTTCGCACTTCATCTAATACGGATAAAAATATTGGTATGGGCAATTTTAGAATAAAATCGAATATTTATATACAATTTTATGCTAAATCATAAATTCCATATTCATTGCAGGTTCATGGTTGAGAGAAATATTTATATATGGCAAGTTGTCAAGAATCGCTGACTTGTTTCGCAAGTTATGACAAATGAAAGTATTGAAAATTGTGTCCCTTTGTGCGTGAGGTAAGGATAGATAAAAGTTTTGAAAATTGTGGCTTTTTGTGGGTGATGTACTAATAGGTGTTTGCATTTACAGGGTGAGATAAAACAGACTACAATAAAGTAAAACGCCGTAATTTTTACATTTTTTTCAAATTGTATTGAATGAAAGCAAAAAATATCGGAAATAGCATCAAGTTTTAGAATAAGTTTAGATTTGTTTGAATTGGTCAACTCTGGTACGAATTATGGCCTTCAAATGGCCAATGAAACGTCACACACTGCCCGAATTTTGCTCTGCGGTATTTTGGTCCATTCCCGAAGAAGCGCTTGCTTGAGGTGATCGGCACTATGGTAATTTTTAGTGCCAACCTTGCTTTCCAAAATACTCCAGACACACCAGCCCAACGGATTGGTATCCGGAGATTTTGGTGGCCATTGTGCGCTGGGAATGAAGCGAGGACCTTCATTTTGTAACCATTCTTGGGTGGCGCGTGCTGAGCGCGATGGTGCTGAGTCCTATTTGAATGACGAAGGTCTGCGGCCAAAATAAAATGTTTGCGTGCCCAAGGCTTTAATACACCCTCCAGAATATTTTCGCGATACCATTCAGCATTTATTCTGATGCCACGGTCGATTAATAAGAGCGGAAAGCGACCATCGGCTGTTATGGCGGCCCACACCATCACCATGGCCGGCGCTTGAGTTCTGGTGGCCAACCGAAGGTGCACATTTTCAGCTGAGCTCTTTGGCAAGTAAACACGATCATTCTGTTTGTTTACAAACTGCTGGGCAGCGAATGTTTTCTCATCGGAGCGGAGAAAACCAAATTCGGCAGTTCACCTCTTTCGGCCAAGTGAAGCAACTGTTTAGCTCTTTTGAGTCTATTTTCTTTTTATTGCGGTGCAAGTTCTTGCTTTTTTTGGAATTTTAATGGCTTTACCCCGATCCCCGAGCTCTTTTTTCAATATTTGCCGAATGGAATATTGCGATATGTTCAGCTCTCGAACCATTTTTTGGCCACTGCGACGCGGGCTTCGATCAAGTCGCTTCATTACTTTTCTAACCATTTTTGCTGATTTTGCTGTTTTCTTCCGTCCACTTCCCTGACGTCAGGCTAAACTACCAGTATCAAGGTAACGAGCGACGGTACGAGACACAAAAGATTTATTCACATTTTAATGCTGGAGTGTTCTAACGATAGCCACTTGTGGTTTTACAGCCAAATATAAAGAAATCCCGCTATCACGCTTAAATTCCATCACGAATAACTTTTTTTTGGAAAATTCTCAGCAACATGCTTTTGTATGCTTGAAAACAATATAATGAGCTGTCACTGGAACAGCTTTAACAGCTGTCGGACGAGTGGCTTAGAAATCACAGCAGTCTGAAGTTGGTTGCAAATTGTGTATCTCTTGTGGTAGCAAACATGTGTATGTATAAAATTTGAAGAGCGTTATTCGCTTTGAGCGTTTTGTTTTTCAAATCTTAAAGCCTATGGAGGGGAGGTACGAGAAGAAATGGTCCAATATCTACTATTTTTATAAAAGATCTTGTGCTGAAGAGAATATAGAGATGGTCTGAATGGAATTGGATGTTCATTTTGGATTTTATGAGATTCATGGATATTCAAAATTTTGACCCTTTGTGGGGGAGATAACAAGAAGGAAAGAACAACAGCTCTTGTGTTAGTAGAAATAATGTAATGTGTTAAATATTAGGAGAACCGGGTGCTTATTTCGGATTTTACAATCGTTTTGTTTATTCAAAACTATTGTAAACTGAAGAATGAATGGAAGGAATATTTCGATCTCTACCATCTTTTTAACAGATTTTGTGTTAATAGGAATATTGAGATATTAATTTCGCGACTTATGAACTTCATGGGAATTCAAAATGTTGACCCTGTATGGGGGAGGTACAAAAAGGAGTGGATGTATATATTCCGCCTTCACACCAGACCGTGCGTTAATATAAATATTACGATGTATGTAATTTGAAGACAATCGGACTGTTACATTGTATTTTAGACCGTTTTTGGGGGAGGTACATGATGGAGTGGATCGATATTGTCCATTTTCGCAGCTGACCTAGTAGAATTCTTAAAGTTGGAGCAAAGTCGGATTAGCCTTTCCTTTTCTGTGCAGCAAAATTTGTTTTTGAAAATGTCTTCCTTTTGTGGGGGGGGGGGGGTGTTGAATCAGAGGGAGTGTACCGATATTGCCCATCTCTGAACTCCATCTGTTTGACAAAAATATTACAACGTACCAAGTTTGAATCAAATAGGATACTCCCTTCGAGAGTTATCGTGCGCAACAGCTAGACAGACAGACGGACAGACATCGCTAGATCGACTCCAAATGTCCTTAAACGGATTTGGTCCAAGAAACCTAGGGGCTAAACCCGTTACTTCGATGAGGCACATTTTGGCCGTATCAATGATAAATGTACACCTTTCCTAACCATAACAACTGAATGGTTTTAAACAAGATATCTTACAGGTTTAAAAACGTCCAGGACAAACATCGGAACCTTAAATGTCGATTTCATTCACATTTTATTCCCCATAAGCACAACAGGGATTCAACGGAACTTGCTTTCACTCATTTGTTAAATTTTTATTTATTTTTTACTTTTTGTTTTAATTGCATTACCTTGTCTGTCAATATATCAATATATACAATGAATATAGATATCAATCTACCACCCATATAGTATCGCGAAATGAACATAAACTCAAATTTCGCTCAGTTCATTTAATTCAATTTAATTGCTAAGAAGAGATCCATGACAATTATGTAATCCATTGAAACACTCGGATGTCCAAATGAAATTATGCTTCTCATTCAATAATTATCTGCTTTGTGTGGCACTCGGTTCGTTTTTTTTTTTTTTTTTTGTTATTCAATTTATATATTAATTAAATGTTAATTATGTAATGCCAATTGTTATTGCAGGTTTGTGTTTTCAGTGTGGTACATATTATGGCCAATATATATTTTTATAAATATTTTATTTTTTTTATTCTCGTATTAATCCAGTAAAAATGTGAAAACTATATATATACCGAGCAATCCATTCGAAGGTAATGCATTTCCAAAAGATTGAAAACCATCAACCAACAATCGTATGCTCCTGATAATCAAATAATGAGTACCGTCAGCAGAGCGTATGTCGGCCAAAATAAAAAAACGAAATTACTAGGAGTTGTTGACTTAGATGTAAGCATCGAAACAAACTTTAATGTCCTCAACCGTGATAAGAGAGGGTAGTGCTGTTGGCCACAAATTGGTAGATTGCGAGTTCAATACCAGAAGCGCGCAACATAAACTTTTTACATCCTCCACCATAGTATGGAGGGTACCTTAAGTTTGTCATTCCGTTTGTAACACCGCGAAATATACATTTAAGAACCCACAAAGCATATATATTCTTGATCAGTATAAAATTCTATGTCGATTTAGCGATCTCCGTCCGTCTATCCGTCTGTGGAAATCCCTCTAGCTTTCGAACGATATGCAGTAGCTTGATAAATTTTTAATCAAATGTATATTATATCTGCAGGACTTTTGGTATTGAAAGAGGCCCATGCAGATCCACGTTTTGGTATAGCCCCCATGTAATGGTACCTCCCTATTTTCGGAACTTTGATGATTAAGCGACATTATTCACCGGAAATGTTTCAAATTTGGTATCAGAAGTTCGTAATAGATACTACAGCCAGAGACAGAAAATTGTCTGTGTAGGTCCACGTCTTCGTATAGCCCCCATATAACGGTACCTCCCGATATTCGGTATTTTGATGATTTTGGCAACATTATTCACCGGAATTGATTTAAATTTGGTATTTAAAATTCGTAATAGATACTTCAGTCTATGACAGAAAATTTTCTGTGCAGGCCCACGTCTTCCTATAGCCCCCATATAACGGTACCTCCCGATATTCGGTATTTTGATGATTGTAGCGACATTATTCACCGGAATTGTTTCAAATTTGGTATTTGAGGTCCGTAATGGATACTTCAGCCTATGACAGAGCATTTTATAATTATAATCATAGCTTGTTATCCCACAAAAACTTGTAATTGTTATGTTAAGCTCTACTAATTGTAGGGTAACATAAAGTCGACCCGCCCGACTTTTAGACTTTCTTTACTGGTTTCAATTTGACTTACAATTTTGAACTGTAAATTTTCTAAAATTTCTCTATACCCAGCAATACTATGTGTTGAGGGTATTATGCAGGTCGCAATTATCATCCAATCCTCACGAAATGGGATCGGGTCAGAATTAAAGCCTATTGTTTTTAAGATGTACATTTAGGAGTTCAAATGGACTAAAAAATTTTAAATTTTTATAATTTTGTAGTCCCTTTGTAGGCCACAATTGAAACCAAATTTCGCATCAGAAGAGAGTCAAATACAGGGAAGAAGTCTAGAATTTTGGATGACAACAACTTTCGTGTGAAATTGTTTTGAATACCGTAAATATTGGCCAAATTCGCCGTGTCAACCTAACCTAAGCGTAACATCTGAGCAGAGCTCTTCGACATTATTTCAAAAACGAAATCTTCTAAAATGGATTTGGACATAAGGGGACTTCGAACATATTGTAGTGTTGTGTGGTATCACATGGTCGGCCCGCACGCATATAGCCTTTGCTTACTTTTTTATAATGATAATAATTCCAGCATTCTTTCCGTATGTTGACTCCAAAAATTCATATTTCGACTCGTAACTGTTACTATGTTCTCTCTGAACATATAACTGCACAAAATGGACGTTTATTGCATTTGTCGGTTGGCACAATCAAATATGGTAACAGACATATGCCTATCATTTGCAGTATTCAGTTACAAAAATTACAAACAGCCACCATGCCCGCCCGTACGCCCACCATCATCTACAAGTGCATATCTATTAAAAAAACTTAACACAAAATTCTGTGATTTCCTACTGATAATTATTTTAATGCCATTCTGACTGTTATCGTGGCATTTAATTAACTGCAATGTCAGACACTTGATTTATTGAATTTCACACCGACTAACTGTTCGTGATGTTTCTCCAGCTATTTTTCCGTTGATAATGAACTTGATGAAGATGCTGCTGCTGTTGTTGTCAGCTGCCACTGCTAGTAATTGTAGAGATTTGCGGAAATGTTTTCAGATCTATTTGCCAGTTGTTTTTTTTTTTCTTGTTGTTTACTTAATTGTGAAAGTAAAATTAATTACTCAAATCATAAAAAAAGAAGAATTAAATAATTTAAGTTTATTAAAAATTAACTCTGAATGTGTGTTTCCCTGAAATTATTAATTCCTTCCATTTCCCCCGAGAAAAACGGCAAGAACCATTTTCCTGTTTTGGCCGTAACCCAATTACCACTTAATTTGAAACCTCCAAAATTTTCTTCGAAATGAAAAAGCACAGGGAATTCTGAAAATATGATGAAATAAAGTTAATGTTCTGTCATCAACATTAAATTTAATTACCAAAGCAAAAAAAAAATAAAACTGAAAAAAAAAGAAAATAAAAAATGGGAAAGAAAACCAAAACACCCAAATAACAGCATCCACTGACCGACAAACATAAAAATAGCTTCACAACAACATTTTTTGGTTTTTGTTGTTGTCATAAATAATGACAATATTTTATTTTAATGTTACCCCTCATTTCTTTCCGCCAATGGCCGTCACGAAGACCACCATCATTAAACGAAGTAGAGTGACTGGGAATAGCATTAATTGAAGACAGAAGAAGCGAAAAAACAAGAATTGAGGTTGTGTAAAATAAATTTGGACAAACTTCAAAATATAAAAAAATTATGAATAACACTGTGTATACCCTGTGTTTTGGGTGGTAATTGAAGTGAGAAAATAAGATGGTTAGCCGAAGAAGAGATTTTTATAGCCCACAACACTATGTTGGAGGAGTATTATAAGTTTGAATCTTCGAAGAAGTTTGTAACATCTTGAGATTTCAGATCCACGATGTTCCGATACTCCGTTCGCCGAGTTTAGTCCATTTAGCTATGTATCTCCGGCCGTCTGCCCATATTAAATTGTAATTATACTTCGATACACACAATTTTTTTTTTTTTTGGTGATGATAAAAGCATCTTTTTTGGAGATAATCACAAAATATGATTTCGAAAGACACATCTGAATACATCCCAGTTTATGGGGTCAAAGAAAAAAAATTGAGATGACCAGATTACGGGATTTCTAACCATAATTCGGCAGCTGTATAAACCTACAAATCAGCTTACTAGCGCATTATTTGTTTAAGGACATGCTACCAGAAACAAGTAAATATTCTTTAGCACCTAAAAAGCAATGAATAGGCAGCAACATGTGAAAAACCAGCAAAGTTCGGCTTTTAACACCCTCCGGGGCGAACTTTTAATAGGCTCCACAATTTGGAAGGAACTTGAAAATTTTGGAAAAAAAACTTCCGAAAACTACCACTAAAAAGAAAAATGTTATATGAAGACTATACGAAAATGTTATATAAAGGTGGTCGACCTGCTTACGTCATAGGCTGTAGAACACATTACGAACTTAAATATGAAATTTGTTACAATTCCGGTGAATAATGTCGCACAAATCATAAAAATGCCGAGTACTGGGGGATATGAGCGCTAAACAAAGACGTGGACCTGCATACAAAATTTTTTGTCATAGGCTGTAGCACCGATTACGACCTTCAAAAACGAAATTTGAAATAATTCCGACGAATATTGTGGCTAAAATCAGCAAAATACCGAATATCTGGAGGTACCGTTATATGGGGCTATACGAAGACGTGGACCTGCACATACAATTTTCTGTATTAGGATGTAGTATCCGCTATGAACATCAAATACCGAATTTGAAAAAATTCCTGTGGATAATGTCGCTAAAGTCATCAAAGTACCGAATGTCGGAAGGTACCGTTATATGGGGTCTATATGAAGGCGTGGACCTGAAAAGACAATCTCTTGCCATAGGTTGTAGCATCCATTAGCAACTTCAAATACCAAACTTGAAACGATTCCGATGAATAATGTCGCCAAAATCATCAAAATACCGAATATCGGGAGGTACCGTTATATGGAAGCTATACGAAGACGTGGACCTGCACAGACAATTTTCAGTCTTAGGCTGTAGCATCCATTTCGAACTTCAAATACCAAATTTGAAACAATTCCGATTAATAATGTCGCAAAAATCATCAAAATACCGAATATCGGTAGGTCCCGTTATATGGGGGGCTATACCAAAACGTGGACCTACATGGCTCATTTTCAATACCAAAAGTCCTGCCGACATAATATACATTTGAGTAAAATTTTATCAATCTACTTCAATTCGTTCGGAAGCTGGAGTGATTTCCACAGACGAACGGATAGACGGACGGACATCGCTAAATTGACATAGAATTTTATGAAGAATATATTAACTTTGTGGGGTCTAAAATGAATATTTCGAGGTGTTACAAACGGAATGACAAACTTAGTATACCCTCCATACTATGGTGGAGGATATAAAAATAGACTTTCCTACTAGGTCGTTTATCTAGACATAGTAGGAACGTCTGTTTTTTTTTTTTTTTTTTTTTTGAAAATTTTGGTCCAAATCTATGATTATTCGAAAAGAGGAGTTATTCCATATAAGGAAGATTTGTGGAGAACTTTATTCTAAATCTTCTCTCTACAGAATACCTTAGAAATATTTTATCCATAAATGACCTCGAAAGTTGTCTAACTTCGTAACGTTTTCTCTCTATAGAAAACTCGAAAGATTATCGATATGAAGGTGATATTAAATGGGACAAATAGAAGACTTTAAAACCCCTCGTTCTCCCACAAGCCAAGGGAAATTGCATTGAAGGTTACTGAACTCTGTATGAAGTTAATTTTTCCGCATTTTTCAATCCATAACAAAATCAATTCTCATACATCACTCCAGCTACGTACATCTATTCCCCAACATTTCATTCCACTTAATTTCATTTGAATTGAAAATATTTGTGTATTTGCCCGCAGAATTCATTTTAGATTGTTTCCATTCTAATTTATGGCCATTCAATTATTTCCTCCCGGTCGCAGTGGGAACGGTGCCGATGACAGTGACAGTTTATGTTTCACAAGTCATTGACTTTGCCACCCCTACTGTAACAGTCAGACAGACAGACAGCCAGCCAGGAGAGGCAATTATTGTGGTCCAGCTAAGCAAAATGCGGTTTATAGAAGAATAGAAATGAGGCGGGGTGCAGTGTAAAATCTACATCTCACGGTATGGGCATGTGTTTTGAGTTTCGGTCGTGAAAGTAATTAAAACACCCACATCTTTTCTTAGAAAATGCAAATGCTTGCAACTTCCACTACCACCGTCACTGCTGTGACACTGGAGATGACAATGGACCTCCTTTGGGCAGAGGAAGGGAGGAAGGGACAATTGCATTTTTCTTCGTTACGATGTTTATCTTTAGATCTATTTAATTTATATTTCTATTATGACACTTGGAAGTTAATTTACCACAAATCACAACAAAATATGCTAAATTAATGGACTCGATGAGGGCGTGGACTCGATGACTTGCAATTGTCTCAGTTTTATGCACGGCATAGTGGGTGAAGTGCGGGCAGTAGTGGAGATTGCTCTTACTTTTGATTAATAGTCTTCCTGTGGGAAATGGGCCACACTTAAAGTGTGACATTTTGGCTGTTGGGTGACAATATTTGAAGAAGTGGAATGTCATTCATTGTGAGTGCCTGTGTTTAGATGATGGTGGCGGTGGTGGCTGAGAGTCCGGGTCACTAATGTCAAAAGTGTATACATCTTTAAAGACATTGGTCACAGTAATCACATAAATGGATTTATCCTGAATATCCCATCAGATATTAGTTTTTGTACCATACACCTAGTTATATAGGGTATATTAAGTTTGTCATTCCGTTTGTAACACCTCGAAATATACATTTTAGACCCCACAAAGTATATACAGGGTGAGATGAAAAAACTGCAACCAACTTCAGACTGCAGTCATTTCCAAGCCACTCATCCGACAGCTGTTAAAATTATTCCAGTGTCAGCTTATGATATTGTTTATAAGCGTACGAAGGCATTTTGCTGAGAATTGTCCAGAACATAGGTTACTCGTGATAGAATTCAAGCGTGATTTCTTTATATTTGGCTGGAAAACCTCAAGTGGCTATCGTTAGAGCACTTCAGAATTTCAATGTGAATATCTTTTGTATCTCGTACAATCGATCGTTACCTTGATAATGGTAGCGTTGCCCGACGTTAAGGAAGTGTACGAAAGGAAACAGCAACATCAGCAGAAATAGTTCGAAAAGTAAAGAAGCGACTTGATCGAAACATGCGTCGCAGTGGCCAAAAATTGCTCGTGAGCTGAAAATATCGAAATTTTCCACTCGGCAAATATTGAAAAATGAACTCGGGGTTAAGCCATTGAAATTCTAAAAAGTGTAAGAACTTACACGGGAACAGAAAGAAAGTAGACTCGAAAGAGCTAAAAAGTGGCTTCTTTTAGCCGAACGTGGTGATCTGCCGAATTTGGTTTTCTCCGCTCGATGAGAAAATATTTGTTTTCCAGCAGTTTGTAAACAAACAAAATGATCCTGTTTACTTGCCAAAGAGGTCAGCTGAAAATTTGCACCTTCGGTTGGCCACCAGAATTCAAGCGACGGCCATGGTGATGGTGTTGGCCGCCATAATAGCTGATGGTCGCTCTCTGCTCGTATTATACAACCGTGGCATCAGAATAAATGCCGAATATTAGCGGAATATGTATTTAAGCCTTGGGCACGCAAACATTTTGGCCGCAGACCTTAGACATTCCAACAGGACTCAGCACTATCGCACTCAGCACGCGCCACCCAAGAATGGTTACAAAATTAGGTTCCTCGCTTCATTTCCAGCTCACAATGACCACCAAAATCTCCGGATACCAATCCATTGGACTTTTGTGTCTGGAGTATTTTGCAAAGCAAGGTTGGCACTAAAAAATACTAAAGTGTCGATCACCTTAAGCAAGCGCTTCGCCGGGAATGGGCCAAAATACCACAGAGCAACATTCGGGCAGCGTGTGACGGTTTCTTTGGCCGTTTGAAGGTCATAATTCGTGCAGAAGGTGACCAATTCGAACAAATCTAAACTTATTCTAAAATTTGATGCTATTTCCGACATTTTTTGCTTTCATTCGATAAAGTTAAAAAATTATAATTATAAATTATTTTGGGGGTAAGTTCGAAAATGCGTCATATGGGCCTACGTTTTCGTATAGCCGTCATATAAAGGTACCTCTATATATTCGGTATTTTAATGATTTTAGCGACATTATACATTGAAATCGTTCAAAATTTCGTATTGGAAAATGTTAATGGGTACAACAACCTATGACAAAACAAGTAAAAAAAAAAAAAAAACATTAAGTTCGGCCGGGCCAAACTTTTAATACCCTTCACCTTAGGGTTAAGGAAACATTAGAAGAAATGTGGCAAAAACCATTAAAATGTCGAATATCGGGAGGTGACGTTATATGGGGCTATACCAAATCGTGGACCTACACATCCAATGTTTCGCCAAAGGAGCTAGAACCCATTATAACATAGAAATACCAATTTTCAGACAAATCCGTGAAAAAATGTGGCAATAATCATCAAATAACCGAATATCGAGAGGTACCATAATATTGGGGCTATACCAAAACGTGGACCTATAATTTCATTGACTCGCCGCACGAACTGGGACCCATTATGATGTACAACTACCAATTTTCAGAGAAATTCGTGAAAAATGTGTCAAAAATCACCAAAATACCGAATATCGTGAGGTAACTTTATATGGGGGCTATACCAAAACGTGGACCTATACATGCAATGTTTTGCCACACTCACAGGGACCCATTATGACCTACAAATACCAATTTTCAAACAAATCAGTGGAAAAATGTGGCATAAATCATCAAAATACCGAATATCGGGAGGTACTGTTATATGGGGACTGTACCAGAACGTTGACCGATATATCTCATTTTCAATACCAACCATCCTAGACACAATACAAATTACTCTGCTAAGTTTTGGCGCTATACGTCAAATAATGTTGGCTGTATCGTGATTTCAACAGACAGACAGACTTAGAATTTTATGCTGATTATGAATATATATACTTCATGGGGTCTACGACGAATATTTAATGATGTTACAAACGCAATGACAAAGTTAATATACCCTCCTTTCCAAGGTGGAGCCCCCATAAAAGAGTTTTCATTTAAAACTTTTTTTCGACGATTTTGTTTAAGTTTTTAAATCGTGGATGGTATTTAAAGATCTACCCGCAAGAACTTACTTATTTTTTTTTACTTGTCTCTGTTTTAAATAGTTTCATATTAAATTAAAAAAATAGAAAATTGTTAAATATTTTCACATTATTTTAAGTTATTTCTTGCTCCCCCCTTTTATTCAATTGGCTAAAGGCCACAGCCCTATGCGGATGTCATCACGTTTCAAACCAACAAAATCCCCTTTTTTATCTCTCGCACAGAGTAGTAACATTGAAAAGAATTAAATCTTTAAATCAAATTTATTGATATTGTTCGTGTTGCAGAGAAGAGATAAAAATATTTTAGTTTTGCTTTTTTGTTGTTGGTTTTTTGGTGTTTTTTTCGTGGGGGAGTGAGGAGGTCTTTCACGTCCGTTTGTTTGGTATTTGCATAACACCAACTTTTGTTAAATGTCTGTTGACACCAGTTTTGGTTTTTTGTTAAAGTTTTGGCTTTTTTCTTTCCCTCAGCTTTTTATTGTTGCTAAATGTTGACAGTTTAAGTTTGTTTTTTTCGTGTGGCTCTTATATTTTGAGTGTGTGCGTGTGTGTGTGGGAGAAATATTTGCACATTTCTGTTTACATACTTTGGTTTGGGTTCTTTTTTTGTTTTTCTATTTTGCCATGTTTATTTTTGGTCTCAATAGAATAAAAGACAGTGGCAGTGACATGTCACTGTGGGTAAAAGATAACTGGAGTTAAAGCGCATTTTTTTGCAGGACATGGTTTGAATTTGTTAACTTTGATGGGGTTTACTGTCCGAGACCTTAAACCTTTTTCAAGAATGATGGCCAAGTGGATATTTAATGTTTGCATTAATACAGTATTGAGATATTGAAGAAAATTGGAAAATATTTTCGCATTTCTTGGCAAATTAGATTCGATTTTTTTTTCTTGATATATAGTTGAAATAATAATTTCTTTTCTTTGGTGACCTATATTGAAATTTAATTTAGAATAATTTTGCCTTTGACATCGTCATTCTAAAATAATGCTTAATTGGAGAATATTGCATTTTCTCACATAAGGTACAGCTTTAACCCTAAAATGCGTATTTTATGATATTTAATAATTTCTGGCGTGTTCACGTCTTCTAGAACCATTAGTCGAATTTTATCATAATTTTGTAGAATATTATGAAATTTTTGAATAATAATCCTGCAATATTATTGGAGGCAAAAAATCAGCATATTTCAAAGAATTCTAATCCGAACAAGTTAAGTATCAGTTGGTTTTGCCGACCGATGTATACCCTCAACCAATGTTCGATTATTTAAATATATTTTGACTTCTGTTATGATTATTCAAATTGATGTCCCTCTAAGGAGGTTCCGTAGGTTCCGAAGGAATGGGTCAATATTCACTATTTCGTAACGGACCTAAATAAATATGACATAAATATTGCGACGTGCCAGGTGTGGACTTTATTTCGGTTTATATGAGATATGTGATAATTTTTCGAAAATCTTAAAATCTGCTTGAGGTACCAGATATATAGGGTGAGTTAAAAAAACAACAACAAAGTCAAACGCCAAGTTTTTACATTTTTTTATTTTTTATTTATTTATTTATTTTTTGAATGAAAGCAAAAAATCTCGGCAATAGCTTAAAATTTTAGAATAAGTTTAGATTTGTTCGAATTGGTCACCTTTGGCACGAATTATGGACTTAAAACGGCCAATGAAACCGTCACACGCTGCCCGAATGTTGCTCTGTGGTATTTTGGCCCATTCTCGGCGAAGCGCTTGCTTGAGGTGATCGACACTTTGTAATTTTTTAGTGCTAACCTTACTTTCCAAAATACTCCAAACACAATAGTCTATGGTGCTGAGTCCTGTTGGGATGTCCAAGGTCTGTGGCCAAACTGTTGGCGTGTTCAAAGCTTTAATACACCCTCCAGAATATTTTCCCGATAATATTCGGCATTTATTCTCATGCCACGGTCGATTAATACGAGCTTTGGAAAACATGTATGTATGTTTGAAATTTTAAGGGTCGAATGCTCATCCCAATTTTCTTTGGGCGTTTTTTTTCCAAAATTTTGAACCATATCTTGTGCTGGTAGAATTATTGAGATGTACCAAGTCTGAATGGATTCGGATGTTAATTTCGCATTTTATGAGCAGCTCGTCTATGGATAAGAAGAGCTTCTGCAGCTCTTCTAGGGGTTAGAAAAGCCTCTGAAGCTCTTCTAGAAGTTAGAAGAGCCTCTGCAGCTCTTCTAGGGGTTAGAAGATCCTCTTCAGCTCTTCTAAAGGTTAAGAGAGCCTCTGCAGCCCTTCTATAGGTTAGAAGAGCCTCTGCAGCCCTTCTATGGGTTAGAAGAGCCTCTGCAGACTTTTTATGGGCTACAACAGGCTCTGCTGCCCTTCTAAAGTTTCGAAGAGCCTCTGCAGCCCTTCTATAGGTTAGAAGAGCCTCTGCAGCTCTTCTATAGGTTAGAAGAGCCTCTGCAGCCCTTCTATGGGTTAGAAGATCCTCTTCAGCTCTTCTAAAGGTTAAGAGAGCCTCTGCAGCTCTTCTATAGGTTAGAAGAGCCTCTGCAGCCCTTCTATGGGTTAGAAGAGCCTCTGCAGACTTTTTATGGGCTACAACAGGCTCTGCTGCCCTTCTAAAGTTTCGAAAAGCCTCTGCAGACCTTCTATGGGCTAGAAGAGCCTCTGCAGCTCTTCTATGGGTTAAAAGAGGTTCTGCAGCTCCAGTATGGGTTAGAAGGGTTTCTGCAGCTCTTCCATAGTAGAGGTCCTGTAGCTATTGTATGGGTTAGAAGAGGTTCTTCAGAGTTATAATTATTCAAAATATTGCCCCTTTGCGAGGGAGATAGATAATGTCAATATTGGCCAATATAAGTTGAAGCAAACCCGATTACCCCTTCTCTTGCTGTGCAGTAAAAATATATATATTTGAAAATTTCGACCTTTTATAGGGGCGGTACCAGAAAGAGCGGACCGATATTGCCCATCTCCGAATTCAATCTTTAGTGTCATAATAATATTACGATGTATCAAGTTCGGACATTGCTAAATCGACTCCAACCCTCTTGAAATGGATTTGGTTCAAAGAGACCTAGGATCTGAAACCATTATTTCAATGAGACATATATTGGCCGTATCAAATGAAATACACACTCTGTAGCCATATGGCTGAGGGTATAAAAATTCGAAAAATGTGAGAGAAGGGGAAACTTTTCCCCTCTGTTTATGTTACTTTGTGATGTCAACTTTCAGGACGCCGGGACCAAGTGTATTGTTAAAATTTGGGGCACATATTTATACTGCGCCTAAAAAAATGGTATTGAAGATTTTCCACATCGATCCACTTTAAGGCAAGCCTTCAAAAAGAAGTGTTCAACTAGATCAGTGGAAATTTGACTTTAAACTGCCTAAAATTTTTATTTTATTTATTTATTTATTATTATTATTATTATTTTTTTTTTTTTTTGTTTAGAATTTTAAAGAATAAGTTAGCTTTGGGAAATTCGTAACGACCTAACATATGTAGCGATACAGCAAAGTACTCGTCACAATTCTGACCCATTATTTTATTAAGGACATGGCACTTGATATTAGCATTCAGTGCATTTAACTCCCATTTTATTTCGAATAATCAAAGCCTTCAAACTGACTATGAGCCACTTGAAAAATTTCTAGCTACAGTAGATTCATTACCATCGACGGTTCGATGTTCGCTTCTAATTCCTTAGTTAAGCTAACTTTCAAGCCAACTTCAAAATATTTTTTTTAAGGGAAATAAATGTTTTTCCTGTGCAGGGAAGATTAAAATGGATCAAGGTCTCTTCACCAAAAAATTCACATCTAAACAACAACATTGCCTTTATATCCGTTTTGAGCCATCCTACACTAACGGCTGTTCATTTCCCTCTATCCTGCCACAGCCGGTTAACATATGGCCGATGAGTACAAAGGAAGTACACACCATCAGGATTTTTGTTTGGCTTTAAGCGATACGAGTAAACATCGGTGACTTGCAACAACTGTAGTTTCGGAGAAGCACAACAAACATTCGTTCAACATTTTGACACGTTTGGATGGACTTTGTAGCCATCACACGAGTATTTAATGGCATTGATGTGTTTCACTTTCCGTTTTCGTTAGAATCAGATTCGGATTTTGTTTCATGTTTAGTTTTTCTCTCACATGTCATGTCTTTGCCAAAAAAAATGTATGTTTCTTTCATACATTGATAGAATTGACCATTAGATATACACTAAGAGAAATATAGATGAGTATACATTTTTCGCTTATCCTCCACTATAGAATTAAGGATATTTGAAAAATAATGAAATTAAATTTTATTGTAAAACTTTGGCACATTCGTCGGTGATGCCAGTCCACATCTAATGAGCAGAATAACTCATTAGTAATTAAATTGGACACTTAGATGAGTTAAAAATGATGGGATCTTTCTAAGAAAATTTACAAAGCAAAAAAAAAAACAAGTAAATAAGTAGCTAAGTTCGGCCGAGCTAAACTTTTTGCACCCTCCACCATTTGGAAAAAACTTGAAAAATTTCAAAAAAAAGAAAAAATGCAGTCGAAAAATACAGCTCCAATGAAACCCGTTATATGGGTGGGCTATACGATGACATGGTCCTGCATAAGTAATTCATTTCATAGGCTGTAGTAACAGCTTCGAACTATATGTACGAAATTTGAAAGTATTCCGGTGAATAATGTCGCAAAAATCAGGAAAATACTGATTAACTGGGCGTTCCGTTATATGGGCGCTATACTAAAACGTGGACCTATTTAGATAATTCTCTTTTGCGGGAGAAGGTACTCAGAAGGAACTCTGTGGGTTTTAAAACAATTACCTTAAAAATTTAGCTAAAATCGCCAAAATACCGAATTTCGGAGGGTACCGTTATATGGGAGGTAGGGAGGTATACCGATATAGATAATTCTCATCTAGGGGATAAAGTACTTACAAGGAACTCCTTGTGAGGATTTTAAGACAATTCGGTTGAAAATGTGGATAAAATCATCAAAATACCAAAAATCGGGAGGAACCGTTATATAGGGGATATAAGATATCGTGGCGGAATTTACTCACATGTAACTACTTTTGTGGATTTTAACATAATTCTATTGACAAATTTGGCTGATATCATAAAAATACCGAATATTGGGGGGTACCGTTATATGGTGGCTATACGATATCGTGGACCTATTTAGACTCTCATCTAGGGAATAATGTACTTACAAGGAACTCTTTATGTGTTACATGGAACTACTTAAGTTATAATTATTTTAAATTTTGACCTGTTGTGGGGGAGGTACCGGAAGGAGTAGTCCAATATTGTTCATCTTCACAACAGAACTTGTGTTGATAGAAGTATTGGAATGTGCCGAGTTTGAAAGTAATCAGATGCTCATTTCCCGTTTTATATGTTTAATCGGTATTCCAAATGTGGGGGTGGTAGTAGGAGGAGTAGTCCGTCCTTGCGTTAGTGCAAATATTAAAATGTGCGAAGTTTGACGGTAATCTGACTCTTAGTTCAAATTTTATAAAAGTTAAATTATTCAAAATTTTGACACTTTGTGGGGAGGTACCAGAAGGAGTGGACCGATATTGTCCATCTCCGAACTCGATTTAAGTTTGATAATAATATTACGATGTACCAAGTTTGACTAAATCGAATACACCTTTTCGCGATTTATCCTCGCCAACAACCAGCCAGACAGACAAAAGACCTAGGGTCTAAAACCATTTTTTCGATGAGGCACGTTTTCACCGTATCAAATGATATATACCCTCTCTAGCCATATGGCTGAGGGTATAAAAACAGGGAAGCAAAGGCTATAGCCGTGCATGGTAGACCATGTGATACCCTACAACACTACAATAAATTGAAAACATCCTTAGGGCCAAACCTAATTCAAAAGTGTGAGACAGATATCAAAAGATCGCATGCGATAATAAATTGACAAAAAGTTCGAATGTTAACTGGATTTTTTCCACGATTTTCTTTGATTTTATATTTTTTGGCAAGGGGCCATTCCGAATAATCAGAGTAACTAAGATATATTTCTTTTGCACGTATATTGTATATATTTTGCAATATATCCGATATCTTGGCTATCAGCCTCACTGTTATGGTCAGAAGTGACTTTTTTATGACTTTGTGATTTGCCCGGAATTTAAAAATATTCGCGGTTTAGTGGAAATTTTCGTATTTTTATACCCTCCACCTTGAAAAGGAGGGTATATTAAATTTGCACTCATATAACAGTACCTCCCGATATTCGGTATTTTAATGATTTTGCGACATTATTCACCGGAATTGTTCCAAATTTGGTATTTGAAGTTCGTATTGGATACTACAGCCTATGACAGAAAAGTGTCTGTGCAGGTCCACGTCTTCGTACAACCCGCATATAACGGTACCTCCCGATATTAGGTATTTGATGATTTTTTCCACATTTTTTCAGGGATTTGTCTAAAAGTTGAAATTTGTTGGTCATAATGGGTTCTAGCTCCGGTGGCGAAACATTGTGTGTATAGAACCGCTTTTTGGTATAGCCCCCATATAACAGTACCTCCAGATATTTGATATTGTGATGATTTTTGGCACATTTTCCCACGAATATGTCTAAAAATTAGTATTTGTGGGTCATAATAGATTAAAATGCTTCCTTTACCCTGAGGTGGAGGATATTAAGAGTTCGGCCCGGTCGAACTTAATGTTTTTTTTTTTCTTGTTTTTATATCAATATTTTTCTTCAACGTTTAACAGGAATATTTATGGTCGTAACATGTTTCATATATATCTCAATAAATGTCCCACAACAATACCTCCATATTTATCTTTTGCTTTTCTTAAACTATTTACTTAATTATTTATTTGTATATTTAAATAAGTTTCTTTTTCTGTTTACGACATTCTCAGTCAGCCAAGGGCCAAGTCTGTTCTTTGTTGCCAAAGTTTTCTCGTAGCTGTCTGATGGCCAGCCAAGCAACCAACCTACACCAATTACGGGTACTCAATTTAACTGGCATCTGTTTTCAACATAAACATTCGACTCGTCGTCTATAGACGGTTGTGGGGAAGGTAAACAATAAATAAGCTAAAGCTTAAATTACCGGCATTTTTTTGCACTGAGAATGTAAACAAATATAAACAAAACGATGGCTGAGTGCGACATAGTGGAAAATGTTAACTCTCAGCAGAGAGAGTTACTCTCATGTTCGCTCTCCCAGCACAAAATGCTCCACAATTATTCCCCATCAACAATTATGTTGCATAGGTAAGCATTTTGTAGTTCAATCCAACATGTATGTCAAACATGTTTGATGGCTTTAAGACCAAATCAACAAATTTAAGAATAACACGTAAATTATGTCTCATTTAAATGAAATGAAATTATTTCCATACCAAAAGTGCATAAGAATATATTTACCTAAATACTCAGTTAGGTAAAATCTGGTCTACACATCAATAATTTTTTTGCTCTGCGATGTTATTCAAATTCATCTTCGTCACGTTTCAAAGCCATTACGCTATTGGGGAATCCAAAATATTATTAATTGCCAATGTCCAGTGATTGAAAACAACAACGTGCCTGGCACCAATTCTACGGTGTTGTTTTTCTTAGAATTGTTTGCAAATTGAAATATAATTCTAATTTTTTTGTGAATTAATAATTTGATGTTTACAAAAAGTGTTAATTAATTTTGAACTTTTTTTTTGTGACAAAAGTGTTAATTGATTGTTGTCAAAGTTGTTTTTTGCGGAAATATCTAAATTGTTTGTCAATGCATATAGGCTTTGAATATCAGAGAAATTGTTTGCTTTAATGTTTCTGGAATATAGTTTAAACAAAACATGCAGGAAAAGTGTGAGCATCAAAAAAGAATTGATTATAAAGTGCAGAACCCACCTTCTCTGTATATTGTGTCCGATGTTGATTTTGAGGGCCATGTAATGAACATATTTTTGCCCTGATTACAGGAAATTACTTTTTCTTGTGGGAAATGAAAGGAAATTAAATGTTCATGTTATGCGATCATAGTTACACCAGATATATTTTTCGTTTTTGGACCCAGGTATATAAGTCTCAAAATCCTTCGAATCGAAACTAATTTTTATAAAATTAAGAAAAAAGAAGCCTTAGCCCCTGCAGATTAGAGGAAGTTTAGAAGATACGATTTTTTTAAAAAAAAAAGGAACAACTAACAGAGAATAAACAGCTATAAAGAAGCTAAGTTCAGCCGGACCGAACTTCAAAAAAATCGGTAGGAAAATATCTCTGAAATAAAACCCTTTATGTGGGGACTATACAAAGACGTGGACCTGCATAGACAATATTCTGTCGTAAGTTCGTGTACACAGTACAAACTTCAAATAATAATATGAAATATTTCTGGTGAATAATGTTGCTTATATAATCAAAATACAAAATATAGGAAGGTATCGTTATAATAGGGCTATACGAAGACGTGGACCTGCATACGAAATTTTCTGTCATAGCCTGTGGTACATATTACGAACGAAAATTGGAACAATTAAAAAAGCAGCTAAGTTTGACTAGGCCAAAATTGTTATACCTTCAACCATTTGGAAGGTGGTTATGCCATAGGGGTAATACCCATTACGAAATTGAAATACGTAATGTGTAACAATTTCGGTGAAAAATGTCACTAAAATCATGGAAATACTGAATATCTGGGTTATCGTTATGGGGTATGGGGACTTTACGAAGGCGCAGATCTTTATACGCGATGATATCGCTAACATCATAAAAATGCCGAATATTAGTTCATTAAATATGTTTTGACTCATAAATGTCGTTAGTAAAACCAGTAAAAAAGCTGTAAGTTAGGCCGGGCCGAACCATTTTTAACGAATTTGGCAATTATCAAAAACAATAAAATTCTGTTAAAATTTTAAAAATATCGAATGGAGCTGTTGTATTAGACCCTAAGACGACGACATGGACCTGCATAGTTAATTTTTGTCATAAGCCATTACAATATTCAAATGCGAAATTTAAAAAAAAAAATCAGTGAATAATGTTGCTAAAATCATTAAAATACCGAATATCGGGAGGTTCTGTTATATGGGGCTATAGTAAGACGTGGACCTACACAGAAAATCTCCTGTCATAGGCCGTATCATCCATTTCGAACTTCAAATACCAAGTTTGTAATTCCGGTGAATAATGTCGTTGAAATCATTAAAATATCGAATGTCGGGAGGTACCGTTATATGGAGGCCATACCAAAACTTGGACTTTCATGGCCCATTTTCAATACCAATAGTCCTGCAGACATAATACATATTTGAGTAAAATTTTATCAATCTACTTCATTTCGTTCACTCCTTCTGATACCTCCTCCACAAAGGCTCAAAATTTTAAATATTCATGAGGCTCATAAAAAGCGAAATTAACATTCGATTCCCTTCAGACTTGGTACATCTCAATATTTCTACCAACACAACATCTGTTGTGAGGATGGTAGAGATCGTATAATTTCTTCTGGTACCTCCCTGACAGAGGTTCAAAATTTAGAATAACCAAAACGATCATAAAATCCGAAATAAGCATCTGGTTCTCTTCAAGTTACACACATCGTACCTCCCCCTATAAAACGCAAAGATGGTAAAGATGGTAAAGATCGGGCCATTTCTTCTGGTACCTCCCCCACAGAGGGTTCAAATTTTGAATAACCGAAACGAGCGAAAATCCGAAAAAAGCGTCCGGTTCTCTTTCAAATACAAACATCCCAAGGTCTGGTGTGAAATTGGGTTATATCGGTCCACTCCTTCTGGTACCTCCCCCACAAAGGGTCAAAAGTTTGAATATCTATGAAGCTCATTAAACGTGAAATTAATATCCGATTCTGTTCAGACTTGGTTTATCTTAATAATTCCGTCAACACAATATCTGTTATAAAGATGGTAGAGATCGGACCATTCCTTCTCGTACCCCTCTCACATACGGTTCGAGATTTCGAAAAACAAAACGCTCATACGACGCGAAATAAGCATTCAACTCCCTTCAGATTTAACATATACAAACATTGGTGCTAACACAAGATCTGATGTGAAGATGATATATATCTTGTACTTCACCCACAAAGGGTCACAATTTTCAATACTTTTATCTGTCATAACTTGCGAAGCAAGTCAGCGATTCTTTATACTTTGCTATGTCTAAATATTTCTCTATAACCAGAAACCTCAGATAAATATGGAATTTATGATTTCGCATAGAATTGGATATAACTGTTCGATTTGGAATGGAATAATTTGGTCGTCTATATCTGGCACCTTAGACACATTTTAACATTTCCTAAAAATTATTCCATATCTCATGTAAAGTGAAGGATGAAGTCGATATAGCCCAAACCTGGCACGTCGTAATATTTATATCATATTTTTTATGTACGATACGAAATATACAATATTGGCCCATTCCCTCAGAACCCAGTCCATAGAGGGTCAACATTTTAAAAAATCATAACAGAAGTCAAATATATTTAGGCAATCGAACATTGGCTGATAATATACATGTGTAGGCAAAACCGACTGTTACTTTTTAACTTGTTTTTTATACCCTCCGCCAAACATAGTATGGAGGGTATATTAAGTTCATCATTCCGTTTGTAACTAATCGAAATAATAATTTTAGACCCAAAAAAGTACATATATTCTTGATCAGCGTAAAATTCTAAGACGATATAGACCTGTCCGCCCATCCGTCTGTTGTAATCACGCTACAGTCAAAACGAATTAAGATAGGAAGCTAAAAATTTGCACATGTCCGTCTTCTGTCTGCAGGCAGGTCAATTTCGAAAATGGGCTTTATCGGTCCACAATATCGTACAGCCCCCATATAACGGTACCCGGTATTTAGACGATTTCAATCACATTTTTCAATGGAATTGTCTGAAAATTCACTCAAGGAGTTCTTTTTGAGTACTTTACCCCCTGAAAGAGAATTTTCTATATAGGTTCACGATGTCTTATAAGCCCCATATAAAAGTACCCCCCGATATTCGGTATTTAGACGATTTCAGCCACATTTTTCAATGGAATTGTCTGAAAATCCACACAAGGAGTTCCTTGTGAGTACTTTACCCCGTGAAAGCGAACTGTCTACATAGGTCCATGATATCATATATATCCTGTTCCTACCGAAATTTGGTATTTTGATGATTTTTGCAACGTTATTCAACGAAATTGTTTAAAATTTCGTATATAAAGTTTGGACACAAATTACTTATGCAGGACCACGTCTTCGTATAGCCCCCATATAACGGTTTTCTATTGAGAGGCATTTTCCGACGATTTTTTTTTTTAATTCTTCAAATTTGTTTCAAATGGTATATATATAAATGGGGATAAAAAGTTCGGCCCAGCCGAACTTATCTACTTTTTTACTTGTTTTTTTTTTTAATAAATATTTTTTTGTTTTTTTTTTTTAAATTGCTTTGCTACCGTAAAGAGGCATACCAGTACGAAATATTGTAGTTACGTTTAATTCAACAACTCCACATGTTCTTAAACCCCTAAACTTGAACGTCTTGCAGTCGTAGCATGACTGACAGATGTATTCAATTAAATAATATTGACTGCCCAAAAAATTGCTGCCCCATCTTTAATTTATTAATTTAACGCTTACCAACACTGGTCCGTACAACAAAGCTAATATTTTTGCCAACCAAAAGCATGACACACACGTTGAGTCCCAGCAACAAGTCCAAGAAAATAAACAACAACACAACACAGGGAAGCAACTAGTAAACACTGACGATTGAAGCACTTGGTTTGAAACAGGTTGCACTTGGAGTTTGACAACAACATCGACAGGTATGCCAGAAAAAAAATGTTGAGAGCAATAAATGTATCCAACAAGTTTAAGACCCCCCGTTAGGGGGATGTTGATAAAAATGTTGCACAGAAACTTGCTGTTCGTTTCTTTGCTGGGGGGAATCACACATGTGGTGATGGGGTTTGAGTGTTGGCTTGATCCATGTTCGATGCATGTTGGCTGCTGCATGTGCTTGTGGCCAGCAACATATTTCTTACGCTGCTGACAACACACAGTCTGTCTGGCAATTTCACTAACTCAGCGGCAACATGAGCTTTAGTCGCTCTCCGAGCGTGAACGTGAACGGTTTTTGTAAAAACGGATAACGGAAAGAATTTTTGTTCGAAATAAAATCGCAAAAATTTCTCCAGTATGTTTTTGAGTTTTCTTCTTTAAAAAAAGGAAAGAAAAATTGCAAGCGATTGCAGGAAGTGAAAAGTCGCTTTTAAAGAAATCCAAACAGTGTCACAAAAAAGAAAAAAACAACAACCAACCAAACAAACCTGTTTCTGTGTTCGTAACGACATCAAACAACAGCAGCAGCAGCAGCAGCTGAAAAAATCAAACAAAAGGTGAAGAGAAAAAAAAATAGCTATTGCAAATTGCAAAGCCAAAGGCAAGAAGAAATTCGCCACAGCAAAATTGTTGTGACAAGTCAAGCCAGTCGCAAATTTCAAGACCAAAACAAAAAAGGAAGTTTTAAAGAAAGCTGTCGCTGTTGCTTTGACAAACCTTAGATTGCATGGAAGAGTGTGTGTGTGTAAGTGTGTGCCGTAAAGTGATAAATGTTGCTTTGCCTGTGGTAGCGGTTCCAAAAGAAGTGCGTCTCTCAAGTGGACAGCGGCCTAGTGAATATTTTCTGCATTTTTTCGTTTGGCAAAAAAGAAAGTGTCCACTGCCCACCAGCAGCAGTCAGTGATAATGGAATTTCATGTGAGCTTTAGAAAAATTGAAATAAAAATTGCAAATAATTAAGAAACTCCCCAACGAAATTTTCTCAACGAGTCTGGGAAAAGAAACACGTTTTTCAATTAAAAATGGATTTTGAAAAAGGAAAAAATTGCAAGAAAATCAAGCACATCCTGTTGGATGTCAGTGGCGCCCAAAGCGAAAAGTTGTCAGCCTTAATTGTGTCTTTATTTTAATTGAAGCTGCAATTATGTGCGGTTGTGTGTGTGTGTGTGTGTGCGTAATAATTATTTTGCTCAACTCCCTCTCTCTCCGTGCTCCGCTAACATTCCTTGTGTGACAAATTAAATTCATTAACTCAAGTTACTACAAATTTATCTCAAAAAGTGTCTCCGATTTTTTTGTCGCTACAAAACCTAAACAAAATCTGAAACCGGATCCAAAGGATAAACGGGCAAACGAACCTATTGTGTGTACAACTTCAATCAAAACAATGAAACCTATACCAAACAACGCCACCAGCCAGCCAAACCTAAATCACATTCATTCGTCACTCTCTGACTATCTCCCCTTCCTTCCCCAATCCCCCACCAACCTTCAAAGACGGCGTGGGGAAGGAAATGATTTGTAAACAAAGTTTTAATGTTCTTCTCAAAAAGAACAACAAAGGCTGTAAGAGTAGTAGCAGCAGCAACAGCAGCAATATCATAATAAACAAAACAAAGTTGAAAGAAAAAAAACAACCAAACGAAGAATGAAGAAATATCCCGGTAAAGAAAATAAGAAAGAAGTGAAAAAAAAAACTTTAAAATTCTACGAAAAATGAGGTTAACATCCGACCAAACTTAGCCTCAGCGTGTTTGGAAGAGCCAGAGAGACAACAAACCGTACGTACGTATGTAGGTACGTGCGGATGCCACACACATTCAAAATAGTTAGCAATACAGTGTTGTTTGAGTAAATAGCAGTGCAACAAGTGTTTTTTTTTTTTTTTTTGTGGAGAGGGCTGTTTAATAGGAATTTGTTCGAAGAAAGTTTTTTTGCTATTAAAAAAATAAATAATCTAAAATAACTAATAATAAAATCGGTGGAAAATGTAACTTAGGACTTTAGAACCTTAAATCTGGATTACGACTACCTTATGGATAATACATCCAAACCAGAAATAATATAATATATTTGAGTAAGATAGACTTCTAAGCCCTTACAGCTAGCAAATACCCAATTACAGCCCATTGGGCTTAAAATGTGACCAATATCTTTAAAATATCTACAATATCGTTATATGATTCTTTCTTTCAAAACCTGAACCTACATTAATATTTATGCCCTACACTACATAGTGGTAAGGGTATTATGTCTTTGAGCATTTGTTTGTAACATGGAGATAGAGATATTTGTAACATAGCGAGAATCACTTTCTGAGTCGATTTATGCATGTCAGTCCGTCCATTTACTATCCGCATTTACTATCCGATTAAGGTGAAATTTTGCAAAAAATATTTGTTTGGCCTAAGAACGAACCCTATTGAAATTTATGATAATCGAATCAGATTAAGACGTAGTTCCCATATATCTTCAAGCGATTTCGGGTTAATTGTGCACGAAATGGCCAATATTCAAATGACCTGAATTTTGGTACATCACAACGAATTCAGTCCAGAAGCGAGTACATCAACTTTGTAGGAAATCCCATATATATATGTTTCTTCCGATTCGGGGTTTTTAGTTCCTCACATGCGTACTATGCACTCCATAAGAATGATATTTGGTACCGGACATCAGATACTACTCGAAAATACCTGTATCAAATTTTATCCAGATCGGTTCAGATTAGGCTATAGCTCCCATATATAACTTCAACCGATTTCGGGTTAATTGTGCACTAAGGGGCCAATATCACCCAAAATGGACTGAATTTTTGACAATTACGACTGAAATCATCCTAGAAACCAGCACTTCAAATTTGGTACAAAATCAGTTCAGATATAGCTATAACTCCCATATATATGTGTCATCCGATTTGGGGTTCAAAGTCCCTCACAAGCGTAATATGCAATCCACATCAATGATATTTGCTATCAGATATCAGATACAGCTCTGATATAAGTGTATAACATTTTGTCAAGATAGGTTCAGATTTAGATATACCTCCCTTATGTATCCTTAACCGATTTCGGGTTAATTGTGCACTAAGGGGCCAATATCAATCCAAATGACCTGCATTTTGGTATATCCGACCGAATTCGGACTAGAAGCAAGTACATCGAATTCAGAGAAAATCAGTTCAGATATATGTACCTATAGTTTCCATATATATGTTTCATACGATTTGGTGTTTAAGTCCCGCACATTCGTAATATGCATTCGACAAGAATGATATTCCGTACCAGTCAGCTTATAGAGCTCCTAAATACCTATGACAAATTGTATCAAGTTCGGTTTTGATTTGGATATAGCTCCCACATATATCTTAACCGATTACGGGTTAATTGTGTACCATATGGCCAATATCAGTCCAAATGATCTGAATTTTAGCATATTCGACCTAATTCAGTCTAGAAGCAAGTAAATCGAATTCGGAGAAAATGGGTTCAGATATAGCTTTCACAGATATATTTTGGGACGCATTTTTCCATTTTTTGCAACTCGGCTCCGATATATGTTTTTTTAAATATAACTCTTCTCGAAGTTATATAGTGTACTCTGTCGTTTTGTATGGTCATCGGATCAACCACGAATATTTTTATACCCGTATGGAGGGAATATTAAGTTCGTCATTCCGTTTGTAACTCATCGAAATAATTTTCAATTTTCAAATTCTGTATGCCACCATTCTATTTGATATTCCAACAGACAAGGAAACATCAGTGCAGAATTCATGTAGCTCTCTCGATTCGATCAGAAAAATATGTCTCAATAAACAAATTTAATTTTTTGGACATTTGGAGTCTGTCTGACGGGTTGAGGCGCACTATGACTCTCAACGATAGTATTCCATTTCCCGCTCCTTTAGATATCTCTGTCAAAGGTGAAAAGGTGCATCGTTTTTTTATTTTTTATTTCTATCAATGCCAGATCCTTTGTGAAGATGGGATGTGTTGGTCCATTCATTCTGTCCCCTTTCCATAAGCCGGCAATATTAACAAGTTAAAAAGCTGTAAGTTCGGCCGGAAGGAATTTGGCAATTTTCAAAAAAAAAATAAATAAATAAATAAAATCCGTCAAAAATTCTGTTAAAATCTTAAAAATACCGAATGCAGTCGTTATATTAAAATACCAAATATCAAGAGGTACCGTTATATGGGGGCTATACCAAAACGTGGATCTACGTGACCCATTTTCAATGCCAAAAGTCCTTTAGACATTATATACATTTGAGTAAAATGTTATCAACCTACTTCATTTCGTTCGGAAGCTAGAGTGATTTCCACAGACGGATAGATGGACAGAAGGAGGGACATCGCTACACCGACATAGAATTTTATGCTGAACAAGAATATATTTACTTTGTAGGGTCTAAAATGTATATTTCGAGGTGTTACAAACGGAATGACAAACTTAATATACCCTCCATAATATGGTGAAGGGTATAAAAAAATCACATATTTAACGAAGATAATGTAACTTTTCGATTTTAAAGCTACGCAAATTGAAACATTTTTATTTGGACATTTACAAACTTGGGCAATATTGGAACACTTTTTTCCTGCAACGTCCTCCACTGCTTCCCGAATTTTGAATATCTTTAACTCTCATAAATAATTGCATAAATTTTTTCAAACGTCTCACACACTTCTCAATATACCTACAGTAGATCCTGTGGGAATTTGGATATGTCGGACCATCGTAATATATGTTTTAGAATCACCTCAGTTCCATCAACAAACGATCAAACCTCATATATCTTATAGAATGCAAAAGGATAATTCGATTTAGTTGAAATTCAGGAGTATTCATCGATCTTGTACCAAAAATAGATAAGGTTTGAGCACAACTTATATCGCTCCCATCCTAGTTGTTTTACCTTCCTCAGAAACCTTAAACAGTTAAGGTGAAAAATGCATTCTAAAATTAGGGGTTTCAAACCCAAATATGGCATTTTCCAAACAACTTAATAGTTATTCGTGAGTTTAGGTTCAATTAGGATAATAAAACTGTCTTCGACTCGGAAAATCCTCCTATTTTAAAAACTTAACTCTATTACCATAAAAGTTCAAAAACTTTATTATACATCTCTTATAAATGTGCTATCCTGTCAAACACTCTAAACTAATTGAAAATTATTCATAGAAAGTGCAACGTGTAATCAAACTTCGAATTGATTAATATCCTATAACAGATAGTGAACTCATCAACTGAAAATCCTTTTTATCTTCTTTGGATTCGTCAATTGAAAAGCAACGCCGATAATAAACAGGTAAGTGAAATTTAAAAAAAAAAAAAAAATATATATATATA
This sequence comes from Musca domestica, assembly GCF_030504385.1. Classification (NCBI taxonomy): domain Eukaryota; kingdom Metazoa; phylum Arthropoda; class Insecta; order Diptera; family Muscidae; genus Musca; species Musca domestica. The sequence continues at coordinate 9,224,856 of NW_026712238.1, read as the reverse complement.
TATATATATATATATATATATATATTTTATTTAATAGAAATGACAAATTTCGTGGAAATCTATGTTTGGAACATTGAAATTAAACGCATCTCACACAAATCAGCAAAAACAAATTAAATAGTATCAGTCGGTTTTGCCGACAGATTTATACCCTCAGCCTATGTTCGATTACTTAAATATATTTTGACTTGTGTTATAATTATTCAAACTGTTGACCCTCAATGGGCTAATATTATCCATTTCGCATAGGACCTAAATAAATATGATATAAATATTGCGACGTGCCAGGTTTGGACTATATCGACTACAGCCTTCACTTTATATGCAATTTGTGATAATTTTTAGATAATGTTAAAATGTGTATGGGGTACCAGATACGGGGTGAGATGAAAAAACTGCAACCAACTTCAGACTGCTGTCATAGCTAAGACACTCGTCCGACAGCTGTTAAAATTATGCCAGTGACAGCCCATTATATTGTTTACATGCGTACAAAAGCCTTTAGATGAGGATTTCCCAGAAAAAAAGTTATTCGTTGTATTTGACTGGAAAACCACAAGTGATTATCGTTAGAGCACTCCAGCATTTAAAATGTGAAGAAATCTTTTGTGTCTCGTGCCATCGCTCGTTACCGTGATACTGGTAGCGTAGCCCGACGTCAAGGAAGTGGACGGAAAAAAACAGCAACTTCAGCAGAAATGGTTCGAAAAATAAAGAAGCGACTTGATCGAAAACCGCGTCGCAGTGACCGAAAAAAGGCTCGTGAGCTGAACATGTCACAGTATTCCATTCGGAAAATATTGAAGAATGAGCTCGGGGTAAAGCTGATTTTTCAAAGCCAAAAAGTGAAAGAACTTACACCGCAACAGAAAGAAAATAGACTCAAATGAGCTAAAGAGTTGCTTTGCTAAGCCGAAAGTGGTGAACTGCGGAATTTGGTTTTCTGCGAAGAGAAAACATTCGTTGTCCAGCAGTTTGTAAACAAACAAAATGATCACGTTTATTTGCCAAAGAGGTCAGCCGAATATGTGAACCTTCGGTTGGTCACCAGAACTCAAGCGCCGGCCATGGTGATGTTGTGGGCCGCCATAACAGCCGATGGTAGCTCTTCGCTCGTATTAATCGACCGTGGCATCAGAATAAATGCCGTATATTATCGCGAAAATATTCAAAAGGGTGTATTAAAGCCTTGGGCCGCAGACGTTGGACATTCCAACAGGACTCAGCACCATCGGACTCAGCACGCGCCACCCAAGAATGGGTGGACTCAGTACGCGCACATTTGCCACCAACATCTCTGGATACCAATCCGTTAGACTATTGGTATGGAGTATTTTGGAAAGCAAGGTTTGTACTAAAAAATACCAAAGCTTCAAGCAAGCGTTTCGCCAGGAATGGGCCAAAATAACGAAAAGCAATATTCGGGCAGCGTGTGACGGTTTCAGTGACCTTTGAAGGCCATAATTCATGCAAAAGGTGACCATTTCGAATAAATCTAAAATTTGATGATATTTCCGACATTTTTTGCTTTGATTTAATAAAAAACAAAAATGTAAAAATTATGGCGTTGCTGGAGTTTTTTTTTATCTCACCCAGTATAGTCGACAGAAGTATTCCATTTTCATATTTTATCTAATACAGATAAAATTATTGGTATGGGCAAAATTACAAGAAAATCTAACATGTACAGGGTTGCCCATATTCGACGGACCTTTGGGTCCATTCCAATCGACGAGGCTTGTTCGCACGCAACATTCTTTGCGTCAATTGAATTTTGTACGGGAACAAATGCAAATCAATGCGAATAATCCGTTGTAAAGTGGACCGAGCCATGCCCAACTGCTGAGAACGGCGTTTTTGGGATGTTCTTGGGGACCTCTCAACACTGGCTCGTACGGCAGCGATATTCTCGGCCGATCGCCTTGGCCTCATCGGATTAGAAAGAGCCTTACCAGTCGAAAATTTTTCGTATAAACGCTTAATGGTGTTCTTAGAAAGCGCACTTCTCACATTTTTTAATATTTTAAAATCAGGAGTTGAGTTTTCACAATTGACTTCTTCTGTTAAATGTAAATTTCAACTGTTTCAGAGCGCTCACGTGGCGTGTATTTGTTCATGGTAAAAATCTGCTTGGACTGACGCTTCAAACGGGGTATGTCATTAAGCGATTTGACATCTCTGTGAAAAGTTATGGCGTTGCCAGATGGGTCCGTCGAATATGGGCAACCCTGTATATCCAATTTTATGAGATCTGTGAATTGTGAAGACACTTGGACTTTTACATCACATTTTATAAGACTTATTATTTTAAATTTCGAACCTCTGTGGGGGAGGTACTTGACGGAGTGGACCGATATTGTCCATCGCACCTGACCTAGCAATCTCCCAAATATTAATATTTGCAAAGCTGGACCAAAATCGGATTATCGTTTCTCTTTCTGTGCAGAAAACATTTCTTTATTTTTTTTGTTTTGAAATATGATACCTTTTGTGGGGGAGGTACCAGAAGTAGTAGACCGATATCTTAACCCCAGGTCATGGTTTAATAAAAATATTGGGATGCGTAAAATTTGAAGACAATCGGACTGTTACATCACATTTTATAAGACCTGTAATTATTCAAAATTTTGACCCTTTGTGGGGGAGGATTTTTCGCACCTGACCTAGAATTGACGCAAATATTAGGATTTGCAAAATTGGAGCAAAACTGGATTATCGTTTCTATTGCTGTGCAGAAAATATATATTTTTTGAAAATATCGATGTTTTGTGAAGGAAGTACCAGAAGGAGTAGGCCGATATATTCCATCTTAACACCAGACCATTGTTTAATAAAAATATTGGGATGCGTAAAATTTGAATACAATCGGACTCTTACATCACATTTTATAAGAGTTGTAATTATTCAAAATTTTGACCCTTTGTGGGGGAGTGGACCGATATTTTCCATTTTCACACCTAACCTAGCACTGATGCAAATATTAGGATTTGCAAAGTTAGAGTAGAATTCTCTTTCTGTGCAGAAAATATATTTTTAGAAAATATCGATGTTTTGTTGGGGAGGTACCAGAAGGAGTGGACCGATATTGCCCAACTCCCAACTCGATTTAAGTTTGACAAAAATATTACGATGTATTAAGTTTGGACCAAACTGAATATTCCCTGCGAGAGTTATCGTGCGCACCAGCCAGACAGACGGACGGACTCACTTCGCTAGATCGACTCCAAATGTCCTGAAACGGATTTGGTCCAAAGATACCTAGGGTGAAAAAACGTTTTTCGACTAGGCACATTTTGACCCCATCAAATGATATATACCCTCTCTAGCCATATGCCTGAGGGTATATAAATTATGATATAAATGTGCTTAACACATTTTCTATTGCTTTAAAATTTAATAGGATCTCTGCTAGTTTAGAAACCTTTGCTGTATGCAACCAAGTTGTAGTTGAGAGCAAAAAGAAAAAAGTTCATTGAAACTACGCCATTATACGTTATATTGGAAATTATTGTGCCAGTAGTTGTGGTGGTGTTGTTGTTGTTGCTGCTGTTGGTAGCAGCTCTAGCCGAAGAATGAATGCGGCTGCTGTTGCTGTTTGGTTGCTCGGTGAAAGTTTTCGTCTTTTCTTCTTTTGCATGATTCTTCATTGCCGTTTTTTTTCTCCATTTGTTTGCAAAATAGTAAATAACAGCAACAGCAAAAGACCAACTATAGCAACACAAACAACAACAACAACAACAACACCACTGAGCAGCCAAGAAAAATAATGTGCCATCAACTCATAGCCGTAGTTTTTGTTGTGGTGCTCCCGGTACTTTGCCTTTTTCGCAGAGCAAAGGAAAGATAACCCATTAACATCTGCGAACAAATGAAAGCTTTTTGGCTTGCCTTTTTGCTGAAGGGGAAATCGAATAGGGAAAGGGGGGTTAGATCTAGCCAACAACAACTATTAGCATTTCAAAGTTGTTGTTGTTTTTTTTTTTTTCTTGTCTTTTTCGAAAAAATCCAGTTCTATTGGCTTCTGGTTCGTTTTTGACACGTTTCTGATTGCCACTATTCTTTTTGCCAGAGTGTTTTGGGTTATTGTATATGTAAATATGGGCTCATAGCTTATGCAGATGTGTAAGTGTGTGCGTGTGCATATGTGTGTGTGAGTGTTCTTTTAGAAATCTATTCTTCACAGAATCTCGGTAAAAATTCATGCTTTTATGCTTTCATCGCACCGACCTCCTCGTTTCCTCAAATCTCTACCAAACTCGCATTACTCTATCGTGCCAATGAATCAAAGCAGCAGCATCAACAGCAACCCAATTTTTTGAGTAGAACATGAATTTGGTTGGTTTCATCTTCCTAGTCTTCTGTGATCTGATGTGATGCGTGCGTGCGTGTGTGTGTAATTTTAAATTTGGACCAATAAATAAAAGTGACTTGGAAAGAAAACTTCATAAGGTGGCCACATAAATTCTGTCTAGATTGATGAACCCACCCAAAAAATAGGTCTTGTAGGCAATTATGTTGTTGGTGAATTTTAGATCGACTTCCTTTTTCCTTTTTTTTTTTTTTTGATTAGCTACCATTAATAAGAGTAGATAGAACGAAGATGAGAATCACATCGCACATCGACCACATGATGCCAATTATTGTGTCAATCATGAACATAGAGTTGGAAAATGGATACCTATGTCAAAGCACATTTCAGAGTGTTGAAACGAAATTTAACAAAATTTTGTTATTTCTTATTGGATGCCTTAAAAATGGGAAAATTGTCGAAATACAAGAAAGGAAATTATTTTAGAAATCGTTTAGATATGTCTGTCCTTTTTCAAAACCAGTAAAGAAAGGGCAAAATTCGGGCGGACCGACTATATGATACCCATCACCACTATGCATAATTAGTAGAGCCACTAGCAACAAAGAAACGTTTTTATTGAGAATCGCTCCAGTTATGAACCTTTTTTGAAAGCCTATTATGGCTTTAAACTAGTTATAGTCTGAAATCAGAGGAAATAATATATGGAAGGTATGTCCAACTCTGAATCGATTTCTACCAAATTTGACAGAGGCATTTGTACCAAATAACATTGCTATAGATTGATATGACTTGAAGAAGGAATCTATCAAAAAATATATCGGAGCTATAGATGTCTGGGAACCAAGTTTCACAAAAAAGAAAAATGCAGTCAAATATGGAAAAATCCAAAATGGATGAAGATAAATAATGAAGCTATATACAAATCTGAACCGATCTCAATAAAATTTGGCAAAGGTATTTCTGAGCTGTATCTGATATCTGATACCAAACATGATTGTAAATGGGACTTTAACACCAAATCGGATGAAACATATGAACCAAGTCTGAATAGAATCAAAGGTAAATTTCACCTTTTATAATCTTCATGGATAATCACAATCTTGAACCCTATAGGGGGGGTTAGGTACCAAAAGAATTGGTCCGATCTCTATCATCTTCACACCAGACCGTGAGTTAGTAAAAATATTGTGATGAGTGTAATTTGAAGACCATCGGACTCTTACATCACATTTTATAAGAGTTAAAATTATTCAAAATGTTGCCCCTTCGTGGGGAAGTACTTCATGGAGTGGATCGATATTGCCCATTTTCGCACTGATGTAAATATTTCAATTTCCAAAGTTGGAGCAAAGTCGGATTATCCTTTCTCTTTCTATGCTGTAAACTAGATTTTTAAAAATTTCGACCTTTTGTGGGGGTGGTACCAGAAATAGTGGACCGATATTGTCCATTTCTGAACTCGATCTAAATTTGATAATAAAATTACGATGTATCAAGTTTGGACGGAATCGAGTATACTCTTTGAGAGTTATCGCGCCCACAAGCCAGCCAGATGGACAAATAGGCGGACGGGCGGGCATCGCCAGATCGACTACAAATGAAATGGATTTGGTCCATAGAGACTGTTATTTCGATGATAATTATTCTCTGTGAAAAAAAATTTTTTTTGGGCGAGGTTCCGGGAGGAATGGACCGATATTGCCCATCTCCCCATCTGCCCATCCCCATCGGACATTTTTATTGTGAATCTCTGTACAAATGAAACTTGTATGCATAATATTTATTTATGAAACCCCTGCTTTATTTTCGACATTTTTAGCATTTTTTCTAAATTAACTGTTAATTTTCTCATAGGATAGGAGGTATGTCGATTTAGCAATGCCTGACCCTCTATTCGTCTGTGGAAATCACTCTAGCTTTCGAACGAAATGAAGTAAGTTGATAGAATTTTACTAAAATGTAGATTATGTCAGCAGGATTTTTGGTATTGAAAATGGACCATGTAGGTCCACGTTTTGGTATAGCCCTCCCACCCTTGTACCTCCCTTTTTTCGATATTTTGGTGATTTAAGAGACATTATTCACCGGAAATGTTTCAAATTTGGTTTGGACAGAAAAGTGTCTGTGCAGGTCCACGCCTTCGAAGCCATCATATAGCGGTACCTCCCGATATTCGGTAGTTTTGATAATTTTAGCGACATTATTCACCGATTTTTTTTTTTCAAGTTTCGCATTTGAATATTATAATGGATTATGACAAAGGTTGCCACGTAGTCGTATAAACCCTAGGCGACTACATTCGGTATTTTTAAGATTTTAACAGAATTTTTAACTGTTTTTTTTTTTTTTTGAAAATTGCCAAATTCTTTACAAATGTTGGGGGCTATTCAAAATTCAAAATGAAGTACCGATTCAGAACTTCAAATAGGAAATGTGAAACAATTCCTGTGAGTAATGTCGCTAATATCATCAACATATCGAATAATGGGAGGTATCGTTATGTGTGGGCTATACGAAGTCGTGGACCTGCATAGACAATATTCCGTCATAGATTGAAGTGTCTTTTACGAACTTCAAATAGGAAATGTGAAACAATTCCTGTGAATAATGTCGCTAAAATCATAAAAATACCAGATATAGAGAGGTGGGGTTGGGGACGTGGACCGACATGACTCATATACGAATTTATCCTGCCTACTGGCAAAATACACACGTGTGTTAAATATTTGCCTTCTATCTCCATTTGCTCGAAAGATATCGTGATTACAACAGACAGATGGACAGACATTCAGACAAACAACGACTTAGAATTGACTTAGAATTTTACGCTGATCGATAATATATGTACGTTGTTGGGTCTGACATGAGTAATTTGAGGAGTTACAAACGAAATAACGAAGTTAATGTACCCTGCATTCAAGCACATCCTGGTTTTGGTATCTAACTTTGTTAAGAATGTAATCGGTCATATATCAAGGTTATATATATCAGGGTAAACTGAGTATACTTTCTGACATGTTGTTTTCAAACATTAGAACCCTCTTTTCTGTTTTTCGAATCCCCATCTCCAACACATCCACTCAAGTACAAACAACTTATCCACAAATATTAATTTGTATCCTTCTTTCAAGGTTTATCTTTCAAATCTTGCCATCATCTTCAAATGAGAAACACACACACACAAAGAAAGAGAAACCTTAAAAATATTTTGAAAAAAACTATGCACTAGACAGGCTAACAACCAGAAATGTTAAATATCTGGGCGTACAGCATTTTGTAAGTGTGTCCTTGTTCCATCCACTAGCAACCATAAATTAAAAGATAAAATGGTTAGAAGAGCCTCTCACACACTCGCACACACACAGCACTTCATTCATCCAAGTGATAACCTAGAAAATCTAAACTCCAAATGGAAAAAATAGAATATACGAAAGACTAGGTCGGTCGTGCCTTCCATGTTGCTATTGCTTGTGAGGGTAAAAAGATTCACAATTTAACAATTTGCTTCATTTACATTTTTGAGGTCAACCCACAAAATAAAGTCAGACAAGTAACGATATACCACAAAAGCAACAACAACACCATCGACAAGAGAGTCAAACACAAAAACCCATCATCATATGTGGTGGCATCCATTGGCCATCTCATCTCAACGCATAGCAAATGGGGAATGGTCAGTACCAGCCAACGTTGTATTTTGTAACGCTGGCCAGCACCAGTTCGCCTGTTTACATTTACAACAAAACTCCAACAAAAATGTGTGTGTGTGTCGCACATAAGCTAATAGCTGAATGTCACACTTCAGTGACACATATTTATAGCCACTTTAATGTCAAAAACTATTCTCATCGGAAGCAATGAAAAATATGATTTCGTTCGTTCTTGGCCAAGGATATCATACTGCAGTGCGGATTTTTTTGGAGAATTGAAAAGAGCGAATGACATATTAAAGAATTTTATTCTTTTTCAGTAACATGAGAACCATAAGCGTAAAATCTTCTAATTTTAAGATTTTTGTTTTAAGAATTTTGTCCAAGGATCTTCAGACCAATAAACGTGAATTTTTTACATAATTTTTCAAAGGATCTTCAGACCAATAAACAGGGATTTTTAAAAAAATTTTTCCAAGGATCTTCAGACCAATAAACGTAGATTTTTTTAAGAATTTTTCCAAGGATCTTCAGATCAATAAGCGTGGATTTTTTAAAGGATCTTCAGACCAATAAACGTGGATTTTTTAAAGAATTTTTCCAAGGATCTTCAGACCAATAAACGTGGATTTTTTAAAGAATTTTTCCAACTCAAAATGTTGATTTTTTTTAAGAATTTTTCCAAGGATCTTCAGACCAATAAACGTGGATTTTTTAAAGAACTCTTACAAGGATCTTCAGACCATCGAACGTGGATTTTTTAAAAAAATTTTTAAAGGATCTTCAGGCCAATAAACGTGGATTTTTTACAGAATTTTTCCAAGGATCTTCCGACCAATAAACGTAGATTTTTTTAAAAAATTTTTTTTCAAGGATCTTCAGACCAATAAACGTAGATTTTTAAGGAATTTTTGCCAATGATTCCCAGACCAATAAATGTGGATTTTTAAGGAATTTTTCCAAGGATCATCAGACCAATAAACGAGTCTTATATTACAGAACTTTACAAGGGATCTTCTGGCTAATAAAATTGGATTTTTTTAAAGAATTTTTCCAAGGATCTTCAGACCAATAAAAGTGGATTTTTTAAAGAATTTTTCCAAGGATCTTCAGACCAATAAACGTGGATTTTTTAAAGAATTTTTCCAAGGATCTTCAGACCAATAAACGTGGATTTTTTAAAGAATTTTTCCAAGGATCTTCAGACCAATAAACGTGGATTTTTTAAAGAATTTTTCCAAGGATCTTCAGACCAATAAACGTGGATTTTTTAAAGAATTTTTCCAAGGATCTTCAGACCAATAAACGTGGATTTTTTAAAGAATTTTTCCAAGGATCTTCCGACCAATAAACGTAGATTTTTTTAAAGAATTTTTCCAAGGATCTTCAGATCAATAAACGTCGATTTTTTTAAAGGATCTTCAGACCAATAAACGTGGATTTTTTAAAGAATTTTCCAAGGATCTTCAGACCAATAAACGTGGATTTTTTAAAGAATTTTCCAAGGATCTTCAGACCAATAAACGAGGATTTTTTAAAGAATTTTCCAGGGATCTTCAGACCAATAAACGTGGATTTTTTAAAGAATTTTCCAAGGATCTTCAGACCAATAAACGTGGATTTTTTAAAGAATTTTCCAAGGATCTTCAGACCAATAAACGTGGATTTTTTAAAGAATTTTCCAAGGATCTTCAGACCACTAAACGTGGATTTTTTAAAGAATTTTCCAAGGATCTTCAGACCAATAAACGTGGATTTTTTAAAGAATTTTCCAAGGATCTTCAGACCAATAAACGTGGATTTTTTAAAGAATTTTCCAAGGATCTTCAGACCAATAAACGTGGATTTTTTAAAGAATTTTCCAAGGATCTTCAGACCAATAAACGTGGATTTTTTAAAGAATTTTCCAAGGATCTTCAGACCAATAAACGTGGATTTTTTAAAGAATTTTCCAAGGATCTTCAGACCAATAAACGTGGATTTTTTAAAGAATTTTCCAAGGATCTTCAGACCAATAAACGTGGATTTTTTAAAGAATTTTCCAAGGATCTTCAGACCAATAAACGTGGATTTTTTAAAGAATTTTCCAAGGATCTTCAGACCAATAAACGTGGATTTTTTAAAGAATTTTCCAATGATATTCAGACCAATAAACGTGGATTTTTTAAAGAATTTTCCAAGGATATTCAGACCAATAAACGTGGATTTTTTAAAGAATTTTCCAAGGATATTCAGACCAATAAACGTGGATTTCTTAAAGAGTTTTTCCAAGGATATTCAGACCAATAAACGTGGATTTTTTAAAGAATTTTCCAAGGATATTCAGACCAATAAACGTGGATTTTTTAAAGAATTTTCCAAGGATATTCAGACCAATAAACGTGGATTTTTTAAAGAATTTTTCCAAGGATCTTCAGACCAATAAACGTGGATTTTTTAAAGAATTTTTCCAAAGGCCATCAGACCAATAAACGTGGATTTTTTAAAGAATTCTTACAAGGATCTTCAGGCCATCGAACGTGGATTTTTTAAAGAATTCTTACAAGGATCTTCAGGCCATCGAACGTGGATTTTTTAAAGAATTTTTACAAGGATCTTCAGACCAATAAACTTGATTTTTTTAAAGATTGTGTTCCAAAGACTTTATACCAATAAGCGTGGAATTTTAAAGGATTTTTCCGTTAGCTCTTCAGAACAACAAAAGTGCATTTTTAGTTAATTTTTTCAAGGATTATTAGACCAATTTACGTGTATTTTTAAAAGAATTTTTCCAAGGATCTTCACAGTAACAACAGGGGATTTTTTAAAGATTTTTATTCGAATGATTCCCAAGCCAACGATCGTGGATTTCTAAAAAATTTTTTTAGAATGATTCCCAGGGCAACGAAGGTGGATTTTTCAAAGATTTTTTTCGAATGATTCCTAGAGTAATAGACGTGAACTTTTTTTAAAGAATGAATGAAAAATGAAAGTGGATTTTTTAAATGGGCTAAATGGGCAGCCGATTATTTTCCAACTTGGCACACTCTAATATTTCTATAAGCATAAGATCAGGTGTTAAGATGGCAAGACAGCCTGGTATCTTCTTTAACCTTTCAAATTATGCCTGTTTCCTATTTTTATCTCTGCTCTCATAAGCTACTGGGTTTTTTCCTGCAAATATCAGCAAGTAAAAATGTTGTAATTTCGGCCTCTGAATACCCTCCAACATTTGGTACAAATTTGGCAATTTTCAAAAAATTAAAATCCATAAAAAATTCTTTTAAAATCTTAAAAACACCGAATGTAGCCGTATATTGGGGTCTATACTACGACGTGGACCTGCATACGCAACTTTTGTCATAAGCCTGCACAGACAATTTTCTGGCATAGGCTGTAGAATCAAATACAAAATTTGAAATAATTCCGCTAAATAATTTCGGTAAAATCATCAAAATACCGTATACCGGGGGTACCTTTACATGGGGGCTATACGAAGACGTGGACCCGCAGAGACAATCATAGGCTGTAGTATTCATTACGAACTTCAAATACTAAATTTGAAATAGTTCCGGAAAAAATGTAGATAAAATCATCAAAATACCGAATTTTGGGAGGTACCGTTATATGGGGGCTATACCAAAACGTGGACCTATATGGCCCATTTTCAATACCAAAAGTCCTGCAGACATAACATACATTTGAGTACAATTTTATCAATCTACTTCAATTCGTTCGGAAGCTAGAGTGATTTCCACAGACGGACGGACATCTCAAAATCGACGTAGAATTTTATGCTGATTTAGAATATATACTTTGTGGGGTGTAAAATGTATATTTCGAGGTGTTACAAACGGAATGACAAACTAAATATACCCTCCATACTATGGTGGAGGATATAATAAGGTTGACCAATTGTGGGGGGTATAACCTTACAAAGTGGATCGATATATTTTACATTTGCATAACCCCGTTAATTTAATTTTAAATGGTGCCGGGAGCATTCAAAAATTCCTAAAATCAGGAGGTACCATATTATAATGACTGTCATTTCACCAAACTCCACAGAAAATTACAAAAATAAATGTCTCCATTGTGAGGTGAAAGGTATAAAAATAAAAGTCTTATAAAAATGTTTTGGTGCCAAAAATAAAGACAAATTATAAATTTAAAGATTAGCCTTTATTGTTTATACGAGAAAAAACACCTTATATCCGATGCACACGACATACTTTGACTTTATCCAGATATCTTTAAAACTCAATTCGTTTTTTTTTGCGCGTTGAACTTGATTCTTATCAGAGCGGCATCTAAATATTTATCATAGCCTTAAACATTCGTTGGTTTTCTGTTTGTCTCTCCATCTGTTTGCCATGCAAATAAATTTTCTAGAGACTCTTGGTGATTTAGTTGAATGTTTGCTCTGACTAAGCAATAAAATAATTTGTATTTCTACCTAAATAAACATCGGAAAAAATTAAATTGTTAGTATGTATATTTAGAATTGTTACTGGGAGAAAAGTAGATATATTTTGCACATTTATGGATGGATACATATGTGTCTGCTTTGATACTAATGCCAATAGAGCAGAACAATTAAATATGTATTTCTTTAATTATAGGTGAATTAAGTTGAACGAAAAATTAACAATAAGTAATTAAAATTATTGCAATTATGGTCAAAGATTAAATCGTTGAGAAAATTACAATTTAATCCTTTTTGTTTTGATGTGAATGCAAAATTGTCTATGTTAATCTTGAGGGATTTGAAATGACGAAATTTATTATTTATGAAGAAATAAATTGAGGAAAATTAGATTAAACATTAATATATGCAATTTCTAGAAAATAGGTTTCCTTACAAGGAATGTAAATATGTAGAAGTTGTTATATTTTATTATCTCTCTTGATACACAATAAAGTAAACGGAGAGTTGAAAATTATGTTATGTAGTAAAATTAAAAAAAGTAAAGGGCGAAACTTGAAAAAAATCTGTTTATAATGTAGCTAAAATCATCAAAATACCGAATATCGGGTGGTACCGTTACATGGGGGCTATACGAAGACGTGGACCTGCAAATACAATTTTCTGTTTTAGGCTGTAGTATCCATTACGAACTTCAAATACCAAATTTGAAACAAATCCGGTGAATAATGTTGCTACAGTCATAAAAATACCGAATATCGGGTGGTATCGTTATATGGGGGCTATACCAAAACGTGGACCTGCAAAGACACTTTTTGGTCGTAGGCTGTAGTATCCATTACGAACTTCAAATACCAAATTTGAAACAATTCCGGTGAATAATGCCGCTAAAATCATCTAAATGCCGAATATCGGGAGGTCGCGTTATATGGGGGCTATACGAAGACGTGAACCTGGAGGTACCGTTATATGGGGGCTATACGAAGACGTGGACCTGCACAGACAATTTTCTGGTATAGGCTCTAGTATTCATTACGAACTTCAAATACAAAATTTAAAATAATTCCGGTGAATAATGTCGCTAAAATCATCAAACTACCTAATATTGGGAGGTCGCGTTATATGGGGGCTATACGAAGACGTGAACCTGCACAGACAATTTTCTGTCTTAGGCTTTAATATCTATTACCAACTCTAAATACCAAATTTGAAAGAAGTCCGGTGAATAATGTCGCTAAAATAATCAAATACCGAATATCGGGAGGTACCGTTATATGGGGGCTATACCAAAACGTGGACCTGCACAGACAATTTTCTGTCTTATTTTGTAGTATCCATTACGAACATCAAATACCAAATTTGAAACAATTTCGGTGAATAATGTCGCTACAATCATCAAAATACCGAATATCGGGAGGTACCGTTATATGGGGGCTATACCAAAACGAGTACCTGCACAGACAATTTTCTGTCTTAGGCTGTAATATCTATTACCAACTTTAAATACCAAATTCGAAACAATTCCGGTTATAATGTCGCTGAAATCATCAAAATACCGAATATCGTGAGGTACCGTTATATGGGGGCTATACGAAGACGTTGACCTGCAAAGACAATTTTCTGTCTTAGGCAGTGGTATCCATTACGAACTTCAAATACCACGTTAATAATGCCGCTACAAAAAAATCAATGGCCATCCAAAATGTTAGTCTTCTTCTCAGTCCTTAACTCTCTTCTCAAATCCCACAGTTCCTTGTACTTGATATTTGTGCACTAATTTATTACATCTATAATTTCTTAGGTCGCGTTAGAAGGAGAACTTTAAAATTTGTAAATTTATTTAATTAAAAACTAAATATTTTAGATGCTGCTCAATCTTATATTTCATTTCGATTGCATCCATTATTTGAGATTTTATTAACAATGCAAAACTGTTAGCCATCATTTTTTATATCAATCGCTTAAATACACCACCAACAGGTGCCAATTGAATCTTACGTCAAAGCGGATATGAGGTGTTTCATTAACAGCATTTTTCCAGTGTGGGGTTTTCCACAATCGACACATGAATATTAATGCGGCTTTTCTAACTTAAATTGTCCTGCCACACAAATTGTCGTCAACAGGGATGGGAAATAAAAAATAATTTTAAACGATTTTTATTGAAGGGAACAGATCTAGCGATTAAAGATCGTCTTTCGTTCGAAATAGGAAGGACTTTAAATAGTATTTATTGAAAATAATAAAGGACTTCCTTAATAAAATCATGTGCATGAAGATAAATTGTATTTTTGGCAGAGTTAAATATCAATGTTATAAACAGAGCTCTGTTAACAGTATTGAAAAAATAAGTAATTTTGACAATTTTTACTAACTTCTTTAATAAAAATCATAAAAATAAATTCGAATAATCAGCTACGCCGGCTAAGTATACACCAATATTATTGTTCATGGTTCGAAAACTACGATACCGGGGGATAAGATAATACCACCCAATGAAAAGCCTCCCTAAGGGCTTCCAAAATGTCAAAATATCGAAAATTATCCTTATTCCCAAATTTTTCAAAGTCGGTAGTATATTTTTTTTACCTTTTGTTAATCGTAGTTATTTTTATGATTTTTTATTAAAAAATAACAATTTTTAAAATCACTTATTTTTCCAATACAGTTAACTTCTTAACAGTGCTATGTTAATAACATTACAATTTAACTCGTCCAAAGAAATTACAATTTATCTCCACGCACATCTAAAATAAAGAAAATTGATGTATATGGAATATTTAAATGTCTACTTTAGACTATTGGAAGGTTGTTTTTTATAAAAATCCAAAGGACCTCTCACGACTGAACTTTTCTGTAGAAGAAAAAATCTCGATTTTAATATAGAATTCTTCACACTGGAGGCATGAACATGTTGCAATGGAATATCACAAGTTCTCCCAAAACGAGATCAGAATGTATGTGTACCCATAGAATATCCAAAGGAATTTTCAAAGAAGAACAAGTGATCATTCTGTAGAAGACAAAAACCTAGAAGTTTTTCATATAAAAATCAGAAAGAAATCTTTTTAGGGACCGCACGGTCCTCCAATAAAAAAAGGACTTACAAAATAGGCCCAACGATCTTCATTCAGGAGAAGACCAGAAAATCTTCAACTGGAACAGAAAGTCTGTTTTTATATAAAACAAGTATTAGTCGACTTTTTTCGACAGATATAAAGGGTGAGATGAAAAAACTGCAACCAACTTCAGGCTTCTGTTATTTGTAAGCCACTCGTCCGACAGCTCTTAAAATTATTCCAGTGACAGCTCGTTATATTGTTTAGAAGCGTGATAATGTGATTTCTTTATATTTGGCTGGAAAACCACAAGTGGCTATCGTTAGAGCACTCCAACATTAAATGGGATTAAATATTTTATGTCTCGTACCATCGCTCGTTACCGTGATACTGGCAGCGTAGCCCAACGTCAAAGAAGTGGACTGAAGAAAACAGCAACATCAGCAGAAATGGTTCGAAAAGTAACGGAGCGACTTGATCGAAATCCTCGTCGCTGTGGCCGAAAAATGGCTCGTGAGCTGAACATATCGCAATATTCTATTCGGCAAATATTAAAAAAAGAGCTCGGGGTAAAGCCATTGAAATTCCAAGAAGTGCAAAAACTTACACCGCAACAGAAAGAAATTAGACTCAAAGGGGCTAAAGAGTTGATTCGCTTGACCGAAAGTTCGTTGTTCAGCATTTTGTAATCAAACAAAATGATTGTGTTTACTTGCCAAAGAGGTCAGCTGAAAATATGCACCTTCGGTTGGCCACCAGAACTCAAGCGTCGAACATGGTGATGGTGTGGGCCGCCATAACAGCTGATGGTAGCTCTCCGCTCGTATTAATCGACCCTGGCATCAGAAT
Source organism: Musca domestica (assembly GCF_030504385.1). Taxonomy (NCBI): domain Eukaryota; kingdom Metazoa; phylum Arthropoda; class Insecta; order Diptera; family Muscidae; genus Musca; species Musca domestica. The sequence goes on along the minus strand of NW_026712238.1, from coordinate 9,208,581 downwards.
AAATGCCGAATATTATCGCGAAAATATTCTGGAGGGTGTATTAAAGCCTTGGGCTTGCAAACATTTTGGCCGCAGACCTTGGACATTTCAACAGGACTCAGCACCATCGAACTCAGGATGCGCCACCCAAGAATGGTTACAAAATGAGGTTCCTCGCTTCATTTTCAGCGCACAATGGCCACCAAAGTCTCCGGATACCAATTCGTTGAATTATTGTGTCTGCAGTATTTTGGAAAGCAAGGTTGGCCCTAAAAATACCAGAGTGTCGATCACCTCAAGCAAGCGCTTCGCTCGGAATGGGCTAAAGTACCGCAGAGCAACGCTGCCGGAAGCGTTTGACGTTTTCATTGGCCGTTTGATAGCCATAATTCGTGCCAAAGGTGACCAATTCGAACAAATCTAAACTAACTCTGGAATTTGATGCTATTTCCGACATTTTTTGCTGTCATTCAATTTGGAAAAACAAAATTGGAAAAAATAAAATCCGTTAAAAAACGCTGTAAAAATCTTAAAAATACCGACTATAGCCGTTATATTGGGGTATATACCGTATATAGGGAGGTACCATTATATCAGAGCTATACGAAGACCTGGACCGGCATAGACAATTTTCTGTCACAGGCTGTAGCATCCATTACGAACTTCAAATGCGACATCTCAAACAGTTTCGATCAGTATTGTACCTAAAATCGTCAAAATACCGAATATAAGGAGGTACTGATATATGGGGCCTATACGAAGATCTGCACCTGCATTAAAAAATTTGTGGCACAGACTGTAGTTTACATTACGAGCTATAAATACGTATTTTGAAACTACTCTGGTGAATAATGACGCTAAAATCATCAGAATACCGAATATTGGGAGGTACTGTTATAGGGGTGCTATACGAAGACGTGCACCTGCATAGACAATTCCCTGTCATAAGCTGTAATATCCATTACGAAGTTCTAATGCCACATTTGAAACAATTCCGGTAAATAATGTCGCTTAAATCATCAAAATACCGAATATCGAGGGGTGCCGTTATAGGGGGGCTATATGAAAACGTGGACCGACATGACCCATTTACGAATCTAACCTGTCTACTGGCAAAAAAAACATGTGTGCAAAATTTTAGCCCTCTATCTCAATTCGTTCGAAAGATAGCGTGATTACAACAGACAGGCAGACAGACGGACATGGCTAAATTGACTTAGAATTTTACGCTGATCAAGAATATAAACTATGTTGGGTCTGATATGAGTATTTCGAGGAGTAACAAACGGAATGACAAAGTTAATATACCCTCCATAGAATGGTGGAGGGTATAAAAATTAGGAATTATTAGACGGCATTGGTTCGGGGGATTGACACTCTCTGCTCTGGCGTATGTCTAACACCGGCTAGCCGATCCATAGTTTTTCTAAACTTTAAAATGTTTGTTATCTCAATTTAAGCCTTTTTTTCTTTCCCTACAGCAAACGCCCATGTTATGGCTGAAATAAAATAAGACACTATTCCCATAATTGCAATGGGGATTATGTCCAGGAACCGCGACATCTATCGTACAACGTGGCAGGTCAATTCGTATTTATTGTATGGTCTGGAGTTTTTTCTCCCATGCAACAATATTGCACAATCAACATAATTTTTCTCAAACTAGAACATATAATAAAGTTTCCCATCCCTGGATTTTAATGTGATGCAATTTTAAGAGAGCCTTTTTCAGCTCTTTTCATGTTTTCTCAATTACTCTCTGAATAAATTTTAAATTGTAGGTAACTGAGTAGATAAAATGTGTGTTTTCTCTTTTTCTCTGCACACTCCGAAAAAGAGATCATTGTACTATTAATGAGCTCTCCCTCTCTCTCGGTAAACCTGCTCACCATTTTAGCCGGTTTTTGTGTTGACCGAAAAATTTACATTTTGTTGTAGTTGCTTGGTATGACTTCAGCACCATTGAGGAACATGGCTTAGAGAAATGGCGTGGTAGTTTCCAATAGGCCACAGTTGCTGCTCTGTACAAGCAAAGAGAATCGAATAAAAAAAAACAAGGCGTTCGTGTGCGTTTGCGCTTGCGTGTTGACTCGTCTGTCATTTATTGTCATAATGACGTTTCTTGAGGGGTTTCACTGCTTTTTAATGCTTTGTTTTTTTATTTTTTTTTTCTTTCTTTCATATCTTTTGTTCTAAGATTTTGTCGGTGTTTTCTACCTGTTTCTAGTTTTGACTTCGTCATCACGATTCTTTGTCGCTGGCTCTCCTGCATTATTCCTAAGCAAATTGATTGAATATTTACGTAGATTTTATTAAAAGTAATGGTCAGGGAGAGAGAAAAAAGAACAATTCTTTCTCCCTCCCAGAAAAAAATTGAATAAATTATTTGTATTTTCTGTTATCGATAACTTGATGTAGGCCAATAAGCAAATATGGCTAAGAACAGAGAGAGCCCAGAGAACGGTACGAGAGAGAGAAGGTAACTGAAACCCGTAAAAAATAATATCTATTTAACATGCAGACCACATAGTCATTATTCGACATTGTTCTCAAACATTTGTGTTTTTTTATAATACCCACCATACATACAGACAGACGGACAGACAGGTATAACGATGACTTGAAAGCCATTTTACATTCATCTTATTATTACTCAAGCCCCACAAATGTAATCTTTTGTTGGTGTTGTTGTTGTTTATTGTCTGTTCATTGTTTAAATGTCACTGAATTATGGCTATGAAGAATATATTTGTACAGAAAACCCTCAACCGGACATTGCAACCGCAAAAAATAATCAGAAAAACAAATTCCAAACCAAATCAACCAATGGCCAATGGACATCAAACCTTACGCTGGATGTCGCTGAACCTCTTCTGACATTTGAAATGGTTTTAACACTCTCTGTTTTTTTTTTTTGGTATTGGTTGTTTTTGTTGGTTTGTTTGTTCCATTCCTCTTTGACCTTCAGTTTGCATGGGTTCTCGGGGTACGTTTGTGGTCGGTCGGTCTTCTTCTCTTTTTCTGTTTTGGTAAATGTGGCTTATTTTAAGTATTTACATCAGTTCAATACAGTTTGTGCGGTAATTGAAGAAAAATCCAACTTTAAATGGATTAGCTAGACAGCCAGCCAACCATTCATTAAAATGCATGGCAATTTACTGGCCAATCGAGGCCACTTGTTGCCGGTCCGCTGATGCCGCCGCTACAGAAAATGTTAAATGTGTAACAGGTGACACAATAAACGTGGCGTATACAATCACAAATAATTGCATCTGCTAGATATCAGAACCGTTTTAGAAAGGTTAGACAGTCATGGAATTACGAAATTGGCTTTTTTCAAATACCTGAGTAATTTTTTCATGCATTCCCACCAAATCATTTCCGATAAGGTTTTAAGTTGGAAAATATTTTGGGTCAGTCTTTTGTGCCCTTTACCACAAAGGTTCAAAATGAGCATAAATTATAAAAAAGAAGAAGAACAGCTAAGTTCGGCCGGGCCAAACTTTTAATACCCTCCACCAATTGGATAGAACTTGAAAATTTTCAAAAAAAAAAAAACATCCGGAAACTACCACTAAAATGAAAACTGTTAAATGGAGACTATACGCAGACGTGAAACTGCCTCCGATCTTTTTTGCCATAGGCTGTAGTACCCATTACGAACTTCAAATACCAGATTTGAAACAATTTCGGTAAATAATGTCGCTAAAATCATCAAAATACCGAATATCGGGAGGTACCCTTATATGGGGGCTATACGAAGACGTGCACCTGTTTACGTAATTTTTTGTCATAGGCTGCAGTACCCATTACGAACTTCAAATACCAAATTTAAAATAATTCAGGGGAATACTGTCGCTAAAAATACCGAAGATCGGGAGGTACCGTCATATGGGGGCTATACGAAGACGTGGACCTGCATACAAAAATTTTTGTCATAGGCTGTAGCAGCCATTACGAACTTCAAATACGTAATTCCGGTAAATAATGTCGCTAAAATTAAAAAAATACCGAAAATCGGGAGGAATCGTTATAAGGTGGCTACAAGAAGACGTGGACCCTTTACAGACAATCTTCTGTCGTAGGCTGTAACATCCATTACGAACTTCAAATACGAAATTTGGAACGATTCCGGTGAATGATGTCGCACAAACCATAAAAATACCGAATATTGGGAGGTACCGTTATATGGGGGCTATATGAAGACGGGGACCTGCATACAAAAATTTTGTCGTAGGCTGTAGTACTCATTATGAACTTTAAATATGAAATTTGAAATAATTCTGATAAATACTGTTGCTAAAATCATGAAAATGCCGAATATCGGGAGGAACCGCTATCTGGGGGCTATACGAAGACGTGGACCTGCTTACGAAATTTTTTTCCGTAGGTTGTAGTAACCATTAAGATCTCACAATACGAAATTTGAAAGAATTCCGGTAAATAATGTTGCTGAAATCATGAAAATGCCGAGTATCGGGAGGTACCGTCATATGGGGCTAAACGAAGACGTGGGCCTACACGGACATTTTTCTGTCTTAGGTTGTAGTACCCATTACAAACTTCAAATACCAAATTTGAAACAATTCCGATGAACAATGTCGTTAAAATCATCAAAATATCAAATATAGGGAGGTACTGGTATATGGGGCTATAACAAGACGTCGACCTGCACAGACAATTTTCTATCATAGGCTGTAGTATTCATTACGAACTTTAAATACCAAATTTGAAACGATTCCGGTGAATTATGTCGCTAAAATTATCAAAATACCGAATATCGGGAGGTACCGTTATATGGGGGCCATACGAAAAGGTGAACCTGCATAAAACATTTTTTGTCATAGGCTGTAGTACCCACTAGGAACTTTAAGTCTAAAATTTGATATAATTCCTGTAAATGTCGCTAAAATAATGAAAATACCGAATATCTGGAGGTACTGTTATGTGGGAGCTATACGAAGACGTGGACCTGCGTACGAAATTTGTTTCCAGGGGTTTTAGTAACCATTTAGATCTCCCAATACGAAATTTGAAACGATTCCAGTGAATAAAGTTGCTGAAATCATGAAAATACCGAATATCTTGAGGTACCGTCATATGGGGGCTATACGAAGACGTGGACTTGCATATAAAAGTTTTTGTCATAGGCTGTAGTAGCCGTTACGAACCTCAAATACGAAATTTGAAGAAATTCCGGTAAATAATGTTGCTGAGATCATCAAAATACCGAATATCGAAATTAAAAAAAAAATTAAAATCCTTTAAAAATTCTGTTAAAATCTTAAAAATGCCGAATATCATAAGGTGCCGATATATGGGGGGATATACGATATTGTGGACCTATATAGACAAATTTGTGTCTGGGGGTAAGGTACTAACAAAGAACTCCTTGTGTAGAATTTCAGACAATTTCCTTGAAAATTGTGGCTAAAATCATCAAAATACCGAATATCGGAGTGTACCATAAAATGGTTTAAAAAGTTTAAAATTTCCGTTTTAGATAATTTGTGTAATTTATGTTATTTTAATTTTTGGGATTTTTTATATAATTCCAATAATTAACTCATTCCAAAAATTCCATCAATTTATTCTTTCATTTCAACCTGTTTGATTTTATTAGAATATTTGTGGAATGAATAAGAATAGATAATTGAAGGAAAAAAAAAAAAAAAAAAAAAACAAAACAACAAATCTCATGAGGGTTTCTTTTTCTAAAATCATATTTAGAATCTAAATAATGAGGGTTTCTTATAATGACCATAATTATGAGCATTTTTGTGAAAGAGAGAGAGAGAGAGAGAGAGAGAGAGAGAGAAATGTGTGTAGCTGGTTTTGAACTCTTAACACAAGCATTGTATCTAAAAGCGGCGGTGCTCAAACCCGTGTTCTAGAACATGAAGAGATAAAAGATATAATTTAAGAGAAAATTAAAATTCTGTTTTTCTTTTTATTTTACGATTCAATTTAATTATTTTTAACATGAATGTTTGCCTTAATAATTTATAAAGCAAATGGATAAAAAATATTTGTATAAATAATGACTTAACACTGTTTTGTTCTTGATTTAAATAAGCAAAGAGAAATTTGACTGAAAAGAGATATTTCTTTTTGAGCACCCCTGCTAAAAGAGATTTTCAAAATTTCAGATAATTTTTTTTGCTTCCATCTAACCTTTACAATTTCATTAGATGTATCACTCACATATAATAAGAATTCTTTTAAATGAGAAAATCTCATTGGAATGGTAATGCAGGAAGTTTTCCCATACAATTCTGAGATAAATACATATGTGTAGTTGCAAGATGTTTTTATAACCTCAGCCATATAGCTAAACAAAATATATATAATTTGATACATCCAAAACGTGCCTCATGGAAATAACGATTTTTGGCCCTTATTCTCTTTGGACCAAATCCATTTCAGGACATTTTGGAGTCGATCTAGCGATGTCCGTCCATCAGTCCGCCTGTTTATCTGGCTGGAAGGGAGAATCCGATTTGGTCCAAATTTGGAGCATAGTTGTATTATAATCAAACTTGGATCGAGTTCGGAGATGGGCAATATCGGTCCACTATTTCTGCAAAATAGTCATAATTTTCAAAAAATATATTTTATTGCACAGAAAGAGAAAGGATAATCCGATTTTGTTCCAACTTTTCAAATCCTAATATATGCATGAGTGCTAGGTCAGATGCGAAAATGGAAAATACAGGGTGAGATGAAAAACTGTAACCAACTTCAGACTGCTGCCACTCATCCGACAGCTGTTAAAATTATTCCAGTGACAGCTCATTATATTGTTTACAAGCGTACAAAAGAATTTCGGTGATAATTTTCCAGAAAAAAGTTACTCGCGATGGAATTCAAGCGTAATATTGTGATTTCTTTATATTTGGCTGGAAAACCACAAGTGGCTATCGTTAGAGCACTCCTGCATTTAAATGTGAATAAATCTTTTGTGTTTCGTACCATCACTCGTTACCGTGATACTGGTAGCGTAGCCCGACGTCAAGGAAGTGGACGGAAGAAAACAGCAACATCAGCATAAATGGTTCGAAAAGTAAAGAAGCGACTTGATCGATCACCACCCGCGTCCCAGTGGCCGAAAAATGGCTTGTGAGCTGAAAATATCGCAATACTCCATTCGGCAAATATTGAAATTCCAAAGTGCAAAAACTTACACCACAACAGAAAGAAAATAGACTCAAAAGAGCTAAAGAGTTGCTTCGCTTGGCCGAAAGTGGTGAACTGCCGAATATGGTTTTCTCCGATGTGAAAATATTCGTTGTCCATCAGTTTGTAAACAAACAAAATGATCGTGTTTACTTGCCAAAGAGGTCAGCTAAAAATGTGCACCTTCGGTTGGCCACCAGAACTCAAGCGCCGGCCATGGTGATGGTGTGGGCCGCCATAACAGCTGATGGTCGCTCTCCGCTCGTATTAATCGAGCGTGACATTATAAAAAATGCCGAATATTATAACGAAAATATTCTGGAGGGTGTATTAAAGCCTTGGACACGCAAACCTTGGACATTCCAACAGGACTTAGCACGCGCCACCCAAGAATGGTTACAAAATGAGGTTCCTGGCTTCATTTCCACCGCACAATGGCCACCAAAATCTCCGGATACCAATCCGTTGGACTATTGTGTCTGGAGTATTTTGGAAAGAAAGGTTGGCACTAAAATGTACCAAAGTGTCGATCACCTCAAGTAACCCGGCGAAGAATGGGCCAAAATACCGCAGAGCAACATTCGGGCAGCGTGTGACGGTTTCATTGGCCGTTTGAAGGCGAAGGAAAATGCCGTTGATAAAGAGGTATCATTATGCGGGATTTATATACAACGTCAAATCTTTTTAGAACATTTTTCCGATCTAAAGATTATTTATGGAAGTTTAATATAATTGTGGACCAATCTGTGCATTTTTTGACAAAATCCAAAGTTTAACACAAAAACGTGGACTCTATCAGCTAATGTCAATGTCGGCTTATATTTTGGCTTAGATCTATTTATTTTGGGAATTTGGATTTGAAATATGTTTTTTTTTTTTTTTGCGAAAATATGCAGTGCTCCGTTTCTTTACGTTGGGTCGAAGCTTTCAATTTTGGAGTTTTCAAGGCTTGGCCATTCTGTAAAGTTGCCACCTTTATTGAGGTGCTTGTATAAGAGTACGGCACGACTACATTCTGTGCACAAAGCGGCACATTAACTATTGCAACTCTATGGCGCCCAATTCGGCTTTATTGTAAGGTATCAGGAAATGTTCCTCATTCCGATGATTTGAATCCAATTTATATTAAAGATTGTTTATATATAGTACAACCCCATCGATTTGACTCCAAGGCATTCTAAGGCACCAAATCTCGGTTGTTTTTTATTTTAATTTTAACTACTCTTCGCCCAACAATCTGGCAACACTACATACAAATTATCACATTAAAATTTATCTCTGAGAGCGAGAATTCCTCCACTAACACTACCTGTTGAAGATCATCATGATGTTTGATACCATAGCAAAGATAAAGAGACACACAGAGAGGGAATATATCATTAAGAGAATAACCATTATTGATAACTCTCATTTCTCTCCCCAAATATGAGAGAGGCTCAGTATAGGTTACAATTATTCCACTTTTGTTTAGTAGTTAGTTGTTGTCTTTTAGTAACACGTCAAGTCAAAAAATCAAAAATCTATGTGTGGGTATTTATCTTTGAGTGCGCTGCTCTCGTGTGTGTGTGTGTGTGTGTGCATTTATGACTGTCGAACAACAACAATACACATGAAACGCTTAGTGTGAGATAGGCCAGAGTTAAGCCAACATCGTTCGCGTTGGTTTAAATCAGTTTGTGTAAAGACGTGGTTGAAACATGCAAACGTTTCACAGATAGAGCGCGTTTTTTGGATATTTTCCGACACAACCGAAAGAAAGGAAAACAAAAAAAAAAAGAAATATCGAACGGAAACTTGAAAAATACAAAAAAGAAAGAATCTTTTTTTCAAGAACCCATTGTGGTTTGAAAGAAATCATTTCATTTGAAAGTGTCTCTGGGGAAAAAGTGCCAATTAAACAAAATGTAAGGAAATGATATTAAAAACGAAATTCGTGGAATTTTTAATCAAAAAATATGGAATAATTAAAAATGATAATAAAACGTTCATAAAAAATGTGATTTTTCTAGAGCTGAGACGTGCTGATTGGAAGGAAAAGTTGCAGAGTGACAAAGTGTGGAATATTCTTTAGAAAAAAAAAATAATAAATAAATAAATAAATAAAAAAAATTTCTTACTTTTTTTAATTCGGGAAAAATTGAAAAATATTTTTATAATTGTTTCAATATTGACAAAATATATGTAGTTTGAAAAATATTATGAAAACTTCTACAAATTAATAATTAAATATTTTTAAATTCAAAAGAAATTTAAATTTAAAATTATAAGTCAATGAGTGAGATGATAAAATGATACCATGTTTAAAAAAATTATTAAATGTTAAAAAAAATGTTAAATTTGAAAACAACTATGGAATTTAAAAAAAAAATAATTTAAAAAAATTGAAAAACACCATAAAAATTTTTAATGAAATTTTTTTTTATAAAAAAAAACTAAATGTGGAAAAAAATATAAACATAAAATTGAATTCGTTATTGAGAAAAAAAATAAGGAAAAGAGAATTTTGCGGTGAAAGTTTATCCATTCAAGCAATAATTAATATTTTTGCAAAAGATATTTAAAAAGGCAGAATTATTAAAAAAAAAAAATATATATATATATATATATATAAATAACTGCATATCTTCTATACCTCCCCCAACCCCCTGAAAAATGGAGTAACACGAGCATTGCAATAAACTAAATATGAAAAAATAAAAATCTCTAAAACTTGTTTCCAAGCGGTATTTTTTGCTCATCTGGTCTAGATTCATATCTAATCAGATTATCCGGTTTTATACCAAAATAAAAAAAACTCAAAATCTAAAATATTCAAATCGTTTAGACAAAAATTAAAAATTTCTAAAGAATTTTTAATTAAACAAATGATGTCAAGCTGTACTTAAACAACATGACGTAAAGCTACTTCTCCGTTTGGTTGATCCGGAGTTAAAGTCAGATTTTGTATTTTTAAAATTCTGAAAGCGAACACGTAACTGCTTGGAGAATTTGAAATGAGGATTTTTGTTGTCGGCAAAGTGATGTTAAATTTGAATTATTATTATTATTTTTTTTTTTTTTTTGAAAAGATAAAAGTGAACAATTAATTTAATGGAATCTTTTGGATCTGTAAAGTTTGTTCGGTTTTTTAGAGTCCATGTTCATAAAAAAGAGCAATTATTGAAAAGTGTCCCCTAAAATTAGAGATTACTTGTTTTTATAAGAATATTGAAATGTAAAGAACCAGCCAATCAGGGAAATAACAAAACAATTAAAAAAAGTCTAGATTTGTTCGAATTGGTCACCTTTTGCAAAAATTATGGCCTTCAAACGGCCAATGAAACCGTCACACGCTGCCCGAATGTTGCTATACTTTTCGTATTTTGGTCCATTCCCGGCGAAGCACTTGCTAGAGGTGATCGACATTTTGGTATTTTTTAGTGCCAACCTTGTTTTCCAAAATACTCCAGACACAATAATCTAACGGATTGGTATCCGGAGATTTTGGTGGTCATTGTGCGCTGGAAATGAAGCGAGGAACCCCATGTTGTAACCATTCCTGTGTGGCGCGTGCTGAGTGCGATAATGGTGAGTCCTGTTGGAATGTCCAAGGTCTGCGGCCAAAATGTTTGCGTACCCAAAGCTTTAATACACCCTCCAGGATATATTCGCAATAATATTCGACATTTATTCTGATGCCACGGTTGATTAATAAGACCAGAGAGCGACCATCGGCTGTTATGGCGGCCAAACACCATCACCATGGTCGACGCTTGAGTTCTGGTGGCCAACCGAAGGTGCATATTTTCAGCTGACCTCTTTAGCAAGGAAACACTATCATTTTGTTCGTTTACAAACTGCTGGACAACAAATGTTTTCTCATCGGAGCGGAGAAAACCAAATTCGGCAATTCACCACTTTCGGCCAAGCGAAGCAACTCTTTAGCTCTTTTGAGTCTATTTTCTTTCTGTTGCGGTGTAAGTTCTTGAATTTTTGGCATTTCAATGGCTTTACCCCGAGCTTATTTTTTAATATTTGCCGAATGAAATATTGCGATATGTTCAGCTCATGAGCCATTTTTCGGCCACTGTCACTGCGGGTTTCGATCAAGTCGCTTCTTTACTTTTCGAACCATTTCTGCTGATGTTGCTGTTTTCTTCCGTCCACTTTCTTGACGTCGGCCTACGCTACCAGTATCACGGTAACGAGCGATGGTATGAGACAAAAAAGATTTATTCGCATTTAAATGCTGGAGTTCTCTAACGATAGCCACTTGTGGTTTTCAAGCCAAATATAAAGAAATCACACTATCACGCTTGAGTTCCATCACGAATAACTTTTTTTCTGGAAAATACTTACCAAAATGCTTTTGAACGCTTGTAAACAATATATTGACCTGTGACTTGAATAATTTTAACAGCTGTCGGCAGAGTGGCTTAGAAATGACAGCAGTCTAAAGTTGGTTGCAGTTTTTGTAATCTCATCCTGTGGTCCTTATCAGCATAAAGTTCTATGTCGATTTAGCGATGTCCGTCCCTCTGTGGAAATCTAGCTTCCTAACGAAATGAAGTAGGTTGATAAAATTTTACTCAAATGTGTATTATGTCTGCAGGACTTTTGGCATTGAAAATGGGTCATGTAGGTCCACGTTTTAACAGTATCTCCAGATATTCGGTATTTTGATGATTTTGGAGACATTTTTCACCAGATTTCTTTCAAATTTGGTACGTGAAGTTCGTAATGGGTAATACAGCCTATGACACAAAATTGGATGTGCATGTCCACGTCTTCGTAGAGGCCCTATAAACGGTACCCCCGATATTCGGTATTCTGATGATGTCAGCAACATTATTCACCGGAAATGTTTCAAATTTGGTATTTGAAGTTCGTAACATATATTACAGCCTATGACAGAAAATTGGCTGTGCAGGTCTACGTCTTCGTATAGCCTCCATACAACGATACATCCCGATATTCGGTATTCTGATGATGTCAGCAACATTATTCACCGGAAATGTTTCAAATTTGGTATTTGAAGTTCGTAATAGAAACTGCAGCCTGTGACCAACAAAATTTTTTTATGAAGGCCCTGGTCTTTGTATTGCTGCCCTAATATCGGTACCTTCCGATATTTGGTATTTTGATGATTTTAGCGACATTATTTATCGGAATTGTTTCAATTTTGTTATTTGAAGTTCCTAATGGATATTACAGCCTATGACAGGAAATTCTCCGTGCAGGTCCACGTCTTCCTATAGCCCTATATTAAGGATACCTCCGATACTCCGTATTTTTATGATTTTAGCGACATTATTCACCGGAATTGTTTCAGATTTGATATTAGAAGTTCGTGATGGATACTACAGCCTATGACAGAAAATTGTTTGTGCAAGTCCACGTCTTCGGTACCTCCCGATAATAGGTATTTTGATGATTTTAGCGACATTATTCACCTAATTTTTTTTAGTCTCACATTTGAATATTTTAATGACTTATGACAAAAGTTGCCTGCAGGTCCACGTAGGTCGTAGAGACCCTAAAATAACGGCAACATTCGGTATTTTTAAGATTTGAGCAGAATTTTTAATGGATTTTATTGTTTTTGAGAATTGCCAAAGTCGTTCCAAATGGTGGAGGGTATTCAATGTTCTTTTTCTTCTTCTTCTTTACTTTTAATTTCGTATGTTTTGCTTATTTTCGCTTACTGTGCATACTTTTTTACATATTTTGCATATGCACTATATGAAAAAACAATTAGAAAATATGTTTGTGAATCTCCTTCAATCCAACCAATTTTTTTATTTTGCATCTTCGAAGTATGCAAATATGAAAAAATCCTAATAAAGCATATTTTTATTTGGACTACAGAAAGTCTTCAATTATTTTTCTTCCAATTTTTTTTCGTCATTTTTAAAAAAATACTGTGCTCTGAAAAATAAAAAAAAACCCAACCTTCAACTTTGGAATAACAATACGTCACCTTAAAAATTCTAAAACTTTCCTTCCAATCACACAACGAATCATAAAAATGAAAACTTAAACCTACCAAATCAAAAAACCAAAAAAAAAAACTCCTCCATATGTGCGTGTGTATTTTTTATGCTTTTGCCCCAACTTTGTGCGTTTTATATCTACAAATCTGTGCGTTCGTGCGTGCGTGTGTGTGTGTGTGATTTTGGTTTTTTTTCTTCTGTGTTTTTTCTTCTGTGTTTCTTGTGCAATGTGAATTCTCCTGGCATGGCTTTTTCAAGTTCATGTTTGAATTTCACCAGTTCGTGATTTCATGGAGGCATGGAGTAGGCAGACATATGTACGTACGGTGCTGGATCAAATCTGGGTGGTTGCCGCCTAAGCTGTGTGAGTGCAGCGGATTTTATGTTTTTTGCAACTCGTTTGCCGTTTTGTCTCTCGGCCTCTAAGGTAAGTGGAAAACTAGTTAAAACCAGTTAGAGTGAAACAAAATGAAAAAGAAAAAACGTTGAAAAATACCGGTATTTGGGAGTTTTTCTTTACCTTTCGTTTAGATATCAAATTTGTTTTTGCAGTGCCGCTTGTTTTTTTCTTTTTCTTGTCAACTTGAAAGCTTCTTATAAGCCTCCTCCTCCCTCAATTACAGCTAGCATTTGGTTTTTGTAACCTTTTTCCAAAATAGATTTGTAAAGGTGGAAAAAATATTCAATGCATTTTTTGCAACAGCAACAATGGCAACAACAAAAAAACTTACAACAATGACAAACTGGCGGTAGTTTGTTTTCCATGTTTTTTTCCTCTCTCTCCCTGATTTTGTTATACCCTCCACTATAGTATGGAAGGTATATTAAGTTTATCATTCCTTTGGTAACACCTCGAAATACACATTTTAGACCCCTCAAAGTATATATATTCTTGATCAGCATAAAATTCTTTGTCGATTTTGCGATGTCCGTCCGTCCTTCTATCCGCCTGTGAAAATCAATGTTGCTTCCGAACGAAATGAAGTGGGATGATAAAATTTTACTCAAATGTATATTATGCCTGCAGTACTTTCGGTATTGAAAAAGGGTCATGTAGGTCCACGTTTTGCTATAGCCCACATATAACGATACCTCCCGATATTCGAATTTTGATTGTCTTAGCGACATTATTCACCGAAATTGTTTCAAATTTGGTATTTGAAGTTCGAAATGGATGCTACTGCTTAAGACAGAAAATTGTCTGTGCAGGTCCACATCTTCGTGTAGCCCCCATATAATGGCACCTCCCGATATTCTGAATTTTGATGGTCTGAGCGACATTATTCACTGGAATTGTTTCAAACTTGGTGTTTGAAGTGCATAACGGATGCTGCAGCCTGTGACAGAAAATTGTTTGTGCAGGTTCACGTCTTCTTATATCCCCCATATAGTGGTACCTCCCGAAATTCGGTATTTTGATGATTTTGGCGACATTCTTCACCGGAATTGTTTCAAATTTGGTATTTGAAGTTCGCAGTGGGTAATTCAGCCTATGACAGAAAATTGTCTGTACAGGTCCACGTCTTCGTATAGCCCTTATATAACGGTACCTTCAGATATTCGGTATTTTGATGGTCTTGGCGAAATTATTCACTTGAATTGTTTCAAATTTGTTATTCGAAGTTCGTATAAATACTTCAGCCTATGACAGAAAATTGTCTGTGCAGGTCCACGTCTTCGTATAGCCTCTATAAAACGGTACTTCCCTATATTCGGTATTTTGATGATTTTAGCAACATTATTCTGTTCGTAATGGACACTTCAGCCTATGACAGAAAACTGTCTGTGTAGATACACGGCTTCGCATAGCCCCCATATAAGGGTACCTCCCCATATTCGGTATTTTGATGATTTTAGCGACACTGATCATCGGAATTGTTTCATATTTGGTATTTGAAGTTCGTAATGGATACTTCAGCCTATGACAAAATATTATCTGTGCAGGTCCACGTCTTCGTATAGCCCCCATATAACAGTACCTCCCGACATTCGGTATTTTCATGATTTCAGCGACATTATTCTCCGGAATTGTTTCCAATTTGGTATTTGAAGTTCGTAATGGATGCTACAGCCTATGAAAAAAAAATTGTCCGAACAAATCCCCATCTTCTAGTAGCCCCCATACAGCGGTACCTCCCGATATTCAGTATTTCGATGATTTAGAGTATTGTAACGGCTTATGACAAAATAACAGCTTAATTCGGTATTTTTATGATTTTAACAGAATTTTTTTTTTTTTTGAAAATTGCCAAATTCGTCCCAAATGGTGTAGGGTATTAAAAGTTCGGCCCGGCCGAACTTTCAGCTTTTTAACTTGTATTTTTTTACCTTTTTCCAGCACTACACATTAGTGCGAATACGAGACAATGTCCGTAAATTGTATTTCTTTTTTTGTTGTTGTCTTTTTTTCTTTTTTGCTCTGCTCCACCTTGTTCAAGTTGCATTTGAAACGCAAATCTTGTTCTGTATGGCAGGCAGTTAGTTCATGGTAACAGCATTCAAACGAGTTTAAACACAGCAACAACAGCAACAACTACTGCGACGAGAATAAATGCACATTTTTCTAAGCCAAAACGAAACAACAAAAGCAACAACAACAGCAAAAAAAAATTGTTTTCATGATTGCCAGGAATGTGCGATTGTGTAAAGTGTTGCCAGTGTGGCAAAGTCAGCTTTGAACAGCAATACAACAAACAAAAAAAAAAAGTGGCCTGGTCACATTTTCCATGATACCATCAGGCCACGTTGCATTGTAGCTAGCAGCCCATTAGCACAGAAAGGGATGATGGGGGGATGTGTGTTCGTGTGTGTGAAGAAAAAGTGCTAAACAAACAAATCACGTTGTCTTTTAGATGGCTAAAACGTTTATTCATTATCATCTCTCGTAAAAAGACATGAATGAAATACGGGCTAACGCAGAGAATTTCAGAGAGTTGTTGTTGTATGCTGCAAAGTAATGCCACCATTTTTTTGGGGATCTGCATGGGGGTAACAGCAGCAACAACAACAACAACAATTGCCACATTCATATCGTCACCATCATCATCATCAGCAGCATGGATATGATCCATTTAACACATTACCTAACTAACGTCATGGACCCTAACGACAATCAGCCCAGCATAACCGCATAATGCGGGCCCGCCGAAATGGTGTGACCCAAACAACACTTGGTAGAATTTGCACGTTTTGTGCATTTGGCGAACAATGACCATAACAGTGACCTATTCGGCAAATGAATGAATGGATGCACGACAACAATAACAGAATTCTATGGAAAAACTACAAGGTGAGGTGTCTACCCTCAGGGATTTAGAAAAATAGCGTATAGTAAACAATAAATGCGCTGAAAACCTCTCTCTGGAATTTGTTTTTTTTTAAGTTTTCAAATTTTGAAAATTTCGAAAGCTTCAAATGTTTCTAAAATTGACGGAATTGGTGAGATAACAAAACGGTTTCTACCCAAAAGTGCAGATTTACATGTAGTATATCGATTAGAATATGTCATAGAGCTGAGTCGAGCTAGCTATATGGAACCCTCTAGACATTTTAATTTTTAGGCAATCTAGAGGTTTCACTTATCGATCGATCCTCAATAAATTGTTCTTGGAGTTTCGGTTAGAGTCAGAATAAAAGTCAATAATTTATGGAGTGGATCTCAAAATATTTATGAAACGAAATGGACCAAAGATAGACTTTGTTTTGCAGATCACAATTATTGAGCAACTAGTAAATGCCCGCTACTTCGCATGCGAAAAAAGAAATTTAAGATTTCCAGCTCTATTCTACCCCAAATACAAAAGACATTACTGTTTGGTAATTTGCGTACTTTTTAGTGCGTTTTTCCAAATCCCCCGCCAAACCGCACAAAAGGTCATCCTAATTTCCTAATATAAGACTCCCAATTTAATCCCTTACCTAAATGCTCAATATATATACCCTCTGCCATATAGCTACAGAGTCGAAATAACGGTTTTAGACCCTAGGTCTCTTTGAAAAAATCCGTTTTAGGAGAATAGGAGTCGATCTAGCGATGTCCGCCCGTCAGTCTGTCCGTCTGACTGGTGTGCACGATAACTCTTGAAGGGATTATACGATTTGCTCTAAACTTGATACATCGTATCAAACTTAGATCGAGTTCGTAGATGGGCAATATCGGTCCACTCCTTCTGGTACCTCACCCACAAAAGATCGAAATTAATATATTTTCTGGACAGAAACAAAAAGATGATCTGATTTTGCTCCAACTTTACAAATCCTAATATTTGCTTTAGTTCTAGGTCAGGTTCAAAAATGGATAACATAGGTCCACTCCATCAAGTACCTCCCCCAAAAGGGGTAACATTTTGACTAATTATAACCCTTATAAAATGTGATGTAAGAGTCCGATTGTCTTCAAATTTCACACATCCCAATATTTTAATTAACCCAAGGTCTGACGTTAAGATGGAATATATCGGTCATCTCCTTCTGGTACCTCCCCCACAAAAGGTCGAAATTGTGTATGTCCATTAAGCTCGAAATTACCATCCGATTTCATTCAGACTTGGCACATCTGAATATTTCTACAGCACAAGATCTGTTTTAAAGGTGGTAGAAATCAGACCATTCCTTCGCCACAAAGGGTCAAAGTTTTGAATAACAAAAACGATTATGAAATTCGAAATAAGCACCTCATTCTCTTCATATTTAACACATACCATTATTTCTACTAACAAAAAGTTCTGGTGTAAATATGAAATACATCGGTCTACTCCTTCTGGTACCTCCCCCACAAAGGCTCAAAATTTTGAGTATCCATGAAGCTCACAAAACGCGAAATTAACATCTGATTCCATTCAGAGTAGGTACATCTCAATTCAGACTTGGTACATCTCAATATTTCCATCAACACAAGATCTCTTATAAAGATGATAGAAATCGAACAATTTCTTCTGATATCTCCCCCACATAGGGTTCAAGATTTTGAAAAACAAAACGCTCAAAGAAAGCGAAATAAGCATCCAAATCTCTTTAAATTTCACACATACAGGGTGAGATAAAAAAAATGCAAGCAAATCAAACGCCATAATTTTTACTTTTTTTTTAATTTTATTAAATAAAAGCAAAAAATGTCGGAAATAGCATCACATTTTTGAATGAGTTTAGATTTGTTCGAATTGTCAGCTTTGGCACGAATTATATCCTTCAAACGGCCAATGAAACCGTCACACGTTGCGGTGTAAGTTTTTGCACTTTTTGCAATTTCAAGGCATTTACCCCGAGCTGATTTTTCAATATTTGCCGAATGAAATATTGCAATATGTTCAGCTCACGAGCCATTTTCGGCCACTGCGACCCGGGTTTCGATCAAGTCGCTTCTTTAGTTTTCGAACCATTTCCGCTGATGTTGCTGTTTTCTTTCGTCCACTTCCTTGACGTCGGGCTACACTGCCAGTATCACGGTAACTAGCGATGGTACGAGACACAAATAATTTATTCACATTTAAATGCTGGAGTGCTCTAACGATAGCTACTCGTTTTCCAGCCAAATATAAAGAAATCACACTATCACGCTTGTATTCCATCACGAATAATTTTTTTTCCTGAAAAATTCTCACCAAAATGCTTTTGTACGCTTGTAAACAATATTATGAGCTGTCACTGGAATAATTTTAACAGTTGTCGGGCGAGTGGCTTAGAAAAGTGACAGTAGTCTGAAGTTGGTTTGCAGATTTTTCATCTCATAGTCCAAACCTGGCTCTTCACAATATTTATATCATATTTAATTGGGGTCCGTTATGAAATGGACAATATTGGGCCCTTCCATCGGATCCTTCTCTAAAGTTAAATAATCATAACAGAAGTCAACATATATTTACATAATCGAACATTGACAGAGGTTATACATCTATGGACAAAACCGGCCGATACTTGCTAACTTAAAATTTGTGTGTGATAATCTTGGACATTTAGGAAATTAAAATTCAATCGATAACTTGATATGATTTTTTTGAAGCTGTTAATTTTGAAGAAGTGACACACTTCGAGAAAATGAGCAATGTATTTACAAAAAAGAAAAACAATGTATGAGTTATACTTGTTAACGCCTTGTTAACGCCTCTGCTCTCCCTATCCTTTATCTAGTGCCATTAAAAATTTGCCAAAGAAAAATTACTTTCAACATCTGCTAAGCGTATAAATTTTCTAATTTTTCATGGCACCAATATCACCAAGTAGGGACAAATTAAAGTTGTAGCTCAAATTTAAACTTGTTTTCAGGACAAATTACTCTGGCAAGAATTTCATGGAGATTCTTATAACAATACCAAAAAGAAAACTTGCCGGTCTTCTTTTGTTATCCTTTTGTCTCCCTTTGTTTCTTAGATTTTTTGATGTTTGGAGCTGCTCGAAGAACTTTGAATTTAATTTCAAATGAACATCAAGTGTCATTTAAAAAGTTATAATCTGCTCAAGTACAAGAATAATGAGAGTAGTAGTAGTAGTAGCCCAGCATCATGGACGCATGGACCGGCAGCTAACTAACTAACGAACAAACATAGACAATTATGTAATCAAAGTTTCAAAGCGTTTCTTTGCTGTTCTTTGTTAGCCGAACAATGAATGGATGAGAGTAATTTTTTATTGTTTCCAATTTTTTTGTTGCGGAAGTCGTTCTTTGGTCATCTGTGAGTTTTGTGGGTGGGCGGATGGGTGGCTGGGTGGGTGTGTCTGAGTGCTCAGGAAGGAAAATGGCAATATGTTGTCTTTGCCTTGAACAGTCATAGAAACCCAATTTCAAAGACTTTAATTAACAAAGGCATGATGTAGGAACTGTGAGCATAGGGCCTGGTTTCTTTTTTTTTTCTCTGGGTAAACTTACACAACTCAAAACGAACAAGAAACTCAAGATGATGATGATGAGGACTATAACAACAACAAAATGATAACACAAAAGTGCAATGATGATGAAGTGAGTGAGTGGTGGTCTAGAATATGAAAGAAAAAGTTTTGGCCACAACCAACAAAAGCAACAACACCAACACCAAAGAGAGCCTCATAAAAAACGCCCAGTGGAAACAAAAGAAATACGTGCCGGCTGCCAAACATCAAATTGTGTTGGCACCCACTTTCTCAACTGCAACAGAACATTAATGGCCATTATGGCAGATGAGATCTGCCAATCTTCCGGTATATGTATATTGTTTGAAATGCCAACAAATTTCTTGATGCAGCCCTCCCAGATAAGGCTGCAGATGCTCATACATGTTGAGAGGCATAATGAAAAAAAAGAAGGCAAAAACAAGTAAAAAAGTAAAAGTAAAAAGGCCGGGCCGAACTTTCAATACCCTCCACCATTTGGAACGAATTTGGCAATTCTATAAAATCCGCTCAAAATTTTGTTAAAATCTCAAAACTACCGAATGTAGCTGTAATATTAGGGTATATACGACGACATGGACCTGTATACGTAACTTCTGTCATAAGCCATTACAATATTCAAATGCGAAACTTAAAAAAAAATCGGTGAAAAAATTTGCTAAACTCAACAAAATACCGAATATCGGGAGGTACCTTTATATGAGGGCTATACGAAGACGTGGACCTGCACAAACAATTTTCTGTCATAGGCTGTAGTATCCATTACGAACATCAAATACTAAATTTAAAACAATTCTGGTGAATAATGCCGTTAAAATTATCAAAATACCGAATATCGGGAGGTACCGTTATATGGGGGCTATAGGAAGTCGTGGACGTGCACAAACAATTTTCTGTCATAGGCTGTAGTATCCATTACGAACCTTAAATACCAAATTTGAAAGAATTCCGTTGAATAATGTCGGCAAAATCATCAAATTACCGAATATCGGGAGGTACCGTTATATGGGAGCTTTACGAAGACGTGGACCTGCACAGACAATTCCCTGTTGTAGGCTGTAGTATCCATTACGAATTTCAAATACCAATTTTGAAACAATTCCGGTGAATAATGTCGCTAAAATCATCAAAATACCGAATATCGGGAGGTACCTTTATATGAGGGCTATACGAAGACGTGGACCTGCACAGACAATTTTCTGTCATAGGCTGTGGTATCCATTACGAACTTCAAATACCAAATTTGAAAGAATTCCGTTGAATAATGTCGACAAAATCATCAAATTACCGAATATCGGGAGGTACCGTTATATGGGAGCTATACGAAGACGTGGACCTGCACAGACAATTCCCTGTTGTAGGCTGTAGTATCCATTACGAATTTCAAATACCAAATTTGAAACAATTCCGGTGAATAATGTCGCTAAAATCATCAAAATACCGAATATCGGGAGGTACCTTTATATGAGGGCTATACGAAGACGTGGACCTGCACAGACAATTTTCTGTCATAGGCTGTGGTATCCATTACGAACTTCAAATACCAAATTTGAAAGAATTCCGTGGAATAATGTCGGCAAAATCATCAAATTACCGAATATCGGGAGGTACCGTTATATGGGGGTTATACCAAAACGTGGACCTACATAGCCCATTTTCAATACCAAAAGTCCTGCAGATATAGTATACTTTTGAGTAAAATTTTATCAATCTACTTCAATTTGTTCGGAAGCTAGAGTGATTTCCTCAGGGGGACGGGCACCGCTAAATCGACCTAAAATTTTATGCTGATCAAGAATATATATATACTTTGTGGGGTCTAAAATGTCTATTTCGAGGTGTTACAAGCGGAATGACAAACTTAATACATCGTCCATACTATGGTGGAGGGTATAAAAATAAAGAAGAACAGCAAAAAATTACAAAACTCTTTAAAAACAGATTTGCATTGAAAGCAGTCGATAAAATAGACTCCAGCTGGAAGGGTTCTTGTGGCTGTTATGTTTGAAGGAGTTGTTGAAACAAACAGAAAAAACCGCACACTCACACAACAACATGCTTACATAGACACCTACAAAAGGCCCCATGCATCCCAACAGGAACATTAGCAGCCACACAATATAGAAAGGCCACAATTGTATCCTGTACTCGATGGAATTATGCCAGAAGGCAAAAAACTAAGGGGAAATTCCTCTACAAATACTCACACACACACACACACAAGGATCACAAGGATTTAGGGCCCGAAGTGAAGTTGAAATTGGAAAGAAATCCTTTTGCTAAAGAAAACCTCAATTTACAAAACATGCATTCCAGCAAATACTTCAAAAAAAATGTTGCCTGCCTGCGTGTCAATCAGCCAGCTTGAAGTAAGTGAAGGACATAACTCTTTTCATTTGACCATAATTTCTGGCAGGAGTAGGTCCCTTCTTCCTCTCCCCACCCCACCTCTCTTCTGTTCTGTTGAAAGTTAACGATGCCATTCGTTGAGCCCATGCATGATGATGATTGTAATGATCACATAAACAAACATTCATGGCATGTCTGTCCGTCTGTCTGTCACAAATGTCACAGGGGATTTGTAATAGAAATTTCTAACGAAAGATGAAACAACAACAACTGCAATTCCCCATATCCCAATGCTGTTAACAGCAATGGCAATGATGTTGGCAACATCGCAACAAACAAACAAACCAAACAAAAAACAAAAACAAGAATTCTGCAAAGAAAAAATCCTTTATTTTTTCGTTTTTGTCGTTGTTGTTGTTGGCACAACATAAGTGTTACATTCATGGCGGTGGAGAATTGTGCCAACTTCTAGACCTAATTGCAACAAAACAACAACTAAAACAACTCGTTTGTCAGATTAGTGGACGAATGTTTTGGGAGAGGATCCAATCCACATGACAGGCATACTATCGACGACTAGTGGAAGTTTTTTCCTGTTCTTCTTCTTCCTACTCCTATGAATTTTTTGACGGACCCACAATTGTTGCTAGTCTTTGACCCTGTTATGTGTCAGTGATGAGGATTACTGCAATGCAATGGGGGAGGGGATTAAATGAGTGGGGGGGGGAATTGAAAAATAAAAATATTTAAGAGTATAATTTTGTTGGAAATGGGGCACAATCTGAGGTACTCTCTTACAACCCTGATGTGAATTTAGAGAATATGGCTGCAATAAGGAAAGGGCGAATTAATTACACAAATTATTGTTTTGTAGTTTCCCTAAAATTGAGCGATCATCTTTCAGAAAATTCGCAAAATTCTTAAATCTAAAATTCTTTCCGGTAAATAAAGTACCTAAAAGAGGTAACGTTTTATTAGGGCTATACGCAAACGTGGACCGACATGGGCCTTTTATGAACATAACCTGCCTATTGGCAAAATGCACATGTATGCAAAATTTTAGCCTATTATCGGAATTCCTTCGAAAGATAGCGGACATAGCTAAATTACCCTCGAATTTTACGCAGACATGTATTTCGAGAACATACAAACGGAACGACAAATTATGGTACATAAACCATAATTTTTTCGCCAGAACTTGTATAATTAAAAATATTGGAATATGTGAAATTTGAAGAGAAACAGATAGGGAGATAAAAAACGGCAACCAACTTCAGACTGCTGACAATTCTAAGCCACCCGTCCGACAGCTGTTAAAAGTATTCCAATAAGAGCTTATTATATTGTTTACAAGCGTACAAAAGCATTTTGGTGAGAATATTCGAGACAAAAAGTTATTCGTGATGGAATTCAAGCGTGATAGTGTGATTTCTTTAAAGAAATCACAAAGAGCTAAAGAGTTGCTTCGCTTGGCCGAAAGTGTTGAACTGCCGAATTTGGTTTTCTCCGCACCGATGAAAAAACATTCGTTGTCCAGCAGTTTGTAAACAAACAAAATGATCGTCTTTACTTTCCTGAAAATGTGCACTTCCGTTGGCCACCAGAACTCAAGCGCCGGCAATGGGGATGGTGTGGGGCCGCCATAAAACTCGATGGTCGCTCTCCGCTCATATTAATCGAAGTTCCTCTCTTCATTTCCAGCGCACAATAGCCACAAAATCTCCGGATACCAATCCGTTGGACTATTGTGTCTGGAGTATTTTCGAAAGCAAGGTTGACACTAAATAAGTAAAAAAAACTTTAAGTTCGGCTGGGCCGAACTTTTTATAGGCTCCACCTTAGGGTAATGGAAACATTAGAACCAATTATGGCTCACAAACACCAATTTGTAGACATATTCGTGGGAAAATGTAGCATAAGCCATCAAAATACCGAATATCGGGATGTACCGTTATGTGGGGCTATACAAAAACGTGGACCTATACATACAATGCTTCGCCAAGGGAGATAAAACCCATTGGGACCCACAAATACCAATTTGTAGTCAAATCCGCGAAGAGGTGTGGCAAAAATCATGAAAATTCCGAATATCGGGAGCTACTTTTATATGGGGGCTATACCAAAACGTAGACCTATACATATAATGCTTCGCCAATGGAGTTAGAACCCATTATGACCCACAAATACTAATTTTTAGAAAAATCCGTTAAGAGATGTGGCAAAAATCATCAAAATGCCGAATATCTAAAGGTACCGTTATATGTGGCTAAACCAAAACGTGGACCTATGCTTGCGATGTTTCGCCACCGGAGCTAGAACCCATTATGACCAACAAATACCAATTTTTAGACAAATCCATGAAAAAATGTGATAAAAACTATCAAAATACCAAATATCGGGAGATACCGTTATATGTGAGCTATACCAAAACGTAGACCTATACATGCAAGATTTCGCCACCGGCGAACTAGAACCCATTATGACAAACAAATACCAATTTATAGACAAATCCATGAAAAAATAATACCGATTATGGGGAGTTGCCGTTATATGGGGACTATACCAAAACGTGGACCGATATATCTCATTTTCAATACCAACCATCCTAGACACAATACAAATTGTTCTGCTAAATTTTGACGCTCTACGTCAAATAATGTGGCCTGTATCGTACTTTCAACAGACAGAGGGGGGAAATCATTTAATCGTATGAGTATATATACTCTATGGGATCTACGACGAATATTTAGGGATGTTACAAACGGAATGACAAAGTTAATATACCCTCCTTTCCAAGTTGGAGGGTATAAAAATACCAAAGTGTCGATCACCTCAAGCAAGCGCTTCGCCGGGAATGGGCCAAAATACCACAGAGCAACATTCGGGCAGCGTGTGAGGGTTTCATTGGCCGTTTAAAGACCATAACTCATGCCAAAGGTGACCAATTCCAACAAATCTAAACTAAATTCTAAAAGTTGATGCTATTTCCGACATTTTCTGCTTTCATTCAATAAAGTGTAAAAAAAAACAAGTAGGCAAAGGCTGTAGTCGTGCGGTCCATGTGATACCCTAGAACATGTTAGAAGCACCCTTATGTCCAAATCCATTTTTTAAGATTTCGCTTTAGAAATTATGTCATGGAGGACTGCCCAGATGTTACCCTTAGCATTTTGGCCAGGGACATTTTCCCAATATTTACGCACTTCGTCGTGCTGTTAGTTATTGTGCTCCATTTTACAGCTAAATATAATCCAATGGTCATCCAAAATGCTAGAATTCTTCAGTGTCCTTCTTCAGTGAACACCTCAATATGTTGCGATCATCTCTTGTAAGTAATGTTAGTATTTTTTCACACAAAAGTATTAGTCCTTTCTATCCGCTGTCCTAACTCTAACTTCATGCGAGTTTTCATGTCTTTTGGTTACTATTTGTGACCTTTATAACGGAACAAAATCAGGAACATTTTTAGTTGTTGGTCCATTTCAACCCTTAAATATATTGAGGGCATATTTGAAAACAATAGACCTAGCCCTTCTGAGCTTAACCCTACCCTTGTGAAAATTTTCGTGAGGATCGGACTATAAATGCAATCTGTAAAAATTAACCCCAAACTGTGTTGTAGGTTGAAAAAATATTGCAAAATATACACTTCAATCATCTCCAGAAGAAATAGGGTTCTATTCTGATCTTCACCCCACCTCAATTTTCAATTTCGTGAGGATCGGGCCATAATTGCGACCTGTAGAGTGATTACGAATTAACATGGATAGACGGACGGACGGACATATATAGCTAGATCGACTCAGCTCGGCGAGATAGGAAGATCCATATATACTTTCCTATGTGGGAATCCAATCGAAACCAATATTCGAATTTTTGGGTCAATCAAACGTATAATACCCCCAACACATAGTGTTGTAGGGTATAAAACATGTTGGATTTTTTTTTTATCTCACCCTGTATTTAGGTACATCTCATCTAAATTCCATTAATATGCTTTACAGCTTAATTTTTGCTTTATTTTATTTAAAAAAAAGGTTACATCTTCTCCATCCTCCCATACCGATGTTATATCACATTCCCATATCGTGATGTGATGTTTTTTTTATAAAAAAAATATTTTATAACTAAAGCGGATATAAAAATTATGGCCGTTGAAATAATGGCATTATAACACCGCAGAAAAAAAAATAAAAAAAAAACAACAACAGCAACTTCAGACTGCATTAACTTGAAATTATTTTAATAATTAATTTTATATTTGTTGTGGCTGTAGCTGTGGTAGTTGGTTGGCTGGTTGGTTGGTTGTCCGTTGTCTGGTTGTACGACTGTTGTTTTTTGTTGTTGTCATTTCGCTGGTTGTTTGTTCCGTATCAATTTGTGATCAGCAAACAGCATCAACGTAATAATGAGTAGAGTAATCATCAACTGCTGCTGCTGCTGCATCGTCATCATCAATATTTTCATAATTAACGACGGAACACACACGGAGTTAAACATCACGAACTATTGTTGGGGAGTAGGAATTTTTTCCACATTTTTTGATAAACAACAATTTTTTTTAACAATAAAAAAATTATTATTGCAAAATATATGTAATTTTTTCCACTCAGATATATTTGTATATAACAAAGTTATTGCAGTTTGGTTTTTTGTCATAATTTTTTTAAATTATTTTTATTTTAAGTTTTTTGTTGCAATTGCAAATAATCAAATGCTATGCGAATGCAAATTAAATACTTTACGTGACATAGTGCAATTGTTGACTGCCTTCGATATCATCAGCAGCGTGATTTTTGATGGAAAACGCCGAGTTGCTGGTAAAATTTCAATAATTTGTTCTTTGTTTATCGGCACGACAGTGGCGGCGGTGGTGGAGAAGCAGTTAACAATGCTAATTTGTTTTTTTTTTTATTAAATAGTTACGATAAAAAAAAATAGTTGTAACAAAAAAAGTACTTTAGCTGCAGATAGTGCCGTGAAGGGTTAGTTTTATTTTATAATATTTATTAAAACCAGATAAACATGTTGATATCAATGATCCGTAAATAATCGCAATTTTTTGACATGATTGGATGTAGTTTTTTTTTAAATTTTATAGAGATATGTCGGGTATTATATCACAAGCATTACGAGTGATATAATTTATGTAAAAAATTAATTTAAAATTTTTTTTATTTTAATCAGTTAGAAATAAGTTACCACCATGCTATGCAAGGGAGATTTGAAAGTTACTTAGTATGACATATAAGAAGTAATGCCCGACCAAGCATATTACCACTCGTCTTTATATACCCTCCACCACTCGTTTTTATACCCTCCACCTTGGAAAGGAGGGTATATTAAGTTTGTCATTCCGTTTGTAATATCCCTAAATATTCGTTGTAGACCCCATAATGCATATATCTTCATAATCAGCATAAAATCCTAAGTCCGTCTGTCTGACCGTCCGTCTGTTAAAATCGCGATACAGGCCACATTATGTTACGTAGAGCGTCAAAATTTATCAAAACTATTTGTATTGTATCTAGGATCGTTGGTATTGATAAAAATGAGATATATCCGTCCATGATTTGGTATAGCCCCCATATAACGGTACCTCCCGATATTTGGTATTTTGATGATTTTTGCCACATTCTTTCATGAATTTGTCTAAAAATTGGTATTTGCTGGCCTTAATGGGTTCTAGCTCCGGTGGCGAAATATTGCATATATTAGTCTACGCTTTGGTATAGCCCCCATATAATGGTACCTCCCGATATTTGGTATTTTGATGATATTTGCCACACTTTTTCACAGATTTGTCTGAAAATTGGTATTTGTAGGTCGCAATGGATCCTAGTTCGCATGGCGAAACATTGCATGTATAGGTCCTCGCTTTGGTATAGCCCCCATACAATACATTTTTGCCACATTTTTTCATGGATTTGTCTGAGAATTGGTATTTGTAGGTCATAATAGGTTCTAGCTCCGTTGCCGAAACATTGTATGTATAGGCCCACGTTTTTGTATTGCCCTATATAGCGGTAGCTCCCGATATTCGATATTTTGATGATTTTTCCACATTTTCCTACGAATATGTCTAAAAATTGGTATTTGTGGGTTATAATTGGTTCAAATGTTTCCATTACCCTAAGATGGAGCGGCCGAACTTATTTTTTTTTTTTACTTGTTATACCTTCAGCCATATGGCTATAGAGAGAGAGAGAGAGAGAGTATATCATTTGACAATGCCAAAACGTGCCTTAAGTCTCTTCGGACCAAATCCATTTCCGGACATTTGGAGTTGATCTAGCAATGTCCGTCCGTCTGTCTGTCTCTCTGGCTGGTACGCACAACAACTCTCAAAGGTAGTATTCGATTTTATCCAAACTTGGTACATCATTATATTATTATCAAACTTAGATCGAGTTCGGAGATGGGCAATATCGATCCATTCCTTCCAAATCCAAAATTAAAAAAAAATATTTTACTGCACAGAAAGAGAAATGATAATCCGATTTTGTTTCAGCTTTGTAAATTCTAATATGTGCATCAGTGCTAGGTCAGGTGCGGAAATTGACAATATCGGTCCACTCTATCCACTACCTCCCCCACAAAGGGTCAACATTTTGGATAATTGTAACTCTTATAAAATGTGATATAAGGGACCGATTGTCTTCAAATTACACAAATCACAATGTTTTTATGAACCCAAGGCCTGGTGTAAAGATGGAATATATCGCTTCACTCCTTCTGGTACCTCCCGTACAAAATGTCAATATTTGCAAAAAAATATTTTTTGCACAGAAAGAGAAAGGATAATCCGATTTTGCTCCAACTTTGCATATCCTAATATTCCTATCAGTGCTAGGCCAGGTGCGGAAATTGACAATATCGGCTCACTCTATCCAGTACCTACCCCACAAAGGGTCAACATTTTGAATAATTATAGCTCTTATAAAATGTGATATAAGAGGCCACATCGAAATATTTTTATCAACTCAAGCTCTGGTGTTAAGATGGATATATCGGTTCACTTCTTCTTGTACCTCCCCCATAAAGGGCTAATATTTTGAATATACATGAAGGCCATAGAACACGAAATTAACATCCGATTCCATTTAGATTTGGTATATCTCAATATTTCCATCAATACAAGATCTGCTGTGAAGATGGGATATATCGGTCCATTCCTTCAGGTACCTCTCTCACAAATTGTCAACTAAATAACACGAAAAGTAACATCAGATTTTATTCAGACTTGACACATTTTAATATCTCCATAAACACAAGATATGTTGTAAAGATGGTAGAGATCGGACCATTCCTTCTGGCACCTCCCCCAATAAGAGTCAAAGTTTTGAATACCCATGAAGCTCTTAAACCGCGAAATTTACGTCCAATTCCATTCAGACTTGGGACATCTCAATATATCCATAAGCACAAGTTTTGTTATAAAGATGATAGTGATCTGACCATTTCTTCTGGTACCTTTCCCACAAAGGGTCAAAGTTTTAAATTACCAAAAACGATTATGAAATCGAAAATAGGCATCCGGTTCTCTTCATATTGCACACATCCCATTATTTCTACTAACACAAGACGTGCTGTGAAGATGGAATATATCGGTCTACTCCTTCTGGTACCTCCCCCCGAAGGGTCAAAGTTTTGAACTACCATGAAGCTTATAAAACGCGAAATTAATATCCAATTCCATTCAGACTTGGCACATCGCAATATCTCCTTATGTTATAAAGATGGTAGAGGTCGGAGCACTCCTTCTGGTACCTCCCCCACAAAAGATCAAAGTTATGAATAACATAAAAACGTTTATAAAATCCGATCCACTTACGGCCTATCGAAGCAACTCTTTAACTCTTTTGAATCTTCTGTTGCGGTGTAAGTTCTTACACTTTTTGAAATTTCAATGGCTTTACCCCGAGCTCATTTTTAATATGTGCCGAATGGAATATTGCGGCGATATGTTCAGCTCACGAGCCATTTTTTTTCTGTGAAATACTCACCCAAATGCTTTTGTACGCTTATAAACAATATAATGGGCAGTCAGTGGAATAATTTTAAAAGCTGTCGCACGAGTGGCTTAGAAATGACAGCAGTCTGAAGTTTTTTACAGTTTTTTCATCTCACCCTGTATATGTTCAATTTTCTTGTAATTGTGGCCAAATCAAATTTTTTTTTTATCTGTATTGGATAAAGTATGAAAATAGATTTCTTCGGTCGACTATAACTGATACCTCACTCACATTTTAACATTTTCTAAAAATATCACATATCTCATATAAAGTGAAGGAAGTAGTCGATATATTTCAAATATATCATATTTGTTTAGGCCCGATATGAAATGGCCAATATTGGTCCATTCCTTCGGAACCTACTCCATAGAGGGTCAAAAATTTGAATAATCATAACAGAAGTCATAATATATTTAAATAATCGAACATTGGCTGAGGGTATACACCTGTCGGCAAAATCGATAGATACCTTTGGACTTGTTATTGGAATATGTTTAAAGGGAGTTCAAATATCGACTGTAGTACAAATATCGTATTTTTATGAATTCACCAATTCCATTTAAAACCTTATAAGAACAATTAGGATTATTTTTATATATAATTGAGTACTGCCTTATTAAAGCGTAGATCACATGTTTATGATTCTATTTGTTTGTTTCTCTTTCGAGAAGAGCTTAAACATCCAAAAAATAGTTTTTTGCTTAAACTCCATTAAATCCATTAAATAAATATCGTTCGTATTATTCATTGTTTCTTCGACATCTTTAAAAATTCCCCATCTCGATGATTTCATTACCCATCAAACGAGTTAAAATTTTTTTCTCTCTTTTTTTGCTTCCACATAATTCATATTTCCTAGAAATAATACCCACACACTTTTAATACCAGAGAGCGCATCACATCTGCTTCAAGTGTTTATTTAACACCTAAAAAGCAATTAACATTTCTAGTTTTATTTTTTAATTTTTTTTTGTGCTTTTGTGAGGATTGATTGTGGTTTTTTGTTTGCCATTGTTGCTGTTGTTTTACGCCTTTGTGCCAAATGTTGTTGATTTTTTGTTAGCACAGATTTATGAAAACAATTAGTCTATTGGGCTTTTGTCGATTTTTCTTCCTAATTGTAAACAGAAGTTTATGTTCCGTGGAGAATTAGAAAACATTAAAAAAAGTAGTTGATTTGTTATTTTAAAAAATATTAAAATAACTAGTAAAAATGCAAAAATGTTTTGCTAAGGCGAATTTAGAATTTCCTCCACCATTTGGAATAAATTTGAAATTTTTCAAAGAAAAAAAAAAAATAATAACAATAATAATAATAATAATAATAATAATAATAATAATAATAATAATAATAATAATAATAATAATAATAATAATAATAATAATAATAATAATAATAATAACAATTATAATATTAATAATAATAATAATAATAATAATAATAATAATAATAATAATAATAATTAGAATAATAATAATAATTATATAATATTATTATTATTGTTATTATTATTATTATAATTATATAATATTATTATTATTATTGTTATTATTATTATTATTATTATTATTATTATTATTATTATTATTATTATTATTATTATTATTATTATTATTATTATTATTATTATTATTATTATTATTATTATTATTATTATTATTATTATTATTATTATTATTATTATTATTATTATTATTATTATTATTATTATTATTATTATTATTATTATTATTATTATTATTATTATTAAAAATCTCGTTAAGAATTATTCTAATACTGTAAAAATATCGAATATGGGGAGTTTTCGTTATATTCGGATCTACACGAAGACGTAGACCTAATTAGACAATTTTCTGTTGAGGGCTGTAGTACTCATTACGAACTTTAAATACAAAATTTGAAACAATTTCGGTGAATAATACTTTAGAAATCATCAGAATGCCGAATAAAAGGAGGTACCATTGTATAAGGGCTATACGAAGACCTTGTCCTGCTTAGACAATTTTCAGTCAGAGGCTGTGGTATCCCTTACGAACTTTCAGTACGAAATTCGATAGAATTCTGGTGAACAATATCGCTAAATTCATCAAAATACCGAATATCGGGAGGTACAGTTATATGTGCGCTATACCTAAGCGTAGACCTACATAGCCTATTTCCAATACCAAAAGTCTTGAAGACCAAACATACATGTGAGTAAGATTTTACCAACTTACTTCAATTCGTTCAAAAGCTAGAGTGATTTCTACAGACGAACGGACATCGTTAAATCGACATGGAATTTTATTAGATATTTTCGGAAGCAAAATTTTTAAAATATTGATAAGATCGATGCTGTCGGTTAAGTTGTACAATCCGTACTACTTCAGGATTGCCGCCATCCTAATGACTGTTGAATTGGTTTAGTTTTCGTTTCAGGGTGATTATCGCAAAATGAAAAAGAGGTTTTTTATACCCTACAACGCTATGTGTTGGGGGTATTATAAGTTTGATTGGTGCAAGAATTATGTAACACCTCGAAATATTGGTTTCCCACATAGGAAAGTATATATGGATCTTCTTATTTCGCCGATCTCAGTCGATCTATCTATGTATGTCCGTCCGTCTGTCCACGTTAATTTGTAATCACTCTACAGATCGCAATTATGGCCTGATCTTCACGAAATTTAGAATGGAGGTGAGGCTAGAACCATAATAGAACCCTATTGCTTTTGGAGATGATCGCACTATGTTTAGGGGACCAAAAACTGAGAAAATTCCTGATTTTGCAGTTGCTCTACAGGTCGCAATTATATACCAATCGACACGGAAGTCAGCACCGGGCTAGAGCTTAGGGCTGGGCAGAAGCCTTTCAATTTTCATGAACATCGAGTAATATTTACTGGGATTGGATTATATTTAGCTGGAAAATGGGCCACAACAACCAACAGCACGATGGAGTGCCTAAATATTAGGAAAATGTACCTGGTCCAAATGCTAAGGGCAATATCTGAGCAGTGCTCCGTGACATAATTTTAAAAGCGAAATCTTCCAAAATAGATGTGGACATAAGGGGGGCTTCTAACATATTGTCGTATTGTAGGGTATCATATGGTCGGCCCCGCACGTCTATAGCCTTTGTTTACTAGTTTACTTGTTTAGATTTATTCCTTTAAAAAACTTTAGGTTTTGAAAAACAAAGGTTATCAATATATTCGATGTGTTTGATTGTAACGCTGTATTCGATTGTTTTTCACCTCTATTTTTAATGTATATTTTAATATGGGAGACTTGTGAAAAAAAAAAATAATTTTACCCGAGAACCTTTATGCTTCAAACTAGCAATTGATTAAATCCAACGATTCGAATTGCATATTCGTTTTGTTTAGTGTACAAATACTAATTGTTTGTTGTTTATTCAAAAAAAAAAAAAAAAAGCTGAGACATGACTCTTACTTTAGCAAATAATAAAAACCAGTTTCAATTATATTTTTTGTAGAACTTATTTAATGATCAAGAGAATTTTTAAATTTATTGACTTTTGTTTTTATTTTTTCCAGGTAAGATGAAATTCTTGGAAGCAAAATGATACTCCAGCAATAGCAATAAATAAATGACAAGGTAAAATATTTTTTTTTGACTCATATCGAGCTTATTTTTACCCTCATCATAAAATGATATAATACTAATTATGGTAAAATTGTGTCTGATGCCTTCAAACCACCAACTATTGATATTAGAAAGAAGGATACATGTCCTTCTTGGAATATTTCCAACTAGAAACATTTCGCTCCTCTACTTTTATATTAGCATAGTGTATACTTCTAGTTCTTCCCATTCCTTCTGCCATCACACACAGATAAAGAAATTACAATTTTATTTTTTCAACATATTATCTTGAATCCTGCTTTTTAAAGTACTTCCTTACAATATGCACATCCCTGTCCATATTCTGCAATTTATAATAATTATCAAAAAATAAACACAATTCTATAATGTTACTGACACATGTTTAATTTTTTTTTGGCAAATTATTCTATTGGCCACAAAAATAAAAAATCAGGCAAAAAACCCAAGAACAAAACCAAATCATTTGTAACACTAACAAAGCAATCAGATTTTGGAAATGACACAAATGACAGAAATACAATTTTAAATATTTGCATAGCAATGTCATAAAAACAAAGAATATCTAAGCCACAGGAAAATATGCTTTCGAAGGAAATTATTTGAACTAAAAAGAAAAAACAAGTATCAAATATCATTTAGAAGACATGATGATACACCGAATGCAAATAAAACCCTTAAAAAACTACAACAAAACATTTAAACTAATGTCGGAAACAAGATAAGAATCCCATTAGTAACAATTGTGGCAATTTTTGTTTGGAAGAAAAAAAAAAGAATCGTAATTGTTGTGTAGAACCATTGCCAATGTCTTGTTTTGTGGTTGGGACAGGTTGCACACAAAGATAAATATAAATATTTATGTGAAGAGATTTTTTTTAAACACCATTGGCATATTATTATCATATATGCCAAAATTCAGGTCATTTGAACTGATATTGGCTATTTGGTGCACAATTAAACCGAAATCGGTTGAGGATATATAGAGGAGATACATACAAATCTGAACCGATCTTGACAGAATTTGATACTCTCATTTCAGAGCTGTATCTCTTATCTGGTACCAAATATCATTGTTGTAGGTAATATGCATTTTACCCCTATGAGGGACTTAAAACCCCAAATCAGATGAAACATATGTATGGGTGCTATAGCTATATCTGAACCGATTTTCACTAATTTTAATAGGGTTCGTCCTTGGGCCAAATAAATATTGTTTGGAAAATTTCATCTCAATCGGATAATAAATGCGGCCTGCATTTTGTTCACAAACATATATGGACAGATAGACGGACGTAGTAACAACAAACAAATGCTCAAAGACATAATACCCTTACCACTATATATGTGGTGTAGGTTATAAAAACCTAACTACCTAAATTGGGATAGAAATTAATTATACTATACCTTTGACTTTCAGATCAAGTTTTCTATCTAAAGAAGAATACCTTGTTCAGGACTGTATCAGATATTATAAAAATGGAAAACTTTAAATGTATATATCAGCTTTAGAAGTCCTAAAAGTCCTTTAGAAGGTCTCCTATATCCTGTGGGACTTCTATGAATCTGATATGAAGGGTATTTAAGTGGTGACCTAAAGGAGATCTGTTTTCAACAAAAGTCCTATACTCCTATAAAATACTTGTTGAGGACATTTTTCCACAAGACCTGTTGAAAAATTCTTTTCTTATAGAGACATGTACGATGTGTTCAGGCTATGGCCGGACTGTAACACGATTTCATCTTCTCAAGAAAATCGGAAGAGGTTAGGTTATAAAAACAGCGGAAGCTAGATCAGACATAAAAGTGTAAATTGGGATAAAAATGAATTATAGCACATCTTTGACTTTCAGATCAAGTTTTCTATCTAAAGAAGAAGACCTTGTTCAGGACTGTGTCAGATATTATAAAATTGGAAAACCTTAAATGTATATATCAGCTTTAGAAGTCCTCAAAGTCCTTTAGAAGGTCTCCTATATCCTGTGGGACTTCTATGAATCTGATATGAAGGCTATTTAACTGGTGACCTGAAAGAGATCTACTTTCAACGAAAGCCCTATACTCCTATAGAATACTTGTTGAGGCCATTTTTCCACAAGACCTGTTAAAAACTTATTTTCTTATAGAGACATATACGACATGTTCAAGCTATGGCCGAACTGTAACACGATTTCACCTTCTCAAGAAAATCTGAAATGGACTTGTAATGGGTTTCCTATTTATAGGACAACTTTTTGATCTCTCATATATCAAAGGGACCTGTATAACGCAGAATTTAGCAGTCCTCTATCTGTAGGAAGCTTGTAGGGGTCTCCCATTTATACAGGACCCGTAGGAGAACCCTTATCTATATAATACATCTACGATGTCCCCTACCTACATGTGATCTTGTATTAATCTTTAATCTATAAAAGGGCTGTAGGAGGTATCCTATCTATATACGATATCTGGGCGATATTCCTTCCAAGGAGGGCCTGTATGGGATCATTTATATATAAGACCAATGGAAAATCTCCTACTTATAGAAGGTCTTCTGAATTCAAATGGTCGTAAATTAGTGTTTCTATTTGTAGGTGACAAGAAGGAGGTCTCCGTTTATGAAAGGTCCTATAGAAGTTTTTCCACCGGTAGGATACTTGTAGGATCTTTCATTTAGAGAAGATCTATAGATGATTTACTATCTCACAGATGACCTGTATTTTGTCTTCTATATACTAGTCTCTTCGAAGGTCAAAAGACTATGGAATATCTGTAGGAATCCTGTAGAAATCCTCCTATCTAGATATTCCTTCCAAGGAAGGCCTGTATGGGGTCAATTATATATAAGACCAATGGGAAATCTCCTACTTATAGAAGGTCTTCTGGATTTCGTATATGAAAGGTCCTATAGAAGTTTTGCCACTCGTAGGATACTTGTAGGATCTTTCATTAGGGAAGACAGGTCTTTTGAGCTCAAAGGGTCTTAAATGAGTGTTTCAATTTCTAGGTAACCAAAAGAGCTTCACATTTAGGAAAGGTCCTGCAGATTAATATAAGAACTTTCATTTGTTATCTTTCAGATGACGTGTATGTTTTCTTCTATATATAAGACTCTTCAAAGATCTGAAGACTATAGACGACCTGTAGGAATCCTGTAGAAAGCCTCCTATCTATCTACACAACCTTTTATGGATATCCAATTTACACGACACCTGTTTGATATCTTTTACCTAAAAAAGTGGTTTGAATTGGAGTTCTTCGTAACCCAGATCTGCTATCTGGAAAAGGCTACAGGAGCTGTAATGCCTATAGAAGGATCTTTTCTCTCAAGGAGAAACCTATAAATGGTCTCTTATCTATAGAAGATCTAGGGCCAAAATTTAAAAAGTCCTTTTTTACAAAAATTAAAATCGAATGAGAGAATATTGATGCCTACATACTGAAGGTAAAAGCTATTCAGAGTACTATCTTATCTCTTTGCATAATACTCTTTTAAAAGCTCTACTACCTCCAGAATATCCTTTGAAATATATCCTTCAGGAAGTATTTTTTCATTTAAAACTGAAACTAAATTTGAATAGGTCCTATTTCCAGTTGAACAATTTATTTCCACTTGAATTTTCTATGTCCATTAAAACTCATTAATTCCCCATCCAGCTTGGCCAAGTGCAAAGAAATCAGATTGCCCATCATATCCTCTCACATGGCCTTGCTGAAACAGGTAGATTTTTTCACCCAAAAATGTTAATCTGCTGATTTTTGTTGTTAGAATTTAACACTTGTTTATCTCTTCCCAAAAATACAACAACGAAAAAGAAACAAGTTATGCTGGTACAATCTGAGCAGAACATCCCTTTTATGGCTATAGAACATTGTCATAAACCAAAGTAGGAGTTACAGTTAAATGAGGATATCTTTTACACAAACACACCGAGAAAGCGTTTTAAGTACTTGTAAGTGTTTAGAAGGACTTAATCTATGTGCTACGTATGTATTTGTGTGTGAGTTTGAGTTTTTTAAGTACAGAAAGTGTGAAATTTCGTACGAGAATATATACATACATACAAATATGAGTTTTCTCTAGCACCTGAAAATGAGTTGTACAATTTGAGTATGTGTAAATTTGTTATGACCAGGAAATAACTAGGTGTTTTATTTTTGGTAATGAGAGACACTGTGTGATTAGGTAAGGAGAGAGAGAGATAGAGAGAGAGGTGCTGGAGAGGAGTCTAAGTAACCTGCAATCAAATTAAAACGACAATTGCGAAACGACTCTCCAAAAACAGGTAGAATTTTTATTCACTTAGACGTCGCTGTATGCCCCTGGGCCATACAACGAACATCGAACAGAATAGAATGTTGCCTTGTAATTGTTGTGTGATGTTGTAATATCATAATCATTGTTCTTGTGGTAGTGTTGTATCTGATATTGCCATTAGCAATTCTCTTCTCCAAAAATTACATTGATTCCTTCGAGTGTGTGTGTGTGTGCGTGAGAAGACAAAAGATTCTCTACGTCTAGTATAAGAAATATTCTTTGTAATCCTTTTAGATATTTATAGGAGTTTGTTCGGCGGATGCTGCTATTAGTTGAGGTAGTTGGTATGTGTGTGTTCTGTGTGAGGCAAGGTATAAATGTATTGTATTCTAGGGTATTTGAAGTAATTATATTTTGAGTTATTTAGTGTTTCAAAGAGAAAATTGAACAAAGGAAAACATTTTTCGGGGGGAAAGGTGGATATGTATTTCCCATACTGACCATACTATTAGTACACAACCGCGAAACATGGCTAAGCATTTGGGAATATTTAGTAAAAGGTACCGACAATTA
The DNA here is from genome assembly GCF_030504385.1 of Musca domestica. Lineage (NCBI taxonomy): Eukaryota > Metazoa > Arthropoda > Insecta > Diptera > Muscidae > Musca > Musca domestica. The sequence goes on along the minus strand of NW_026712238.1, from coordinate 9,169,812 downwards.
ATCAAAAGTCTGCATGTAACATCTCTGATCATAATTTGTATATCCTTAAACGTACGGCTACAGAGGGTATATATAATTTGATACGGCCAAAACGCGCCTCATCGAAATAACGGCGTTACACCTTAGGTCCCTTTGGACCAAATCCGTTTCAGGACACTTGTAGTTGATGTAGAGGTGTGTGTCCATCCGTCGGTCAATATGACTGGCTGGCTGGTGCGCACGATATACCTCGAAGGAAATATCCGATTTGGTCCAAACTTGGTACATCGTTATATTTTTGTCAAACTTTGATCGAGTTCGGCGGCAGCCAATATCGGTTCACTACTTCTGGTACCTCAATCCCACAAAAGGTCAAAAAGGATTAATCGATTTTCTGCAAACTTTGCAAATCCCAATATTTTTATTAGTGCCAAGTATAGTGGAAAAAGGACAATATCGCCTCACTCCATCAAGTTCTCCACCACGGGTCAAAATTAAGAATATTTATATATCTTATAAAATGTGCAATAAGTGTCGGATAATCTTCAATTATTTCACATCTCAATATTTCTACAAACACAAGATCTGGTTTGAAGATGCAATATATGGGTCTACTCCTTTTTTAAATATTTTGCAAATATTGAATGGACCCAAAAGGAATGGGCCGATATATCCCATCTTCACAGCACATGTGTTAGTAGAAATAATGGGATGTGTGAAATATGAAGAGAACCGGATGCTTATTTCGGATTTCATAATCGTTTTGGTTATTTAAAACTTTGACCGTTTTGTGGGGGAGGTAGCAGAAGGAATTGTCCGATGTTTACCATTTTTGTAACAGTTTTAGTGTTGATGGAAATATTAAGATATGCCAAGTCTGAATGGAATCGGATGCTAATTTCGCCTTTTATAAGTTTCATGGATATTTAAAATTTTGACCCATTGTGGGGAGGTACCAAATCATGGGATAAAAATATTGGACTTTTACATCCCATTTTATAAAGGTTTAATTATTCAAAATCTTGACCCTTTCTGGGAGAGGTACTTGATGGAGTAGGCCGATACTGTCCATTTTCGCACCTGACGTAGCACTGACGCAAATATTAGGATTTGCGAAGTTGGAGCCACATCGGATTATTCTTTCTCTTTCTGTGCGGTAAAACAATATTTTTTTTTTTTTTGGAAAATTTCGACCTTTTGTGTGGGAGGTACCAGAAGGAGTGGACCGATATTGCAAAACTCCGAACTCGATCTATGTTTAATAATAATACAGGGTTGCATAATACATATTCGACGGACCCATCTGGCAACGCCATAACTTTTGACAGAGATGTCACATCGCTTAATGACATACCGCGTTTGAAGCGTCAGTCCAAGCAGATTTTTACCATGAACCAATAAAAGCCACGCGAGCGCTCTGAAATTTACATTCAACAGAAAAGTCAATTGTGAAAACTCAACGTGCTTTTAAAACATTAAAAAATGTGAGAAGTGCGCCTTCTAAGAACACCATTAAGCGTTTATACGAAAAATTTTCGACTGGTAAGGCTCTTTCTAATCCGAAGAGGCCATATAAAAGTCGACCAAGGTGATCGGCCGAGAATATCGCTGCCGTACGAGCCAGTGTTGAGAGGTCCCCAAGAACATCCCAAAAACGCCGTTCTCAACAGTTGGGCATGGCTCGGTCCCTTTTACAACGGATTATTCGCATTGATTTGCATTTGTTCCCGTACAAAATTTAATTGACGCAAAGAATGTTGCCTGCGGACGAGCCTCGTCGATTGGAATGGGCCCAAATGTCCGTCGAATATGGGCAACCCTGTATTACATTGTATCAAGTTTGGACCAAATTGGATTCTGACTCATACAGACGGACACAGCTAGATCGTTTCCAAATGTTCTGAAACGGATTTGGTCCAAAGGAACATAAGGTCTAAAACCGTTATTTCGATGAGCACATTTTGGCTATATCAAATGATATATACCCTATCTAACCATATGGCTGATGGTATAAAAATGTATTATAAGGATTAAAAAAAAATTCCAAGGAATATTTCAGTTTGTTTAAGGACTATCAGGGTTAGGATATTTAAGAACAATATTTTTTTCTCGCACCTGTAGTTTCTCTGTAGTTCAATCGTGGGTTTTAATATAATTTTTTCGAAAGTTTTTTTTTCTTTAAGAAGATTTGTACCATAATCGATATCCTACCAGAAGTCTTCCTTCTATAGTCGATCTGCTGAAGATTTTTTTGAACACATTTTACCTATAAGTATGTGCAGGAGATCCATAGTATATCTGGGGGATATCCTTCATTTATAAAAGATCTCTTCGAGTTATTTGATATATAGGATAAGGTCTTCCACTTAAAAGAACGTTTAGGTATTTTCAATCAAGGAGAAACATGTATGAGTTATTCTGCCAATAGACCACCTCAAGTATGCCCTATACCTAACAATTCGCGATGCGTGTACGCCCATTTTGTAGAAAAATATCTAATGTGCAATAATAAATCACCGATTGTCAAATTTGCCACCAAACATTATTATTTATGGTCTTTTAAGGCATTCCCTTTCTCCATTTGGGTTTCCTTTGACAAAATATAAATGAAGAAAAATTACAAAAGGAACAAAACTTTTTTTTCCTGAATTGCTAACATTTGACACATGTCATCAACAACAACAACAACAAAAAGTAGCAACAAACGCAATACATTTTTATTAACCAAAAATTCCGCAACTTTAACCAAAAACAAAACTTGTGACATTACAATTTTTTTCTTCCTGTTGGCTCATTCTTATTCAACAAAACATACATTTAAGATAAGGCACGGTAGGGAGAGAGAGAGAGGAGAGAGGCTCGTGAAGGGAAAACTCGTGCTTGGAAAACAGCTGCACTCCGTAAAAAAAACTCTCAAAAAGTGGCAAACAAAAATATTTTGTATTCCAAACAATTGCAAAATGTGAACAATGAGTGCAACATATTGTTTAGAAAGGGAGAAAGTTTTTAAATATTGTTGCGACACGGGTTGGATGGTTGGGTGGGATGGTTGCCTTCGCTTTGGTTCTACTCTATTTGCCAAGTTGACTTCCAAATCTTGTGCGTAATACTATGCATTGATAGAATCCATGTGGGACTCTATGCTTGACATTGGCTGGGGATCGAGATGTTATATTGAGTTGCGCAAAAAACAAACCATGGCGAAATGAAAAACGAAACTTTTTCCAGCCCCCCCCTCCATATTTTTGCCAACAAACTTTTCTCCGTTTTTGGCAAATGTTTTGCAATATCAAAGTTAGTTGTGTTATCACTTCTTGTTATTTGGAAATGCTAAGAGTTGTCAATTTGTTTTGGTAAAAAGTTTGTGGGGGGAGTGGGTATTTTCTGTTCCGCAATGATGGCATTGAGAGAAATGGGTGTATTTGGAGTTGGTGAGTTTAATTAAAATTACATGTCTCGTAATGATTGTGAAAATTTGCCGTTTAGAATCGAAATTTGAGGGGGGAGGGGTAAATCGGATGAAAATGTAGGATAATTAAAAAGAAAATACTTTGATATTTAAAAAATGCAAAGATTTAGGATATAAAAGCAAATACTTTCGAATTAAAGTCCATACATACATGCAGAATAAAATAATTTCCGGGCAACTATTATATTGTCTAGACATCGTTAAGCCTACTTGGAAGACCTTATTATGGTCTTCTAAAAATTTAAAACTCCAGCAGTTCTTCTAAAATAGTACATATTTTATAGGTAAAATGCTGTATTTCATCGTTAGCTAGAAGGCCTGTAACAGGTCTTATATAAGAAAACCTAGCCTTTAGCGGATCATTTTTAAGACATATCCTATATATTCCGTATATTAAGGAAATCCTACAGGTTTTCTGCATATAGAACACCCATTTTTTATAAATAAAAAAATAGGTCTCTTTGTGTGAAATCCATTTTAGGACATTTTGAGTCGATCTAGGAATGTCCATCCATCCGTCTGTCTATCTGGTGCGCACGATAACTCTCGAAAGGAGTATCCGATTTCATCCAAACTTGGTAATCGTAATATTATTGTTAAACTTAGATCGAGTTCGGAGATGGACAATAGGGGTCCATTCTTTCTATTACTTCCGCTCCCCAAAATTTTCATAGAAAACAATTTACCTCATACAACAAGAGAGGATTATCCACTTTTGTGCAAACTTTGTAAATCTTTATATTTTTATTAGTGTTTATATTTTTAAAAGTGTTAATTCAGGTGCAAAAATGGACAATATTGGGCCACACCACAAAGGGTTTATATTTTGAAGAAAGATAACTCTTATAAAATTTTAAATGAGAGTCCTATTGTATTCAAATTTCGCACATTTCTAAATATTTACCAACGCAAGATCTGGCATGAACAATTGATAAAACGAGCCGCTCGTTCTAGTACCTCCCTCATATCAGCTCAATATTTTATATAACCATGAAGTTTATACAACGTGGAATGAATTTCCAATTACTTATAAATGTCCAATTTTTCTATCAACATAAAACCAGGTGTGAATATGGATTATATCGGACCCCTCCTTTCGATTACTCCTCCACAAGCGCTAAAATTTTAAACAATTTTATTTCTCATATAAAATTTTCTAAATCTGGCATGCCGAACAAATTTATCGGATTCAGGTCAGATACCTTCGGAACCTATTTTAGTACAAAAGAACAGCACCAGTTTCGGAAATTTACCCAAAAGTATACACCATACATTTTCAGGTGATATGGAGTCAGATATAGAGCATACTTCTCCATACCAAGTAAGATCGGAAATATATACTATATACAATTTCTGAAAAGCACTCATAGCACCCAATTCATTTTAATCTCAAATATTTCAGGAATCAGATATGAGTTTTTGAATTGAGACCCTAATATAAATTTTCAGATTTGAAGCACTATTTGTTAACCGAACGCCAAATTATACCAAATATAGTACTATAGTATAGGACTCCAATACAAAATTTAAAAATTCTAGCTTCATCCGTTGACCGTAAACCTAGCACACTTAATACACATTTCCAAAACCACCGCCAAATCTCAACTTCAGAATTTTTTTACGCAATTTAGTACCACTTCCAAAACCACCTCCATATCTAGATTCCGACACAGACCTCTATATAAAAATTCAGGATTCCAGTTCTATCCCTTTATCCAATACCAATTTGTACTAAGCACAGTACTATTTAGTACTTTTCGTGCATTTTCAGTACCCATTCCCAAAATCACCTCTTTATCACAATCCAACCCCAGTAGGGTCTTTATTGCAAAATTTCAGAATTCCAGTTTCATCTGCTAATCCAAAACCAAACTGTTATATATTTAGCACACATTTTCAAAACCACCTTCATATATCAAGTAAACTTTCTAACCTTGGTTCTCAAACTAAATTTAAATTTTTTAGCTCTATCCGTTCACATTGTATCAAATGGTACCAATTTAGAGGTTTAGTACCGTTTTTAGAACTTTACGTAACCTTAAAGTTCAAATTCCCAAAAATCCTTTGGTACAGCTATCCAGCACTCCATCAGAGATTCGCATTCCAAATTTCAGAATTCTAGTTTTGTGCAAATTATCCAATACAAAATATTAAATTTTTGGTACATTTTAGAACTTTTCATACCGTTTCAGAAGTAATTGACAAGACTGACCTGCCCGAAGGTCCAGTTTCTAACTTCACCTGTTTGGTCTAAGCGTTGATTCAAAATCAGTGAGCAACTCAGTTATTTAACTACTCTTTTTATACCCTCCAACATAGTATGGAGAGTATATTAAGTTTGTCATTCCGTTTGTTACACCTCGATATATATACATTTGTGACCTCACAATGTATATATATTCTTGATCAGCATAAAATTCTATATCGATTTAGCGATGTCCGTCCATCTGTCCGTCTATGGTAATCACTCTAGTTTCCGAACGAATTGAAGTATATTGATAAAATTTAACTCAAATGTATGTTATATCCGCAGGACTTTTGGTATTGAAAATGGGCCATGCAGGTCCACGTTTTGGTATAGCCCCCATATAAGGGCACCTCCCAATATTCGGTATTTTGACGAGTTTAGGTACAATACCCACCGAAATTGTTTAAGATGTCGTATTTGAAGTTCGTAATGGATGCTACAGCCTATGACAGAAAATTGTCTATGCTGGTCCAGGTCTTCGCACAGCTCCGATTAAACGGTACCTCCCTATATACGATATTTTGATGATTTTAGCTACATTATTCACCGTATATTTCAAGCTATCGAATTTGAATATGGTAATGACTTATGACAAACAATGCCTATGTAGGTTCACGTCATACAGACCCCAATAAAACGGCTATATTCGGTATTTTTAAAATTTAAACAGAATTTTTTAAGGATTTTATTTTTTGAAAATTTTCAAATTCATTCCAAATGGTGGAGGGTATTCAACGTCTGGCCCGGCCGAACTTACTGCTTTTTTAACTTGTTGAGATTATAACAAAAATTTTAACGGATTTTTTTTGAAAATTGCCAAATTCTTTCCAAATGGTGGAGGGTATACTAGGTTCTGCCTGGCCAAATTTACAGTCTTTTTATGTTATATAAGGGACGTCCCAACTATTTTCCAATATCTCGGGTTTACTTCATACAATATGTTTAATTTATTTCTATTTTCCTTAGCCTAAAAGTATGCAGCGCACATTCTTTTATGTATATCCTTAAAATAGCCTTATTTTTGTACGAAAAAAACATTGTCTTTATCAAATTTCATTAGAAATTTTTATTAAAATTTTCCAACCATTTTTTTGTTTGTTTTTTTTTTTTTCAATTCGCCCTCTTGGACGACATTTAGCTCTGCCATGGCGCATTTCTTGGAAATTGCATATATATTTTTGATGTTCTTGTGAACTCTTTTGTTATGTTCGATTGTTGCTGTTGGTGCTGCTGTTGTTGTAATTATACATTCACAGTTTTCCAATGAATAAAAATGCAAATTGTTGGGGAGTGAAATACATTTGAAATCCCCAGCAATTTTCCATTTCCATTTCCGTTTTTTTATTTTTCTTTGCTTTTTCTCTTTCTCGTCAAATTGGATACAAGCAAACAAATTTGCATTTTTTCCTATTGCTGGGTAGTAAATGCTGTGTTTTTGTCTTTTTTTTTATTCTATTCTTAGAAAGGAAAACAATTTGTAAACATATACACACACAGACACAATCGTGTTATATATTTTCATATGGCAAACAATGAAAACTCATCTGTGCAGCTTTTCATTAGAAAATCAATCAATAAAAATGTTATTAATTCGAAAAGCAAAGGCGAAGGACTTGCCCTCCATGCTTCGCTTGAGGGAGAGAGGGGGAGAGAATGAGAGAGACACCTACCTATTTTATGAATTATTTTTCAATGGATTGTTTTCCATTTTCCACCTTCTCCTCCTCCCCTCTTTAGACAAAAGAAAATTCTCCAGTTCCAATTATGCCAGGAATGTGAAAACCGGAAAAAAGTGCTTGAGCATTTCAATTTGTTTTAAAGGGGGCTTCAATGTACCCCTCAGCATTCAATTCTTGTATATCCCACTCAGCCAGGACATTGTAAATATTTTCTCTCCAAATAAAGGCCCTTCAAGGAAAGGTGGTCTCTCCCCATCCAAGTCTTGGGAAACTAGATTTGCTCCTCCTTGCTAAATTCGATTTCCATTAAGTCGTTGTAGTCGCCAGCCTTTGTTGTAGCTTTTATTGAAAACAACCCCCCCCACTTCTTCTTCTTCTGTTATTCCAAACTTTGCGTCGCCCAGAAAAATCTCACCTTAACGCCTGAATTACTGTTCAAATTGAAATCACAGCAGCACAGTTAATCGACGTAACGACAGACTAGCCTAGCATTGACGACCATAAAAATATGAGAACTTCTTGTTATTATTGTGTGGCTTGGAACTTATTAATTCTATGGATGAATGCCTTTGTTCGTTGCCTGAATGAATGCTTCAATGGCTGCCTGACTGTGAATAACTTGCGTTTGCTACTTGACTTAATGAATTCATGGGTCTTTGGTTAAGAAACACAACAACTCCACCTCTATTTCTAAGCATCATTGGGCCTCAGAGAGAGTGGGGGAAGAGGGGGTCCTTACTGACATCCTCCAAACATTTCACTACTCTCTCACATATATCCTCTTCAGAAATTTTATATTTTCAGTAGAAACTATCAGCAAGCCTCGAAACCACCAATAACAACAACAACAACAACAACGCCACTGTTCTCCTCTCCCGTCTTGAGGGAAAAAATGGAAATCTCATAAAGGAAAATAGCAAAGTGGAAAAATGTGGCAAAGTAGCTGTAATCTCACATGGTATGGCTGGTTGGATGGCTTGTTTGTTTGGCTTGCTTGCTGGCTGACTGTAAAGCCAATGTCGGTTATAGCCAGCTTTGACGGCTGTTAGTGACGTCGTGTTGTCAATGGCAGTTGCAGCGGCAGCAGCTCGTTTTGCCTTTAAACCGCATGAAATACATTTCTTATTTGCGCAGATAAAAGAAACCTGTAGTTGAACATGCTTCTCCTTTTTTTTTTGTTGTTGCTCCAAGTGTGCAGAAGTGTGATGCCGGGGTGGCATACCTAATTAGTTTGCCTGGCATGTAACTTGATTACTATATACGAGGTGGGGGAATATAAAATTGAAGGAAATAAAATTAAACATAGGACATAGATATGGGAGAACTTGAGAGGTCTTACAATACACTAGGCCATATGGCAGCGGAAGGTATACAGGGTGAGATAAAAAAACTGCAACAAAGTCAAACGCCATAATTTTTACATTTTTATGCCCTCCATCATTTTATGGAGGGTATATTAACTTTGTTATTCGGTTTGTAACTTCTCGAAATATTCATAAAACACCCTACAAAATATATATATACTGGATCAGATTAAAATTCTAAGACAATCTAGCGATGTCCGTCTGTCTGTCTGTCCGTCCGTCCGTCTGTTGTAATCACTCTTTCGAAGGAATTTAGATAGAAGGCTAAAATTGTTCATACATGCATAGTTTACCAGTAGGCAGATTAAGTTCGTAAATGGGCCATGTCGGTTCATGTTTTCGAATAGCCCCCACATAACAGTACCTCCCAATATTCCGCATTTTCATGATTTTAGCGACATTATTCTCCGGAATTATTTCGAATTTCGTATTTGAAGTTCGTAATGGGTACTACAGCCTATGAAAACAATTTTTATATGCAGGTCCACGTCTTCGTATAGCCCCCATATAACGGTACCTCCCGATATTCGGTATTTTAATGAATTTAGCGGCATTATTCACCGGAATTATTTCAATTTTGGCATTTAAAGTTCATAATGGATGTTCCAGCCTATGACAGAAAATTATCTGTGCAGGTCCACCTATTCGTATAGCCTCCAAAGGACGGTACCTCCCGATACTCCACATTTTCATGATTTTTGCGGCATTATTCGCCGTAATTTTAAAAAATTTCATATTTGAAGCTCGTAATGGGCACTACAGTCTATGACAAAAAAATCGTATTCAGGTCAAAGTCTTCGTAACCATATAACGGTTTTCATTTAAGTTTTCGGAAATTTTTTTAAAACAATTTTCAATTTCCTTCGAAATGGTGGAAGGTATGAAAAGTTCGGACCAGCCGAACTTACCATCTTTTTTACTTGTTTTTTTTTTTTATAATTTATTGAATAAATCAAAAAATGTCGGAAATAGCATCAAATTTTAGAATAGATTTAGATTTGTTCGAATTGGTCACCTTTGGCACGAATTATGACCTTAAAACGGCCAATGAAACCGACACCCGCTGTCCGAATGTTGCTCTGCGGTATATTGGCCCATTCTCGGCGAATAGTTGCTTGAGGCCATCGAAACGTTGGTATTTTTTAGTGCCAACATTGCTTTCCAAAATACTTCAGAACAATACTCCAACGGATTGGTATCCGGAGATTTTGGAACCTCATTTTGTAACCATTCTAGGGTGGAGCGTGCTGAGTGCGATGGGGCTGAGTCCTGTTGGAATGTCCAAGGTCTGCGGCCAAAATGCTTGCGTGCCCAAGGCCATTACCATGGCCGGCGCTTGAGTTCTGGTGGCCAACCGAAGGTGCACATTTTCAGCTGACCTCTTTGGCAAGTAAACACGATCATTTTGTTTGTGTACAAACTGCTGGACAATGAATGTTTACTGATCGGAGAAAATCAAATTCGGCAGTTTAACACTTTCGGCCAGGCGAAGCAACTCTTCAGGTCTTTTGAGTCTATTTTGCGGTGTATGTTCTTGCACTTTTTGGAATTTCAATGGCTTTACCCCGAGCTCATTTTTCAATATTTTCCGAATGGAATATTGCGATATGTTCAGCTCACGAGCCATTTTTCGGCCACTGCGACGCGGGTTTGGATGTTGCTGTTTTCTTCCATCCACTTCCTTGATGTCGGGCTACGCTACGCCAGTATCACGCTAACGAGCGATGGTACGAGACACAAAAGATTAATTCACATTTAAATGCTGGAGTGCTCTAACGATAGCCACTTGTGGTTTTCCAGCCAACAGTAGTCTGAAGTTGGTTGCAGTTTTTTCCTCTCATCCTGTATATCTGCCAAGCCCTTTTGATACGTCACTCACATGGGGTCACAATTTCCAATATTTATATCTGTCATGAACTACGAAAAAGTCATCGGCGACTTTTTATAGCTTGCTATATCTAAATATTTCTTTTAACCGGAAATCTAATCATTATATAGGGGCTATACCAAAACGTGGACCTGCACAGAAAATCTTCTGTCATAGGCTGTGGTATCCATTACGAACTTCAAATACCAAATTTGAAACATTTCCGGTGAATAAAGTCGCTGAAATAATCAAAATACCGAAAATAGGGAGGTACCATTCTATGAGGGTTATACCAAAAAATTTTATCAACTTACTTCAATTCGTTCGGAAGCTAGAGTGATTTCCACAGACGGATAGACAGACAGATGGGCGAACATCGCTAAATCGACGTAGAATTTTATGCTGATATAAATATTTCGAGAAGTTACAAATTTTTGATGTCATAGCTTATTTCGGGATTTCCTGAATCCGCCCCACTCGATTTAATTTCTAATATCTGTTTAATTACTACTCGTTTATCATTTCATGGTTTAAATAGTAACGTGGCTCTCTACTCAAAAACATGCTGTTGGATTTAGCTGGTGTTGTTGTTTTGGTTTTTATGCCAACATTGTAGTTTTTGTAATAACGCGTGTACTCACACATGTATGTGCACATACATACATACATATGTACACACATATGTAGATGTTTTCGTGTGAACGACCCTTTTAACATATTTATAATAAAATCAACAACATAACGGCAGCGACAGCGACGGCACTTCTAGTAGTTGTGGCTGAGGCGGCTACAGCGGGATAGTACATCAACAATAACACCCAAGCATGGATGGCTACATGGAATGGCAGTAACAACAACATCATCCTCCAGAACAACTACACCAAATAACACACATAAATACCGCCAACAGTAATATTCATGTCAGTGTTTGGTTGCCACATCTCGTCGTCGTCGTCTCAATTCTACTTGCTTCTCTCTTTCTTTTTTTCTTCCTCTGTGCGCTATATTTTTTCGCATGTTTTTTTTTTTTTGCGTTCTTCTCTTTGCACTCCACATTCTTCTCCTTTCAGCCATTTGGCGGTGAATCCCACAAAGATTCTGTAATAACATTGTTTATGCTGCCGTATCCGTATAGAGTGGTTGGCTTTACTACATTATATGGCTATAATGAGATTTTGAGGTCGGCTTTTTGTTTGAAGCAACGGCGAATAGGAGAAAAAGGACAGGACAAAAAAAATCGACGTTGCACCGCGACCACATCTCTTTAAGAGAGCCACTTTCCACATATTATGGCTTGAGTTTTAAATCGTAAAAGCTTAAGGATTTAATTAAAAAAATAATAATAGCAGGAACGTTGGATAATATTCATTTATGAAATATTTTTGGGCGAGTTTTTTTTCCGATATTTGGGAGCATATTTTTATAAGAAATTTCAAGGTTAAGCATAAATTGAAAAAACTTTAAATACCCACTAAAGTGTGGAATTGATTGAAATGGACTTTAACAAGTTAAAAAATATCAGTCAGATGTATACCCTCAGCTAATGTTCGATAATTTCAATATATGTTGACTTCTGTTTTGATTATTCAAATTGTTGACCCTCTATAGGGTAGGTTCCGAAGGAATGGGCTAATACTGTCCATTTCGCCTAGGACCTGAATAAATGTGATATAAATATTGCGACATACCATGTTTGGACTTTATCGACTACTTCCTTCACTTTATATGAGCTAATTTTTAGAAAATGGTAATATCTGCCTGTGGTACCAGATATAGTCGATCGAAGTATTCCATTTCCATACTTCTTCCAATACAGACAAAAATATTGGTATGGGAAAAATTACAAGGAAATCGAAAATTTAAATTCCATAAATTCCGAAATCATAAATTCCATATTCATTTCAGGTTTCTGGTTGAAAGAAATATTTAGATATTGAAAGTTGTTAAAATGGCATATTTTTTTACCAAGTTGTGACAGATGAAGATATTGAAAATTATGACCCTTCGTAGGTGAGGTAACAGAAATAGGTTACAGATATATATCGCCTTCAGAACAGATCTTGTGTTAGCAAAAATTTTTGTATTTGTGAAATTTTAAGAGAGAGAGAGAGAGAGAGAGAGAGAGGGAGAGAGAGAGTTGGAACTTATTCCACTTTCCTTGCGCGTCTTGTTCTCAAAATCTTGAACCCTATGTGGGGGAGGTATCAGAAGAAATGGTCTGATCTCTACCATCTTTATAACAGATGAAAATATGGAATTATTTGTAAGTAGCAAGTTCGAATAAAATCGGATGTTTATTTCGCGTTTTATGAGATTTATGGATATTCAGAATTTTAACCGTTTGTGGGGGAGATACCAGAAGGAGTGGACCGATATATTACATCTTTACACAAGACCTTGGGATAATGAAAAATATTGTGATGTGTGTAATTTTAAGCGAGCAGGGTGCTTATTTCCGATTTTAAGATCGTTTTGCTTATTGAAAATCTTGACCACTTGTGCGGGAGGTATCAGAAGTAATGGCCCGATATCTACCATCTTTGTACCAAATCTAGATGGAATCGGATGTTCATTTCGTGTTTCATGAGCTTCATGAATATTTAAAATTTTGACCCTTTGTGGGATAGGTACCAGAAGGAGTGGACCAGACCTTGGGTTTTTAAAAAAGTATAGTTATGTGTGAAATTTGAAGACAATCGGACTCTTACATCACATTTTATAAGCGTTATATTTTTTTTCAAAATGTTGACCCTTAATGGAGTGGACCGATATTGCACATTTTCGCACCTGATCTAGCACTAATGCAAATATTAGGTTTTGCTGGGTTGGAGCAAAATCCTTTCCCTTTCTGTGTAGTTTTTTTTTTAATTTCGACCTTTTGTGGTGTAGTTACCAAAAGGAGTGGACCGATATTGCCCATTTTCGAACTCAATTTAAGTTTAATTATAAAATTACGATGTACCAAGCATGGACCAAATCGGTTACTCCCTTCGAGAGTTATCGCCCTAACCAGACAGACGGGCGGTCGGATTTACCGACATCTCTAAATCGACTCCAAATGTCCTGAAACGAATTTGGTTCGAAGAGATCTAGGGTCTAAAACCGGTATTTCGGTGATGCAAGCTTTGGCCTAAACATGTTGCTGAGGGTATAATTACCTTACTCTCTCAAAAATAAGTTGGTGGACAATTCCTGTAGGAAAAGTAACCAGATATACCTTATATTTTCCGGTATAGGGCAATGCTCAGTGCCAAAACCTCTGATTTTCGGCAATATATTTTTAGGACTTACAGCAATAATCTTTGATTCTCCAAAGTCTATCGTGTATTTTATTAAAAACATTTCTTCAGAACCAACAGAGTATTAATATTTATTCAATCCTTCACAGAACTATAACATTTAATTTTTAAGAAAAGTTTTCAAGGATCAACAGAGCTTCACCCGTGGATTGATTAGAAAATATTTTGAAGGTATTTTTTTAAGGAGGTATAATCTCGATTTTTTTAAGTTTTTTACTACAAATACCAATAAGACCGTTTGGATAATGCTGTCAAACTTTTCAAAAAAAAAAAAAAAAAAACATAAAGTGAGTGAGGCCGTAATATGGGAGCCGTACCAAAACGGGAACCTATATAGGAAATTTTATACTTTATGAATTGTCATCTACCAAATCTTCTTAAATAACAAATTTCAAACAATTTCGTGTATAAATGTGACTAGAATTATTATATGTGCGCTATAGGAAAACGTGGACCTAAAAATTAAATGTTCTGCCACCGGAACTAGAACCCACTGTGAACTACAAATACAAATTTTTAGAAAAACCCGTGAACAAATGTGGTAAATAATCAAAATACCGAATATTGGGAGTTACGGTTATATGGGGGCAATAAAAAACGTAAACCTATCCATGCAATGTTTCGCCACGGAAGCTAAAAGCCATTATGAATTACAAATACCAATTTTTAGACAAATCCGTGAAAAATGTGGAAAAACATCAAAATACCGAATATTTGGAGGTACCGTTATGTGGGAGCTATACAAAAATTTGGAACTCTACATACAATAATTCGTCATCGGAGCTATCACCCATTATGATGTTACAAATGTAACAAAGTTAATATACCCTCCTTTCCAAGGTGGAGGGTATAACAAGCATTTGATATTATAATCGATTGTTTGTCAAAAAAATATATTTCCTATATAAGATATGTGAAGAAGAAAAAAATATTTTAAACCATATTTTGAAAAAAAAAATGACCAAAAAGACACTTTGGTGACTCGCTAGAAGGCTAAAATTAATCCTCCTATATTTCCAAAAATGTTAAGATAGAAGATGTTAATTGTCAGTGTGGCGATACGCGTGTCTTCTCTTTGAGCACTACTTTCATAATCTGCTGGATTTTTCTTCCAATAATTTTTTGATTTGTACAGTGTTATAAGTATATAATTAATTATATATATATTTTTTTTTTTGTGTATTTTCAGGTAAATATTTTTTTCAACGTTGTGATATATACCAACATAAATGTGAGTAAGCTTTATTTGTATATTTATGCAATCATTATACCCTACACCACAAGGTGGTCAGGGTATTATGTCTTTGTGCATTTGTTTGTAACAGGCAAAAGGAAACGAGATAGACCCATAGTTCCTTTTGATGATCTGCATAGAATCACTTTCTGAGTTGATTTATGCATGTCAGTCCGTCTGTCCGCCGGTCCGTCCGTCCGTCCATGTATTCTTGTGAACAAAATGCAGGTCGCATTTATTATCCGATTGAGATGAAATTTTGCAAACAACATTTGTTTGGTCCAAGGACGAACCCTATTGAAATTGAAGATAATCGGTAAAAAAATTAGATATAGCTCCCAAATTTTATCGAAATCGGTTCAGATATAGCTATAGCTCCCATATATATTGTTCATCCGATTTGTTATCTTTGTCCTCCGCAGCCATAATATGCACTCTGTAACAACAATATTTGGGGAAATATATCAAATACAGCACAGAAAACCTTTGCTAAATTTTATCGAGATCGGTTCAGATTTGAATATAGCTCCCATATATAACTTCGTCCGATTCATCTTTTATTGTGCACCAAACGTCTAATATGGGATGGAATTTGGCACATACGACCGAATTGAGTCTAGAAGGTAGTATGCCAAATTTGGTGAAGATCGGTTAAGATATAGCTATAGCTCCCATATATATTGTTCATCCGATTTCTAGTATTTGTTACCCACAGCCGTAATATGCACTCTGTAACAACGATATTCAGGGAAATATATCATATACAGCTCAGAAATATATTTGCACAATTTTTTCAAGATCGGTTCAGATTTGGATATAGCTCCCATATATATTTTTATCCGATTTCAAATTAATTTCGCACCAAATGGGCAATACAAGTCCGAATTTAAAAGATACAAATGCTTCGGCATATTTGGTCCTTTGAACTTTCAATTATAATTATAATCATAGCGTGTATGATTGAATCCTCCCATGAAAACTTTTAATTGTTACGTGGAGCTCTACTAAATTAGCAAAGTGGTGTAGGGTATCATAAAGTCGGCCCCGCCCGACTTTAGGACTTTCTTTACTGGGTTTTTAGTTAAATTTTATTCATAACAATTTCATGTACATACTTAAAATAGTTTTGGAGCAGATATATTTAATTAAACTTAGGTATTTGAGCATTTGAATATATTAAATATTATGCAATGTAAAGGGTTTCCTTCCAGATAATACATTTTGTGAAGCGCTTTGAAGTTTTTTATGAAGATGATTAATATAAGTGAAAAATTAGTTTTGCATATGATTCTTATATTGGGATTATTCTAGCCCTGTGGAGGATTTTTTTTAATAGCCTGTATGTAGCAACCCATATTGATAAGCAGATAATTTTGTATTCCATCGGACAACCCTGCCATTCCCTAGTCTTGGTATAAAACCATAAAACTTCCCTCACTTCCCTCACTTCCCTTTAAAGTCAATTTCTTACAATTACTATAAAAACCTATACGAAGTCATAAACTGTTTGCCATTTAAACTAAAATTTTATATATGGCCCAATACGAGAGTGCCAGTAGATCTCATACAGGCCATTTAACATAAATTCTTTTTTTGTTGGTAGTTTCAACGAACAATCTGAAGTAAAAAACTGAAACTGAATGTCAATGGCATTTTAAAAATTGAAATAAATGAATATTTATTACCAAAAAGCACAGACAGGATGGAAAACTCACAATTGCTCTCTAAAAGAAGGAAAAAAAACCTAAAAATATGGAAACTTGGGAATATGTATTTATGCAACTGCTTTTTGTTGTCTTTTTCCGTTTGCTTTGCTGATCGACGCTGCCAAAATGGGCGGAGGTCAAATGTAATTATTGGAGTTATAAATTGTGGTTTTTAAATTCTAGCCATAAAAATGCGGGTAAATGCGTTAATGATTGTCGGGGTCACAGTTGGCTGCGGCGGAGAACAGAAATGGAAAAAGAACACAGATAAAAAAAAAAAATAAAAGCAAATAACCTAAATTTAGGGCTGTTACAAATCTCCATAATCGCCCCAAACGCAATTGTTGTAAAATATTTGTATACGACTCTCTGGAGTTTCATAAAATCTCTGTAATTGCTTTCAAATCAAGCTAACATTTTTGTGTCTGCAAAAAAATACAGAGTGAAGAAATCACATAACTCACTAATAAAAATCTTTATGTGAAAAGGCAGGAGGGGCGGCAAAAACGAAATCCACACAGAACCGAATAGCAAATCTGTAAATGTTATATAGCTACGAATTATTTTCCCATATCTTACACACCCTCTGCAATTTACATAAATTTCAAATATTCCAAATACATTCATACGCGTATGTATGTCTGTGTGTGAATGTCATCCATGTGTTTTTGCCTGAATGTCAGTTAGCATAGTGGCAGCTTGTCACCGTAATGCCTGTCTGGGGAGTAATAAGCAATTTGAGTGTTGAGATTTTTTTTTGTTTTTTTTCTTCAGCTTTTTCTGTTTTTATTTTATTTTTTTTTTTGCGACGTTGTTATTTCTCCTTATACAACCAAAAATTGCTCGAAATCATCATTTATTATTATGTCTTGATAATGTCTTTACAAATTGTCTTAATGTTAATGATGTCTATATTTGGTATGATTACATGACATATTATGTTGATTTTCGCTGGATGTACTGAATGACGAATGTGGTGGAGGAGGAGTAGCTGTTGGAAACACAATTTTAAATTTTCTATTATTTTCATAATTTTGTGTATGTGTAAAACCAGTTAAAGACCAAAGTACTATATGTGACCTTTATGGAAAAATAAAAACAACTTAAAAATTTGTTGTAGGTGAAAAAGAAACCGGTGAATAATGTAGCTACAATGATCAAAATACCAAAACGTGGACCTGCACAGACAATTTTCTGTCATGGGCTGTAGTATCCATAACGAACTTCATATACCAAATGTGAAACAATTCCGGTGGATAATGGCGCTAAAATCATCAAAATATCGAATATAAGGAGATACTATTTTATATGGGGGCTATACGAAGACGTTGACCTGCACAGACAATCTCTTGCCATAGGCTGTAGTATCCATCACGAACTTCAAATACCAAATTTGAAACAACTCCGGTGAATAATGTAGCTAAAATCATCAAAATACCGAATATTGGGAGGTACCGGTACATGGGACTATACCAAGACGTTGACCTGCACAGACAATTTTCTGTCATAGGATGTAGTATCTATAACGAACTTCATATACAAAATGTGAAACAATTCCGGTGGATAATGGCGCTAGAATCATCAAAATATCGAATATAAGGATATACTATTTTATATGTGGGCTATACGAAGACGAGGACCTGCAGAGACAATCTCTTGTCATATGCTGTAGTATCCATCACCAAATTCAAATACCAAATTCGAAACAACTCCGGTGTATAATGTAGCTAAAATCATCAAAATACCGAATATTGGGAGGTACCGGAATATGGGACTATACGGAGATGTGGACCTGCACAGACAATTTTCTGTCTTAGGCTGAAGTATCCATTACGAACTTCAAATACCAAATTTGAAACAATACCGGTGAATAATTTCGTTAAAATCACCAAAACTCCGAAAAAAGAGAAATACCATTATATGGGAGCTATACCAAAACGTGAACCTACATAACCCATTTTGAATATCAAAAGTCCTGCAGACATAGTACACTTTTGAGTAAAATTGTATTAACCTGCTTCATTTCGTTCGTTAGAGTGATTTCCATAGACGGACGGACATCGCTAAATCGACATAGAATTTTATGCTGATCAAGCATATATATACTTTTTGGTCTGAAATGTATATTTTGAGGTGCTACAAACGGAATAACAAACTTACAATACCCTCCATACTATGGTGGAAGGTATAAAAATAAGTGTCTGGCTTGTGTGCTCTCCTTCTGGTACCTCCCCCACAAAAATTCGAAATTTTCAAAAAAATAAAATATTTACTGCACCTATAGAGAAAGACAACTTTGCAAATCCACACTAGGTTAGGTGCGAAAATGGATAATATCGGTCCACTCCATCAAGAACCACAAAGGATCAAAATATGGAATAATAATACCTCTTATAAAATGTGATATAAGCGTCCGATTGACTTCAAATTGCACACATCACAATAATTTTATTAACTGAAGGTTTGGTGTAAAGATGTTAGAGATCGGACCACCTCTTCTTGTACCAACATTTTGAATATCCATGAAGCTCATAAAACGAGAAATTAACATCCGATTCCATGCAGACTGGAGTATCTCAATGTTTCTATCAACAAAAAATCTTTTATAAAGATGGTAGAGATCGGACCATTCCTGTGGGGGCACACAGGGTCCACAATTTTGAAAAACAAAACGCTCAAAGCAGCAGACCTACTATGAAGATGATATATACCTGCGTACTTCTGGTACCTCACCCACAGAAAGTCACAATTTCCAATACTTTTATCTGTAATAACTTGCGAAACAAGTCAGCGATTCTTCGCAACTTGCTTTACCCAAAAATATTTCTCTCAACCAGAAACCGGAGATGAATACGGAATCTATGATTTCTCATAAAATTGGATATAAATGTTCGATTTTCTTGTTATTTTGCCCATACAAATATTTTTATTTGTATTAGATGAAGAATGAAAATGGAATACTTCGGTCGACTTTATATGACACCTCACGAACAAATCTGGCATGTTCAGATACGTTAACGGGGTCCCAGTACAAAATAGTAAAGATTGAGCATCCTTAACTTGACTATATATATATATATATATATATATATATATATATATATATATATATATATATATATATATATATATATATATATATATATATATATATATATATATATATATATATATATAAAAAGATATAGTCTTATTTGCGGAACACTGGATACAAACGACAGTGTATGCCTTAAAGTATGCAACATATATTTTAGAACGTTGCTAAAGATGAAATTTGAAATCCTGATATATAGATGGCGTTCGTTGTGACACGTACACGACAAGTACCCCGTTTTCGCACTATGTCAATGGGAACAAATATGAATTTCTCTCTGAGAGAACAACTTTGTATAGAGAGTAGCTAAGCGGAAGACCAGTAAAAATTTGAAAACCAGACCTACAAAAAAAAACAAGGCGATATACTTTTTTTATACCCTCCACCATACTATGGAGGGTATATTAATTTTGTCATTCCGTTTGTAACTCCTCGAAATACTCATGCCAGACCCAACAAAGTATATATATTCTTGATCAGCGTAAAATTCTAAGACGAGGGTTAAGTTCGTAAATGGGCCATGTAGGTCCAAGTTATCATATAGCCCCCATATAACGGTACCTCCTGATATTCGGTATTTTGATGATTTTAGCGACATTATATACCGGAATTGTTTCAAATTTGGCATTTCAAGCTCGTAATGGATACTACAGCCTAAGACAGAAAATTGTCTGTGCAGGTCCACGTATTTGTATAGCCCCCATATAACGGTACCTCCCGATATTAGGTATTACGATGATTTTAGCGACATTTTTCACCGGAATCGTTTCAAATTTGGGATTTGAAGTTCGTAATGGATACTACATCCTAAGTCAGAAAATGAGCCATGTAGGTCCACGTTTTCATATAGCCATCATATAACGGTACCCCCCTATATTCGGTATATTGATGATTTTAGCGACATTATTTACCGGCATTGTTTCAAATTTCGCATGTGAAGTTCGTGATGGATACTTCAGCCCATGCCAGAAAATTGTCTGTGCTGGTTCACGTCTTCGTATAACCCCCATATAACGGTACCCCCTATATTCGGTATTTTGATGATTTAAGCTACATTACAAACAGATTTTTCTTCAAGTTTCGCATTTAAATATAGGCATTCGGTATTTTTAATATTTTAACAGAATTTTTAACGGATTTTATTATTCTGGAAATTGTCAAATTTGTACCAAATGGTGGGGGGTATTAAAAGTTCGGCCCGGCCGAACTTAGAGCTTTTTTACTTGTTATTTAATTAAAATTGAATTGCAATGAAATTTAAATTTAAAATTATAAAATTTATCCCAATGGAAAGTGCATACATTTGCAACCGATATAATATAATTACGGATTAACACCATAGAGACCTTAAAAATAATATTAAAATAAAAAAACTCTTTTAATGAAATGAAAATTTAATCCCTAAAAATACATTGAACTTCGTTCAACAATAAATGAACATTGTTTTATTTTTCTCGCATTTCATTTTGCATATTTTTAATTTTTCCTATATACACATTACTATATATGTATAAATATTCATATGAACATACAATACTTGCCATACACATATATCGCACAACAAATCTGTCATTTAGTAGTCGCGTTTGTAATGAAGATTTATGACCATTATATAAAACATAAACATGAGCAAGCGGAAGTGATTTCAATAAAACGGAAATTTAAACATTAACGGTGATGAATGTAAATATAGTAGTACTGTATGTGAGAATTGTTGCTACAACAAATAATTTAATGAATACAACACAAGGCAAAAAAATAAAAATTGTTGGCTTTAAATAGAAATTAATAAAAAAAAGCAGCAGCAGCAGCAGCAACAATTTTTTGCATAGTTGTTGTTTAGTCACTTCATTTCACAAACTGTCTGTCATTTTGGCGGATATTTGTGCCTTGGGCAGAGAGGTTATAATCGATTGGCAGGCAGACAGACAAAGTGGCTAACTGGCTGCCAACCGGTTGGCGTTTGAAGTGTGGGAACGACTCAATATATTTTTCTGATGATGTGGAATTATGAAATTCAGTGAAAATTTGTTTATATTTTTTTTTATTTTCAGTTCAGGAAATTAAACAGGGATTTAATGAAATAAAAATTGGAAATTTGAGATATGAAATTTATGTTAACAATAAATTTAATAAATTTAAAAAAAGAAAACACAAGTTAAAAAATATCTGACGGTTTCCCCGAGAGATGTATACCCTCATCCAATTTTTGTTTATTATATATGTTTTGACTTCTGTTATGATTATTCAAATTGTTGACAATCTATGGAGTAGGTTCCGAAGGAATGGGCGAATATTGTCCATTTCGTATCGGACCTAAATAAATAAGATATAAATATTGCGACGTGCCAAATTTGGACTATAATTGTTACTTCTTGTACTTTATATGAGTTATGTGATAATTTTCAGAAAATATCAAAATATGCTTGTGGTAGCATATTCAGGGTGAGATAAAGAAAACTGCAACAAAGTCAAACGCCATAATTTTTAATTTTATTGAATTAAAGCAAAAAATATCGGAAATAGCATCAAATTTTAGAATAAGTTTAGATTTGTTCGAATTGGTAACGTTTGGCATGAATTTTGACCTTCAAATGGCCAATGAACCGTCACATGCTGCCCGATTGTTGCTCTGAAGTATATTTGCCCCTTCCCGGCGAAGCGCTTGCTTGAGGTGATCGACTCTTTGGTATTTTTTAGTGCCAACCTTGCTTCCCAAAATACTCCAGACACAACAGTCCAACGGATTGGTATCCGGAGATTTTTGTGGACATTGTGCGCTGGAAATGAAGCGATGAACATCATTTTGTAACCATTCTTGGCTGGCGCGTGCTGAGTGCGATGGTGCTGAGCCCTGTTGGAATGTCCATGGTCTGCAGCCAAAATGTTTACGTGTCCAAGGCTTTAATACACCCTCCAAAATATTTTCCAGACATAATAGTCCAACGGATTGATATTCGGAGATTTTGGTGGCCTTTGTGCGTTGGAAGTGAAGCGAGGAAACTTAGTTGGTAATCATTCTTGAGTGTCGCGTGCTGAGTCCTGTTGGAATGTCCAAGGTCTGCGGCCAAAATTTTTGCGAGCAAAAGGCTTAAATACACCTTCCAGAATATTTTCGCAATAATATTCGGCATTTATTCAAAAGGCTTAAATACACCCTCCAGAATATTTTCGCAATAATATTCGGCATTTATTCAGATGCCACGGTCGATTAATATGAGCGGAGAGCAACCATCGGCTTTTATGGCGGCCCACACCATCACCATGGCCGGCGCTTGAGTTCTGGTGGCCAACCGAAGATGCACATTTTCAGCTGACCTCTTTGGCAAGTAAATACGATCATTTTGTTTGTTTACAAACTGTTGGACCACGAATGTTTTTTCATCGGCAGAAAACCAAATTCGGCAGTTCACCACTTTCGGCCAAGCGAAGCAAATCTTTAGCTCTTTTGAGTCTTTTTTTTTCCGTTGCGGGGTAAGCACTTTTTGGAATTTCAATGGCTTTACCACGAGCTCATTTTTCAATATTTGCCGAATGGAATATTGCGATATGTTCAGCCCACGAGCCATTTTTCGACCACTGCGCGACGCGGGTTTCGATCAAGTCGATTCTTCATTTTTCGAACCATTTCTGTTGATGTTGGTGGTTTCTTCCGTCCACTTCCTTGACGTCGGGCAACGCTACCTGTATCACGGTAACGAGCGATGGTACGAGACACAAAATATTTATTCACATTTAAATGTGGAGTGCTCTAACGATAGCCACTAGTGGTTTTCCAGCCAAATATAAAGAAATCACACTATCAAGCTTGAAATCCATTACGAATAACTGGAACCCTATTTGGGGGCGGTACCAGAAGGAATGGCCTTATCACTACCATCTTTACAACAGATCTTGTGTCGATAGATATATTGAGCTGTGATAAGTCTGAATGGAACTGGACCTTAAATTCGCGTTTTATGAGCTTTATAGATATTCAAAATTTTGACACTTTGTGGGGGGAGGTATAAGAAGTAGTCCACCGATATATTCCATCTTCGCACCAGACATTGGGTTAATAAAAATGTGGACTCTTACATCAAATTTTATAAGAGTTTTTATTATTTAAAATATTGACACGTTGTGGGGGAGTTACATGATGGACTAGACCGGCATTGTCCATTTTCGGACCCGACCTAGCACTGATGGAAATGTTTGGATTTATAAAGTTGGAGCAAAATCGGATTAACCTTTCTCTTTCTGTGCAGTAAAATATTTTCTTTTAAAATTTCGACCTTTTGTAGAGGAGGCACCAGAAGGAGTGGACCGATATTGTCCATATCCGAACTCGATCTAAGTCTGATAATAATATTACGATGTACCAAATTTGGGACACACCGGATACTCCCTTCGAGAGTTATGGTATGCACCATCCAGCCAGACAGGCAGACGAATGGACGACTCCGAATTTCCCAAAACGGATTTGGTCCAAAGAGACCAAAAGTCCGAAAACCTATTTGGATGAGGACCGTTTTAGCCATATCAAATGGCCTCTGTGGCTATATGGCTGAGGATATAGAAATATTGGGGAAACAGACAGTTTTTATTTTGGACCATAGGAAGACATATTTCCATCACTCCACAAATTGTTTGATCAGAGGTATACATATTTTTATCACTCCATCAAGCTTTCATTCCTATGTTCAACAAATTACATAAAACCATATCTCAATGCGATCTGTTGTTTTTTTTTTTTTTTTTTTTGGTTTTTTGTATTAAAATAGAATTCTGGCGGCTTTCATGATTGAATTATTTTAAATTCCATTTTAATTCAACAATTATAATCCAGCATGATTCCACTTAAGTGCATGTAGGTGGTATATATTTTTTCGTTTGCATGCATACACACATACATATTTACTTGTTTGGCTGTCATGCATCATGTAGATTTGGCTGGGATTGTAGGTACTGTTCTGTCAGTTTCCTAATACATTACAGATTGTCACGAAAGTCGGCTGTGCGTGTTTGGAACCTGGGGGTTTTTTCTACTCCCCCCCTCCCCTTTCTCTCCACCGGTCGAATTGACCATCATAAATCGTGTGAAAATAAAATTTATGGCAGTATTAAAATGACTGGAATTGCCCTGCACCGCAAATTACAAACCAATGTCACGAAGGTGTTGCTTGGATATATTAAGAAAAATATATAAATTTATTTCGCAATCAAATTTCAATTCACATGGAAAACAAAATGCCGTTTTTGGGGGAATGCAAAAATGATTTCTATGGAAAAAAAAACAAGTAAAAACGAAGCTAAGTTCGTCCCGGTCGTACTTCTAGTACCCTCCACCATTTCAAAGGAACCTGAAAAATTTCAAACAATTCCCTAGAAAAAACCACTCAAATGAAACTCCATATATGGGGGATATAAGAAGACGTATTCCTTAAACGTCATTTTTTATGTCGTAGGCTGTAGTACCGATTAGGAACCTCAAATAAGAAATTTGAAACAATTGCGGTGAATAATGTCGTTGAAATTATCAAAATGCCGAATATATGGGGGCTACCGATATATGGGGCTGTACGAAGACGTGGTCCTGCATAAACAATTTTTTGTCATCGACTATAGTACCCATTGCGAACTTTAAATACGAAATTTGAAATGATTCTAGTAAAAAGTGTGGCTAAAATCATCAAAATACCGAATATCGGGAGGTATCGTTATATTGGGGCTATACGATATCGTCGACCTATATAGACAATTCTATTTCAGAGAATAAGGTACTCATAAGGTGTGGATTTTCAGACTATTCCATTAAAAAATGTGGCTAAAAACACGAAAATACCGAATTTCGGGGGGCTATACGATATCGTGGACTGATATATTTCGTCTTCGAATTTGACATGCCTAGAGACAAAAGACTGATCTTTGCAAAATGTTAGCGCCCTATCTTTATTTGTTTTGACTCTGGCGTAATTACAAAAGACAGACGCACATGGCTAAATCGTCTTTGAATTTTACGCCGATCAGGAATATATGCAGGGCGAGATAAGAAAAACGGCAAACAACTTCAGATTGCTGTCATTTCTAAGCCACTCGTCTGACAACTGTTAAAATTATTCCAGTGTTATATCATTATATTGTTTACAAGCGTACTGAAGCATTTTGGTTAGAATTTTCCAGAAAAAAGTTACTCGTAATGGAATTCAAGCGTAATAGTGTGATTTCTTTGATTTTTTGTCTGGAAAACCACAGTGGCTATCGTTAGGGCACTCCAGCATTTTAATGTGAATGCATCTTTTGTGTCTCGTGTCATCGCTCGTCACCGTAATACTGGTAGCGTAGCCTGACGTCAAGGAAAACACAATAGTATTGATCACCTCAAGCAAGCGCTTCGGCAGGAATGGGCCAAGATACCGCAGAGCAACATTCGGGCACCATGTGACGGTTTCATTGGCCGTTTGAAGGCCATAATTCGTGCCAAAAGTGACCAATTCGAATAAATCTAAACTTATTCTAAAATTTAATGCTATTTCCGGCCATGGTTATCCTGAAGGGTCTATTAAAGCTTTGGGCACGCAAATATTTTGCCCGCAGACCTTTGACAACAGGATTTACCACCACCGCACTCTGCACGCGTCACCCAAGAATGGTTACAAAATGAGGTTCCTCGCTTCATTTCCAGAGCACGATGGCCACCAAAATCTCCGGATACTAATCCGTTGGACAATTGTGACTGGAGTATTTTGGAAAGCAAGGATGGCACCAAAAACTACCAAAGTATCGATCAACTCAAGCAAGCGCTTCGCCGGGACCAAAATATCACAGAGCAACTTTCGGGCAGCGTGTGACTGTTTCATGGGCCGTTTGAAGGCCATAATTCCTGCCAAAGGTGGCCAATTCGAACAAGTCTAAACTTATTCTAAAATTTGATGCTATTTCCGAAATTTTTTGTTTTTATTCGATAAAATTAAGAAAAATGATTAAAAATTATTATTTCGATGAGGTACAAACGGAATGACGAACTTAATATACCCTCCATACTCTGTAAGGTGGAGTGTATAAAAAATTATAAATGTATTTCGAAATTAATTTTCAATTCACATGGGAAAAAATTATGGATTTGTGTCGGTATTCCAAATTGTTGGTTGGCGGATTTGTTCAGATTTTAATTATGATTGAAACCACAAATTCGATTCGAACCAAATTTAACTAAAATTTACCCTCCCTCCTCAATATTCCAACATCCCAATGTCCCCAACCATCTTTTGTACAAAGGCCATGATAGGCATCAGCATCATCACTTAAACCCCAATCATCTGCTGACGGAAGCAACAGTTTTTTTTAATTACACTCTCTCTCTTAATTTAAATACTTATTTCTCAACTGTCAACACTTAGACACATATATTTTATGTTTTGTCATCACTTCATCTTCCTTAACTAAATTTACATGTTAACATAACTGTCGCCGCTCGCTTAATTTCATTCTATTCAACAACATTCGCCATTGTTTTTGGAATTCAAAAAAATCCACTGAAGTGCGTTTCTCTCTAAACTAAAATAAAAACTGCAATAAAAACAGACTGAGGATAGAAAAAAAAAAACACAAAACAAACTGTCAGCGAAAAAGTTTAACATTTAATGCAATGCAATAAAAACTAGAAGGAACTGCAACAACGAGGGAAATGGTAATTTTTTGGAATGCATTTTTATAAAATATGGCGGAGTTTAGAAATTGTGGAGGGGGAACAAGCTGCAGAGGTCTTCCATTGACCAACAAGATATACACATATGTTGGGTTAGGGAAAAGCTCTTCTATGGACATAGAAGATCTTTAAGCTCTTCTTTTGAAATAGAAGACCTGTGAGCTCTTCCATGGACATAGAAGACCTGTGAGCTCTTCCATGGACAAAGAAGACCTGTAAGCTCTTCCATGGACATAGAAGACCTGTGAGCTCTTCCATGGACATAGAAGACCTGTGAGCTCTTCCATGAACATAGAAGACCTGTGAGCTCTTCCATGGACATAGAAGACCTGTGAGCTCTTCCATGGACATAGAAGACCTGTGAGCTCTTCCATGGACATAGAAGACCTGTGAGCTCTTCTATGGACATAGACGATCTGTGAGCTCTTCTATTGACATAGAAGACCTGTGAGCTCTTCTATTGACATAGAAGACCTGTGAGCTCTTCTATTGACATATAAGACCTGTGAGCTCTTCTATTGACATAGAAGACCTGTGAGCTCTTCTATTGACATAGAAGACCTGTGAGCTCTTCTATTGACATAGAAGACCTGTGAGCTCTTCTATTGACATAGAAGACCTGTGAGCTCTTCTATTGACATAGAAGACCTGTGAGCTCTTCTAGTGCGATAGAAGACCTGTGAGCTCTTCTAGTGCGATAGAAGACCTGTGAGCTCTTCTAGTGCGATAGAAGACCTGTGAGCTCTTCTAGTGCGATAGAAGACCTGTGAGCTCTTCTAGTGCGATAGAAGACCTGTGAGCTCTTCTAGTGCGATAGAAGACCTGTGAGCTCTTCTAGTGCGATAGAAGACCTGTGAGCTCTTCTATTGCGATAGAAGACCTGTGGGCTCTTCTATTGCGAAAGAAGACCTGTGGGCTCTTCTATTGCGAAAGAAGACCTGTGAGCTCTTCTATTGCGAAAGAAGACCTGTGAGCTCTTCTATTGCGATAGAAGACCTGTGAGCTCTTCTATTGCGATAGAAGACCTGTGAGCTCTTCTATTGCGATAGAAGACCTGTGAGCTCTTCTATTGCGATAGAAGACCTGTGAGCTCTTCTATTGCGATAGAAGACCTGTGAGCTCTTCTATTGCGATAGAAGACCTCTGAGCTCTTCTATTGCGATAGAAGACCTCTGAGCTCTTCTATTGCGATAGAAGACCTCTGAGCTCTTCTATTGCGATCGAAGACCTCTGAGCTCTTCTATTGCCATAGAAGACCTTTGAGCTCTTCTATTTCCATAGAAGACCTTTGAGCTCTTCTATTTCCATAGAAGTTCTTGAGCTCTTCTATTGACATAGAAGACCTGTGAGACCTTCTATGGACATAGAAGACCTGTGAAAAATAAAAACAGTCTCAGAATAGCAAAAAAGAACAAAAACAAACGGAATTAAAAATAAACAAAACAAACTGTCAGCGAAAAAGTTTAACATTTAATGCAACGCAATAAAAACTAGAAGGGACAGCAACAACGAGGGAAATGGTAATTTTTTGGAATGCATTTTTATGAAACCTGTGAGCTCTTCAATTGACATAGAAGACCTGTGAGCTCTTCCATTGACATAGAAGACCTGTGAGCCCTTCAATTGACATAGAAGACCTGTGAGCTCTTCTATTGACATAGAAGACCTGTGAGCTCTTCTATGGACATAGAAGACCTGTGAGCTCTTCTATGGACATAGAAGACCTGTGAGCTCTTCTATGGACATAGAAGACCTGTGAGCTCTTCTATGGACATAGAAGACCTGTGAGCTCTTCTATGGACATAGAATACCTGTGAGATCTTCTATGGACATAGAATACATGTGAGCTCATCTATGGACATAGAAGACCTGTGAGCTCTTCAATTGACATAGAAGACCTTTGAGCTCTTCTATTGACATAGAAGACCTGTGAGCCCTTCTATGGACATAGAAGACCTGTGAGCCCTTCTATGGACATAGAAGAACTGTGAGCCCTTCTATGGACATAGAAGACCTGTGAGCCCTTCTATGGACATAGAAGACCTGTGAGCCCTTCTATGGACATAGAAGACCTGTGAGCTCTTCTATGGACAAAGAAGACCTTTAAGCTGTTCTGTAGACATAGCAGACCTTTAAGCTCTTCTATGGACATAGCAGACCTTTAAGCTCTTCTATGGACATAGAAGACCTTTAAACTCTTCTCTTAAAGAAAAAGACTTAAAAGCTCAAGAGCTCAAAAGTCCTGCCTTTTAGTAGCAATATCTGCAATATTTTCTGTGAAAAATTGAATACCTCTCAATTGAAGCGGGTTCGTCTGTATAGACATGAGCTTTTTCATTGCCCCAGTCTTAAGGCATTTCATCACACGACGCAGGGCGGTCTATTGACCTTTCCCGAAAATGAAATAAAATGTTTACCGATCTCTCCTCTAAATAAGTTTATTGTTACGTGTGCTGTGTGGCATATGGCACTGCTGGTTCAAACCATATGCCATGAAAGTCAAGCTCTTGCGTTTGTGGAAAAAAGTTCGGTATCATCTCACGGTAGCCATCTCCAATCATAGCTATATTAGGATTCTTTGAAGAAGTACGGTCCAATGATGCCACCAGCTGCTAAACCACAGTAATTCAGTTGGATAGCCCAAAATTCAGGTTATTTGGACTGAAATTGGTTATATATTTGGTGCGCAATTACCCCGAAATCGGTTGAAGATATGCATGGGGCTTTATCCAAATCTGAAACGATCTCGATAAAATTTGGCAACGGTATTCCAGGCCGGCTGTATTTGATATGTGGTAACAAACGTCATTGCTGTGGAATGTATATTACGCTTGTGGGGGACCTTAAACCCCAAATCGAATGAAACATATGTATGGGGCTATAGCAAATCTGAACCGATTTGCACCAAATTTGGAGTATTGGTTTCTGGGATGAATTCAGTCGTAATTGCCAATATTCAGTCCATTTTGATATTATTCTGATATTAGCCATTTGATGCACAATAAACCTGAAATCGGATATATGGGAGCTAAATCCTAATCTAAACCGATCTCGAAAAATTTGATAGTGCTGATATTTGCCATTTGGTGCACAATAAACCTGATATCGGATAAAAATATATATGGGAGCTATATCCTAATCTGAACCGATCTCGATAAAATACGACAGAGGTATTTTCGAGCCGTATCTGATTTCCGGTATCAAATATCATTCTTGTGGAGTGCATATTATGCATGTGAGGGACTTAAAACCCCAAATCGATGTACTTGCTTCTAGTCTGAATTCGGTGGGATGTACGAAAATTCAGCTCATTAGGACTTATATTGGCCATTTGGTGCACAATTAATCCGAAATCGGTTGAAGATGTATGGAAGCTATATCTAAATCTGATTCGAATATCACCAATTTCAATAGGGTTCGTCCTTGGGCCAAACAATTATTGTTTGCAAAATTTCATCTCAATCGGATAATAAATGCGACCTGTATTTTGTTCACAAGAATACATGGACGAACAGAGGGACGGACGGACATGCAAAAATCGACTCAGAAGGTGATTCTATGAAGATCATCAAAAGTATCTATGGGTCTATATCGCTTCCTTTTGCCTGTTACAAACAAATGCATAAAGACATAATACCCTTAGGGAGGAGGAAGCGAGATAGACCCATAGTTACTTTTCAGGATCTTCAAAGAACCACTCTCTGTGTAGGGTATAAAATATATATCGCACCAGATGCCAGAATACCTACACTCTCGCATATTTTAAACTATTTTTGGCTGCCTTGCTTTCGAAAATAATAAATATTTTAGAAATTTGTGCTTTTGGTCACCAAAAATCGAACTTTGAACCACTGTGAGCCCTAGCTTATATCTCACCCTTTCACAATGATTGAAAATGAAGGAAACAAGTCAAGTACAGCTTAGTTTTCATATTAGCCCCAAATGTGTCCATTTTCCAAACAAACGAAAGAAAAACAACCTTCAAAATTAAGGTTACCAAATCCTTATTTAAATCTTTTCTTTTTTTTTCATTTTAAAATGGAAAGTAACTTGTCTAAGCTATTTCGGTTCCACCACAAACAAAAAAAGAAACCTAAAAACCACAACCAAATGTTAACCCGTTACGTTTTGTTGTTCGTTTCGTTTCAGATTTTTTTTTGTCTGCTATTTGCCATAGTTTTAAATGTTTACCCAAAAGTTTTAGTGACTAAGCTAGCAAATGTTGGTGTTTTGGTTTAATATTTGTGTGTGTGTTTGTGTGTGTCTCTTTGCAAGCACCTAGTTTAAACAGACGTTAAGCATTTAATTTTGTTGGTGCTTTTTTTTTGTTGGCCAAAAACAAACTTTTTGCTGTGGTTGGTTGTTTCGTTTTTTTTTTTTTCTTTTTGCAACTCATATTACGTTAAGAAGACCTTTTTCTGTTTGGCTCGGCAAAATATCGTTGACAATTTGGGTTAAAAACGTAGCATTTGCCAAAAAAGAAACGTAAAATGAGAACAGTAACTAAAATCCGAAAAGGCAATAACAACGAATAAGCTGCTACTGCTGGGGGAAAAAGCCAAAATAAACGAAAACTTCTAAAAACCGAAAACGAGCTAAAAACAGCAATTCATTCTGGGCCAAACAATTCACTCGTATGTGTGTTAATAGGTGAAGTTTAATGCTGGTTGGTTTATTGCCAGTTTGCAATTCGGCTCAGTTCAGTTCTGTTTTTGCAAATGTCATTTAACCCTTAAATGGGCGAAATAAGAATTTAATATTTTTTTATGAAAAAAAACTTCCAAAAAGCCATCAATCCTTAATACCTCCCATAGTGCGATAGAGTTCTGTAGAAAATATTCCACAGAAGCAGACCACACAAACCTAAAATTCAATACAAAATTTAATAATCTTCCATTCGATTCTCCTTCTTTTTTTTATCAATTTTCAATAATTCCCAATGATAAAATTTGCAGACAAATGGGATTCGGCTGTCCCCCGGGGCAACATTATTGAAAATTTCATTTATTTGCCTTGCAATGCCCTGAGGCAATTTTAAAATGGCTTTAGTATTTGGGCGTTTCATTTAACTTTCCAGGAATACAATACCACCCACCCCCCTCACACCACCTCCAAATTATCCCTCTGTCAACATTTATTACAAAAATCACCTCCAACATTTGCTCCTCGCAATATTACGCACACAATTTCCACACCTGCTTACCTTTTGTTTACATTTGATATGTGTCGACTTGTGTGTGGGTGTGTGTGCGTGTATTTTCGGTCTGTCTTACATTCTGCTGTTGTTTGTTACCTTTCATGGTCGCTTCAACTCCTTTGATCGTTATGGCATGCTTTGTGTCACCTCTGGTGTATATTTTAAGGATTTCCTTTCTTTCTTTCGATGTGTTTTCCTTGATTCCTTTTTACATCCTCTTTCTGTATGTGTGTGTGTCTTTGAAGATTTTTGCTTTACCCAGATTCCCAACTTAAAGTCTTTTTAAAGTGTGTTGTTGATGTTAAAGATTTCCGTCAACATTATGTCGTAAAGCAATACAGTTGTGTAGGGAAATATAGCAGGGTAAAAATTTACCTTGGGAAACTGGGGGGACAAATTCAAGAGAAGAGCTTAAAAGTCTTCTATGTCCATAGAAGAGCTCAAAGGTCTTCCATGGAAGAGCTCACATGTCTTCCATGGAAGAGCTCACATGTCTTCTATCGCAATAGAAGAGCTCAAAGGTCTTCTATCGCCATAGAAGAACTCAAAGGTCTTCTATGTCAATAGAAGAGCTTTAAGGTCTTCTATGTCAATAGAAGAGCTTTAAGGTCTTCTATGTCAATAGAAGAGCTTTAAGGTCTTCTATGTCAATAGAAGAGCTTTAAGGTCTTCTATGTCAATAGAAGAGCTTTAAGGTCTTCTATGTCAATAGAAGAGCTTTAAGGTCTTCTATGTCAAAAGAAGAGCTCACAGGTCTTCTATGGACAAGAGAAGATCTCACAGGTCTTCTATCGCCATAGAAGAGCTCAAAGGTCTTCTATCGCCATAGAAGAGCTCAAAGGTCTTCTATCGCCATAGAAGAGCTCAAAGGTCTTCTATCGCCATAGAAGAGCTCAAAGGTCTTCTATCGCCATAGAAGAGCTCAAAGGTCTTCTATCGCCATAGAAGAGCTCAAAGGTCTTCTATCGCCATAGAAGAGCTCAAAGGTCTTCTATGTCTATAGAAGAGCTCAAAGGTCTTCTATGCCTATAGAAGAGCTCAAAGGTCTTCTATGCCTATAGAAGAGCTCAAAGGTCTTCTATCGCCATAGAAGAGCTCAAAAGTCTTCTATCGCCATAGAAGAGCTCAAAGGTCTTCTATGTCTATAGAAGAGCTCAAAGGTCTTCTATGCCTATAGAAGAGCTCAAAGGTCTTCTATGCCTATAGAAGAGCTCAAAGGTCTTCTATGTCTATAGAAGAGCTCAAAGGTCTTCTATGTCTAAAGAAGAGCTCAAAGGTCTTCTATGTCTATAGAAGAGCTCAAAAGTCTTCTATGTTTATGGAAGAGCTCACAGGTCTTCTATGTGAATAGAAGAACTTCAAGGTCTTCTATGTCCATAGAAGAGCTCACAGGTCTTCTATGTGAATAGAAGAGCTTCAAGGTCTTCTATGTGAATAGAAGAGCTCACAGGTCTTCTATGTTCAATAGAAGAGCTCACAGGTCTTCTATGTTCAATAGAAGAGCTCACAGTTCTTCTATGTTCAATAGAAGAGCTCACAGGTCTTCTATGTTCAATAGAAGAGCTCACAGGTCTTCTATGTTCAATAGAAGAGCTCACAGGGCTTCTATCGCAATAGAAGAGCTCACAGGGCTTCTATCGCAATAGAAGAGCTCACAGGGCTTCTATCGCAATAGAAGAGCTCACAGGGCTTCTATGTTCAATAGAAGAGCTCACAGGTCTTCTATCGCAATAGAAGAGCTCACAGGGGTTCTATCGCAATAGAAGAGCTCACAGGGCTTCTATCGCAATAGAAGAGCTCACAGGGCTTCTATCGCAATAGAAGAGCTCACAGGTCTTCTATGTCTATAAAAGAGCTTAAAGGTCTTCTATGTCTATAGAAGAGCTTTAAGGTCTTCATGTTATATGTCAATAGAAGAGCTTTAAGGTCTTCATGTTATATGTCAATAGAAGAGCTTTAAGGTCTTTTATGTCAATGGAGCTTTTAAGTCCTCTCTTTCAATAGAAGAGCTTTAAGATATCTCTTTCCCTTTAATGCCCCAGAAAAATGCTCTCTTATTACCCCCACTTGTGTTCATAATTCTTTCACTTTCCCTGCGTTTGAACGACGCATTAGAGATTCTTTTGATGGCATTGTTTGTCTTGGAACTTAAGAGGAAAAATATTGTTGTCTACTCATGATGTCGGCACAGCATATTGTTGCGTCAACATTAGACCGCTACCTTCTTATCCTCCCCCACCCCTTACCTTTTCAATGTAAAATGTCTTGCCACTTTTAGTTTTGAGCATAAAGATAAAAAAAGTAAGAGAACGGATTCTTGTCATACGTCTTTTTACGTTACGTCCTTTGTGGACCCTTTCGTTTTATGGACATTAAAATGAAATGTTGTCCTTTGTAAAATCTTAACTCAAATTTCTTTTAACCCCTTCCGGTGCCATTGTTGGAGAATTTGTAACAACAAAAAAACATAATATTGTTGACATTGTCTTTGCTGGTTGGTCTTTCCGGAGAACAAAGACAATTTGGCGTATTGAGTTCTACAAAGCTGTTGAATATCATTTATCCATTACTGCGCACCAAAGGGTGGGAAAACCACACACCTCCCCCCGTTTCCTATTTTAAGACCTTCGCCAACACCAGTAGTCATCAGTTATTGGGTGGCTGGCTATCTGTCATCTTGGCCAGTTAAGCTGTATTTGAACAGGTTACCTTGTTGCCGTAGCTTTTGTTGTGGCAAGTCAAAATACAAAAAAAAAAAAAGAACCAAAGAAAAGCAACGAATCTTTGTTGGGATTTTCTCTTAACGGATTATTATGATGGTCCTTCCTGCCTTTGGGGTCGAAGTGTTAATTTGTTATAAGGATATCCTTTATTTTTACCGTCCTTGCCGTCATCCTTGGGTGCTAGCTGCTACCTTTTGTGGAAAATTGTTATTTGAAAACTCTGAATTTTCTTGGCCATCCCTTGGCTTGGTCATGCTTTTGATATTATTATCACTTAAGGCAAACATTGGGGAGAAATACAAAACTTAATTTTAAATTTTGGAATTAAAAGCAGAGCCATATCCCCCCGCTGCCAAATGGCTCGTTGATGTCATTACCTTTTTACAGTAAATTAAAAGAATTTCCAAATAAACACTTTATGACCTGTGGCCTGGGGTGGGGCGGGGAGAGAGGTGTGTAGGTTGGAATTTACAATGGAAATTGTCACAAAAATTGTATCTGCCCCGAGAAAGCAAAGCCATGGCAAACAATTACCAACAGAAATGCCATTATTTGAAATGTTTTGCTAACAGTTTATTTGTTTACCTTTTCCATTTTGAAACTTGAAAGCATTTGTGAAGCTAATTTTATTTAATTAAAAAAAGAGAGATATTTGGAACTGAAATTTGTTTAAATTGTTTAGAGATATCATGTAGATCTGTAACAATTTCAAATAAATTTAATTTTAAATCACTATAGAGATGGATTTAATACTAAGAATAATTTTATATTGTATGGTGCATACTTTTAGGAGACCTTTATTATTAAAGTATTCTTGAGCTAATGGCAGGAATGAAATTTATTTCGTATCGAAATAATAGCTTTGATTTTATTGGTTTGAAATCATATTCGTATTTAATTGTAAATGTGAAAGATGTCTGATGCATACTTTAAGGCGCTATTCTATATTTTTGACCTCAGCCTTTGTTTGCAATAATTTCAAGGTAATTGGTTTGGTTTTAATTTCGTTCGAAATAACATTCAATTATTACGAGATGACAATTTTTTAAAAATTATGTCTGGTGCATACTTTTAGGATACATCCATTTGTTATATCTTTAGCCATGTTGTTATGACCCACAATGTAGCACTCTCTTTGAATATTTCGTAGGCATCAAATATGTATCGTATCAAAATAACTATTCTGGCTTAATTGGTTTGAGATCAAAAAAAAAATTATTCTTAGTTGAAAAAGTCAGAGATGTCTTATGCATACCTTAAGGAGTTCCTCCTTATTTCTGGCCTTAGCCTTTGGTTGCAATAAAAAATGTGCAATTTAAAAAAAAAAAACGGTTTTGATTTGGCTTCCTTAAAAATTATTTAGAAACATATAAGATGTTTAAATAATATTTGGTGCATACTTTTTGGCGACAACCATTAGTTATATTCTTTGTCATATGGTTATGAACAAAGATTTGTCAAATCCAAATAACCGTTCTGACGGCCGTATTTTCTTGAAGAAAAATGCTTTTAGAATATTTCGTAGAGACCAAATTACTATTTAATAAAAAATGTCACATACAGCGTGAGATAAAAAGCCTATAACAAAGTCAAACGCCATCATTTTTTATTTATTTTTTTTCAATTTTATTGAATGAAAGCGAAAAATATCGGAAATAACATCAAATTTTAGAATAATTTTAGATTTGTTCGAATTGGTCACCTTTGGCACGAATTATGGCCTTCAAACGGCCAATAAAATCGTCACACGCTGCCCTAATGATGCTCTGCGGTGTTTTGGCCTATTCCCGGCGAAGCCCTTGCTTGAGGTGATCGACACTTTGGTATTTTTTAGTGTCAACCTTGCTTTCCAAAATACTCCAGACACAATAGTCCAACGGATGGGTATCCGGAGATTTTGGTGGCCATTGTGCGCTGGAAATGAAGTGAGGAACCCCATTTTGTAAGAATTATTGGGTGGCGCGTGCTGAGTCCTGTTGGAATGTCCAATGTCTGCGGCCAAAACGTTGAGTGCCCAAGGCTTTAATTCCCCCTCCAGAATATTTTCGCGATAATATTCGGCATTTATTCTGA
Organism: Musca domestica; assembly: GCF_030504385.1. Lineage (NCBI taxonomy): Eukaryota > Metazoa > Arthropoda > Insecta > Diptera > Muscidae > Musca > Musca domestica. Next base: position 9,132,193 of record NW_026712238.1, on the reverse strand, counting down.
TGCCGCGGGCGATTAATACGAGCGGAGATCGACCATCGGCTGTTATGGCGGCCCACAACATCACCATGACCGGCGCTTGAGTTCTCGTGGCCAACCGAAGGTGCACATTTTCAGCTGACCTCTTTGGCAAGTAAACACGATAATTTTGTATGTTTACAAACTGCTGCAGAACGAATGTTTTCTCATCGGAGAAAACCAAATTCGGCAGTTCACCACTTTCGGCCATGCAAAGCAACTTTTAGCTCTATAGAGTGTAGTTTCTTTCTGTTGTGGTGTAAGTTCTTGCACTTTTCGGAATTTCAATGGCTTTACCCTGAACTCATTTTTCAATATTTGCCGAATGGAATATTGCGATATGTTCAGCTCACGTGTCATTTTTCGGGCACTGCGACTCTGGAGGTGCTTAAAAATTATTAGAAAATCAAAATTTCTCCACTCACAGAGCTTCCAGGTCCAGTTACTGTTAAAAAGAAGTTTCGGGTTTACTTTCCAACCAACTTGACTGTTCGCAGAAAAATGCCCTTATAATTCAAGGTTTTGATCATAATTTGTAATCCGAACAATTGCAAAAAGCCATACGAGGTTTTCATGGAATACAAATAAGTCTTCTACAAATAGAACAGTGTTGGCTTGTTTCTTCGGGATACCGTAGTATTTTGTGGTTGCGAAATGTTCAGGCTTTATCCCTTTATTGTTGTTTTTTATAAAAAAAACAACGTTTGTTTATTAGTGGAGAACGAAGGTAATGTTTACCAGGGAGTAAGGCAGGGAATACCTAAGTTTCGGATAGAGCCACCAATCCTCATCAGTTCCCTTGTTTTTGTCTGGGATATTCTCCCCAGAAGTTATTTTAAAAATAACTTCTATGACAAAAGAACATTTTTTACCCAAGTGACGAGATCGTAAGCTCAATAGAAGAAGAACCAAAGAATTAAATAAAACTAAAATTCTTTTGGAAAGTCTTCTAAATCTTACAACCGCACTTATAAACATTTACATCTTTCTCCACTTGTTATGCTTTCGTTCAACCTGAACGAAGTAGCATAACCATGTAAGTTGGTTTTGTCTGTTACAACAAAAACCCCTTCCTCGACCGTGCCGTGTCTATTAATAGAACAGTGTTGGCTTGTTTGTTCGGGATACCGTAGTATTTTGTTGTTGCAAAATGTTCAGGCTTTATCCCTTTACTGTTGTTTTTTATAAAAAACACTCCCTGGTAAACATTACCATCATTCTCCACTAATAAAGAAACGTTGTTTTTTTATAAAAAAAACAACAATAAAGGGATAAAGCCTGAACGTCTTCTACAAATTTTTAATTTTTAGTCCACATTTTGATCGTCAGCCCCGTTTACATGGTCTACAGGATTTTGGATATTTTGAGGGTCTCCTTTTTCTACCTGTAACTACCGCCATTTGTTGTACTGATACCTGAATGGCTAGAACATGTCCCAACGTAATATAGGTCCAGATTTTGGCTATAGCCAACGTGGAACGTAAGAACATGTCCTGCTGATGCAGTTTTGAAAATGCAAGACAGCACCTGCAAGTATGCTATAAAAATGTGAAAAAAGCATTATTAAATATGACTTCAACTAATCTAAATGTTCGTGTAGCAAATGGCTAATGAAGATTTAAACTTCTTTTATTTTCAGGTATGTTTCAATTCTTTTAAAGATGAACTTTTGGAGTAAGTATGATATCCTTAAAAATTTTGATTAAAAACTCTGCTATTCTCTTGGAGGTTTTAGGGGGAAATGTCTTTGTTCTATAACAGAAAACCGGTCTAAAGTGTCAACATAGTAAAGCTACAAGTTTATGCTGCGCCAATATAGCTAATAAAAGACCTGTAAAGGATTTTGTCTATATGGGTGACCTCTTAAATGCCTTCAGTAGTTCTAGTCTATTAATTCAAGTTATATATATAAAAGTTAGATTTATATCTTTTTTAAAAATTTTGTAAAATTTTACATTTTTTACCACATTAAAAAGCCTTAGTTTCCGAGTATCCGACGAAAATATTAAAAAAAATCCATATACCGAATATGAATGCAAAATAAAACATTCACGTGCGTTCCACGTATATTTTTTCTAATATTCTGAAATGAAATTATACTGAAAATTGCCTACTTTTAGGCGACTTCCCAAATGTCAGTCTATAGTCTTTTGTCTATAAAAGACCTCTAGAAGTTGTTCTGTCTATAGAAAAAATTTGTCAATTCACATGTCTGCATAAGAAACATATAGAAGGTCTTCTGTCCGTAGAAATTATCATTTGTCTATAGACGATCTCTAGAAGGTTTTCTGTCTATAGACGATCTCCAGAAGGTCTTCTGTCTATAGAAGACCTCTAGAAGGACTTCCGTCTATGGTAGACCATGGGCAAGGCTTCTTTTCCATTTTTACCACATTAAAAAGCTTTAGTATCTGAGTATCCGACGAAAATATTAAAAAACCAGTAAAGAAAATCTTAAAGTCTGGCGGGGCCGACTTTATGATACCCTACACCACTTTGCTAATTTAGTAGAGCTCCGCATATATACTAAAACTTTTTATGGGAGAATTCAGTCATACACGCTATGATTATAATTATAATTTGAAGTTCAAAGGACGAAATATACCGAAGCATTTGTATCTTTTAAATTCGGACTTGTATGGTCCATTTGGTGCACAATTAATTTGAAATCGGATAAAAATATATATGGGAGCTATATCCAAATCGGAACCGATCTCGATAAAATTTGGCAAATATATTTCTGAGCTGCATTTGAAATATTTCCCTGAATATCGTTGTTACGGAGTCATTATTACGGTTGTGGGTAACAAATATAACAAATCGGATGAACAGTATATATAGGAGCTATAGCTATATCTGAACCGATCTTCACCAAATTTGACATACTAGCTTCTAGACTCAATTCGGTCGTAAGTACCAAATTTCATCCCATTTGAACAAATATTAGACGTTTGGTGCACAATCAAAGGTAAATCGGACGAAGTTATATATGGGAGCTATATCCAAATCTGAACCGATCTCGATAAAATTTCGCAAATGTATTTCTGAGCTGTATTTGATATATGTCCACAAATATTGTTGTTACAGAGTGCATTTTACGGCTGCTGAGGACAAAAATAACAAATCGGATGAACAATATATATGGGAGCTATAGCTATATCTGAACCGATTTCGATCAAATTAGGCTTACTTTTTTTCAGGTCCAATCTGATCGTACGTGCAAAATTCCATACTATTCGGACTGATATTACACGTTTGGTGAATAATAAAAGGCAAATCGGACGAAGATATATATGGGAGCCATATCTAAATTTTGACCGATTATCTCCAATTTCAATAGGGTTCGTCCTTGGGCCAAACAAATGACTTGTGCAAAATTTCATCTGGATAGGGCAAGAAATGCGAACTGCACATTGTTTACAAAAATACATGGACAGACGGACGGACATGCATAATTTTACTCAGAATGTGATTCTATGCAGTTCATCAAAAGGAACTATGGGTCTATCTGGTTTCCTTTTGCCTGTTACAAACAAATGCACAAAGACATAATATCCTGATCACCTTGGGGTGTAGGGTATAAAAACCGTCCACCTAATATGAATGCAAAATAAAGCATTCACGTGCGTTCAACGCACACTTTTTCTAATATTTCCCTTATACTGAAAATTGCCTACTTTTAGGCGATTTCCCAAATGCCAGATGTTATTTAACAAATTGTATGTATTGTTTATATTTACCTTCATGATTATGTATGTTTGAACGTGCGTAAAATAAATATTTAGTAACATTTGTTGTTCCAATAAAAATAGCTCTGACATCAAACAGTTTTGTGAGTCAGTATTTGACATCATCTGTTTCTAAGAAGAGGCCAAAATACTGCCTAAATAAATATGTGCTAAGAAGAAATGAATGATTTTATTTCTAACAGAATTTACCTAAGGCTCATGGCGATTGATTTTATCTCAAAATGTTTATTTAATTCGGAGACAAATCTGCAGGATAAAATGTATAGTTTGCACATATTCGTATTGTGTGGGCAAGAAACTTGACAAATTGTCAGTATATACCCTATAAATAGATATGTCATCAGAGACTAACTGATTGATAATCAAAGGTGAAATCAATGAGTTGTTAATATTTATTGAGGTTCTGGTTTATTCCCTGTCTAAAAATTGCCATATATTCCAAAAAAATATTTATGAATTATTTTTCTTCTGCAAAATTTATATTTTTTATATATTAAGAAAAGGTACTCTGCAGCCTTTAAAATTTGTTGTCCTTAAATATTTTGTTTGCATATGAAACATCAAGGTAAGATTACCATTAGAAAAAGGTGACATGACTTTGGGGTCCATATGCTACATATATGAGATATTTGGGTAATAAAAACACAGATGTTACCTGCAGCAATATCAGAAATAAAGCTTATTTCAAGGGAACATTATATTCCCCCCACTCTCTCTCCCCATCCTCTCTAACTTCAAGCAATTTATCTTGTGTCTCAAAAATTTATGAAATTGTTTAATTAATTCTTCTGAAATTTGTCATTATTATAATATTTTGCGGATAAAATATGCAAAAGGCAATTTTTTTCATTTTAAATTAACAAAAAATGCTCAAATGATAGCATCATTGGCGATGGCAGTGCCAGTATCTCATCTCATCTGGCAAAAAAAATCTCAAATATTTGACCAGCACCACACCACACAGGTGTGAGTAATCGCAATTTATTCAAGTTTTTATTTTTGAGGTTAAATTTAAATATAAATTAGGAATATTTTTCTATTTTGCCCGAAACCCAGAAATATGGATACTAAATCCGTGTTCAGAAGGGGAGGGGTGTTATTAAAATTTGGAATTCAATTAAGTAATGAAAAATATACAATGTAAAAATAGGGATGGAAAACTTAAAAAGGAAAATATTTTTGCGTAAATTATCCGCAAATTTCGCAGTACGAATATAATTATTTAAAGAAGATAGGAAAGGGCTTGTTTTTCGATTTAATGAGAAGAAAATTCGAATAAAATCGATTCAAGAGACAAGACCTCTTTGGACCTTTTCAAGGTTTTCTGTCTATAGGAGACCTTTACCAGGGTTTCTGTCTATAGAATACCTTCGTCAGGTCTGCGGCCTATAAAGGACCTCTGCCAGTTCTTCTGGCTATAGAAGAAGTTTATAAGGTCTTCTGTCTATAGAAGTCCTTTGGCAGGTCTCCTTCTATAGAAGACCTTTACAAGGTCTTCTTCCATAGAAGACTTTTACAAAGCCTTCTATCTATAGAAGACCTTTCGAAGGTCGTCTGTCTATAGAAGACCTTTCGAAGGTCGTCTGTCTATAGAAGACCTTTCGAAGGTCGTCTATCTATAGAGACCTTCACGACCTTCTTATTATAGAAGACCTTTACAAGGTCTTCTTTTTATAAAAGAGCTTTGCAGATCTGCTGTCTTCTTCTATAGAAGACTTTTACAAAGCCTTCTATCTATAGAAGACCTTTCGAAGGTCGTCTGTCTATAGAGACCTTCGCAAGGTTTTCTTTTTATAGGTCTTCTTTTTATAAAAGACCTTTGCAGATCTGCTGTATATGGAAGACATTGCCTGGTTTTCTGTCTATAGAAGACCTCTAGAAGGTCTTCTGTCTATAAAAGACCTCTAGAAGTTCTTCTGTCTATAGAAGGCTTCAATAAGGTCTTCTGTCTAAAGAAGATATTTGTGAAGTCACTGTCTGTACAGAAAACCTCAAGGTTTTCTGTCTTTAGAAGGCATCTACAAGGTCTTCTGTCTATAGAACATTTTTAAAAGGTCTGTCTATAGAAGACCTTTGCAAGGTCTTCTGCATATAGAAGAAGGCCTTCTGTCTACAGAAGACCTCTACAAGTTATTATGTATGGAATACCTCTAAAATGTCTTCTTTCCATAGAAGACCTCTAGCAGGTATTCTGTCTATAGAAAATCTTTTCAAGGTCTCCTATCTATAGAAGGCCTTTGGCAGGCCTTCTGACTATAGAAGACCCTTTTCAAGTCTTCTTCCTATAGAAAGCCTCTACTTGGTCTCATGTCTAAAGAAGAACTTTAACAGGTCTTCTGTCTAAAGGAGACCTTTGCCAGGTTTTCGGTCTATAGGAGACCTTTGCCAGGTCTTCGGCCTATAAAAGACATCTGCCAGTTCTTCTAGCTATAGAAGACCTTTATACTGTCTTCTGTCTAAAGAAGGCCTTTGGCAGGTCTTCTGACTATAGAAGACCTTTTTTTCTTGCGATAGAAAGCCTCTGCCAGGTCTTCTGTCAACAAAAGGACCTTTAACAGGTGTTCTGTCTATAGGAGCCATTTGCCAGGTGTTTTGTCTATAGGAGACCTTTGTTAGGTCTTCGGCCTATAAAAGACCTCTGCCAGTTCTTCTGGCTATAGAAGGCCTTTATAAGATCTTCTGTCTAGAAAGAACCTTGGGCAAGTCTCCTGACTTGAAACAGGTCTTTGAAGTCTTCGTTCTATAGAAGACCTCTGCTGCCAATTTACGGCGAATTCGGTTAATAGCTTGACTAAAACACGCAAAAACCCTTACATTTCCCGGTACAGTTATATGGGGGCTATACCAAAACAAAACCAAAAGTCCTGCAGACCTAAAATTCATTTGAGTAAAATTCTATCAACGTACTCCATGCTAATTTTGTTTCAGTTTTTCCGCATAAGACTACAGATTTGGGAATTAATTGACTGCATTTTTTGAAAAACATTCATGAATTTTGCATACTTTTAGGCGTTCAAAAGTAAAACGACCTGCCTTTGGAATTTGGAGCATTCATCAGCTACAATGGACAATTGGAAGATAATTAAGCGATGAAAAAAGCCATACATATTCTCAATAATTGGAAAATGAAATGAAATTTAAAGAAATTGTAAAATTATCAAACATAAATTCAAATCTTTAAAGACCTCCTCATTCTATGCCCTTATCTCTAAGGTTAACCCTCATCCCCAAGTCTGGTTCACATTTTTCTGTCAGTCAATTATTTAATCAAAATTGGACCTGAATTTAATGACAATGAAATGTAATTTGTATTTTGTTGCTTTGTTCCCTTGCAGTCTGCCTTTGAGCTTACGCCATATCCTCCTATTTCTCACAACCCCCTGATGGACATACTTTCCCCCCATTGTCTACCCTATTTATATAGAAGATATATATCACATGCCATTAATGTAATTTTCCATCTATTTCATGCTCATCGCAGAAAGCAAAGAGAAAAGCGAAGTAACGATAAAAGGCTCTTTGTGTGTGTTTGTGTGTTATTTTACAGAAGAAAAGCAAGAAGACGAAAAAGAAAGGCACAGACAAATAACTGAAAGACATTTTCAATTGTATCGGAATGAAAAGCCCATCATGTTATTTACGTGTCAGCGGCATTGTTTCATGCTATGTCAGGATGAACAACAGCAACAGCAACTACAATAAGAAAACATGAGACAAGACAACGTTAAAGATTTTCGTTAGCGGTTTGAGTAGAGAACGAGAAAAACCATACTGCATAGCTTTTGAGTAGCGCTATCTATGGATATTACACCTTGAAAGAAATATAATCTCTCGTGGAGAGAGGTTTTTTTCTCTTTTCTTCTTTATTTTTCTTGTTAGAACCTCTTGCCAAGAAGGAAAATGGAAAATATGCATGAATATAAAGTACTATCATTGAGACAACATCTTGAATTGAATGAAGGAGATATGACAAATAATTTTATGCTATCGTGTTAAATTTGTTCTGTCTTAAAAGGAACGCTTTTCTGCTGGAGATGAGTTGAGTGCAATGAAAGTGAAAATCAAATTAAAATATTTACTTGTTGTTTATCTATGTTTTTGTTGTTGTTGTCGTTAGAAGACAAGAAGACGATAGAAAAGAATTTCAATACAAAAGTCTGGAATTTTCTAAGATATTAAATTTGCTTTTGAGTAATGAGACACGATATATTGTCAAATAAAGGTCTTCTAGGTGCACGCAATCACTTGTACGTGTCTGGGAGCATCCTAAAAGTATGCACCACTCATGGCATTTAACGTATGAAAGTCTAAATGACTGGGAGAAACCAATGCTCCATATGATCGAAATCGGAAAATGAGAGACAATTTTTTCAAAAGATGTTTAGGTTACCTAATGTGTACTCGATCATATTTAAGGCAGCTTGTGCCTAAAAGTATGCATCATACTTTTGGTTTGAATAACAAAACACAAAGGAGAATAGTAACCATTTCATTGTGGTTAGATTAGCATTGTAAAAACTGTTCTACAGAGAGAAGGCTTCTAGTGGTTTTCTATAGTAAGAATACCTTCTAGAGGTCTCCTATAGACAAAAGACCTTTTAGAAGTCTTCGATTAAGATTATATAAGAAACATCCTTGCATAGAACTGTTAATATAGTTCTAAGTTTTGGTATAGTATATTCGGTATTTTCCACTTTTCACCCGACATGTTTCAAATTTGGAATTTGAAATTCGAAATGGGTGCTACATCCTATGAAAGAAAATCGTTCGTATAAATTCACGACCTACCTCAAAAAGTAATTTAAAATTCCAAGCCTAAAGTCCTTCAAAAATTCATAAAAAGTCCACACCTGAAGTCCATTAAAAATTCATGAAAATAATCCACACCTGGGTCCCTCAAACATATATTAAAAATCCAAGCCATAAATACCTTAAAAAATCATAAAAAGTCCACATCTGAAGTCCTTTAAAAATTCATTAAAAAATTAACGTCAAGTCCTTCACAAATTCATTAAAAAATCCGCGCTTGAAGTCGTCCTAAAGTCTCTCAAAAATCTATTAAAAATCCACGACTGGAGTCGTTCTAAAGTCTCTTAAAAAATCTATTAAAAGATCCACACCTGGAGTCGTCCCAAAGTCTCTCAAAAATCTATTAAAAAATCCACGCCTCGTGACGTACTAAAGTCTCTCAAAAATCTATTAAAAAATCAACGCCTGAAGTCTTTCCTAAACTTAACGCCTGAAGTCTTTCCTAAACTCTCTCAAAAATCTATTAAAAACTCCACGCCTGAAGTCTTTCCTAAAGTCTCTTAAAAATCTATTAAAAACTCCACGCCTGAAGTCTTTCCTAAAGTCTCTCAAAAATCTATTAAAAACTCCACGCCTGAAGTCTTTCCTAAAGTCTCTCAAAAATCTATTAAAAACTCCACGCCTGAAGTCTTTCCTAAAGTCTCTCAAAAATCTATTAAAAACTCCACGCCTGAAGTCTTTCCTAAAGTCTCTCAAAAATCTATTAAAAACTCCACGCCTGAAGTCTTTCCTAAAGTCTCTCAAAAATCGATTAAAAAATCCACGCCAGAAGTCGTCCTAAAGTCTCTGAAAAATCTATTAAAAAATCCAAGCCTGGAGTCGTCCAAAAATCTCTCAAAAATCTATTTAAAAATCCACACCTGGAGTCGTCCTAAAATCTCTCAAAAATATATTAAAAAAAATCCACGCCTGGAGTCGTCCTAAAGTCTCTGAAAAATCTATTTAAAAATCCACGCCTGGAGTCGTCCAAAAGTCTCTAAAAATATTTTCAAAAATCCACACCTAGAGTCGTCCTAAAGTCTCTCACAAATCTATACAAGAAAAATCCACGCCTGAAGTCGTCCTTAAGTCTCTCAAAAATCTATTAAAAGATCCACACCTGGAGTCGTCCCAAAGTCTCTCAAAAATCTATTAAAAAATCCACGCCTAGTGACGTACTAAAGTCTCTCAAAAATCTATTAAAAAATCAACGCCTGAAGTCTTTCCTAAACTTAACGCCTGAAGTCTTTCCTAAACTCTCTCAAAAATCTATTAAAAACTCCACGCCTGAAGTCTTTCCTAAAGTCTCTCAAAAATCTATTAAAAACTCCACGCCTGAAGTCTTTCCTAAAGTCTCTCAAAAATCTATTAAAAACTCCACGCCTGAAGTCTTTCCTAAAGTCTCTCAAAAATCTATTAAAAACTCCACGCCTGAAGTCTTTCCTAAAGTCTCTCAAAAATCGATTAAAAAATCCACGCCAGAAGTCGTCCTAAAGTCTCTGAAAAATCTATTAAAAAATCCAAGCCTGGAGTCGTCCTTAAGTCTCTCAAAAATCTATTAAAAATCCACGCCTGGAGTCGTCTTAAAGTCTCTTAAAAAATCTATTAAAAACTCCACGCCTGAAGTCTTTCCTAAAGTCTCTCAAAAATCTATTTAAAAATCCACGCTGGAGCCGTCCTAAAGTCTCTGAAAAATCTATTAAAAAATCCAAGCCTGGAGTCGTCCTAAAATCTCTCAAAAATTTATTAAAATATCCAAGCCTGGAGTCGTATTAAAGTCTCTCAAAAATCTATTAAAATATCCAAGCCTGGAGTCGTATTAAAGTCTCTCAAAAATCTATTAAAAATCCACGCCTGAAGTCATATTAAAGTCTCTCAAAAATCTATTAAAAAATCCACGCCTGAAGTCGTATTAAAGCCTCTCAAAAATCTATTAAAAATCCACGCCTGAAGTCATTCTAAAGTCTCTCAAAAATCTATTACAAAATCCACGCCTGAAGTCATATTAAAGTCTCTCAAAAATCTATTAAAAATCCACGCCTGAAGTCATTCTAAAGTCTCTCAAAAATCTATTAAAAAATCCACGCCTGGAGTCGTCCTAAAGTATAAATAAAAAGCTATTAAAAAATCTACGCCTGAAGTCGTATTAAAGTCTCTCAAAAATCTATTAAAAAATCCACGCCTGGAGTCGTCCTAAAGTCTCTCAAAAATCTATTAAAAAAGCCACGCCTGGAGTCGTCTAAAGTCCCTCAAAAATTTATTTAAAAAAAATCCAGCCTGGAGTCCTTCAAAAATTCATTAAAAAAATCCAGCCTGGAGTCCTTCAAAAATTTATTAAAAAATCCAGACTGGAGTCCTTCAAAAATTCATTAAAAAATCCACGCCTGGAGTCCTTCAAAAATTCATTAAAAAATCAAACAAATCCACGCCTGGAATTCCTCAAAAATTCATTAAAAGTCCTCACCTGCAGTCCTTCAAAAATTCATTAAAAAATCAAACAAATCCACGCCTGGAGTTCCTCAAAAATTCATTAAAAGTCCTCACCTGCAGTCCTTCAAAAATTCATAAAAGATCCACACCTGAAGTCCTTCAAAAATTCATAAAAGATCCACACCTGAAGTCCTTCAAAAATTCATTAAAAAATCCACGCCTTAAGTCGTCCTAAATTCTCTCAAAAATCTATTAAAAAAAATCCACGCCATGCCTGGACTCGTCCTTAAGTCTCTCACAAATCTATACAAGAAAAATCCACGACTGAAATCGCCCTAAAGTCTCTCAAAAATCTATTAAAAATCCACGCATGGAGTCGTCTTAAAGTCTCTTAAAAAATCTATTAAACAATCCACGCCTGAAATCCCTCAGAATTCATAAAAAAAACTCACGACTGAAATCCTTCAAAAATTTATTAAAAAAAAATTCACGCCTAGAGTCCTTAAAAAATTCATTAAAAAATCCACGCCTGGAGTCCTTTAAAAATTCATTAAAAAATCCAGGCCTGGAGTCCTTGAAAAATTCATTAAAAAATCCACGCCTGGAGTCCTTCAAAAATTCATTAAAAATCCACGGCTGGAGTCCTTCAAAAATTCTTTAAAAATCCACGGCTGGAGTCCTTCAAAAATTCATTAAAAAATTCAGGCCTAGAGTCCTTCAAAATTTCAATAAAAAATTCAGGCCTAGAGTCCTTCAAAAATTCATTAAAAAATTCACGCCTGGAGTCCTTTAAAAATTCATTAAAAAATTCACGCCTAGAGTCCTTCAAAAATTCATTAAAAAATTCACGCCTAGAGTCCTTCAAAAATTCATTAAAAAATTCACGCCTAGAGTCCTTCAAAATTCATTAAAAAATCCACGTCTGAAGTCTTTAAAAAATTCATTAAAAATCCAGGCCTGGAGTCCTTCAAAAATTCATTAAAAAATCCACGACTGGTGTGCTTCAAAAATTCATTAAAAAAATCCAGCCTGGAGTCCTTCAAAAATTCATTAAAAATCCACGCCTGAAGTCCGCCAAAAATTCATTGAAAAATCCGTGACCCGCGAGTCCCGAGTCTCGCCCTTAAGTCCCACCAGGTTTCCTCTGGATGTTATTGGATCAAGTGTGGAATGTGGCTAGATTTTAAAATCATTCTAAAAATCGTCTTAAAGTGAGAATCAACTGAATGTATCGGTGCTCCCTTTATGGTACGTCCTCCAAAAAACTTCAGATTTTCAAAAAATTTTTATATATCTCATATAAACATTGAGCAGTGAGTTGCGGGTATATATCATACTCGTTACTGCTGACTTAGGTTGGGAGTAAACATGGAGAATATTGTCCCACAGCTCCTCATTCTTCCCCCCAAAGGATCTTAATTATGAATCCCTATATCATTCATAAATTGTGTAATTAGTGTTCAATGCTTATCTTTCGATAATTATCCGTTTTATTTGTATATCGATTCTGAAGACTTTCTATCAGCTACTTTTTTACTTCGCTCCGAAAATTCTGAATCTCATTGATACAAAAAATCCAATGGGCCCTGAGCAAATGTCATTCCTTGAAAAAAAAAACGAAAATACACAAAACTGGTCCCCGAGGACAATCAAAGCCAATCACGTTTAAAGACAGGCTGGTGCTTTCCATGACCTCCCTCCTCTGCCCTCCCCCTCCCCCTCCGAAAAAACAGAAAATAATTTGCTTTCAATTACCGGAAGCCTTACACAGCGTTCGCAGACGATGCTGCATCTCCTTACAAAATAATAAATAATGATCGTATGTGTGTCGTTTCCATATGCATACATACATATGTATGTATGTATACATGTGTGTTCATATATTCCTTTCATTTCAAGTAGCGAGTGGCAGCATTTATCTCAATATCGCCATTCTTCTCCTACTCCACCTCCTCATCCCCTGAGGCACGTGGATCATATGATTTTCTTCAATTCAATTTGATGACTGAATGCCTTACACAAGGGTCCCATTTGAAATGCAAACGAATCGTTTAACTTTCATCGAGTTAACATTTCCGTTTTATGCTTAACCAGGGGTGGGTGGGGGAGGTGAAGGGCCATGTCGATATGTAAATATAGTCTGGGGGCGACTAGTGTGTCCTATGAAATATAAGTTATCTTCTTCCTTGGTCCCATTGAAGGAAACTACACGAGGAATCGTGAACAGAAAATGTAAACAAATGTAAGGCAAAGTCAGGCAAACGACCCAATCGGCCGGCCACCTTTTGCTCGTGGAGTGCGTTTTACAGATGGTTTGGGCCTTAATACTTTGCCGCCGTTGCCGCCAGCTTATGTTTCCTATCTGTTACGTGTTTTACTATTTGAGTACTTTTTAAGTGTTTTTTTTTCCTTCTCATCTTCCTCTGCTTCCCTCGGCTTTATGGCAATTTGTTGTGGTTGTTGTTGCTTTTCCATCTTGTTCTTGGTAACCTGTTTACCTACCTGTTCCATACGGACTAGGCAACCGGTAAGCCCTTTCACCCAACACACATGTACACCCTGGCTGTTACTATTTGTTTACTCACAATTCCTAAATATGCATACATACATGATGGCGTGTGTGTGTGCCTTGATTGTGTTTGTGTGTGTGTGCGTGAGAGGGCGTTTGGTCCTAGGCGTGCATTCAATGTCTCATACAAACGCATTCCTTTTCATCTCAAATGTATTCTTTCTGTTTTTTGTAAATAACTGAAAACTCTAATGAAATACAATTGTGTTTCGCTTTTTTCTCATCCTCTTCTTCTTCTTTATTTTATGTGAATTGTCGACGGTACACCCTTTTGTTGTTGCTGTAGTAGTATCTGAAAACGTAGCATTGGTATGAAGGAATTCGGCGACCATAAACGTTTTATAAGGTGTATCATTTTATGGCTCTTAGAAGGAGGAAGGAGGGAGGGAGAGTAAAGACGAATTTATTGTTGACGAAACGGTTTTCATTGCTGTAAGTGTTTTACGACTCGCTGGTATTGCCGTTTCGACTCTTAAGATTTTGATCAAATACTTTTCGACCAAAAAAAGAAAGAAAAAAAAAAACTATATAAAGTTAAAAATAAAAAAAAGCAACGTTGAAATGTACCACAAAAATTAGTTCTTCTTAAATCGCCCCAAAAAATGTATCAAAAACTAAACCCGGAGTCCTGCATAAGCCCCAAAAAATCATTTTTTGGAACGACTTAAAATCAATTGCAACTAAAATTCATTAAAAAGTGCGTCAAAATTATAAGGCCACCCTCAACAATTATTAAACATTTCTTTCTGGAGTCAGATTAAAATTTTGCCTACAGTCGCTTAAAAATTCTCTTAAAATCCTCTCCATGAGTTGTATTAAAACCACTCAAAAATTACTTTCAAAAATCAAATTAAAAATCCATAACTAGAGTCCTGCCAAAGTTCTTCATTTTTTTTTTAAATTACACAAACAATTATCTTTAAAAAATTATTTAATAATCTACGCCAAATGTAGTCTTAGAATCCTTCAAAAATGATTTAAAAATCTACGCCAAAAGTAGTTTTAGAATCCTTTGAAAATTCTTTAAAAATCCACGTCTTTGAATTCCTCAAAAATTTATTTAAAAATTCTGGTCTGGAATAGCCCTAAAGTCTCTCAAAAATTAGTTATAAAATCCACGCCTGGAGTAGTCCTAAAGTCCCCCAAAAATTCTTTTAAAAATGCACGCCTTGAGTCGTCCTAAAGTCCCCCAAAAATTCTTTAAAAAATCCACGCACGGAGTCGTCCTAAAGTCCCTCTAAAATTCATTAAAAAATCCACGCTTGGAGTCGTTCTAAAGTCCCCCAAAAATTCTTTGAAAAATGCACGCCTGGAGTCGTTCTAAAGTCCCCCAAAAATTCTTTGAAAAATGCATGCCTGGAGTCGCCCTCAAGTCCCCCAAAAATTCTTTGAAAAATGCACGCCTTGAGTCGTCCTAAAGTCCCCCAAAAATTCTTTAAAAAATCCACGCACGGAGTCGTCCTAAAGTCCCTCTAAAATTCATTAAAAAATCCACGCTTGGAGTCGTTCTAAAGTCCCCCAAAAATTCTTTGAAAAATGCACACCTGGAGTCGTTCTAAAGTCCCCCAAAAATTCTTTGAAAAATGCATGCCTGGAGTCGCCCTCAAGTCCCCCAAAAATTCTTTGAAAAATGCACGCCTGGAGTCGCCCTCAAGTCCCTCGAAAATTCTTTAAAAAATCCACGCCTGGAGTCGTCCTAAAGTTCCTCAAAAATTCATTAAAAATTCCATGCCTGGAGTCGTCCTAAAGTCCCTCAAAAATTCATTAAAAAATCCACGCGTGGAGTCGTCCAAAAGTCCCTAAAAAATTCATTAAAAAATCCACGCCTGGAGTCGTCCAAAAGTCCCTCAAAAATTCATTAAAAAATCCACGCCTGAAGTCGTCCAAAAGTCCCTCAACAATTCATTTAAAAATCCACGCCTGGAGTCGTCCAAAAGTCCCTCAAAAATGCACTAAAAAATCCAGGGGCGGAGTCGTCCTAAAGTCTCTCAAAAATTCATTTAAAAATCCACGCCTGGAGTCGTCCTAAAGTCCCTCAAAAAGTCATTAAAAAATCCACGCCTGGAGTCGTCCAAAAGTCCCTCAAAAATTCATTAAAAAATCCACGACTGGAGTCGTCCTAAAGTCCCTCAAAAATTCATTAATAACTCCACGCCTGGAGTCGTCCAAAAGTCCCTCGAAAATTCATTAAAAAATCCACACCTGGAGTCGTCCAAAAGTCCCTCAATAATTCATTAAAAAAATCCACGCCTGGAGTCGTCCAAAAGTCCCTCACAAATTTACTAAAAAATCCACGCCTGGAGTCGTCCAAAAGTCCCTCAAAAATTCATTAAAAAATCCACGCCTGGAGTCGTCCAAAAGTCCCTCAAAAATTCATTAAAAAATCCACGCCTGGAGTCGTCCTAAAGTCCCTCAAAAATTCATTAAAAAATCCACGCCTGATGTCGTTCTAAAGTCCCTCAAAAAATTCATTAAAAAATTCACGACTGGAGTCGTCCTAAAGTCCCTCAAAAATCCATTAAAAATCCACACCTGGGTTTTTTTTCTATGGAAAACAATTTAGTTCTGGAGGACTACGTTTTTTTCTATAGAAAAAATTTTTTCGGTCCTGTTGGACACATAATTTTTTCTATAGAAAAAATTCGGTCCTGGCAGATACATGGTTTTTCCATAAAAAAAAATCGTTCCTGGCGGACCCCGGGTCTTGTTAATTTTTTCCAATATCCCAATATTTTCTTGTTCTACAATTTCCCCACAAATTTTGAATTCCTACCAAATACATTTAATCTATCACACTCGTTCTCCCCCACTTTCACATTCCATACCCGTCGTTTGTGGAGCTCAGCACTTTGTTGTCATTAGTCCATAGTACACCCAACTTACCATACCTGTATCTCACAGAGCGTGAAAGGGGGAGGCGGATATACAAATCTTTTGTTATTTTGATTTTATGTGTATCGCATCGAGAATATCTTGGCATCCGTGAAAGTATCTGTAATTTTCTTCACAATAGGTTGTTGGTTGGTCGGTCGCTGGTATAGTCGACTGGTTTTGTGCTGTCAACAGCCATCCAACCAGACATAAAGGTAGGCACCTTACCACCTCCAACGAAACGAAAATCTGTTAAGAAAGCTGCTTTTGTGTGCAAATTTTCCACATCCAAGAGTTTTGTTATGTATCACTTGCCAGGTTTCTTTGCCTTTTCGATTTGGCAAATGCCGTGCAAAAGACAGACCCATATTGGAGATTTATCTAATATGGACTATTTCGGTTGTTTTGGCTACAAAAAAAAAGCAAAGAAGGAGAGATTTGGTATCAATGAGGTTTCGTTACAATACACTCTCACACTGATACTCGCGCACACACATAGACACCCATTGGGCATACCAGTACCTACCTGCCAAGAATATGGGTTAATAATGCATTATTTACCTGTGTATCATAGATTTTCTTATTTTTCTGCTGTCGAAGATGAAGAAGAAAACTCAATAATGTTGTTGGTGTTACTGTTGTTGTTGATTTTAATAGTCTAAAGTAGAAAATTGAGTGGAAAAGCATAGACATGCAAAAGGGTTGCTTCTCTTCTGTTTTTCCACTCTCTCTCCCTCTCCCAAATGAGTCCCGCATAGAATTACACGGAAGATCCATTAATGTAATGCTCTCGGTAAAGAGGGAAAAACATGAGTCCGTTTTCCAACGTCCGTCCTCCAACCGGTGTCGGAGTGAGTGAGTCAGTCAGTTAGTAAGTAAATCTAGTGTCAGCCAGTGACAAGGGTTGTCAGTCTGTCTTTTCGATTTTAAATTTAATCGAATTTAAAGACGAAGGAAATATTCGATTTTGGAGAAAGAAAGAAAGAAGAAACAAAATGTTGTGAAATTTAATGGAGTAAGCTATAAATTTATTAATGTGTTTGTTTGTGAGAATCCTCTTTGGAGGAGAACAAAAAGGGTGAATTTCCTAAAAAAGTGAAATAAAATTTAATGTTATTTTCGGAGAATGTAGGCGATAAAACGGCTTTTTGGAATATTAAAGAAATTTGTTAACCAAGTAGTGCCCTTATAACAAGGAATATTTAAAATAGATTAATGCTCTTTAAATTTCGTGTAATTTTTATGAAATGAAAGTGACGACTGGTTTCTCTGTGTAAGAAATGCCAGATATGGATCCATAAAAGATCTAATGGTAATAAACCAACAAGTGTGTGTTTTTTTATTCGTCATGTGTTGCAGAACCCAGGTGATAATATTTGGAGTTTTATTTAAAATCAAGTAAAAACGCCTAAGATTTAGGACGCGGGGTGATATTTTACAACCTCCACCATGTGAAAACTGAACTTATTGTCTATTCGGGTATATTAAAAAATTCCTAAAATTAGGATGTCTCGTTATGACGATATGAGGATTATACCGGATATATTTACTTAGAACTCAATGAATATCAAGAATATTTGTGTTGTTACAAATGATATGGAGAAGTTTATACAAACTTCAATATATGCATTAAGAAAATTTAAATTAGCTAAATTTAGGTGAGAAAAAAAAACTGCAAAAAATTAAAACGCCATTATTGAATGAAAGCAAAAAGTGTCGGAAATAGCGGAAATAGAAATTTTAGAATAAGTTTAGATTTGTTCGAATTGGTCACCTTTGGCACAACTTATGACCTTCAAACGGGCAATGAAACCGTCATATGTTGTCCGAATGTTGATCTGCGGTATTTTGGCCCATTCCCGGCGAAGCGCTTGTTTGTGGTGATCGACACTTTGGTATTTTTAGTGTCAACCTTGCTTTCAAAAATACTGCAGACACAATAGTTCAACAGTTGGTATCCGGAGATTTTGGTGGCCATTATGCGCTAGAAATGAAGCGCGGAACCTTATTTTGTAACCATTCTTGGGTGGGGCGTGCTGAGTGCGATGGTGCTGAGTTCTGTTGGAATGTCCACGGTCTGCGACCAAAATGTTTGCGTGCCCAAGGCTTTAATACACCCTCCATAATATTTTCGCGATAATATTCGGCATTATTCTGATGTAGTTGTGACCAGCGAGACACAAAAGAAGTATTTATTTATAACCAATACATTTAGATATAACAAATTGTAAAGAATCACTGTCCTGTTTCGCAAGTTGTAACAGATAAAGGTATTGAAAATTATGTTCCTTTGTGGGTGAGGTACCAGAAGGGGTTGATAGATATATATCATCTTCTCAACAGACCTTGTACTAGAAAAGTGTTTGTATGTGTGTGAAATTTGAAGAGAATCGGGTGTTTATTTTGATTTCTTTGAGCGTTCAAAATCTTGAACCCTATGTGAGGGAGGTATCAGAAGAAATAATCCCATCTCTACCATATTTCTAACAGATCTTGTGTTAATGGAAATATTGAGATGTACCAAGCCTGAATGAAATCGGATGATAATTTCTTGTCTTATGAGCTTCATGGATATTCAAAATTTTGAGCCTTTGTGGGGGAGGTACCAGAAGGAGTAGACCGATATATTCCATTTTATAAGAATTATAATTATTCAAAACTAGCTGTCACGGTCCGCGTTGCCGGTCCGTACTTTTAGTCTTTAATGCATATTTTTTTAAAGCATATTAAATCACAGATCTGACTTATGTAGACCCGACCTACCACTGATGCAAATATTAGTATTTGCAAAGTTGGAGCAAAATCGGATTATCCTTTCTCTTTCTACGCAGTAAAATATGTTCTTTGAAAATTTTGACGTTTTATGGATCGAAGAAGTGGACCGATATTGCCCATTTCCGAACTCGATCTAAGTTTGATAATAATATTACGATGTACCAAGTTTGGACCAATTCGGATACTTCTTTCGAGAGTTATCGTGCGACCAGCCAGACAGACAGACGGACGGACGGACATAGTTAAATCTACTCCAAATGTTCTGAAACGGATTTGGTTCAATGAGTGACGTTTTGGCTGTATCAAATGATATATACCCTCTCTAGCCATATGACTGATGTTATGATAATAACAACAGTGCGAATGTTCGAAGTCTGGGAAATTCCGAACTGAAACAAGTAAAAAAGTAGTAAGTTCGGCCGGGCCGAACTTTGAATACGCTCCACCATTTGGAATGAATTAGGAAATTTTCAAAAAAAAAAAAAATAAATAAATAAAATCCATAAAAATCTTAAAATGCCGAATATCGGAAGATGCCGATATATGGGGGATATCGTGGGCCTATATAGACAATTCAATTTCTGGGGGTAAAGTACTCACAAAGAACTCCTTGTGTAGAATTTCAGACAATTCAGACAATGGGGGATATACGATATCGTGAACCGATATAGCCCATCTTCGAACTTGACCTGCCCGTTTGACCTGAATTCGTTTTGACTGTAGCGTGATTACAACAGATGGTCGGACAGGGCTAAATCGTCTTAAAATTTTACGCTAATATATTCTTGATTCTTTGTTGGGTCTAAAATTTTTATTTCGATTAGTTACAAACGGAATGACGAACTTAATATATCTTCCATAATATGCATGGTGGAGGGTATATAAATGGAAAGTCTTGTATAAAGGAAGTCAAATTTTCCACGGTAGGAAGGGAGAGTTTTTCCAAAATGATCCTGATATCAAAAAGTTTTCATTATTATGACTGAGGAGGAGCTACTTTTATCAAGTTGCATGGCTTTGTTAAGATAATGGCTTGGTAATCCGATTTGTAGTGAGTATTTTTGCTGGGTATTCGACTTTTTTCAGATCATTGTCAGGATACGTTCATGGCTTGGCATGCTTCCGATGTAACAGTATCACCTATTTAGAAAACACATATTAAAAAGTTGAATTGAGAGGTTATATTGCCCAAAATTTATGTTGGGCGCCATGTCCGTCTGTAGTTATGCTACTCCTACAAGATTTCCTATTCAGAGTATTCCAATTTAGTAACCCCAACAAATTCTTTAAAATTGTTATTTTAACTCATTCACCGGCGAGGTATTCCAATATTTACCACGCGATTCCTGTAGTTCCCCTCCAGCTCTATCCCTTTCTTTATGTTTGGTTTTCTATTCTGTCTGGCCTTGTTATTTATTCATAATTCTATTTTCCACATAAATCTTTTAGTTATTAATCAAAACTTGTTTTTTTCTCTGTTCTTTTCATTACAGATTCTTTGCACGTTACAAACAATGAATATACAGCTAACATGAATTTCCGGTTCCTGGCTGGTACAAAAGACAACAAAAATAAAAACATAAACTATGTGTATAAAAATAAAGAACTACAAAGCAAACTGGCAGAACTTGCAACTGGTAGAATCGTTTGAAAAATAAAGCGGCAATAAAACTCACACACACACGCATGCAACCAAAAGAAATTAATAACCATGGAACTAAATATTTAAAAAAAATATTAAAAAAAAATTTCTTAAATATTTACATTTCTTGCCTTTGGATTTAAAAATTTAAAATCTTTCTGGGTTTAATATCACAGTTATTTATTTTTTTTTTTCTTTCTTCTCCATTTTTTTCTTCTTCATCCAGAAAGTGCAATTTCTCATCAAATGAAATAGTAATAATAATAAAAAAGAAGAGAGAAAAGTGAAAAATCAGTGCTATTCACATCAAAAAAGCAAAAAAGAAAAATCCCCCCCCAAAAAAGCAAAGAAAAATCTAGTGAATCAAAATTGCAAGAAAATTCAAATATTTGTGCAAAATTTAATAAAAGATCGTGAGAAGAAGCAGCAGAAGAGGAAAAAATCAAAGTTGATTGTTTTCCACTTTTGGTTTTCACCCCACCCCACTTCCCTGGGTATCTATGTGTGAAAACTCCAGCTGGCTACGTGTTTAAAGTTAAACATTTTCTTTTTCGTTTATCAAATTTACTTTTTTTATTTTATTTTGGAATTTTTTTTTGTTGGCTGTGGAAAAAAGAAGAAAATCATAAAAAATCAGAGAGAAATAAACGAAAAGAAAACGGCGTGAAAATTCATTAAAACGCCATTTGCGTCTTTTTTGAAGAGAGCGCGCGAATTGCATTGTTAACCAGCCATGGATCCGCCTATTGGCAATGGATACCGGCTGCCAACAAGCTTGAAATTAGCGCCATCAACCACGGCCACACCAGAAGCAACAACAACAACAATGTGCAATACAACAAAATGCCACCGCAAACGAAATGTTGTTTCCGGCAGTAGAAATAATCAAACAGTGTCATCAGCAGCCAATAAACCCCGCTCCAGGAGTCACAATGCCCACGCCCACACCCAAACCCACCAACTTAAGGCAGCCAAAGGTTTTACAGGAAAACAAACGCCATCAATTGTCCCCCGCGCCACGACAATGACTCGAATGCGGCATCAAGTCGGTAGTCTTAGTTTTGTCCTGACATTGATGGCCGTTGTTATTTTAAATAATTTCGGTTGTCTCATCAGTCCAACAGCAACGACACAAGTATACGCAGCTGCATCCGCCCATCGTGAAAATACGCGCATTCTACCATTACAATCAGGTGAGTTGGAAAAATGTTTTCTTCTTTTTATTCTGCATTTCTAGTTTTTCTGTCCTATTCTGGAATATATTTTTTTTATTTCGAGCATAAAATGGCAAAGTTTTCCAGAAAAACGCCATGATAATGGCCACTTTTATTGCATTTTGCAATGGCGTTAGGGGCTAGTGAATGATGGTAATTGCCAACAAAGTTAAAAAGAGAAGCTCAAGACATTTTGTATCTAGAAAGTTGTACTTTTTTCTTCTTGTTGTTGTTTTTTTTTTTTGTTCTTGTGTAAAAGTGTCACATATGTTACTGTTTGACAGTTATGGCACCATTATTCTTGACTATTATGCTACTCCTACTGTCGTTAACATATTTTCTTAACTTTGTTTCCAATTTCATTCGGAAGGGAGGTTCGAGAAGGCAAAATTTCCAAGAGCAAAGTATATTTACTCGATTTCGAATGTTATCGTTTTATTTCAAAATTGCTTAAGTAGAGACTATTTTTATCCTTAGCAGAGGCCATATATATATACAATTTTGTAGGGCCAAAAAGGTCCCTATCCACAAGCGGTTTTAAATCCCAGATTTTTTTTGGGTTTCATCATATTAGCAGTCCATCTAGCCATATCCCACGAAATCTATATAAACAAGTAAAATAGTATTAGTCGGTTCTTTCCAACAGATGTATAACCTCAGCCTAAGACGGATATAAATAAAAAAACCTTTTAAAAATCCCAAAATTTTTGGGAAAATATTTAAAAAATCCAAGTTTCAAGTTCTCCCGAAAATTTTGTGAAAATAAATAAAAAATCCACGTTTAATATTCTCCCAAACATTTTTAATAAATAATTAAAAAAAATCCAAGTTTAAAGCTCTCCCGAAAATTTAGGGAAAATGTTTAAAAAAATCCACTTTTAAAAGCCTCTGAATATTCTTTAAAAAAATTTTAAAAAACTCCACTTTTAAAGGCTTCTGAATATTCTTTATTTTTTTTAAAAAAAATACACGTTTATAAGTGTCCGAATATTTAAAAAAATATATTTTTTAAAAATCCACTTTTATAGGCCGCCGAAGATTCTTTAAAAATATTTAAAAAATCCATGTTTATAAAACTCCGAATATTTTTTTTAAATATTTAAAAAATCCAGGTTTATATGCCTCCGAATAATTTTTAATAAATATTTAAAAACAAAAAAATTAAATATTTAAAAAATCCACGTTTATAGTTCTCCCGAAAATTTTGGAAAAGGCCTCCGAATGCTCTTCAAAATATTTAAAAAATCCGCGTTTATAGTTCTCCCGAAAATTTTGGAAAAGGCCTCCGATTACTCTTTAAAAATGTTTAAAAAATCCAAGTTTATAGGCCTCCGAATGTTCTTTAAAAAAATATTTGAAAAATCTTTGTTTATAGGCCTCCGAATATTTAAAAATCCACGTTTATAGGCCTCCGAATATTCTTCAAAAAATATTTTAAAAATCCACGTTTATAGTCCTCCGAATATTCTTAAAAAAATATTTAAAAAATCCACGTTTATAGTCCTCCGAATATTCTTAAAAAAATATTTAAAAAATCCACGTTTATAGTCCTCCGAATATTTTTTAAAAAATATTTTAAAAATCCACGTTTATAGGCCTCCGAATATTTTTTAAAAAATATTTTAAAAATCCACGTTTATAGGCCTCCGAATATTTTTTAAAAAATATTTTAAAAATCCACGTTTATTGGCCTCCGAATATTTTTTAAAAAATATTTTAAAAATCCACGTTTATAGGCCTCCGAATATTTTTTAAAAAATATTTTAAAAATCCACGTTTATAGGCCTCCGAATATTTTTTAAAAAATATTTTAAAAATCCACGTTTATTGGCCTCCGAATATTTTTTAAAAAATATTTTAAAAATCCACGTTTATAGGCCTCCGAATATTTTTTAAAAAATATTTTAAAAATCCACGTTTATAGGCCTCCGAATATTTTTAAAAAATATTTTAAAAATCCACGTTTATAGGCCTCCGAATATTTTTTAAAAAATATTTTAAAAATCCACGTTTATAGTCCTCCGAATATTTTTTAAAAAATATTTTAAAAATCCACGTTTATAGGCCTCCGAATATTTTTTAAAAAATATTTTAAAAATCCACGTTTATAGGCCTCCGAATATTTTTTAAAAAATATTTTAAAAATCCACGTTTATAGGCCTCCGAATATTTTTTAAAAAATATTTTAAAAATCCACGTTTATAGGCCTCCGAATATTTTTTAAAAAATATTTTAAAAATCCACGTTTATAGGCCTCCGAATATTTTTTAAAAAATATTTTAAAAATCCACGTTTATAGGCCTCCGAATATTTTTTAAAAAATATTTTAAAAATCCACGTTTATAGGCCTCCGAATATTTTTAAAAAATATTTTAAAAATCCACGTTTATTGGCCTCCGAATATTTTTTAAAAAATATTTTAAAAATCCACGTTTATAGGCCTCCGAATATTTTTTAAAAAATATTTTAAAAATCCACGTTTATAGGCCTCCGAATATTTTTTAAAAAATATTTTAAAAATCCACGTTTATAGGCCTCCGAATATTTTTTAAAAAATATTTTAAAAATCCACGTTTATTGGCCTCCGAATATTTTTTAAAAAATATTTAAAAAATCCACGTTTATAGGCCTCCGAATATTTTTTAAAAAATATTTTAAAAATCCACGTTTATAGGCCTCCGAATATTTTTTAAAAAATATTTAAAAAATCCACGTTTATAGGCCTCTGAATATTTTTTAAAAAATATTTAAAAAATCCACGTTTATAGGCCTCGGGGTATTCTTTAAAAAATATTTTAAAAATCCACGTTTGTAGTTCTTCAGAAAATTTTGGAAAAATATTTTAAAAATCCACGTTTATAGTTCTCCAGAAAATTTTGGAAAAATATTTTAAAAATCCACGTTTATAGTTCTCCAGCAAATTTTGGAAAAAATATTTTAAAAGTCCACGTTTATAGTTCTCTAGAAAATTTTGGGAAAATATTTTAAGAAATCCACGTTTATAGTTCTTCCAAAAGGTTTGGAAAAATATTTAAAAATCAACGTTTGTAGGCATCTGAATATTTTTTTTTTAAATATTTAAAAATCCACTTTAAAGGCCTCTTAATATTTTTTAAAAATATTTTAAAAATCCACATTTAAAGGTATCTGAATATTCTTCAAAAATATTTAAAAATCCACTTTAAAGCCCTCTTAATATTTTTTAAAAATATTTTAAAAATCCACATTGAAAGGTGTCTGAATATTCTTCAAAAATATTTAAAAAGTCCACGTTGATATCCGCTTTAAAGGCCTCTGAATATTCTTTAAAAATATTTTAAAAATCCACGTTTATAGTTCTTCCAAAAAGTTTGGAAAAATATTTAAAAAGCCACGTTTATAGGCGTCTGAATATTTGATAAAAAATTTTTAAAAAATCCTTTTTAAAGTCCTCTGAATATTTATTAAAAATATTTTAAAAAGTTCATGTCTAAAGGTCTCTGAATATTCTTCAAAATTATTTAAAAAATGAACGTTTAAAGGCCTCCGATTATTTTTAAAAAAATCCACGCTTGTAGAACTCAGAAATTTCATTTTAACAAATATTTAAAAAATGAAACCGTAATATTTTCTCCCCATCCAAAATTAATAATTTTTCATAAATTTAATTTATTTTCACCATAAAATATCCTTTTTTAAAGATAGTATTTTTTATACAATAATTCACAATACCGCTGACCTCTGCAATTGGCCACTAGCCAATTACATTTCGCGCACACATAACGATTCTAATTGAATTTACCATACAAACGCACGCACGCCCCACACACACACAGTCACATTCACTCATTCATGACGCCTTCATTCATTTCCTCCTTTAATTGCATAATTATCCTTAATTTTCAAGCATGTTTCATTTAGTTTTGTTAGTTCTCAACTTAAATTGTAATAAAGCTCTGTTTACCGCTGTCAATCAGTCTGCCCGTCTGTCTGTCCATCCATCGCACCAGCTGCAAGGACATCAACCAGCAACAAATTTGTTTAATGCTACAACAAATAAATGATTGATTGTCATTTGGGAAGGCTGGGTTTTTTTTGCTGTTACCGCCTAACATTTGCAATGCTAATTGCATTTGCTGCGGAATGGAATGAAATGACGCTGCGGCGTATGAATTGCCAGCAAGACCACATTGTATAAAAAAGAGGAACTATGTACAAATGTTCAACACACACACACATACACAAAATATAATTAATTAATGGAAAATAAGTGGCTGTAATCAAATGAATTCGTTACGTACATAAAATCCAATCATCATCACCACCACCAGTAGAAGCATCAACAGCAGCATCATCATTGTTGTCGTCGTTGTTGTTGTTGTTGTCCGTTGGAAGAGGTGTTCTTTTCAATTGGAATACCCCAGTGTAATTCCAATTATTTCTTTCTTCTGCACAGCCACCTCTCTATTGCCTAGAATTTACTCATTGCTCGACAATTGAAGTTTATTTATAGGCCCAGCAAACATTTTTATTCGAATTTCATGGTATATCAGATAAAATGTGAGAGGTCTTCATGGGGAAGAAGGGAATTCTGTTTTAAACTTTAACAAATCGGAATTGTTCATTAAGACTTGCAAGAATATGATAAAAATAAAATGATTCTGCCAGAATCTGCCCAAAAAAGTAGACACCTTCCAATAATCTATGTCTGGAAGGGAATTCTATTATAAAAGAAGTAAAAAAAAACAACATTATATTCGGCCGGGCCGAACTTTTAATACCCTTAAAGGAAACATTAGAACCCATTATGACCCACAAATACCAGTTTTCAGACAAATTCGTGGGAAAATGTGGCAAAAATCATAAAAATAGCGAATATCGGGAGGTTCCGCTATATGGGGATATACAAAAACGTGAACCTATAAATACAATGTATCACCACCAGAGCTAGATCCCATTAAGACCAAGACCACAAATACCAAGTTTTAGACAAATCCGCGAAAAAATGTGTCAAAAATCATCAAAATAGCGAATATCGGGAGGTACCGCTTTATGGGGCTACACAAAAACATGGACCTATACATACAATGTTTCGCCAAACGAACTAGAACCTATTATGACCAACAAATACCAATTTTTAGACAAATCCGTGAAAAAATGTGGCAAAAATCATCAAAATACCGAATAACGGGAGGTATCGTTATATGGGGGCTATACCAAAACGTGGACCTATACATACAATGTTTCGCCACACGAACCTATTATAACATACAAATTCCAATTTTTAGGCAGATCCGCAAAAAAATGTGGCAATGACGTTCTACGTCAAATAATTTGGGCTGTATCGTGATTTCAACAGGCTGACAGACATCGATGACATCGACAGACGGACATCGTTGAATCGACTTAGAATTGGGGTCTACGATGAATATTTAGGGATGTTACAAACGGAATGACAAAGTTAATATACCCTCCTTTCGGATGTGGAGGGTATAACAAGTAAACAAAGGCGAAACCACAAGCTTCTATTCTGACCCTGTTAAATTTTCTGAGGGTCGAGCCATAATTGCGACCTGAGTGATTACAAATTAATTCGGCGGGACCAATAGACCAATATGGTGAGATAAAAAAACTGCAAAGTCAAATGCCATGTTTTTCTATTTTTTTTTTTTTTTTTTTTTTTTTTTTTTTTTTTTTGAAGAAAAGCAAAAAATGTCGGAAATTTTAGAATAAGTTTAGATTTGTTCGAATTGGTCACCTTTGGCGCGAAATATAGCCTTCAAAAGACCAATGAAACCCTCACACGCTGCCCGAATATTGCTCTGCTGTATTTTTGCCCATTCCCGGCGAAGCGCTTGTTTGAGGTGATCGACACTTTGGCATTTTTGTTAGTGCCAACCATGCTTTTCAAAATGCTCCAGACACAACGGATTGGTATTTGGAGATTTTGGTGACCATTGTGCGCTGAAAATGAAGTGAGGAACCTCATTTTGTAACAATTCTTGGGTGGCGCGTGCTGAGTGCGATGATGCTGAGTCCTGTTGAAATGTCCAAGGTCTGCGGTAAAAAGGCAAAATGTTCGCGTGCCCAAGGCTTTAATACACCCTCCAGAATATTCTCGCAATTATGTTTGACATTTATTCTGATCCACTGTCGATTAATACGAGCGGAGAGCGACCATCGGCTGTTATGGCGGCCCACACCATCACCATGGCCGGCGCTTGAGTTCTGGTGGCCAACCGAAGGTGCACATTTTCAGCTGGCCTCTTTGGCAAGGAAAACCCGATCATTTTGTTTGTTTACAAACTGCTGGACAACGAAAGTTTTCTTATCGGGCAGAGAAAACCAAATTCAACACTTTCGGCCAAGCAAAGCAACTCCTTAGCTCTTTTGAGTCTATTTTCTTTCTGTTGCGGTGTAAGTTTTTGCACTTTGTGGAATGTCAATGGCTTTACCCGAGCTAATTTTTCAATATGTGCCGAATGGAATATTTCGATATGTTCAGCTCATGAACCATTTTTCGGCCACTGCGACGCGAGTTTCGATTAAGTCGCCTTTTTTACTTTTCGAACAATTTCTGCTAATGTTGCTGTTTTCTTCCGTCCACTTCCTTGACTTCGGGCTACGCTACCAGTATCACGGTAACGAGCGATGATACGAGACACAAAAGATTTATTCACATTTAAATGCTGGAGTGCTCTAACGATAGCCACTTGTGGTTTTCCAGCCAAATACAAAGAAATCACACTATCACGCTTGAATTCCATCACGAAAAACTGTTTTTTTTGGAATATTCCCATCAAAATGCTTTTGTACGCTTGTAAACAATATAATGAGCTGTGACTGGAATAATTTTAACAGCTGTCAGACTGGCTTAGTAATGACAGCAGTCTGAAATTGGTTGCAGTTTTTTTTTAGATCACCCATAGTGGAATCTTCTATTAATTATATTATTTTTTCCCATACAGACCTTCCACTAAAATTTCATTAAAATTTATTCTCAAAACCGAAAACCCCTCCTTTTTATTCTCATTTCCTCTATTTTGTACTGAAATTGTTCACTGGGTTTTATCGCCCCGACACAGCAAGACATCCATCTATCTTTCAATCGTTTTGTAATGTTAAATGTAAATGTTAAACGACAGATCTGAAAGGTAATAGAAATAATTAATCAAATTGAAAACATGACTGGATAATGACCCTTTTTGTCAGGTGACGGCGAACGGAGATGGGGGTATATAACAACAACAGGGGGAAAATACAAAATAAAGCATGGAAGAAATCGGAGAACATGAAGTAAATGAAATGACACGAAAGACAAAATCTGGCAATTAATTATAATATTGGCCATGGACATTTATGACATGATGTCCAGATGTCAACGCTTTAAATTAACTTAAATGTTGTGACAGAGACCAAAAAAAAAAACAAAAAAAATAAAATAAATAAATAAAGAAAAAATGACGTAATGAAGCTGTTTATTTATTGACTTTTGTGAAGGCATTAAAAGGGGTAAACACCCAGAACTCTTTTTAATTGTCGGTTTCTGATGAGAAAAAGAAAACGAAATAGATGAAAAAGGGTCATGGGGGAAATGGGGAGAAAACCTCATTCCCAGTGGGCACCGGAGGATATTTTTTTGACACTTAAAGCTTGATCACAGCGAGACAGCAGATTTAGTTTAGAGAAAAAACTGTAACCTAGAGACAACAAATTGTTTATAGGTAGTACTCAGAAAACGTTAAAAAAATCTTCTCTTCTTTATAGAGAACAAGGTTAAAGGTCATATATCTGTAGGAAATCTTTTGTCTATCAAGGAAGCTGGCTGAACTGTAGACAGGCTGACAAGAATAAATTATTTCTGTTCACAATAGGTTTTTCATGTACAAAAGACTTGGGTCGCAGGTCTATAGAATACATATATCAGTTTTTTTGTTTGAAAAGGATCTGTAAAGGATATTCCATCTATAGAAGGACCTGTAAGATGTATTCTCTCTATAGATAGACCTTCTGTCTGTAGAAGAATCCTGAAAAGTTTTCATTTAAAAGAGACCTGTAAGAGGTCGTTTGTCCAAAGAGAAGACATGTGAAGGTTATCTGCTTGCGGAAAACCTGCAGCTTATAGAAGCCGTCTATACATTTCATTTCAGCAGAAAACCGGCAGATAAAACAAAAAACTTTTGAAATCGTGAAAAATGTCTTCTGTCTATAAACCTCATGAAGATGGTCTTTCGTCCCCAGAACGCTGCTAAATTTGTTTTAATAATCTGTAAGAGGTACTGCCCCTAAATGACCTAAAAAATCGTTAGTCTGTAGAAGACCCACAGAACAACTCAGTCTGTAAAATATCTTCAGTTTATAGGATTCTGTAATAGAAATTTCTCAATAGAAGACCCGAAAAACAATAAATATTCTTCGAAAAATTGTTAGTTCTTATGACCTCCAGATTTAACAAAAAGTCAGTCCTTGGGCCCTCCAGATTTTTCTAACTATGTCTATCGAAAAGGAAGATTCAGAACCAAAAATTATTTTTTCAAAAAAATCAGACCCGGTATATTTACTAGGGACATTATAGTCTTAGTGAGCCATTAAGTCCCAGAGAGGACGAAGTTTTAGTCCCCGAGGGGACAATGGTTTTTTTTTTTTGTAATAACGTAAAAACATTTTGTCTAACTTATTTTTTCTTTAGAAAAAAAAAAAAACTCTACCCTGAGAGACTTCGGATTTCTTCTACAGAAAACAACTCAGCCCCAAAAACATATGTTCGGAAGGATACTGATATTTTTCTATAGAAAAACATTGGGAACTAATGGGACAATATATTTTTTCCATAGAAAAACCTCCGTTTCTGGGTTCAAAATCTATTCTAGAGAAAAAAACTCGTTCCGGGCGGATCGTCGTATTTTTTCAACAGAAAAAAAATCGATCGGGACGGTTCATTGGTTTTTTTCTTTTTGGTAGAAAAAACCTGCGCCCTGCTTGTTTTTTTTTTCTACAGAAAAACAAAACCGATTTTTCGGATTTTTTTCTATAAAAAAAACCTCGGTCACAGATGTGTTTTTGGATTTTTTTCTTCAGGAAAAAGTAGTTCCCCTATAGAAAAACCTCTGTCCTAGACTTGTCTTCGGATTTTTTTTCTATAGAAAATCCTCGGTCCCAGACGGTTCTTCGGATTTTTTCTACACAAAAAAACTCGGTCCCAGAAGGGTCTTCGGATTTTTTTCTACACAAAAAAACTCGGCCCAAGACAATTCTTCGGTATTTTCGGTATTTCAGCGACATTGATCAACGGAGATGTTTCAAATTTGGTATCTGAAGTTCGTAATGGTGACTTCCGATATTCGGTCTTTTGATGATTTTATCGACATTATTTATTTTTTTTTAATTTGGTGCTTAAAGTTCGTGATGGATACTACAGCCTATGACAGAAAATTGTCAGTGCAGGTCTACGTCTTCGTATAGCCCCAATATAACGGTACCTCCCCATATTCGGTATTTTGATGATTTTAGCTACATTATAAACAGGTCCACGTCGTCGTATAGACCCTAAGATACGGCTATATTCGGTATTTTTAAGATTTTAACAGAATTTTTAACGGATTTTATTTTTTTTTTTTTTAATTGCCAAATTTGTACCAAATTGTGGAGGGTATTCAAAGTTCGGCGAAGACTTTTTTATAGGAAAAAAAAAACAACAAAATGTATTTTCTCTATAAAATATCTTAGCTCTGTATCAATGAGGATCTTCGTGACAGAGTTTTTTAATAAGAAACTCACTTCTGTGAAACGTTTCAAAACATGCACTGGGATGAGAATTCAAAATACCTATCGATTTTAAAACACTGTTCACAATTTCAATAACCCGTTATCATATGTAATTTATTAATATTTATCAAAAAAAAAAAAAAAAAAAACTCGTATAAATAATAATTAGCATTTAAATTGAATTTTTTTTGAGACACTCATAAATTTCAAAACAAGAAGTGGGTACATACGAAACCTCAAGTTACAGCTGCGCCCCAGTGCACAAGAACCCAAATATTTAGCCTAAATAATTTGATGACCAAAACCAGTCATCGTCATATGCTGGTGCAAAGCGTATGCGTTTAATACAAACAACTAACTTAGCAATTTCTGTATGTGAACCTGCTTTATAACCGCTGGCTGCCACTACTTTTAATCAATAGTAGGTAACCATAAAATGCCATAAATTCTTTTTCTAGAAAATATTTTAAGTTTTTTTGTTGTAATGTTTTTTTTTTTTTTGGTATTTTGCAAAGTGCATTGTGTCACTTGGAAAACGTCACAGCCAAAGAATTCTAAAAAGAGAGACAAACAAATGCCACTCGACAATAACTGACAACATACCTAAATATCTACCTACCGACTATTATACTAATCACAAACAACAACAGTACAATAACAATAATAACAACCTATGGATACAAGTACTGTTGAGTTTTAAGTTGTTGTTGTTGTTGCTTTTTTTGTTTATTATTTGCTATATATGTATCTGCTACTATAATTCAACAATAGCAGCAGCAGCAACATCATCAGCATCAGCCATAGCCGTAATAACAACAATTGCCGCAAAAAAAGTAGCAGTCAAAGCGACGAACTACAAAAACAAAAAGCAACAACAATATCAACAACAACACGAAACTGACTAAATAAAAACCTGAAATATGGATGCCAAGTAAAGTCGTTTGCCTGAAACGGTGATCACCGTACCAGGCACCAAACAGCGATCGTATGAAATCACACACAACCAGTGCTATATACAGAGGGGGTACATACAAACTACAGGGTATACACACACAAACATCTACTGATCCACCAAGTAGAAAACAGCCATACAAAAGCATCAAAACAATCATCATCAGTGTGGTTGTTGTTGTCTTTTATTTGTTGTGTTCCTACGGTTGTATGTTTGTACTCCAACGTAGATCAACTAAATCCAACAGCAACAACAACAATTGTCTCTTAGTACGGCTTTGCAAATTGTATAAAAAAGCAACAACAACAGCAATATTACATGTAACGATCACAGTTTTTTTTTTTTTTTTTTTTTTTTTTTTTTTGAAAAAAAAAGAGAAGAAAACAAAACAAACATAATGACAAGTCACACAACGTGCAAGAGGCCACTTTAGAGAGCCAAAGAGCAAAGAGGAGAGAAAAACACCGGCATTTTAATTTTATTTTACTTTTTTTTGTAGTGGAACCTCCACTCCTTAAAACCTCCAACGAGTCATGAGAAAGCAGAATTTAATTTAAAAACAAAACACACACGTTGGAACTGAAGGTAGGGTTGCCATTTGAAAAGAATTTAAAATAAAAAACCCCATAACCCACATGGACTCTACAGAAAAATTTCAACGTCTCCCATGGGAGGAATATTTTTTTTTATAGAAAAAAATCCTGGGCCCCAACGGGACTGATTTTTTTAATAGAAAAACTTCGAGGTTCTCTTGGGAAAAACTTTTTTTCTATAGATAAAATCCGACGTCTGGGGTTCAGACTTTTTTCTATAGAAAAAATCCGATCAGGACAGAGTTTTTTCTATACAAAAAAATCAATCACCTCTGTATCCCAGTACAGACTTTTTACTATAGAAAAAATCGGATTTACATCAGGACAGAGTTTTTTCTATAGAAAAAAATCAAACGCCTCACATGGGCAGAGTTTTTTTTATAGAAAAAAATCCAGCGTCCTATTAGGACAGACTTTTTTCTATAGAAAAATCCAACGTCCCCCTGGTACGGAGTTTTTTCTATAGAAAAAAATGCGACGTCCCAACGGGACAGAGTTTTTTCTATAGAAAAAAAATGCGACGTCCCAACGGGACAGAGTTTTTTCTATAGAAAAAAATGCGACGTCCCAACGGGACAGAGTTTTTTCTATAGAAAAAATCCAAAATCCCACTGGGACAGAGTTTTCTTATAGACAAAAATCCGCCGTCACTATTTAGTACTATATAGTACTTTTGGTTTAATATTTCAATCTCAGATACCAACAAAGATCTCAATATCAAATGTCGGGATTCCAACTCTATCCCATTACCCAATACCCAATTTAGTACCCCTTTGTACTTTTCGAACATTTATAGTACACATTTTAAAAACCACCTCCATATCTCAATTACAGACACCAGCAGAGACTTTAATATCACATTTAGTACTTTTCGTACAATTATGTACCATAACATATCCGAAACTACCTCGTTATCTCAATTACAGACACCAGCAGAGACTTCAATATCAAATTTCAGGATTGCCACTCTATTTTTCCCCAATACCAAATTCTGTACAATTTAGTACTTTTCTACAATTATAGCACACATTTCCGAAAATACCTCCTTATCTTAATTACAGATACCAGTACACCCCTGAATATCATAGATCAGAAATTCACTCCATTCCTTCGTCCAATACCAAATTTAGTACCATTCAGTATAGTTCGTACACTTAGTACACATTTCCGAAACACCTTCATATCTCAATTCCAGACACCAGCAATGACCGACAATATTCAATTTCAAGATTCTAACCCTATTCCTTCACACAATACCAAATTTGGTACCATTTTGTACTTTTCGTACATCTATAGTACCCAAATCACAATTCCCGATACCAACAGTCATCTACGTATCAAATTTTAGAGTTTTTTCTCTATATCTTCATCCACTACCGAATATTGTACCTTTCAGTACTTTTCGTACAATTATGGTACACATTTCCGAAACCATCTTCATATGTTCAGGCTACGTATGAACGGCGACATTAAAGTTAACATTTTTAAGACATTTCCAATACAGCCTCCATATCTCAATTCTATACACCAGAAAAGACCTAAATATAAAATTATAAGATTCCAGACCTATATCTTCACCTAATAAGAAATTTAGTACCATTTAGTACTTTTCGTACACATTTTCACACACATCCTCCATATTTCAATTCCAGATACCATCTGTAATCTAAATATCAATTTTAAGAATTTTATCTTTATCCGTTTACCCAATACAAAATGTTGTACCATTCAGTACTTTTCGAACAAACCAAACTGTTCCAAATTTGGTACAATTTTCACTTTTAGTACACATTTCCCAAACCTCTTCCATATCTCAATTCCAGATACAAACAGAGAACTCAATATCAAATTTAAGGATTCCAGTACTATCCCTTAATCCAATACCAAATTAAATACCATTCAGTACTTTTCGTACGATTATGGTACACATTTTCAAAACAACCTCCATAACTCAAATCCAGATATTCAAATTCTATATCAAATTTCAGATTTGTATCTCTATCACTTCACCCAATACCATATTGTACCAAATATAGTACTATTTTGTACCTTTCTTGCACTTCTTCCAAAACGCCAACTTTATCACAAAACCAACCACCAACAAGAACCCCAATACAAAATTTCAAAATTCCAGCTTCTTCGGTTCACCCTAAACTTTCCCAATTTAGTACCACTTAAGTACTGTTCGCACACATAGTACACAATTCCAAAACCACCTTAATATATCAATTTCAGTACCCAATTTGAAGATTCCAACCCTATTCCTTTACACAATATCAAATAGAGTACCATTCAGTGCTTTTCGTACAATTATGGTAGGCATTGCCAAAACAAGCTCCATATGTCCAGGGTACACATGAATAGCGACCCTAATACCAAATTTAAGATTTCAATCACTATCTGTTTAAATTGTACCAATATAGTACCATTTAGTACATTTCCAAAACCACCTCATTATCCCAAACCTATCACCAATAGGGACCTCAATA
The DNA here is from genome assembly GCF_030504385.1 of Musca domestica. NCBI lineage: Eukaryota > Metazoa > Arthropoda > Insecta > Diptera > Muscidae > Musca > Musca domestica. The sequence goes on along the minus strand of NW_026712238.1, from coordinate 9,096,362 downwards.
AAAAATTTCAGTTTTATCCGTTCACCCTGCACCAAAGTGTTTCAAATTTAGTACCATTTAGTACAGTTCGTACACTAAGTACATATTTCCAAAAGTACCTTCAAACTTACTTTCCAACCTTGATTCTCATACCAAATTTGAAGTTTTTGGCTCCATCCAAAATGTACCGTTTTGGGAGTTTGGTCCCATTTTAGAACTTTTCGTAACCTTAAAGTTCGAATTTCCAAAAAACCTTTGGTACATCTATTCTGAACTCCATCAGTGACTCTCATTTCAAGTTTCAGAATTCTAGGTCATTCTATTTGTCTGATACAAATTATTAAATTTTTAAGTACGAATTTCCAAATCACATGTCTACGCACCAAAACTGACCCCAGTGCAAAATTTTAGGATTCTAGCTTCAACCGTTTGGTATGGGGGTTGATTTTCAGTCAGTCAGTCTTTCTATAGTTCCGCTGTTCTCTTATGAACTGAGTTTTTACTGTAGAAAACATATCTAGTCTCCTCTGTAATCCACTGCCTCCCTGAATCTATATTTTTCTATAGAAAAAAATCCCTTTTTCCCTTACAGAAAATATTTTAAGAAATGGTAACTCTTGCCACCCTAGAGAGTCATGCCCAACTTCATAATGAGCTAAGCCGGTGATCATGGATATCAATTACAAAATCATCATGCCATCAAGTGGAAAAAGAGAAGAAAAGGGGAGGGAGACAATGTGTGGGGTCTGTTTTTGTTTCTCCCCACGATGATGGTGATGATGATCATGTGATCTTGATTATCCACATTATATTGTTATTAATTCCAAACACATACCTACACACCAACTCACATGTGGCCTGGCGATGTTTTTATTAAATGCCCCGCCATGCGAAACTTTTCGAAGAGACTAGAAGTCAACAAGCAATAATAACACACCAGCAACAACAAAAATATATACAACTACAAAGCAGACAATTGAAGCACTCCTTGTTGTTGCGAATTCGACCCTATCGTACACGTGAGAATACCAAAAGGGCCAAGGGTCTTTATTTATATTTTTATAAATTGCATTCACACCCAAAAGTCTGCAATTGTTCGCCTACACCCCCACCCCCTCACAACTCCCTCCTCGTTACTTGCCCAACATTCTGCAGATTACAAACAAGTCATTTATTTTTCTTTCCAATTGAACTCTCTTTGAACAACTTTTTCTAGTTTTTGTTTTTTTTATGTAGTTTTCGCTACGAACCGTTAGTAATTATCATACAGGTAGGAAGGTAGGTTGGCAGTGCGGCGGTATTTGTTGTGGCTGTAAACCTTGCTTTTGCCATCGTGAGTTGTTTGTTTGCCAGCTCAGCCCAAATGGCTTTGCCGTTCAAAGTGAGCAAGTATCGCATTTGTATGTGAGTGTATGGGTGTGTTGCTGTGTGTTTGTGAATTTTAGTTATTTGTTCAAGTATCCGATTTTCCTCGTATTACTTTAACCTCAAATTGTTGCAACAAAATCCAAACCCAGTAATAAACTTTAAACATACTACTCGTACAGTACACAATTCATCTAAGCCAAATACACAAATGTTCGCAACAAAAACAATAACAGCAACAACTCAACTGTTGCCACTAACCTCACCATCGTCAACCGACCACCATTGATTGGCCTGTTGCAAAAATAAGCTACTCATCTAAGTATGTGAGTATGCATGACTGCCAACCAACTGCAGCAATTGCAAATCAAAGTGTCAGGCCCCGTTTTAAAAATAATCAATAGCAGCGAAAATTTTTTACCAAAGGTCAAAGGTGCAAGAACGTTCACTTCAATTTTAAATAAGGAAGTTTTGTATTTTAAAGAGGAAATTGAAAAACAACTCAGTATTCTGGAAAACGAAATTTCTACTTTAATGCCAAAGTGGTCAATGAAACAGGTCATTGATTTTTTCCTAGAAAAACTGAGTGCTTCAAGACGATAAAATTGCTTCTATACAAAAACATGCTCCTAGGGGGAAGGCGATTTTTTTTCTATAGAAAAAATATACGGTCTCCGAGGGAACACGATAGTTTTTTTTTCTATAAAAAAACTGAGTCCTAGGTAATGTTTTTTTTCTGTAGGCATTGGAACCTGTTCTAAACAACAATTGGGTCTCTGGAGGACTCTGGAATTTCTCTATAGAAAATATATGTTCTGGTGGTCGCAGATATTTTGCTTATTGAACAATTTGGTTGCTGGGGGACATGGTTGAAAAAAAAATCCGCCACAATATTTTTTTATTTTTTTCAATGGCGCATTGGGCGCCATTGTAGTCTGTTGTTTTCTTCGAAAAACTGTGCCCTTATGGGACATGTCCTTCTCAATGGGAAATGGTGATTATGTCTTCTGGAAAACGCGCTCTGGGCAATTCATTTCTCTATGAAAATTATAAGTCCAGGGACACAACGATTTATTTATGAGTTGTCTTGGTGATCAGCCTTTTCTATAGAATTGTTATTTTATTTTTTGTAGAAAAAGCTCGTTCTCAATATTTTGGTGATTTTTTTCTGTAAATATACTTTGTACAAGAAGACACTGAAATGTTGTCTATCGTAAAAAATTGTCCAAAGAATAGTAAAAATTGTGTTCTATAGAAAAGACTCGGCCCAAGGGAAACAACGTTTCAAAGGGCACAAAGAATTTTTTATAGAAAAACAAACAAAAACTCAGTCCTGGTGCACAGGAGGACTTTTTCTATAACAAATATTTTTACTGGGGACACTGAGATGTCTACCTTGATGGTACCCGAAATTTTTTAACAGAAAAAATGTTGACTTGATGTTTTTTTTTTTTTTAAATATAGTCCAGAGAGACTGAGAAAATTTTCCTGGAGATAAAGGGAACAGTCGATTTTTTTGTATTGGAAACCATTCAACCATGGAGGAACTGTCAGATTTTTTCAATGGAAAACCCTTTGTCCCTGGAGGGATTATGGAATTTAGAAAAAACTTAGTGCCAGGTGAGAGTGTCGACCTTTTTTTCTATAGAAAAAAACGTAGTCCCTGGTTGGACTGTCGAATTATTTTCTATACAAAAGTCCCTGGGGAACTGTTTATTTTTTCTATAGAAAAACCTTAATCCCTAAGTGGACAGTCGGATTGTTTTCTATAGAAAAAACGTAGTACCTAGTTCTATAGAAAAAAACGTAGTTGTAGGATTTTTGTCTATTGAAAAACCCTTAGTCCCTGGTTGAACTGTCCGATTTTTCTATAGAAAAACCTTAGTTTCTGAGGAATTTTTTCCTATAGAAAAACTTAGTCCCTGGAAGACGGTCGATTTTATTATTAGTATTAAAAATTGTAACCTTTTGTGTGGGGAGTTCCAGAAGGGGTGGCCGATATATATCATCTTCACAACAGATCTTGTGTTAGGAAAAGTACCTGAAGGATTGCACTGATATTGTCAATCTCTGAACTCGTTTTAAGTTTGTAGTTATATTACGATTGGACCAAATCGGGGACTTCCTACAAAAGTTATCATGAGCATCAACCAACTTGGCCGACGGACGAACAAACACGCTTAGATCGACTCCATATGTTCTGCAATCGTTATTTCTATGAAGCACGTTATGGACGTATGAAATTATATATACCCTCTGTAGCCATATAGCTAAGGTATAACTAGGTCCTGAGAGACAATATATCTTGTTTTATTGAAAAGCTCAGTTCAGTTCAGTTCAGGGAGTCTCTATTTTTATACCCTCCATCATATATGTCATTCCATTGTAACACCTCAACATATACATTTTAGACCCCCGAAGTATATATATTCTTGATCAGCATAAAATTCTATGTCGATCTAGCGATGTCCGTCCGTCTGTCCGTCTCTGGAAATCACTCTAGCTTCCGAACGAAATGAAGTAGGTTGATTAAAATTGGTTGAATAAATGTATATTACGTCTGCAGGACTTTCGGTATTGAAAATGGGTCATGTAGGTCCACGTCTTCGTATAGCCCCCATAAAACGGTACCTCCGGATATTCGGTTCTTTGTTCATTTTAGCGAAATTATTCACCGGATTTCTTTCAAATTTGTGTATTTGAAGTTTGAAATGAATATTACAGCCTATGACAGAAAATTGTCTGTGCAGGATGCTCGTCTTCGTATAGCCCCCATATAACGGTACCCTATAATATTCGGTATTTTTATGAATTTAACGACATTATTCACCTGAATTGTTTCAAATTTGTTATTTGAAGTTCGTAATGGATACTACAGCCTATGACAGAAAATTGTCTGTGCAGGTTCACGCCTTCGTATAGTCGCCATATAACGGTACCTCCCGATATTCGGTATTTTGATTATTTTAGTGACATTATTCACCGATTTTTTTTTCAAGTTTAGCATTTGACTTTTTTAATGGCTTATGACTAAAGTTACCTATGCTAGTCCATGTCGTCGTGTAGACCCTAATGTAACAGCTACATTCGGTAGTTTTAAGATTTAAGCAGAATTTTTAAAGCATTTTATTATTTTTGAGAATTCGTTCTAAATAGTAGAGGGCATTCAAAGTTCGACCCGGTCGAGCTTACAGCTTTTTTACTTGTTTATAGAATAAAGCTATCCTGAGGGATTATTACGTTGTGCCTTAATAGGCTACAGTCAATGGCACTTTAAAATATTTCCTTTTTATTAAAATTCGTTCGGTTTGTTTAAACCTTACTCACATTAAGTTCCTCTTTTTTCATATATCTCCTATAATTAACACTTTCCTGTCAAGCCCTCATTGCGCGAGGCCCTTCGAAGGCTCTAATTAAACAACAACAGCAGTCCCTTTAAATTAACACCGTAAAACCAGTGGCATTCATAACAACTTAAGCATCGAAGTTTTATATTGAATGTTAAAATACGGAATATCTCCCGTTCTCTGACGAGAAATTTCAGTTCTACATACCTATATTTTGTGTATATGGATGCTATGTAATTCCTATTACATACATACGTATGTATGTATGTATTCACATAATGAACAGAAATAATGTCATGTTAGGTAGATAGGTTGTGTGGATGGTTTTCAGACAACGATTAGTATTCTTTAGAACACACCGACACATCACCAAACCATCAACATTTTATTCCAATGTGTGGTTGTTGTTGCAGTTCATTTGCTTGGGGTTTAGAGCTGGGTTTGGTAGTAAAATTCTGCCGGTTGTTTTCATGTTGCCATTCCGATTAAAACCAACCAGCCATCGAGCAGCTAGTTGTTAATTGTGGTTCTTTTGATAGAAAATCCATGGCAGTAGCAGGAGCTCTCTCTCTCCCACTCTCTTTGCCTCTCTCTCCACTGACTTGATTTGTCTCTGGGCTTCATCTCTGTTGGGTTTGTTCATTTTATAGGCTTGGTAATTTTCCTCTTTAGTTTTTTATGGTTTTCACTTTGTTCTTTGAATGAAAATAAAACGAAAAATCAAAAGATAAATGAAATATGTCGGATAAAAAAAAAATAGTGTGTTTCGAAAGGAAAATAGAAAAAAAAGAAACAGATCATGAAGCGGGAAATAGGCGGTTCCAATGAAGCATTTCTAGTTGTTGGTTGTTAGTTATTTGTTGTCTATATTACATGTATTTCAACCCCCCTCTCTCTCTCTCTTGGCCAACCAATCGAGCTAACCAGTCCAGAATCTGTGGTACAAGTGGTTTCTGCTGGATTTTCCTCCATTCATGCAACCACAACAAAAACCGGCAACAATACTCAGTCATCTAGAAATGTTGAAAAAAAAAAAAATGAAGAAAATATTGTAATTATTGTGTGGCAGCAGCAAGCAATGTTGAGATTAAAATTATGTTTTTTTTTCGCTGCTTGGTTTTTGTCTCCATTTGCCGGCTGGGTGTTTTTGGTTATGGGAAACAAGTAACAAAAAACAGCAAATTTATAATTAAAAACATGACAGGCTACTAATTGGTGTTGTTGTTGTTGGGGAGACAACAGCTATAGGTAGTAATAATAGTAGGCCACCAATAAATAATTTGTTATTCTCGGCTGTTTTTCTGCTTTACAGATTTAAGAAAGTCGATAGCATTTGGTGGTGTCTCGAAAAATAACATGTCTATTGTTTTTTTTTTTTTTTTTTTTTTTTTTTTTTGGTTTAAGAGGAAAGAAGATTGCGTGGAATATTAGTATATGGGCTCAACAGTAGAAAAATTATCGCAATTTATTATTACTTTTTGTAATAAAAAATTGCAAAGAAAATATAACCAAGTAAAAAATCAGTTAAATCAGCCGGGTAGAGCTTTGAATATCACCACCATCACTTGGAAGAAATTTGACAAATTTTCAAAAAAAAAAAAAAGTCAGTCAAAAATGCTATTAAAATCATCAAAATATTTGGGGGCTATACCAAAACGTGGGCCTGCATAGTCTATATTCAATACCAAACGTCCTGCTGACTAAAAACATATCTGAGTAAAATTTTATCAACCTACCTTAATTAGTTCGGAAGCTTGAGTGATTTCGAACGGGAATCGCTAAATGGACACAGAATTTTACGCTGATTAAAAATTTTGTTGTTGCAGAATGGCCAGGCTTATCCCATTATTGGTGTTTTTATAAAAACAAGGATACTGATGTTTACCAGAGAGTAAGGCAATAATATATATATCTTGTAGAGTCTAAAATGTATATTTCGAGGTGTTACAAACGGAACACCAGACAAATAGCTCAACTCAAAAAAAAAAAAAAAATATCAATTTAAAAAAAACAAGTAAGCAAAGGCTACAGTCGAGCGGGGCCGACCGTTGAATACCCTACAACACTATAATAAACGATACAGTTTATATAGGCGAGATACTCGAAAGAATTCCACAAGATATTGTGACAAATAATAAAAGAAAACTATCAGGTTCCGTTCTCTAATTTTCGAAATAGCAACTTAAACTAATTTGCTCATTTCCAATTTATTGGTAGGTTTTGCACGTAAATGGTCTTCCTAGATCTGGAATCAGAAGTGACAAATGGTTAACATGTATTATTGGTTTTTGACTGAAACGCATCTATATGAGATACAGACATTTGACTATATTCTTCAACGAAATCAGCGTTAACGAAATAGTCAGAAGTGCGTCTTTTCTGTATTTGTGAATTCTCCAAAAAGTCACTGGAATGGATATTTTCGTATTTTGTCTACAAAAGTTGGCAAACCACTTCACACATTGAATATTTTTGGATGGCCATCCAAAACTGCTTGGCTTTTGCAATGTCCGGTAACCCCCATTCAAATGTGCGTGAGGATTGGGCGATAATTACGACCTGCTGACAATTTTGCAGTTTTTTGGTCCATTTCAACCCCTAAATATATGGCGATCATCTCCAAAAAGAGTAGACTTCTATTCTGACACTCATCTTATCCCCATGCAAAATTTCGTAAGGATCGGGCCATAAATGCGATCTGTATATGATATCCTGATATCCTAACTACTTAGTTTTGTTAGCTGTAGAAATATTACCAAATGTTTAATTCAAAATAAAAATATGCCAAAAATATGACAAAATTGAAAAAATATGAGAAAATGTTACAAAATCAATATTTTCATCTTTAGAGAGATATTTTTATGCGATTTTTTAGACGTTTTTCCTTTCCTGCCAAGAGGCCATTCTGAATTTGTGAGAACTGTCGAAATCAGTTCAGCCGTTCTCGACATATAAGAGATCTTTCAAACATATCTTCTTTGATAGACATATATATCGCTCATATTTTGCTATATGTCCGATTTGTTGGATGTTAACATCAATGTAAAGGTCAGGAGTAACCTTGTCATGGCTTCGTGATTTCGCCGGGATTTAAAATATTCGCGGTTTAATGAAAAATGTTGAATTTTTTCAACACAAAATATATGGTCTATTTTACCCGCTAAATATTATCCGATGACCACCCTAATTGGTAGGCTTCTTCCCCGCCCTAGCTCGGCGAGCTAGGAAGATCCATATATACTTTCCTATGTGGGAAACCAATATTTCGTGGTGTTACATAATTTTTGGCCCAATCAAACTTATAATACCCCCAACACATAGTGTTGTAGGGTATAAAAATTATCTTTTATTTTTATAATTTAACTTTATATTATATATATATTAATGATTTCTTTCTTTTTCATTTTAGGTAAATATCATAATATAATATACACGAAAATGTAGAAGAAATGTTTGTGAGTATAACAAAAACAATTAAAAAATTTACATAGTTTAAAAGATGCCAAATCGGTCCATTCCAAAAACAAAACACTGCGGCCTCGGATTTGGTTGAATTTATTCCAAAAAAGAAAAACTGAGTCTTAAGGAGACTTTGAGTTTTTATTCTGTGGAAAACAAAACTCAGTCACAGGGGGCAAAGGAAATTTGTATACCCTTAGCCATATGGCAACCGACGACGGTATACATCATTTGATGAGTAAATCGGCCGACATCTCATCGAAATAACAGTTTAAACCCTTAGACCTCTTTGGAAGAAATCCATTTAAAAACATATTGGAGTCGATTCAACAGTGTCAGCCTGTTCGTCAGAGAGATGTACTCTGGCTGGCTGGTCACGAAAACTCTCGAAGGGAGTATCCGATTTGGCCCAAACTTGGTACATCATAATATACCTCCCCTGGAAAGGTTCTTAATTGTCCAAAAAATAATATACCTCGGAGAGAGTGAAAGGCTCATCGGAAAATGATTATAAGTCCAAGGGTAAACATTTTGAATATTCATAACCATCGATTATAGTACGCTTATCTACATCCAAGGAACTTTCAACCACAGAGACCAACAGTGACATCCATGTCAAATATCATGAATTTCGCTATATCCCCTTACGAAATCTAGTAGCACTTAGCACACTTTTCGTACAGTTGAAGTACCCATTTTCAAAACTATCTCCATATCTCAACCTCAAAAACCAATAGTGATCTTAATATCAAATTTCAGGATTTCAGCCTTTCAGCCTTTCATTTCCCCCATTATCAAATTTAGTACTACTTACTACGATAATAGTACGCATATTCAAAACCAGTTCCTCTAAACCATGGTCACCAACGGTGACATCCATATGAAATTTCAGGATTTTATCTCTATTTCTTCACAAAATACATAATTTAGTACTATTTAGTACTTTTATTACAACTATGGTATGTATTTGCAAAACCATCACCAGATCTTAACACTAGATACCATTAGTGACATCCACAACAAATTTCAGGATTTCTGATCTCTGCCTCCACCAAATACCAAATTTAGTACTATTTAGTACCGTTCATACAATTATAGTACACATTTCCAAAATCATATCTATGTATTGACCACAAACACCAACAGTGGCATTTACATAATTTTTTTTAGGATTTCAGCTCTACTCCACCACAAAATTTAAATTAGTACGATTTAGTACTTTTCGCAAAACGCATTTCCAAACCACCGCCAAATCTCAAACACAGATGCCATGAGTAATCTCAATATGAAATTTCAAACTTTTATCTGTATCCCTTCATCCAATATCAAACACCATTTGAACTTTTCGTACAACTATAGGACACATTTCCGAAACCACATCCATATGTCCAGGCTACACATGAAAAGCGATCCTAATACCAACATTCAGATTTCACCCAATAGCAAAAATATACAAAATATGGTACTATTCAGTTCTTTTCATGATCTTATAGTACACATTTCCAAATCTGACTTCTTTTCTCAACCATAAGCACCAACAGAAACATCAAATTCAAATTTAGTACCACATAGTACTTTTCCAACCATTTATCGTTTTTATTTGCAAAACCACCTCTATGTCTTAACCACAGACACCAACAGTGACATCTATGTCAGTTTTCAAAATTTCAGATCAATTCCTTCCCCCAATACAATATTTTGTACTTTTCGTACGATTTAGGACGCATTTCCAAACCACCGCCAAATCTCAAACACAGATACTATCAGTAAGCCAAATATTAATGTTGTAAATTTTATCTCTATCCATTCACTCAATACCAAATTTGGTACCATTTAGTACTGAATTCCAGATAACGAGAGAGACCTCAATATCAAATTTGAGGACTCCAGCACTAACCCTTCACCCATTAGCAAATATAGTACAATTTAATACTTTCCGTAAAAAAATATATTATGTTAACCACATAGCAATTTTCATACTAGTACTTATTTCCGCAACCACCACCATATATCCTGGAATAGCGACTCGAATACGAAATTTCAGATATCTAGTATTATCTGTTCATCCAATACAAAATTGTACCAAATAAAGTGCAATTTCGTACTTTTCGTGCACTTGTAGTACACATTCCTAAAGTCGCATCTTTATCACAAACCTACTACCAACAGGGACCCCAAAACAAAATTTAAAAATTGCAACTTTATCCATTCACCCTCAACCAAACTGTTCCCCCAATACCAAATTGTACCAAATATAAAACTATTTAGTACTTGTGGTACACTAATAGTGCACATTTCCGAAACCTTCTTCATATGCCCAGGTGTAACCATAATTGAGGTGCTTGTAATTTAAGATTTCAAGCACTATATATTCACCTGATACCCAATTCTACCAAATATTATATTTATTACTTCTCGTGCATTTGTGGTACACCTGCCAAAACCACCACTTTTTCACAACAGGGACCCCAGTACATTTCAAAGTTCCAGCTTCACGCATTTAGTACACATTTTCAAAACCACCTCCAAATCTCAATTTTAGATACCGACAGATACCTCAATATCAAATTTGAGAATTCCAGCTCTATCCATTCACCCAGTACAAAAATTAGTACAATTTAGTACTATTCGTAAAAATAGGGACACATTTCCAAAACCACTTTTATATCACAAACCTAACAGGGTAACCAAACAAATTTTCAACTTCATATTTTTACCCTGATCAAATTGTTCCCAATTTAGTACCATTTAGTAAAATTCGCACACTTGTTACACACGTTCATCAAACGTATTTTAAAACCTTGATTCTCATACCAAATATTAAGTTTTTGTCTCTATCCGTTCACATAAAGCCAAAATGGTACCATTTCAGAAGTTAAGTACTATTTTAGAACTTTTCGTTCACTTAAAATTCAAATTTCCGAAATCTGTTAGGTATATCTCTCCTGCACTCCATCAGTGACTCTCATTCCAACTTCCAGAATTCTACCTCATTCCATTTTTTCAATACAAAGTATTAAATTTTTAGTACTTTTCGTAGACTTTTAGTACTAAATTCCAAAAAATCAGGCTTTTCACATGCCTACCCATAATTCTGATCCTCCTGCAAAATTTCAAAATTCTATAGCAAACGACAAAAATGCCGATTCCAAAAGAAAATGTTTCCCAACCCAGAATTTGAGCTCAATTTTTGGTCTCAATTTTAATTCGACTTTGACAAAAAGTCACTTGACTCTCAAATGCAAAAATTTAAAAAATAAATATCGTAAAATAATACCTTTCCTGAAAAAAAATCTCAAAATAATACAACTTTACGAAATTGTCAATTATATTATAATCTGCTTTCCTTCTTTTTTTATTGCAATTTACGAAATTTCATTTTAAGCAAGCTACCATGGCAAATATAATATTTGACATATGTACTCATGTCAACATCTAAGACGAATGTGGAACATTACCCCCAACGGAAAGAGGTGGTCCTTAAACGTATCATATAATCTAAGAAAATAACATATGAACTCATAAAATATCCTTCAGCATATGCAAAAGAAGCTGCTCTCATTCCTCCCCTCTCTCCAAAATGGGAAAAAATGTAGCCATGGTTATATTTTATTTAAATTTGTAATATTTATCATTATATCACCATAGTAGTAGAATTGTTAGTAATCATGTAATGGGGGGGGGGTGTGGCGAAGATGATGCTGATGGTGGAACCATGGATGGGGTAGGGAAAACGGAAAGCAACCACAACATACACGTTCATCAATTTTTATGTTTGAGGAATTCTCCCAAAACAACATCAGTTTTGCGGTTTGCTTCCGCAAAAAAGGGTTTTCCACATCTAATGGTCCATGGCCATGGAGGGAAAGTTGAAACATTTTTCAACTGTCATGGCGATGGTCATGGTCTTTCCATTCCCAACTCTAGTCCTCCCCCTCCCCCCTCAATACATAATCCATAAATATTTCAAAATTAAAACTCAGCAAGGACTTTTATATCAAATTGCTTTGGGGGCGTATGGAGATAATCTTTGGTATTTCAAGAACTCTTTCAGGAATGAAAATTGAGAAGAAGTCGAAGATGAATATTTCTTTTTTGGATTTTTGTGGTTTCCTATTTATAAGACATATGTGTGGAAGTAACAAGAAAAAAAGTTGTGAGTAAATTGATAAAGAGGTCATTTCGTTGGAATTTTTGGGGGTCGAAACCGTACCAAAGGTGACAGGGTGAGATAAAAAAACTGCAACAAAGTCAAACGCCATCATTTTTAATTTTTTTTTAAATTTAATTGAATGAAAGCAAAAATATCGGAAATGGCATCCAATTTTAGAATACGTTTAGATTTGTTCGAATTGGTCACCTTTGGTACGACTTATGGCCTTCATAGGCCAATGAAACCGTCACACGCTGCCCGAATGTTGCTCTGCGGTATTTTGGCCGATTCTCGGCGAAGCGCTTGCTTAAGGTGATCGACACTTTGGTATTTTTTAGTGCCAACCTTGCTTTCCAAAATACTCCAGGCAAAATAATCCAACGGATTGGTGTCCGGAGATTTTAGTGGCCCTTTTGTGCTGGAAATAAAGGGAGGAACCTCATTTTGTAACAATTCTTGGGTGGCGCGTGCTGAGTGCGATGGTGCTGAGGCTTATTGGAATGTCCAAGGTCTGCGGCCGAAATGTTTGCTTGCCCAAGGCTTTAATACATCCTCCAGAATATTTTGGTGATAATATTCGGTATTTGTTTTGATGCCACGATGCCACGGCTGTTATGGCGGACCACACCATCACCATGGCCGGCGCTTGAGTTCTAGTGGTCAACCGAAGGTGCACGTTTTCAGCGGACCCCTTGACAGTCTGCTGGAGAAGGAATGTTTTCTTTTCGGAACGGAGAGAACCAAATTGGGCAGTTCAACACTTTCGGCCAAGCGAAGCAACTCTTTAGCTCTTTTGAGTCTATATTCTTTCTATTGTGGTATAAGTTCTTGCACTTTTTGGAATTTTAATGGCTTTACCCCGAACTCATTTTTCAATATTTACCGAATGGAATATTGCGGTATGTTCAGCTCCCGAGCCATTTTTCGGCCACTGCGACGCGGGTTTCGATTAAGTCGCTTCTTTACTTTTCGAATTCTGCCATTTATACTGTTGTTGCTGTTTTCTTACGTCCAATTCCTTGACGTCGGGCTCCACTACCAGTATCACGGTAACGAGCGATGGTACGAGACACAAAAGATTTATTCACATTTAAATGCTGGAGTGTTCTCCCAGCCACTTGTGGTCTTCCAGCCAAATATAAAGAAATCATACTATCACGCTTGAATTCCATCACGAATAAGTTTTGTTCTGGAAAATTCTCACTGAAATGCTTTTGTTCGCTTGTAAACAATATAATGAGCTGTCACTGGAATAATTTTTAGAGCAGTCGGATGAGTGGCTTAGAAATGACAGCAGCCTGAAGTTGGTTGCAGTTTTTTTTATCTCACCCTGTAGAAGTAACAAAAAAAAAGTTGTGAGTAAATTGATAAAGAGGTCATTTCGTTTGAATTTTGGGGGGTCGAATACCCACATATTTTTTTGCACAACATATTTTTGGTGGTTTTTTTTTCCTTAAAACATATTTTCTTATTTTTGGATATTTCTTTTTTTCTCTGTCCCCGTGATTGTAACAGCTTGTGTATTTAATTTTTGTATTTTTTTTTCTTCATATTTTTTTCCTTTTGTTTTTCATTTTATATTTTCTTGGCATTTGGTGCTGCATATTAATTTGCATGTGTATCCTTTCCTTTTTTTTCTCTCGCTCGCTCGCCCGCCCTCCATTTGAAAAAAGGGGTTTCATTTTCGGATTTGTTCATTTCACTTTAATATTCATCTAAAGTGAATATTCAAATGGCAAAACCCAAAAAGTGTATAAAATAAATAATCATACAGTCTCCCCCGTGGAAAGCAAAGCAATATTTACAAATGCAATTCGTAAAACGCACAGCAACAATTGTGAATTTAAAATTGAGAGGACGAGGGCTAGTTGCAAAAAGGATGGATTGAAAACAATTAAAAAGGTCGTAATTTATTTAAAACGAAAATTTTATTTTTTGTTTTTGTTTGAAATAGGTTTAAATCTGGTGTTTAAAAATTAATTACTATTGAAAAGGGATTTTTTGTTTTTTGGCACAATATTTTTCGTGAATATTTGATGTGGATTCAATATTTTCCGGGAATACAAGATGAGCTTTATATGTCCCCAGGCCAAATTTGTAGATTTTTTTCGATTGAAATGTCTAAAAAACTCCCCTTTCACTTTTGTCAGTTTTTTTTGCTGCCTGAACAAAATTCTATTGTAAGTGGTTGTATAAGGACCTTTACTGCAAACGCAGGATTTTTGTTCGGGTGGTCCACAGATATCAATCGGTATAAAATTGTTAATAAATCCTCCATTTTTTTTTTAATAGAGAAAAAAAAACTGCAAAAGTTTTTCTTTGATAGGAAGACATCTAAATTACCTTTAAAGGGTATTTTAGTAATAGATGGCCTTCAATATGCCTTATTTTTATTAAAGATCTTAAAAGCGTCTTTTTTTTGTAGAAGATTTTCAAAATTTTAGCTTTATGTGGTTTTATATCTATGGAAACAGGTCTTATATCTAGAGATGACTCTTGAGAGGCATTTGTCTATAGGGAACTTTTAAAGGGTCTTCAGTAAACAGAAGACATCCCAAATGTATTTCTATCAAAAGATTTTCTACCGATAAATTTTTCTGTCAAGAGATTTTCCACCGATAAAATTTTCTATCAAAGGGATCTCTATAGGATCTTCCATGACGAGAGCAAAATACCAATGGCCGTTTTTCTAAAAATATATTTTTTAGGTCTTGGCGAAAGGCCCTGTGGAGATCTAGTTTTAATAGATAACATTTCGAAGAACCTTTTTTAATGGAAGACTTTTAGGGGCCTTAATTGACAGTATTTTGAAAGTATTTTTTCATAAAAACCCTTTAGGAAATATAGAAGACCTTCAAATCTCCTTACTATAGAAGATCTTCAAACGTATTCTAAGCCCTGAAGATCTTTATTTTTTTTCAAGCTATAGAAAACCAAAAAAACTATTTGCCCATTGAAGACATTCAAAATGCCTTCTGACCTGATATTTATAATTTCTTTCGTCTGTAAAAGAACTTCTAAAGGTGTTCTGACCTTTAAAAAGTCTTCTATCAAGGAAATACCTTTCAAAGGGCCTTTCACCAATAAAAGACCTCCAAAAAATTCTCAAAAAAAATCACCCCAAAGGTTAAAAGAATAATTTCAAAATATCTTCAACGAAGGTCTTCAAACAATCGAATACTTCAAATATCAAATAAAACCTATTAAAGAAAACCTTAAATACGATTTCTTTTAACAGAAGACTTTCAAAAGAACTTCTCTCCATTTGAAGACAAGACAAAAAATCGTCTGGTCTTTGAGAAGTTTTGACGACCTTTGACGTCAATCTAAATAAGTCATTTACAAGGGTTCCAAAGGACAATGATAAGGAACTTTCCCATGATTTAAGGGGTATTTCTAGGATGACTCAGACCGAGATATGTTAAGAGAACTTCGAGATAACTCAAGAGGTTGTTTCGTTAATTAATTCATAAGAGGACATTAAATAAATTCTGGAGAGCCTTGAGTTTTTTTTATTTTAAAAGAATACTAAGGTTATCCTAGGCGTATTTCTATGTACTTTTAAAGTTTTTGAGACGACTTGATGTGTTGAATTTTAATGAATCTTAGTTTCAATGCAGCTCTAGTCATGGATTTTTAATGAGTTTTAGGAGGACCTTTAGACGTTTTTATGTCGTTTTTTATTATACCCTTAGCCATATGGCTAGAGAGAATATATATCACTTGATACATCCAAAACGTGCCTCATCGAAATAACGGTTTTAGCCCCTAGGTCTCTTTGGACCAAATCCGTTTCAGGACATTTGAAGTCGATCCAGCGATGTCCGTCCGTCCATCCACTTGTCTGGCTTGGTACATCGTAATATATTTGTCAAACTTAGATTGAGTTCTTAGATGGGAAATATCGGTCAACTCCTTCTGGTACCTCCCCCTCAAAAGGTCGTAATTTTCAAAAAATATATTTTCTGCACAGAAAGAGAAAGGATAATTAGTTTTTGCTCCAATTTTGCAAATCCTAATTTTTACGTCAGTGCTAGGTCTAGCGCGAAAATATATCGATCCACCCCATCAAGTACCTCCCCCACAAAAGGTCAAAATTTTGAATAATTATAACTCTTATAAAATCTGATGTAAGAGTCCGTTTGTCTTCAAATTACACACACTCCAATAATTTTATTAACACAAGGTCTGGTGTTAAGGTGGAATACATCGATACACTCCTTCTGGTACCTCCCCAACAAGAGGTCGAAACTTTGAATATTTATTAAGCTCATAAAACGCGAAATTAACATCCGATTCCATTTATACTTGGCACATCTGAATATTTCTATCAACACAGGATCTGTTATAGAAACGATAGAGATCGGACTATTCCTCCTGGTAGCTCCCCCACAAATGGTCAATGTTTTGAATAACCAAAACATTAATAAATCCGAAATAAGCATCAGATTGGTCTTATATACCACATATCCCATTATTTCTATTAACACAAGATCTGTTATGAAGATGGAATATATTGATCCACTGCCTCTGCGACCCCTTACAACTTGCCTTATCTAAATATTTCTCGCAACCAAAAACCTGACATAAATATGGAATTTATCGGAATTTATGATTTCCTATAAAATTGGATATAGATCTTCGATTTTCTTGTAATGTTGCCTACACCAATATGTTTATCTGTATTAGATGAAGTATGAAAAGGGAATAATTCCATCGTGTTAGACGACCAGGAGGTCTTTAATAGGCCATAGAACCCCGATTGTAGAAGACCTGGAGGTCTTTCATCGAACATAAAAGACTTGGAGGCTTTGCATTAGTAATAGGCGACCTGAGTTCATCTATCGGCTATACACGATCTGGAGGTCTTCTATCGACCACACACAATAGACCATACATGACCTGGGGGTCTTCTATCGACCATAGAAGAGCTGGGGTCTTCTAACGACCATAGAAGAGCTGGAGGTCTTCTGCCTATAGTAGACGACCTTCAGGTCATCTAACGACCATAGTAGAGATGGAGGTCTTCTGCTTATAGTAGACGACCTAGTGGTCTTCTATAGATCATAGACGACC
This sequence comes from Musca domestica, assembly GCF_030504385.1. Taxonomy (NCBI): domain Eukaryota; kingdom Metazoa; phylum Arthropoda; class Insecta; order Diptera; family Muscidae; genus Musca; species Musca domestica. The sequence goes on along the minus strand of NW_026712238.1, from coordinate 9,078,983 downwards.
TAGGGGTCTTCTAGCGACCATAGACGACCTGGGGTCTTCTATCGACCATAGAAGAGGTGGAGGTATTTTATCGATCAAAGAAAATCCGTAGCCAGAAGGGGCCGTGGACTATAGGAAAAAATGCTGTCCCAGGACAGAATTTTTTTTCTATAGAAAAAAGAAAGCGGCCCCCCCATGGGACATTTTTTTTTTTTTATAGAAAAAATCCGCTGTTCCCCGGGATAGAGTTTTTTCTATAGAAAAAAGCCTCCCCCTCGGAACAGAGTTTTTCTATAGAAAAAAAAATCCAATGACAAAAATCCCTGGGGGGCGCCTCCTTTTTTCTATAGAAAAAAATCTGTCCCAGGGTGACCGCGGATTTTTTTTTCTGAAGTTCTGAAAATAAAATTTCTCTTCCATTTCCACTTCAAACACCACTCTCGTATTTGGGATAACAATCATGTGCATACCGTAAAGTTATCATTTCTGTTGGGCAAATACCAATGGAACCCCTAAAGAAATTATTTAATATTCAACACACATATCCTTTCATTTACACTTGATGTTATAACAACAACAACGAGGAATTTAAAATAAAAATATATTTATTTTTTATTAGCCTCTGTGTAAACAGAATACAAAAGAGTGAAGGGATTTGTAATATACTCCAAAGTTCAAAGTTCAAATGGTTGGTTGACTGGTTAGTTGATTTCATTAGAAATTTATCAACCTACAGATTTAGCAGACTTTCTCGTTTTGGCCTGTATTTCGAAATTGGTTCAACCGGAGTCTTTGGATTTGAAGCCAAATAGTTATTGCCAGAGAAAGTTTAACCCTTTCAACCCTTCAAATTATTGTGTTATTATTGCTATTATTATGCATGTCACGTTTTTATCATTTGTCTTACACATCTTCACTTCACGTCGCCCCGCTTCAGAGTGTCGTTGTCATGGCTGGATAGATTGTCATTATCATTATGATGATTATAATTATTATCTCAACAATTGGCCGAAATGTTTCAAAATTATCATCGTTGCTGCTGCCTGGCAGCCGACGAAAAGCCCACAGCCCACAGAAGTCAAATGGCAAACATAGAAATTCATACATACATATGTTCACACACACACACACACAATCTGTGGAGATTCTAACGAAGGCAAGCGAGCCACAGGCAATTCCCTTCAAGCCACTTATTCATTCATTCGTCCATCCATCCAGATATCCAACAAACCAACCAGAAACCCAACTATTCCAACAAACTAACCCGGCCAACCAGCAGACAGACAGACAGTCAGCCAGCCAACTAACCAAGCAGCCAACCAACCATCCAACCGACCATAGTAAACCAGGCCGCAACGGCGGCAGCAGCAGCAGCAGCACTTCCAACACCAACATCCACGGCAATGGCAAACGGATAAAATTAGTATTCACATCGTATCCGAACACATTAGAAAATATTGTATTGTTTTGGGAAGTTAAAGTTTATGCATATTAAATATACGATACAAAGTGCATACATAACGAAATATATATATTTCGATACATACATATATAAAACGAAATATTATATACATATTTTAGAATCCATACATACATATGTAAATACATATGTGTGTATGATTAGAAAAATTGAGAAAAACATAAAAAAGTGTTCTACAGATATTGGGTTGCAGATTATGATTGTTGTCTACTTGACTCCTGTTGTTGTAGTTGCTATTGTTGTTGCTGCTGCTGCTGTTGGCACAAGTGCGAATAACCGGTTTCCATTTCCAAATGACGGTAATCGAATGCCAATGATGTGAATGACAATTTCAATTGATTGTGACGATTGACAAAGCATTGCATCTGGGGGTTGGGTGACGGAGGGGAGCTCAACTCGTTGCCACATTTCTATTTGGCGGCGAATTCAATTTTTATTTAAAACGCAATTTTAAATTGCACTTCGCAGAATATTGGATGGCAGAGTAGAGTGCATGGAAGTGAATTTATTTTGTATTATTTGTTGTTGTTTTTTTTTTTTATTTATTTCGTGGAGTTTGCATGAAATGATGTGGCGTGTTGAAAAAATACATTTTTGCATTGTTCGGTTGGAATTTAAAGATTTAATAATTTTTTTAAATACAAACCAGTAAGGAAAGCTCAAAAGTCGGGCGGGGCCGACTAAATGATACCCTACACCACTATGCATATTTTGTAGAGCTCTCGTAAAAGAAAGGTTTATATTGGGCATTTCTGAGAGATATCTGATATAAAAATGATTATGGTAGAGTGTATATTCCGAAAGATGGAGATTTAAACACCACATCGAAGTTATATATGGGAGTTATATCCAAATCTGAACCGAACTTGATAAGATTTAGCAAAGGTATTTCAGAGCTGCATTTGCTATATTTCCCCAAATATTGTTGTTTCAGAGTGCATATTACGGCTGCGGAAGACAATAATAATAAATAGCATGAACAATATATATGGGAGCTATAGCCATATCTTAACCGATTTCGATCAAATTTGGCATATTTATTTTCAGGCCTAACTTGGTTGTATGTGCAAAATTCCATACTATTCGGGCTGATATTACACGTTTGATGCACAATAAAAAGCAAATCGGACGAAGATATATATGAGAGCTATATCTAAATTTTGACCGATTATCTCCAATTTCAATATGGTTCGTTCTTGGGCCAAACAAATGATCTGTACAAAATTTCATCTGGATAGGGCAATAAATGCGAACTGTACTTTGTTTACAAAAAAAAAAAAAACATGGACAGACGGACGGACATGCATGAAAATTGTATATGAAGAAAATCCTGCTAGGACTGAACGTTAACTAGGTATATTCTTATAAAAACCTCACGATGCCTAAGACTGTGTTTTTTCTATTAAAAGTCCAGAATAATTGTCGATTTGTTTATTCAAAAGGTTCTTTTCGGTATTTTTATGATTTTAGCAACATTCTCCACCGGAATTATTTCAAATTTGGTATTTGAAGTTCGTAATGGATACTACAGCCTATGACAGAAAATTGTCTGTGCAGGTCCACGTTCCTACCTAAAGTCGGTATTTTGATGATGCAGGTACACGTCGTCGTATATTTAAGATTTTAACAAAGTTTTTAACGCATTTTATTCTTTTTGAAAATTGGTGGAGGGTATTCAAAGTTCGGTCCGACCAAACTTACAACTTTTTACTTGTTTTTAAAAATATATTTGGAATATGAGGCCAATTTTATACATCGTATTAATGTTCACACTTTCAAGTTTTTTTGTATTATTCAAGTTTTCTTTTTTCGGAAGGATAAATAGGAAAATATTAACCTTTTATACCAAAAAAAAAAAAAAAAAAACTTTCAAAATTATTAATTTTGAAGTTGACCGAAAGGGAGGTTTGTAAAACCAAGTACTCACATCCTATTTTTCTATCCAAAACTATTTCAATATCAAATTTCAGAATTTCAGCTCTTTCCCTTCACCCAATACTAATTTTAGTATCACTTAGTAAGTTTCGAACAGCTATAGTATTCCAATACTGCACTCCGCCGGTAATGTTAATTTAATATTTCAGGATTCCAGCTCCATTTGTTCCTCCAAATATAAAATGCATAACATTTAGTACCGTTTAGTATTTTTCGTATACATGAGTACTCATGTTTAAAACTACCTCCTTACATCGACTCTATTCCTCAACCTTGATTATCATCCCAAATTTCAAATTTTTTCTCTAACCGTTCACATGATAAGAAATGGTGCCAAATGTAGTACATTTCGTACACTTATAGTACGAATTTCTAAAAACCCTTTGGTACATCTATCATACAGTCCATCAGTGACACTCACTCCAAATTTAAGAGTTCTAGCTTCACTGCTTCCTCGAATACAATAGGGTACCATATTAAGTACCTTTCAATACTTTTCGTATCATTGTAGTGCGAATTTCCAAAATCCCAGCCTTCGGACCAAGAATGACCCTCACCCAAAATTTCAAGATTTTAGTGACAGCCTTCTCGTCTGAGCGTAGATGAATCGTTAAGTAAGCCAGTCAGTTAATCAGTCAGTCAATAACTTTACTCTTTTATTAACATACATTCCATAGCCTCACATATTTGGACTTAATTTTTGCTACCTCAAATTGACTATATTTATGATAGGGAAATATATTGCTTCAGATATCTGTTTTGCAGACAAAAATACCATTTTCTAATATTGGCGATTTTATAATTAATAATAATTGCATTTTTATTTTCTAAATCGGAAATATAAAAAAACTGGATTTTCTTCAGTAAAATACAATTCTGGCCCACATTGCTCCATTGCATATTTCTGAGCTTTCCCAAAATAAAGAAATATTTGTATACCCATTGAAGTAAGAAACAACCTTACACATTCCGCACACATGCTGTACTCATTTTGAAGGTCGTCGCATTCAAAGTCAATGACAACAGTTAGTCATTCAACACAGGTGCAATTTAAACAATTTTAAAATGTTTTCTATGACTTTTATTTATATTTTGTGTTTGGAAGTAGACAAAACATGTGTGACATTTTTTTGAAAAGACAAACAAAAATGAGTTCAAAAAACTCATTTTTACTTAAATTTCAAATTTGCGATCATAGGCGTAGTTTGCACTTTTCATTGGGGCATTTTAAATAATCTGAAGAAAAGGCATGGATAAATGTAAAGTTTTGAGATTTTATTATACTCTCCACCTTAAAAAGGGGGGTATATTAGCTTTGTTATTCCGTTTGTAACATCCATAAATATTCATCGTAGACCCCATAAAGTATATATATTCATGATCAGCATAAAATTCTACGAACGATGTCCGTTTGCGGTTTGTCTGCTGTCGAAATCACGATACAGCCCACATTATTGGACATAGAGCTTCAAAATTTGGCAGAAAAATTTGTATTATGTCTAGGATGGTTGGTATTAAAAATGAGATATATCGGTCCACGTTTTGGTATAGCCGCCGTATAACGGTAGCTCCCGATATTCGGTATTTCGATGATTTTAACGATATTATTCAACGGAATTGTTTCAAATTTGGTATTAGAAATTCGTAGTGGATACTACAGCCTATGACAGAAAATTGTCTGTGCAGGTCCATGTCTTCGTATAGCCCCCATATAGCGATATCTCTCGATATTCCGTATTTTGATGATTTTAGCGACATTATTTAACGGAATTGTTTCAAATTTGGTATTTAAAGTTCGTAACGGATACTGCAGCCTGTGACAGAAAATTGTCAATGCAGGTCCACGTCTTCGTATAGCCCTCAAATAACGGTACCTCCCGGTTTTCGGTATTTTGATGATTTTAGCGACATTATTCACTGGAATTATTAAAAATTTGGTATTTGAAGCTGGTAATGGATACTACAGCCTAATACAAAAAATGAGCCATGTGGGTCCACGTCTGCGTATAGCCCCCATATAGCGGTACCTCCCGATATTCGGCATTTCGATGATTTTAGCGACATTATTCAACGGAATTATTTCAAAATTGGTATTCGAAGTTCGTAACGGATAATACAGCCTGTGACAGAAAATTTTTAGTGCAGGTCCACGTCTTCGTATAGACCTCAAATAAGGGTACCTCCTGATATTCAGTATTTTGATTATTTTAGCGACATTTTTCCCGGAATTGTTTAAAATTTGATATTTCAAGTTCGTAACGGATACTACAGCCTAATACAAAAATGAGCCATGTGGGTCTACGTCTGCGTATAGCCCCCATATAGCGGTACCTCCCGATATTCGGCATTTCGATGATTTTAGCGACATTATTCAACGGAATTATTTCAAAATTCGTATTTGAAGTTCGTAACGGATAATACAGCCTGTGACAGAAATTTGTCAGTGCAGGTCTACGTCTTCGTATAGCCCTCAAAAAACGGTACCTCCCGATATTCGGCATTTTGATGATTTTAGCGACATTATTCACTGGAACTGTTTCAAATTTCGATTTGAAGTTCGTAACGGATACTGCAGAAAATTGTCTGTGCAGGTTTTTTTATGGCCCTCATATAATGGTATCTCCTTACATCCGGTATTTTGATGATTTTAGCTACCTTATTTACAGATTTATTTAAGTTCCGCATTTAAATATTATGATAAAAGTTGCCTATGCTGGTCCACGTCCCCGTATTTTTTTCGGTGTTTATTTTTTTAAAATTGAAAAATTCGTTCCAAATGGTGGAGGGTATTCATGGTTCGGCCTGGCGGAACTTATAGCTTTTTTACTTGCCTTCTTATCTTACCCCTTTTGGGGTAAGATTCAAAACTCACCTTTCAGCCTCTTTTATGCCCCCAAACTTCCCCCCCATAGCTTTTCATTCAAGGTTCGGCCTGGTCGAACTTACGGCTTTTTTACTTGTCTTACCCCTTTTTGGTTACCCCATTACACCTCTGATTCAACACTCCCCATTCTGCCTCGTTTAAACCTCTTCCCTCCTTCCCTGCTTCACTTTTCATAATTTCCTAATTGAAATGTTTATCATAAATATTATTTACTTTCGAGGCTTTTCTCTGTCTCCCTCTCTCTCTCCCTCCACCCTGTCAGTCATTAACTTATAGAGCAAAATGTTAATCAAATTTAATTGAAATTGAATGCAGTTTAATGCCACAACACTGCCAGTATTGTCAGGCATTGCAACAATTTGTTGCAAATTTGCAACATTTGACATTTGGCATAACTCCTTCAAAACGTTGATGGCGGTGGTAATAGCAAAAGGTCGTCGTCGTATATGCATACAAATGCAACCCACACACACACAGACATTTACATTCCGTACAACAACCATGGCGTTAACATGCCAGGAAATCATTATTCAACATTCAAGAAGGCAAACCAACCAACCAGCCAGCCAGCATCAGTTCGCATTCTTCTTCCAAAGCCACGAGAAGCAATGGCTGACTGCTTCACTGGCTGACTGGCTGGCTGCTAGGTTAACTGGCTGCCTGACTTGAGTGGTATCAAAGAGTTTCCTTCAAACCCCCGTGCAGCAGGCATTATTCAAAGGCAAACCACAGTAATACAAGTTGTATAACTTTTGCTCCTTTAACTGTCTGCCTCTGCCTTGGCTCTCACTCCTCTCTTTTCGTTTTGGAGGCCATGATATGGCAATCGATGTACAGCAGTCAGCGTGTCGTTGATATATCTAGTACATTTGCTTCATGCCCCTCCCTCCCCCTTCTCTCTCTCTCTCTCTCTCTCTCTCTCCCTCTCTGCAACATGTCTCACTTGTTAATGGCAAATTGTTGTATTTACCGTCTTATTTCACTTCATTACATTGCAGCAACCCCACACACCATCCTCCCTCCTCTCCACTCTTCTTGCCATGCATTTGCTGTAAAACCAATGCATTTTTCAAAGTTTATCCTCATCGTCATCAGCATTGCCCCCCCCCCACACACATCCATACAAATCATATCATCCTACTTTAGTTAATTGAGTTGGCAGAGTTAAAGACTTATCATTCAATTCGATTGGTATTTTGTATCCTTGGCATTTGAGCGAGCGGCTGTTGCTTCTGTCGTAAGTTGCCTGTCTGTCTCACTGCCTTCCTGCCTAGGGTGAACCAAGAGCAACTTAAGTGGGGCAAATAGACACTTTGCAATTACATTGGTTACGCCGTCGCCAGACAAGATGATGCGTATTCTCTGCGGGCTTTTTTATGGCTGTCAGAGACAACAAAGTTGCGATTAAATCCGTGTAAAGTTTTTAAGTAATTATTTTTTTGCTGTCGCTGAAGCTTCGTCAAAATGCATTTTCACATAAAGTGTTAAAATTTATGTGTGTGTGTTGGAAATCTCTATTCGCCATAGACATATCTGCTAATAAAATGCATTTCTAATAGTCAGCCGTTATTCTTATGAATAAATTACAATAACTTAACGGGCTAAGACGAGGATTTTTTGCATTGGCAGCTAATAGAGAGGTAATCGAGATGCTGAAAAAAAAATCAGACATGTGACGAACTGCAACATACAGTGGGTAAAAAATGGATTTTTCTGGCCAAGAGGCTGCAATTTTTATCACCACCGATTTCCAAAGAAAACTTCTAGACCTTCAGTATATTTTACATCTAAAGGTACAGCCACATGTAGGATCTATACCAAGCAGTGGACCGATATTGAACATTTTTTATTGGCAGGAATAGGCCCGGTTTCGTTAATTTTCAATACCAATGATCCGGAACGTAATAAATACTTGTTGACAAATTTCAAAACTTTACAATAAGTATTCTTAACAAAATATTATGTTAATCGTGGAACGGAATTTTTTTTTACAAGAAACCAGAATAGGATCTCCGAAATGCTCGCAAGAATTCGAGAAGAGAGTGAAAAAGGCCCAAATCCCACCGGAAGAGCATCTGAGAGTAAATAAATGAAATCAAGTATACTCCCCTCTAAACTACTCGAAAGAGAGCGAGTATGTTTTTCTCATTTTCGAGTGGGAAATTGAATTTTTGAAATTTTTAGTATGAGAATCAATGTTGGGAAGTAAGTTCGATATATGAAGGCGAGGTTTTGAAAGTGTGTACAAAGTGTGCGAAAAGTACTAAATTTGCCACAGTTTCATTTAGGGGGAACGTATAAAGCTGAAATTATGAAAATTTTGTATTAGGGACACTGTTGATGGTAAGTTGGTGAAGCAGAGGTAGTTTTGGTAATGCGTACAACAAGTGCACGAAAAGTGGTAATTAGTACTATATTTTGTACAATTTCGTGTTCGATGAGCAGTTAGTTCTTGAAATCTGATGTTTGTTATTGGTATCACTGTTCATGTGTAGCCTGGATTTGTGGAGGTGGTTTTCGAAATGTGTACTATAATTGTACGAAAAGTATAGAATGGTAAAGTGATAACGTTCTTAAATTTAATATTACGATTTCAAATGGTATCTGGGTCTGTGATTTGGCGTTGTTTGGAAATGTGCCCTTTATTTGTACGAAAAGTACTAAATCGTACTAGATTTGGTATTTTGTGAAGGAATAGTAGGACTAGAATCCTCAAATTTAATATTATGGTCTCTGTTGGTATTTGGAATTGAGATATGGAAGTGGTTTTGGAAACGTGTACTATAATATTGCAAAAAGTACTAAATAGTACAATTGGGTTAAGGTGAAGGGATTGGTTGTAGGAATGGACCTCAAAACCAGAAAATTGAAATGGATGCCACCTTTGGCGTCCTATTTTTGTGCGAAAAGTACTAAATGGTACTAAATTTTGGTCTCTGTTGGTAAAGTACTGAATGGTGCTTTATTTGGTATTGAGTGGAGGTACTAAATTTGGCAACGGGGAAAATTAAAGAGCTGAAATCCTCAAATTTGATATTAAGGTCACTCACTATTTGTATCTGAGGTTGAGATATGGAGATTATTTTGAAAATGCGTACTAGAACTGATCGAAATGTACTAAATTTGGTATTTGGCGAATGGATAGGGTTGAAATCTTCAAATTTGATATTGAGGTCTCAGTTGGTAACTGGAATTGAAATATGGAATTAGTGTTGGAAGTGTGTACTATAATTGTACGAAAAGTACTAAGTGGTTCAAAAATAGATATTGGGTGAAGGGATATGATCTGGAATCCCGGAAATTGATATTGAGGTCTCTGTTGGTATCTGAGACTGAGGTATGAAGGTATTTTAGGTACTGTGTACTATAATCGTTGAAAATTACTAAATTTTGGGTCACCGGTGGTGTCTAGGATGCTGAAATTCCGAAATTTGCTGTTTGAGGTCATTGGTTTTACATATGGAGACGTTTTGACGATTTGAACAGAAAATTTGAATGTGTTTCCATTGTATACTGCTTATAATAATATTCTCCTCGATAAACTCAAAATAAAAGATTTTGAAGACTTTTTCGAATAAGAGGTAATGATTTTTCTATTATTCTTTCCGGAAAAGGAATGAACTTAAATAACGTATAAAACCTTGAAAGTCTGAAAACTTGTTAAGATGTATGAATTTTTGATAAAAATTTTTGTCACACTGAAGAAATTCTGAATTTTGGGTACTGAAAAGGCCTAACGAGCAATGGTGGAAAGAATCTAAAATCTTAAGGTGGACTTTTGACGAAGGAGTAGGCACTTGCTAGTATTTAAATAAAAGGACATTGGCAGAGTGTTTTCATCTGCTGGCAAAACCGCCAAATACTTTTTAACTTATTTTCTATAAAAAATCTGCGAAGACCTCTTAAATATTTCCATATGAATACATATTTTTTTGTTTTGTATTAATAAACAATTTGAAGTGTTGACAGCACATTTAATTAATTCCAACACAAGTAACACGAACTTCAATAATAACAATAATAAAGCAATAATAAGACAATGGCTAAAATAAATGCTATTAATATATCGATTCGACTGGATTTTCCCCACACACACACACATTCAGCCGTCCGTAGAAAAACTCATGTCAGATTATATTATTTACATTTGAGAAGCGTTCATTAAACCCGCCCGCATTTATTTGCTACCAAGTCTCAGTAGCAATTCAAATATCTAACAAATAAGCGATAAACCTAATAGACACCGTTCAAATTAATCTCAACAATTGTAGGATTTAATCACTTGTAATCCGGCTAGAGAGGAAAGTAAAATAGAGATTAACATTCTGAGGCAACAAAAAAAAAAACGTAATTTCGAACAAAAAATTACAATTTCCCCTGGAACAGCAACATCAGCATTAATGAATATGAACAAAAAAAAAGCTGTACCCTCATCAAACTACGCATCAACTTAAATAACTAACTTGATGACGGCGAAGATGAGGATGATGTAAATGCGGATGCTGGTGCTCATCGACTTTATCCTCATCATTGTCGCCATGACAATATTAATCATCGTAAAAGCTTCAAGACAATTCCAATATGCATAATATAATTACGGTATGGTTCACTTGTCGTATTGATTAAGTATTTGAAAACAGAAAAAAAAATATTTCTTGTGAAAGTAAAATAGGGACTTTTATAGGTCTTATGTTTAAAAAGATATTCCTTTTAACGTCTATAGATACAATATAATTTATTGGTCTTATATAGTTAAGAGACCTTCGGATATCCGTCACGAAGAAATTAAACTTAAATTGGCAAGGGCGAAAACCAAGGGAATTTTTTCTCCGGTTCCGAAACGGTCAATAGAGAGAGAGGTATTTTAAAGTAAATAAAATTCGAAAAATTCCTAACTCGGAAATTATTTTGCTTATAAGGTCCATATATTCGGAAAGTAGTCTCCCCTTCATTTTTAAATCCTATATTCTGGGTTTAAATGGTGAATTGAGAGTTTCAACCATTTTCGACCTTATTTTGAATTTTAAATAGCGATTTCTTTGAATATTGAAATGTGTGCGTCATCGAAATAACGGTTTAGACCCTAGGTCCCTTTGGACCAAATCCGTTTTAGGTCATTTGGAGTCGATCTGGGTGTATCCGAAGGTCCGTCCGTCTGTCTGTCCGGTTGGCTGCTGCGAAGGGATTATCCAATTTGATCCAAACTTGGCACATCGTAATATTATTGTCAAACTTAGATTGAGTTCAGAGATGGGGGACAACGGTCTACTTCTTCTGGCACCTCCCCAAAAAATGTCAAAAATTTCAAAGAAAATTATTTACCTCATGAAAATGCAAAGGCTCCACCGATTTTGCTCAAAATTTTTTTCTGTGCTATGTCAGGTGCGTAAATGAAAAAAAATCAAGTAACTCCCCCCACAAAGAGCGAAAATTTGAAATAATTTTATGTCTTATAAAATCTGAGATAGGAGTCAGATTGTCTTCAAATTTCACAAATTCCAATATTTTTTTGTTAGCACAATATCAGGTGTGAAGATGAGGTGTATATCCTCCAGTCCTCTCCCTCTAGTACGTCTCTTCTATCGCTCAGAAAATCTAAACTTTACACAATATTTCTACTAAGAGAGGATCTTCTGTAAAGATTGAATTAATAGGACCAATAGGACCTCCCCCACGAAGGGTAAAATTTTGAATAATTACTTCTCTGATAAAATGCGAAATAAGCATCCGATTTCTCAAATTCAAAAATTGTTATTGGCACTATATCAGGTATAAAGATGGTATGTATCACTCCACACCCTCTGGAACCTTCCCACAACGTGGGATGATTCTATCGCTCATAAAATGCGAAACTTCACAATTTTCAATATTTCTACAAACAAAATATCTTTTATGGAGATGGATTATATAGGACCTCTGCCTCTGGTACCATCCCCACAAAGGTTATAGATTTGGATTAATTATAACTATTAAAAAAATCTGAAATGAGAGTTCGATTGTCTTCCAGTTTCACAAATCCCAATCTTTTTCTTAGCACAATATCAGGTGTGAAGATGGGATGAATTAGTCCACTCCCACATAATTAGTACCTCCCACATAACGGGTTAAAATTTTCGAGTAATTTCATCGTTCATAAAATGCCATATAAGCAGCTGAATCATTCGAAACTTTACTCATTCCAATATTTCTACAAACTTAAGATATTTCGTGGAGATGGTAGATATCTGCCCACCCCTTCTGGTACCTCCCCCAAATTTTTGAACAACCAAAATTCTCACAAAATGCGTTTTTTCCAATTTGGCACATATGTTTACCAACACAATAGTTGGTGCGAAGATGATATATATCGGTCCACCCCTTCTGGTACTTTCTCCACATCGCGTCACAATTTTCACTATTTATATCCCTCATAATCAGCAATGCTTCAAACTTGGTATATCTTAATTCATCCGGAGACAGATATCAGATATTAGAATTCATCCTTGTACCTCATCCGCAAAAAGTTCAATTTTTTTTTCCAAGTTCTACAAGGTTAGTCCTTGGGCCAAAGAAATGATTTGGGGAAAATTTCATTTCGATCGGGAAATAAAAATACATTTGTTTACAAAAATACATGGACATACGGACGTACGGATAGGCTGTCGGACGGACATGTATAAATCGACTGGTTCTATGAAGATCATTAACATTAACTATGACCATGGCACAAAGACCATAGTGTGGTGTAAGGTATAAAAAGTTCCAGAACTCTCATGTACCTGAAGTCTTATGTTCGTAGACAGACAAGGCTCCACTTTTACAAGCTTGACCGTATATCGTTGTTCTACCCCAAATTATTTTTGTGATATTTTTTTTTTCAAAAATACAATACATTCCTTCTTCCCTTTTCGAAAAAAAATAATAATAATTAAATAAAAACTTAATCCATTTAATGACAAAAAACTACAACAGCAACAAATACTGTGCGCTAAATTTAACACTTACTACAATGCCGGCTCGGAAGCCACTAGAAAGTAGTAGTAGTAGTTAAATTGAGAAGAAAAAAATGAGGGAATTGTAATAAACGTTTATCGTACAACTGGGTACTAGTCAATCCATTGTACAAACATATGTACCCACCACCACCATCCCCCACACACACAAATATACTTATTTATAGAATGTAACTTTAATGTTTATTAAGACTTCCGGGTATTCACAAAATGCCTGGAAGAACGAAATAAGACTGCAAAATAAGTTTTTTTCTTTTTTCTTCTTTTTCATGTCATTTACAATTTTTGATGTTGAAAATGTGTCTCAATTATTATTTATATTAAGAAACACATTATCCTATGTTTTTTTTTTATGTCGGTCAAAAGTGTCTAAGTGTATGTATGCGTAGACGTATGTCGCACGTGAACATGAAGATAATCTCATTGTAAAGTATATATCTCTCTATCTAAACATCATCAGACACACACACATAGGCAACAATTTATATACATATATGTACCCTCATATATATATATGTATGGAAGATCTACATTTGTTTGGGATTTAATTTGAGATTGAAAGCCATCATTCAACACATACCCAGACACACTTACATACGAGTACATACAGACACACAAATGTATTCGAAAGACATACAACACATAATGACCCTTCACAAGCAATCACTTCAAGTAACCGTACACACATATGTGTGTGTATGGCTTCAAAAGTATATGTATATAGGTATGTGTGTGTTTGTGGGTTTGCGTGTCTGTTTTTGCGGCTGTACATTTACATTTGTACCGACCAATATTGTATATCTTCTTGCGTAGTTGCTGTTTTCGTTGTTGGCGTGGTAAACGTTCTCTTGTTGTCATTTCGGAAAGTTTAGAGAGACCACAAAAGTGTTTGGGGTGCAATCTCGGCTGGTGTCGATTATATTGACGAAATTTTCGGGAGCGGGGTATAATGTTCCATTAGGTTAAAAATTACACAAACATACGCATATAAGACCCTCCGCAGAACAACAGAACTTCTATGAGAAGATCTACAGATATTCTATGACAAGATCTACAAAAGTTTCTATGAGAAGATTTTCTGGAAGAAGTTATACAAATCTTCTGGGAGAAGATCTCCAGATCTTCACTGAAAAGATATCCTGATCTTCACTGAGAAGATCTGATCTTCTATTAGAAAATCTGCTGATCTTCACTGAGAAGATCCTCTGATATTCTATTATTAAATCTCCAGATCTTCAATTGAAAGATCTCCTGATCTTCGATTAGAGGAACTTCTGATCTTCAATTAGAAAATCTCCAGATCTTCTTTGAGAAGATGTACAGATCTTCTATGAGAAGATCTGTAGATCACCTATGAGAAGATCTGTAGATCTCTTATGAGAAAATCTCCAAATCTTCAAGGAGAAAATCTACCGAACTTCTATGAGAAGAACTAAAGATCTTCTATGAGAAGATCTTCTGATCTTCAATAACAAGATCTTCTATCAGAAGATTTGCAAATCTTCTATGAAATGATATACAGATCTTCATGGGATCTACATATATTCAGGGAATCTACATATCTTCAAGTAAAATATATCCAGACCTTCTGCTAGAAAATCTCCAGATCTTCAATGAAAAGATCTCCAGATCTCCTATGAGTGGATATTCGGATCTTGTATGAGGTCTCCAGATCTATGAGAAGATCTCCAGATATTCTATGAGAAGCTCTACAAATCGTCCATTAAAAGATCTCCAAATCTACTATTAGAAGGAGAAGCTTGTAGAAGCTCTTCAGATATTCTAAGAGAAGATCTTAGATCTTCTATTAGAAGATCTTCTAGGAGAAGCTCTCCAGATTTTCTATTAGAATATTTCCAGATCTTCTAGAAGAATATTTTCAGATCTTAAAGAAGAATATCTCCACATCTTCTATGAGAAGCTCTACAGATCTGCAGATTTTCTAGGAGCTGATCTCCAGAAGCTGATCTACAGATATTCTAGAAGAAGATCTCCAGATATTCTAGAAGAAGATCTTCAGATCTTCTATTAGAAGATCTCCAAATCTTCTATGATAATATCTTCAGATCTTCTACGACAACATCTCCAGATCCTCTGGGAGAATATCTCCAGATCTTCTAAGAAAAGCTCTTCAGATTTTCTAGGAGAAGATCTCCAGATCTTCTATAACAAGATCTCTAGATCTTCTAGAAGATCCCAAATCTTCTAGAAGATCTCCAGATCTTCGATGAGAAGATCTTCTGATCTAGTTTGAAAAGATCTTCTAATCTTCTATCAGAACATGTACAAATCTTCTATGAAGAGATCTACAGATCTTCAAAGGGTCTACAGATCTTCAAGGAAAATATATCCGGACCTTCTATGAGAAAATCAGCAGATCTCTTTTGAGAAAATTTTCTATGCGAAGGTCTCCATATCTTTTATAAGAAGATCTTCTATGAGAAGTTCAACAGATCTGAGAACATCTCCTGATCTTCTATGAGAACATCTCCAGATCTTCTATGAGAACATCTCCAGATCTTCTATGAGAACATCTCCAGATCTTCTATGAGAAGATATATGGATCTTCTTTTAGAAGATCTATGGATCTTCTGTACCAATATCTCTGGATCGTTTAGGAGAAGTTTTGCAAAGCTTCTGGGAGAAGATCTCCACATCTTCGAGGAGAAGATCTCCAGATCTCCTATGAGAAGATCCGTATGTGACCTCCAGCCTAACTTATTATTTATTTTAATACATTTATTAAATCATTTATTAACGTTGAACTTTTCTTTCTTTCCTCCTTTCAGGTAAATTTCTAAAAAAATAACTATCCCTAGAATCTGGTATGTATGAATATTAAAATAAGTATTAAACAGTTTGGAGAAAACATTTTCTGTCACTGAAAATACACCCTCCCCTCCAACCAATTTGCCATACCAATCCTCTTTCTTGGCCAAGTTTATCGTTCTGTGGAAAAGTAACAGTAACATCAGTAGTTAACCGCAGAGAGAATGTTTGGTTTCGTTGAATATTTGCAATATACAATACAATATTTACATACATACATATATGTATGTATATTCGTATTTACATACATATGTGTCCCTTGTCGTTCACTGACCACCACAACCGACCGATACCATCATTGCTGCTGTTTCTTGACCAATAACACAAAACACACAGCACCAACAACAATGGCAACAAAACCAGACCAAAAGTTTACATCGAAATGAGAACAACAAATAAATAGTCCATTTCAGAAGTCCACACACACTCACACACACACAACATTGGAGCGCTCTGCTCTGCCCTGACACCGATAAGATGTTAAATATTTACCATAGAAAAATATAATAAAATATTTATTAAATAAAATATTTGTTGCAAGAGGTTGCTATCTTTTGGTGAGGTGGAAACTTGCCGAACTGCAGTAGACATTTATTTAGAGATTATTATTTTGGGAGAGGACTGGCAGAATGAAGAGGTAATTTTTGTAGATGGCATATTTTGTAGTAATAATTAATTATTCTATAAAAATGTTATATTAACAAATTCAAGGCTTTGAATAATAAATTTTGTGGAAATCGATGTAATTTATGGCATTTGGAAGGATATTTGGAAAACATAGCTGCTATTATATATTTATATATATGTTGATGACGCTATATAATTTGAAACGGTTCATTGGAATAAATTCAGAGATCTATAATTCTCACCTGCACTAAATTTATTTTTAAGAATTTTTCCTAAAGTTTTCAATTAACCCTTTCTTATTTCCAAATTAGCCTGTCCTTCCTATTTTTTCCTATCCTCTACCATATTTCCTAAATACCTTCCATGCATTTTTAATGTCAAAAATTACAGTGTTTCCCCCATAAAGATTACATTAAATATTATTTTAAAGCTGTTGTGTTTATCCAACCCAAAAACGCATTTAAAACAATTTAAAGTGCAAAGTTTTCAGTTTTATTTTTTTTTTTCATTTCTCTTTGGTTTTTGATATCAAAACAATCTATTTTTTTTTGCTGAATTTCACTTTGCATTCATTCAAACCACATTTACTGTGTGTGGCAAATGTATTTTTATTCAAAACAATTCAAGTAATGTTCTACACATACATATGTAGCCCTTTTTTTGGTTAGAGGCAAGTTGACTAGTTGCTGCATGACATGTGCTGTGGCTAAGAGTGGCCAACCTTCAAAGAAGAATGGTTCAATTTGCGTAAATTTAAATATTAGAGAGGATATGAGGTGAGATACGTTTTCATTTCATTAAAAAAGGAAGTGTGGAAGAACATTTAGTTTCAGGTAAAAGCACAGTTATTTCTGGACCATATTCCATATTAAATAAACATAAAAATTTAATTCATTGGAAATATTGAAACCACATTTGAGTCCATTTGAGTCCTATCCGGATATGGTTATATCTCCCATCTATGAATTTGTGTCTTAAACCCCTCCTTTCTAAAACTTTCGCAGATTGGTCTACTACTTGGTTTTTCCACCATACATCTGTGCCTACTCAATTCCCAAATTTTGAAGGTTTCACCTGCACTTTATAACCGAATTTCAAAAAAAAAAAAAACAATGTAAGCCCAAAGCTAAAAATTAGTCCATTTTTTCCGTTCGATCCGAATGTAGGCATATCAAAGTCTATATCTATGTTTTATGGGAACTACCAGCAAGTACCTGCTACTTTTTCAGCAAAAAGTCAACCTTTAAATTTTAGATCCGTTTCAACAGCTCGTATTAAGGCTTTTTAGTACTCAAAATGATAAAGATATTACTCAAGTTTTTTCTGCTTCGGAAAGAATAATCGAAAAATATTTACCAAGAGGTCTTCAAAATCTTTGAAGTTTACCGAGGGGAGCATTAGGAAAACCATTGCACAATTTTTCAGTTCAAAGCTATTTCAACGTCTCCATGTGAAACCAAAAGTCACCTCTACATCCTAGACATCAACAGTGATCCAAATTTAGTATAATTTCTTACCTGTCGAACAATTTTAGTGCGCATCTGCAAAACCACCACCAGATACACTGGTAGCCAAAACTAAAGCAACCGAAATTACAAGGAGAATGAATGCCCTGTAACTTTTTCAAAAATTAAGAAAATGAGAAAGTTTTTCTTGTTTTAAATTAGGTACTTTATTCACTTTTTAAAAACCTAAAACATAAAACCAAAATTCATTTTTATATTAAAAATAATGTTTGGTAAAGTCAATTAACCCGATTTTGGCTTGGACAAAACAAAAGCAACTCTGTTGTACATTCATATAACCGCTGCAATTTCAGTTGTCTTTACTGTGATATTTATCGCTTTTTGCTTCCTTCGACCACTTCGCTTGTCATAAATCCTTTTTGAGAAGTTTTTTACAACAGTATGTGTGTTTCTTTTCGTACTGCCCAAAAAAATTTTAAAAATGGCTAGAAGCAAACACAGTACCTGAATAAAACAGCAAATTATCAGTGACTATCAAAACAACATATCACAGAAAATGATTTCCTAGAAATATTTCATAAATATTTATGTGATTTCATAATTATTTCTGTATACTAAGTCGGTTTTTTGAAACTGGATCAGTAGTAACAGTCTATAATGGATGAAGGCCGTGAAAAACTTCAGCCCATACTGATCCACAAATTGTGAGAGAAATAAAAAACAACTATTTAAGAGTTCAACTGGATTGGTGAGAGAGCAATCATTGGATATAAGCTCGAGATCAGTGCGTAGACGAATAGTTGCAGCAGGTCTGCATGTCCGTAAGACATCAGAAAACCATTTATATCTGAAAAAATCAAAAAGGCTTTCGGAAACGATAATATTAAGTGGAATTAAGCTCAATGAAAAAAACATTATTTCTGCGATGAGTCTACGTTTAATATTAAAGGTTCAGATGTGAAAAATTTTACGGTGAGAAGACCAAAAAATGAAGGACTCAAGCCGCAGTATTGCAAAGGTACAGTGAAGCATGAGGGAGGGTCAAAAATGGCGTGGCGCTGTTTTTCTTTCTATGGACTTGGGTCTATCCATAAAATAAAGGAAGTTGTGGATCGGTTTGTTTACAAAGATATGTTGGACATCACGTTGTTAAATTACGCTGAGTAAAATATAAGACTGATTTGGGTGTTTCAGCATGACAATGATCCCAAACTTGTATCAAAACTTGTCAAATATTGGTTGAGGGAGTCAAAAATTCATGTTTTGTTATGGCCGGCACAATCACCTGACCTAAACTCCTTAGAAAACCTTTGGAGTATCGTAGATACGAAGATCAAGAGAGATTCGGAAATAAATAAGCACAACATTTTCTAAAGAATTCGGGGTGCCTGGGAAAGCACACCCAAGGATCAAATTGAGCGTGTTATAGATTCAATACGTCGTAGATGTGCAGCTGCTATCAAAAATAATGCTTATGCTGTCGACTACTAGCCAAAATTTAATTATTTTAAAATAAAAAATCAAAAGTTGCTTTAGTTTTGACCAAGCAAAAATTAGGTCATTTTAGTTTTTCACATATTATTTTTCGTTCAAAATTATTTTTGTATTTTTATTTTTAGTTTCTTGAAAGTGAATGAAACCCCTCATTTAAAACTGGAAAAATAATTACGATTTGTTTATTTTTGTAAAAGTTACAGAACATTTATTGTCTTTGCCATTTAAGTTGCTTTAGTTTTGGCCACCAGTGTATCAAGAGGAGACCTCAAAATCAAATTTTAGGATTTCACCTGATCGAGACCAATTTGTGAAACATTTAGTACTTTTTTCATGTGATTTTAAAACTAATTTGCAAAACCGTGCCAAATTTCAATTCTAGACACCAACACTTATCGCCATTAACATTTCACGGTTTCAGCTCTACCCCCTCACCCAGTACCAAATTTATTCAAATAATTTCCATATTTCAACCTCATTTACAATCAGTTTGTGTAAATATCAAATTGCAGAAAATTATCTCTATTCATTCAAGAAAGACCAAATGTAGTACCATTTAGTACATTTCGTACAATTATAATACATACTTCCAAAATCACCTCCAGATGTCAAGGGTAAACATGAACAGCGAACCTAATACCAAATTTCAAACTGCAAACTGATCACAAGGATCCCAATACCAAAACTTCAAAATTTTAGCTTCATCCGTTCACTCTGAAGCACACTATTTCAAATTTAGTACAATTTACAGTACAGGTCGCACATTTAGCACATATTTCAAAAACCGACCACATATATCAATCTTACTTTCCAATTTTGATTCTCGTGACAAATTTCAAGTTGTTATCACTATCCATGCTGATAATACTCAATGGTACCATTTTTAAAGTTAAGTACAATTTTAGAACTACTTGTAACCTTATATTCCCAACCAAACTGAGGTGCACGTTTTCGCATAGCCCCCATATAACGGTGCCTTCCTATATTCGGTATTTTGATGATTTTAGTGGCATAATTCACCGGAATTGTTTCAAAATTCGTATTTAAAATTCGCTGGGGTACTACGGCCTATAAAAAAAAAAAATATACAAATGCATCTCCACATCTTTGGATAGCAGCCCCCATTAACGATAACTCCCGATATTCTGTATTTCGACGAAATTAGCGACATTATTCACCGGAATTGTTTCAAGTTTCTTATTTGAAGTTCGCAATAGATACTACAGCCTGTGACAGAAAATTGCATGTGCAGATCTATGTCTTCATATAGCCCTCATATAACGTACCTCCCGATATTCGGTATTTTGATGATTTTAGCTACATTATTCACCGGAATTGTTTCAAATTTGGTATTTGAAGTTGGCAATGGATACTACAGCCTATGACAGAAAATTTTCTTTGCAGATCCACGTTTTGGTATTGCCCCCATATAATAGTACCTCCCTATATTCTGTTTTTTGATGATTTTAGCGACATTATCAACCGGAATTATTTCAAATTTCGTAATTGAAGTCCGTATTGGATACTACAGCCTATTACACAAAATTATCTGTGCAAGTCCACATCTTCGTATAGCCCCCATATAACTGTACGTACCGATATTCCGCCTTTTGATGATTTTAGCGACTTTATCCACCGGAATTATTGCAAATTTGGTATTTGAAGTTCGTAATGGATTCTTCAGCAAATGTCACAAAATTGTCTGTGCAGGTCCACGTCTTCGTATAGCCCCCATATAACAGTAACCCCTATATTCGGCATTTTGATTATTTTAGCTACAAAATAAACAGATTTTTCTTCAAGTTTCGCATTTAAATATTGTAATAACTTATGACAAAAGTTGCCTATGCAGGTCCACATCGTCGTATAGGCATTCGGTATTTTTAAGATTTTAACAGAATTTTTAACGAATTTTATTTATTTATTTATGTTTTTTTTTGAAAATTGCCAAATTTGTACCAAATGGTGAAGCGTATTAAAAGTTCGGCCTGGCCAAACTTACACCTTTTATACTTGTTTTTTTTTTTTTTGTTTTTTTTTTATGGTATTATCGTTATATTTTCCTCAAATTCTTTGAGATCATTCATTTTACGGTGATCCTGCCATCTGCTGCCTCGGGGTTCCAATATTGGAGATTTAAATACTATTTTGAAAGTTTTTTTGTGGAAATTAATGATTTCATACTTTATGTTTTATTAGGGATTACCGGAAGTGTCTGCTTTGATGCTGTAATGCAGGCAATTCTTTTGATCCGCCTTTCATATGAATTGAATATTGATATTTTTGAACGACCATAAAGGCTATAATAGAGGATTTTTAAAGATTTTTTTAAAGGACTATGAGGACTATAAACTTGCATTTTTTATGGATATTTTTTAAGGATAAATTAGATTTTTTAAGGATTTTTTTAAATTTACTTTAAGGCCATGAACATTTCTTAAGATATTTTCACAAGCTATAAACGTGGATTTTTTATAGACATTTTTTCAAGAACGATCGATTTTCAAGGACTATCAAAACGTGGAATTAGAGCTTTTTTCCTTGTTTAGGACTCATAAAGCTAGATTTCTAAAAAAATCATGTAATTTTCAAATACTTCTAGTGGAAAAAATATGATTTTTTTGGAATATTTTTCGAGTATTCCTGTCAAAATTTTTAAAAAGAATCCCTTAATGAGTCTTCTCATTGATGGCTTCCTGACAAGAAATCGTAATTCCTATTGTTCATACTCTCTACTTTCTATCTTCTTGTTATGTTATTCCAATATGCTCTCACATAACTGTGCTACAGATTTGCCAGCTCTGTATAATTTTTAAATATTTTATTTTTTCCCCATATCATATCTGCTATAGTTAGTATATTTTTATATATATTTGTATGTGGTCTTAGTTCATATCAATGTTGCCAGCGATTATTGCATGTTGCAGTTTCTCATTTTTCTCTGAATTTGACATACGTAAGCTCACAGACACAAAGTATATGTAAAACTCAAACACACACACAACCACATTGACATGTAGACTCTTAAATATGAAATTTCTAAAACGCCTAAGGTTATGTTTAAAATTTTCACATTATTTCCGTGTGTGTGTGTGATTACGTTTGTGTGTGTGTGTGTGCTGGTATGTAGATGAAAGAAAAGTCACTCTGTTGCATGTATTTGGGAAAAAGTGAACATATATCAATATATGTGTGTATAAGTGTATGTGTGTGTGTTTGTGTAACTGCGAATGCAGTTCTGTGTGTATTTTGCAGTTGGCATTTAAATATGAAAATGTATTCACATATCATCGTTGGTTAGGTTGTTGTTGTCGTTGCTGTTGTTCCCGTTCTTTCGACTGTTACGACGATTGCTTTCATTTAATGCCTTGTGACAGTTGTGAGTGACAGTTACTTTGATAAATTGTTGCAATGGAAATTGTAGTTAAATCGAAGTGTCAAAAGTTTGTTATAAATTCTAAGTATGACGATGATGATGATGATGACGATGATAATGATAACTGTTGCTGCACTGTTGTCGGTGCTATGGCTCCGGCACAGCAGTTATGCCGCTCCAGCTGTTGTTGCTGCTGTTAACGATGTTGGGGAAATAAACGCATTAGACTCCTTTGGTGGGTGAGTCTGTGTGTCATTTTGAGTGTTAGGTTTATGTGGGCTGGCGGGAGGTTTTTTTCTTCTTCTATGGGAATTCCAACTCAAACTGTCATTCAATTATTTTGAAAGCATTTTTGCGGCCATTTTTACATACATAAGAAGTTTCCTCTACAACAGCGATACTACGACAGCTAAAGTGACAGGCAGTGTAATGTGCGCCCTATATTGGCTATATTTAGTTGAAGTTTCTGCCTAACTTCCTGACCACCAACATCATCACCAACATCATCACCAACAACATCATGTTTCAACAAGATTTCCTTGTACATCTGTTGATAAGTTTGTCCAGTTTTGAAATGAATTTTTGTTTAGAACAACAAAGACAACAACAACATATATATCAATCAAGCAAACTTATCTGAATTTACCTATCTTGAACTTCCTTCCATTCGTTTGCATGCAGGGGTTTTTGTTATTTTTATACCCTACACCACATAGTGGTAAGGGTATTATGTCTTTGTGCATTTGTTTGTAACATGGAGAAGGAAACGAGTTAGACCCATAGTTACTTTTGAGAACCTTCATAGAATCACTTTCTGAGTCGATTTATGCATGTCCGTCCGTCTGTCCGTCCGTCCGTCCGTCCGTCCGTCTGTCCATGTATTCTTGTGAACAAAATGCAGGTCGCATTTATTATCCGATTGAGATGAAATTTTCCAAACAATATTTTTTTGGCCCAAGGACGAACCCTATTGAAATTGGTGAGAATCGGATCAAATTTAGATATAGCTCCCATATATATCTTCATCCGATTTCGGGTTAAATGTGCACCAAATGTCCACTGTCAGTCCAAATTACCTGAATTTTGGCACACCCAACCGAGTTCGGCCTAGAAGCAAGTATATCAAATTTGGAGAAAATCGGTTCAGATATAGCTATAGCTCCCATATATATCTTTCATCCGATTTGATCTTGAAGTCCCTCACATTCCTACTATGCACTCCACAACCGTGATATTTGGTACCAGGTATTAGATGGATCACAGAAATAGCTGTTTTAAATTTTATCGAAATCGGTTCAGATTTGGATATAGCTCCCATATATATCTTCATCCGATTTCGGGTTAATTGACCACCAAATGGCCAATATCAGCCCAAATGGCCCGAATTTTGGCACATGTGACCGAGATTAGCCTTAAAGCAAATACAACAAATTTGGAGAAAATCGGTTCAGGAACAGCTATAGCTCCCATATATATGTTTTATCCGATTTGGTGTTTAAGCCTCTCACATTCGTAATATGCACTCCACAAGAATGATATTTGGTACCAGATATAAGATACAGCCCAGAAATAGCTGTTTGTAATTTTATCGAAATCGGTTCAGATTTGGATATAGCTCCCATATATATCTTCATCCGATTTCGGGTTAATTGGGCACCAAATGGCCGATATAAGTCCAAATGGACTGAATTTTAGTACATCGGAACAAATTCAGCCTAAAAGCAAGTATATCAAATTTAGTGAAAATCGGTTCAGATATAGATATAGCAACCATATATATGTTTCATCCGATTTAGTGTTTTAGTCCCATACATTCGTAATATTCACTCCACAACCGTGATATTTGGTACCAGGTATTAGATGGAGCACAGGAATAGCTGTTTTAAATTTTATCGAAATCGGTTCAGATTTGAATATAGCTCCCATATATATCTTCATCCGATTTAGGGTTAAATGTGCACTAAATGGTCAATATCAGCCCAAATCACCTGAATTTTCGTACATAAGACCGAATTCAGTCTAGAAGCTAATACGTAAAATTTGGAGAACCCCGGTTCAGAGATAGCTATAGAATTAGATAGAATTAGATAGATTTTGATTTTTTACCAAATATCTCATAGAGCTCTGAAATGCACTGTATAAACCTTTTTACGAGAGCTCTACTAAATATGCATAGTGGTGTAGGGTATCATATAGTCGGCCCCGCCCGACTTTTGAGCTTTCCTTACTGGTTATATATTTTTTTTTGTGGCAGAACTTTGTTTTGAATTACTTTTGAAAATGGATTTGAATCAAATTCATGTTGTATAGCTTTGTGGTTAGTTGTTTTACATGAGCTACATGATGAAATGTTGATGGTGTTTTGTTTTTTTTAATCTGATATGTACGACATGAAAACTGATTTTGAGTTGACACAAAAATAATGTTTTCTTTTTTTCTGAGACATTAAGTCAATTGGATAAAAATGGAAGTGGGGTTATTTTGGAAAGAAAATATATATACATAAATTTACCACAAAAAAAAACGAGTAAAAAGGAACTTAATTCGGCAGGGGACGAACTTCTAATACCCTTCACCATTTGGAAAGAATTTGAAATTTTTCAAAAAAAAAAAAAAAAAAAAAATCGGACAACTACCACTTCGATGAAACCCGTTATATAGGGACTGTACGAAGACCTGGATATGCTTACGAAATTATTTGTGATAGGCTCTAGTACCCATTTGAATAATGTCGCTAAAATCAATGGTCGGCAGGTACCGTTATATGGGGGCTATAAAAAGATGTGGACCTGCATACGAAAAATTTGCCATAGTTTGTGGTATACATTATGATCTTCCAAAAAGAAATTTGAAAGTATTCCGGTTAATAATGGTGCTGAAATCATCAAAAAAACCGAATATCGTGAGGAACCGTTATGTGGGGGCTGCATACAAAATTTTTGTCATAGGCTATAGCACCCACTACAAACTTCAAATATGAAATTTGAAATTTTTTTGAATAATGTCGATAAAATCCTCAAAATACCGAATATCCGGAGGTACTGTTATATGGGGGCTATACGAAGACGTGGACCTGCACAGAAAATTTTCTGTCTTAGGCTGTAGTATCCATTACGAACTTCAACTGCCAAATTTGAAACAATTCCGATGAATAATGTCGCTAAAATCCTCAAAATACCGAATATCGGGAGATACTATTATATGGGGGCTATACCAAAACGTGGACCGGCACAGACAATTTTCTGTCGTAGGCTGTAGTATCCATTACGAACTTCAACTGCCATATTTGAAACACTTCCGGTAAATAATGTTGCTAAAATCCTTAAAATACCAAATATCGGGAGGTACCGTTGTATGGGGGCTATACGAAAGCGTGGACCTGCACAGATAATTTTCTGTCTTAGGATGTAGTATCTATTAGGAACTTCAACTGCCAAATTTTAAAAAATTCCGGTGAATAATGTCGCTAAAATCGTCAAAATACCGAATATAGGTACTGAAATATCGGACCTATACGAAGACGTAGAACTGCACAGACAATTTTCTGTCTTAGGCTGTAGTATCCATTACGAACTTCAACTGCCAAATTTGAAACAATTCCGGTGAAAAATGTCGCAAAAATCATGAAAATATAGGGAGATACCGTCATATGAGGGCTATTCGAAGACCTGGACCTGCATACGAAATTTTCTGTCAAAGGCACATTACAAACTATGAACACGAAATTTGACTTAATTCCGGTTAGTAATGTGGCTAAAATCATGAAAATGCCGAATATCGGGAGGTACCGTCATATGGGGCTATACGAAAACGTGGACCGACTATGCATGCATGCAAAATTTTAGCCTTCTATCTCAATTATTTGGAAAGATAGCGTGATTACAACAGACAGGCAGACATCGTTTAGTCGTCTTAGAATTTTACGCTGATCCCGAATATATATACAGGGAGAGATAAAAAACTGCAAAATCAAACGCCATCATTTTTACATTTTATTGAATGAAAACAAAAAATGTCGGAAATAGCATCAAATTTTAGAATAAGTTTAGATTCGTTCGAATTGATCACCTTTGGCACGAATTATGGCCTTCAAACGGCCAATGAAACCGTCTCACGCTGCCCGAATGTTGCTCTGCGGTATTTTGGCCCATTCCCGGTGAACCGCTTATTTGAGGTGATCGACACTTTGGTATTTTCTAGAGTCAATCTTACTATCCAAAATACTACAGGCACAATAGTGCGACGGATTGGTATCCGGAAATTTTGTAACCATTCTTGGGTGGCGCGTGCTGATGATGCTGAGTTCTGTGGAATGTCCAAGATCTGCCGCCAAAATGTTTGCGTGCCCAAGACTTTAATACACCCTCCAGAATATTTTTGTGACAATTTTCGGCATTCATTCTGATGCCACGGTCGATTAATACGGGCGAAGAGCGACCATCGGCTGCTATGGCGGCTCGCACCATCACCATGGCCGGCGCTTGAGTTCTGGTGGCCAATCGAAGCAGCACATTTTCAACTTAACTCTTTGGCAAATGGAATTTGCCGAATGGAATATTGCGATATGTTCAGCTCACGAGCCATTTTCGGCCACTGTGACGCGTGTCTCAATCAAGTCGCTTCTTTACTTTTCGAACCATTTCTGCTGATGATGCTGTTTTCTTCAAAAAATGTATTCACATTTAAATGCTGGAGTGCTCTAACGATAGCCACTTGTCGTTTTCCAGCCAAATATAAAGAAAGCACACTATCACGCTTCAATTCCGTCACAAATAACTTTTTTTCTGGAAAGTTCTCACCAAAATGCTTTTGTACGCTTGTAAAAAATATAAAAACTGTCACTGGAATAATTTTAACAGCTGTCGGGTGAGTGGCTTAAAAATGACAGCAGTATGGAGTTGGCTGCAGTTTTTTCATGTCATCCTGTATATCTTCGTCCAACTTTACGTTTAATATGCACCAAATGGTTGATAACAGCCCAAACGCAGTGAATTTTGGCCCCGCCTGTCTTTTTGCCTTTTTAACTGAAATGTTGAAAAAACTCAAAATTTTTCGAAAATTTTAAAGTATTCTAAGGTTGTAACCCTTTAGCACATCATAACTACACCATAACTTTTTGAAATCTCAGTGTGTATTTTTGTACTTATTTTGTATCTACCCCAAACCATCTTGGCTTTCATTTACATACTCTATAAGTTTTATCTTTTCTTTTTTGCGGTAAATAGAACAAAATATACTTTTTGTTTTATTTTTTTCTCTTTTTCAAAAGATTTTAACTCAAAACCTCTTGTGCAGTTATGGTTAGCTTATGTCACTTAAACTTAATGAAATGATGATGGTTAGTTGCAAAGAACGAAATCTGATATATGACACATAAAGTGAATTAAAAGTTAGCACAAAGTATTTTGGATTCGAATGGAATAAAATTCACAACTAAAAAAAACGTTAAGAAGTATCAGTCGGTTTTTTCAGTAGATGTATACCCTCAGTCAATGTTCGTTGATTTGTGCTATGATTATTCAAAATGTGGACCCTCTATGGTGGAGTTTCCTAACATGAATATTACAACGTGTCAGATTTGGGCTACATCGAATCTATTTGGATCATGGGAAATGTGCTTGAGGTTCCAGATATAGTGGAACGAAATTTTCCACATCATAAAAATTTTGAGATTGAGTGGAAAATGTAAAGAAAATCGAAAATTAATCTTCAATTTTATGCAAATAATTGTTTATCAAAAGTTTAACCGTTTGTGGGTGAAATACCAGAAAGATTGGTACGATAAAAATTATATTCATATCAGATGTTTGACTTTTTTAGCAAGTTATGAAGGTCATAAGTATTGAAACTTTAACCCTCCCTGGAGAGGTACAAAAAGGGTGAACCGATATCTATCATCTTTATATCAGATCAAATGTGTGTCATTTGAAGAGGATCTGATGCATTTTTTGCCTTTCATGTGCGTTTAATTTTTCAAACAGTTGACTTCTTTATGGTGGAGGTACCAGAATTGGCCAGATATATATCCCACATTTTCAAATATTCGCAATTTTTCGAATTTCGATTCAAGTTGGGTAATAATATTACAATCTTCCAAGTTTGTACCAAATCAGCTACTCCCTTCGAGAGTTGTCGTGTGCACCAGTCAACTCCTCGAAATATTCATAATAGAGCCTACAAAGTATATATATTCTAGATCAGCGTAAAATTCTAAGACGATGTAGCCCTGTCCGTCCGACCGTCTGTTGGAACCACGTTAAAGTCAAAACGAATAAAGATAGGAGCTAAAATTTTGCACAGATCAGTCTTTTGTCTACGGGCAGGCCAAGTTCGAAGATGGCCTATATCGGTCCATCCCATATAACGGAATCTCCCGATATTCGGTATTTTGATGATTTTAGCGACATTATTCACCGAAATGGTCTCAAATTTAGTATTTGAAGTTCGTAATGTGTACTACAGTATATGACAAAGAATTTCGTAAGCAGGTCCACGCCTTCGTATAGTCCCAATGTAAAGGTTTTCAATTAAGTGGTAGTTTTCGGTTTTTTATACCCTCCACCATACATAGTATGGAGAGTATATCAAGTTCGTCATTCCGTTTGTAACTCATCGAAATAATAATTTTAGACCCGACAAAGTTTATGTTTTCTTGATAAGCGTAAAATTTCGTCCGACCGTCTGTTGTAATCACGCCACAGTCAAAACTAATTAAGGTAGGAAGCTAAAATTTTGCACAGATCTGTCTTCTGTCTGCAGGCAGATCAAGATCAAAGATGGGCTATATCGGTCTACGATATCGTATAGCCCCCATACAACAGCACCCCCGATATTCGGTATTTTGACGATTTTAGCCACATTTATCAATAGAATTGTCTGAAATTCTACACAAGGAGTTCTTTGTGAGTACTTTACCCCCTTGACAAAGAGTTGTCTTTATAGGTCCACGATGTCGTATATTTATCGGTATTTTGATGATTGTAGCCACATTTTTCAACGGAATTTTTTGAAAATTCACAAGGAGTTTCTTATGATTACTTTATCCCCTAGAAGAGATTTTAGCCATATTTTTCGACGGAATTGTCTGAAAATGAACACGAGGAGTTCCTTGTAAGTACTTTATCCACTGGAAAAGAATTATCTATATAGGTCCACGATATCGTTTATCCCCCATACAACGGTGCTCCTCAATATTCGGTATTTTGATGATTTTAGCCACATTTTTCAACAGAATTCACTCAAGGAGTTATTTATGAGTACTTTACCTCCTGACATATTTCAGCAACATTTTTCAATGGAATTGTCTGAAATTGCACACAAGGAGTTCCGTATGAGTACAGTTAACAGATATTTAAAAGGATTTTATTTTATGTTTTTTTTAATTTCCTAATTCATCCCAAATGGTGGAGGGTATTCAAAGTTCGGCCCGGCCGAACTTGCTGCTTTTTTACTTAATTTTTGAAAATTGTCCTTCCAAATTGTGGATGGAATTAACTGTTTTTTTTTACTTTTTTTTAAACTTTTTATAAACACACACAACAAATGACCTTTAACACAAATAGAAAATTTATTATTATGTATGTGATGTTGGAATCGTCCATGATATTAGACAAATTTCCAGCCCCCTATGTCCTTGTACTCCCAACTGTTTGTATTTATTATTGGCAAATATATGATATTATTTTAGTTATTTCCCCTGAAATTGTCCCCGTAAGCTAATAAATGTAATCGACAGAAACTATTGGAATTTCCATGTAAATATTTTTCAAACTTACATTCCAAACTCTGTAAATAATCAACGATATTAAATTTCTTCAAATATGGCAAAAAAAAATCCACAGAAAGTCGTTATTTTTTATTTGTTTCTTGTTTATTACATTTCTATTAACGAAAAAAATATATATTACAATTCCGCACAGGAATCCAAAAAAAAAAAACGACTGATTTAAATTCATTCGCTGAAAAATATCCAGTATAAATGCAGATTGTATAGGAATTTTGTTATATTTATTTACTCTTTTTGTTGCTGTTGTTGGTATGGAGGGACATTCGACAATTTAAATTGCTCGACAAAATAAAAATAACAAATAAAACAATAAATTCATATAGAGACATAAGAGGCTTAACCACATGAAAGGTTTAAGTTTTCATTACAATTTGTTGTGAATGTTTTTATACCCTACAACACTATGTGTTGGGGGTATTATAAGTTTGATTGGGCCAGAATTTATGTAACACCTCGAAATATTGATTTCCCATATAGGAAAGTATATATGGATCTTCCTATCTCGCCGAGCTGAGTCGATCTAGCTATGTATGTCCGTCCGTCCGTCTGTCCGTCCGTCTGTCCATGTTAATTTGTAATCACTCTACAGGTTGCAATTATGGCCCGATCTTCACGAAATTTAGAATGGAGGTGGGGCTAGGGTCAGAATAGAACCCTATTTATGTGTTTGTTTTCTCTTTCGAGACGAGCTTAATGATCTGAAATTTGCAGTGAAAAGGAAAGCCAGATAGACACTATCACACACTCACCACTATGCGACGCGTTTCGCCGTTGGTTAAGCGGCTCATCAGGCATATTTGGTGTGGATGATGGCTTACAAGGGCCGTTCTCTGGAAAGTAGTATATATTTCGAACTTATTGCAAATTAGCATATGCGAATTATACACTAGAAACTCTCCAGGTTCGACTCAAGTTCTATTGGCAGATCTTTTTCACAGCAATGTTTTTTTTTTTTCTTTTCTTTTGGAGATGATCGCATAATATTTAGGGGTCGAAATGGACCAAAAACTGAAAAAATGTCGGATTTTGCGGTAGCTATACAGGTCGCAATTATAGACCAATCGCATGTAGCTAGAGTTTAGGGCGGGGAAGAAGCCTACCAATTTGGGTGGTCATCGGATAATATTTAGCGGGTAAAATAGACCATATCTTTTGTGTTGAAAAAATTCAACATTTTTCATTAAACCGCGAATATTTTAAATCCCAGCGAAATCACAAAGCCATGACAAGGTTACTCCTGATCTTTACATTGATGTTAACATCCAACAAAACGGATATATAGCAAAATATGTGCGATATATATGTTTATCAAAGAAGATATGCTTGAAAAATCTCTTATATGTCGAGAACGGCTGAACTGATTTCGACAGTTGTGTTTAATTCTGAATGGCCTCTTGGCAGGAAAGAAAAAACGTCTAAAAAATCGCATAAAAATATCTCTCTAAAGATGAAAATATTGATTTTGTTACATTTTCTCATATATTTTCAATTTTGTCATATTTTCATTTTGAATTAAACATTTGGTAATATTTCTACAGTTAACAAAACTAAGTAGTTAGGATATCAGGATATCATATACAGATCGCATTTATGGCCCGATCCGAACGAAATTTTGCATGGGGATCAGATGAGGGTCAGAATAGAAGCCTACTCTTTTTGGAGATAATCGCCATATATTTAGGGGTTGAAATGGACCAAAAAAATGTTGAAATGGACCAAAAACTGCAAAATTGTCAGCAGGTCAGTATTGCCCGATCCTCACGCACATTTGAATGGGGGTTACGGGCATTGCAAAAAGCCAAGCAGTTTCCAATGTGTGAAATAGTTTGCCAACTTTTGTAGACAAAATACGAAAATGACCATTCCAGTGACTTTTTGGAGAATTCACAAATACAGGAAAGACGCACTTCTGACTATTTCGTTAACGCTGATTTCGTTGAAGAATATAGTCAAATGTCTGTATCTCATATGGATGCGTTTCAGTCAAAAACCAATAATAAATGTTAATCTTTTGCCACTTCTAAGAGATTATAGGTGTTTGGGAAATATTGGTTCCAGATCTAGGAAGACCATTTACGTGCAACATCTTCCAATAAATTGGAAATGAGCAAATTAGTTAAAGTTGCTATTATTCGAAAATTAGAGAACGAAACCTGATGGTTTTCTTTTATTATTTGTCACAATATCTTGTGGAATTGTTTCGAGTATCTCGCCTATATAAACTGTATCGTTTATTGTAGTGTTGTAGGGTATTCAACGGTCGGCCACGCTCGACTGTAGCCTTTGTTTACTTGTTTTTAAAATGAGTCTAATATCGCGGAAGATGAATGAAATGCCTGGATATTCTCTCAAAAATATGATCCTAACCCTTCAATCTTTTAAATTCCGTGGCTAATGGTTAATATCATAAATGTGCGCCACAGAATTTAAGTTTCTTCCAATCCTTGATTTTGAAAATATTTTGTTTTTATTTTTCAAAACAATAAATACACACACAAAATTGGCAGAAGTCGGGTTCTCTTAGAAAATATTGTAATCAGCTGGTAGCTCAACCTTACCTTTTTATTGTACCATGGTATGCGCCACTTCTGCTATTTGAAACATCCAATTGAAATTCAATTCTGTAAAAAATTTAGAGTTGAATTTCAATTCTGTAAAAAAAAGTTTTTTTTTTATCGAAAGGATAGGGGCTATAGAAAAATTTTGACTTATAAAGAAATTGATCAAAACAAGCAATACAAACTCTAATTACCAAATTTTAAATTATTTCTTTTGAAAAAACATACTTACTGGGTGAGATAAAAAAACTGCAACAAAGTCAAAAGCCATAATTTTCACATTCTTTTTTAATTTTATTGAATGAAACCAAAAAAGGTCGTAAATAGATTCAACTTTTAGAATAAGTTAAGATATGTTCGAATTGGTCACCTTTGCCTCGAATTATGGCCTTCAAACTGCCAATGAAAAATAAGCAATAAAAACTCTAAATACCAAATTTTAAATTATTCTGTTTGAAAATACATACATACAGGATGAGATAGAAAAATTGCAACAAAATCAATTGACACAATTTTTAATTCTTTTTTAATTTTATTGATTGAAGGCTAAAAATGTCGGAGATAGCATCAAATTTTAGAATAAGTTTAGATTTGTTCGAAGTGGTCAGCTTGGCACGAATTATGGCCTTCTAACGGCCAATAAAACCGTCAACCGCTGCCCGAATGTTACTCTGCGGTATTTTGGCCCATTCCCGACGAAGCGCTTGCTTAAGGTAATCGACACTTTGGTATTTTTTAGTGCCAACCTTGCTTTCCAAAATACTCCAGACACAATAGTCCAACGGATTGGTATCCGGAGATTTTGGTGGCCATTGTGTGCTGAAAATGAAGCAAGGAACCACATTTTGTAACCTGAGTGCGATGGTGCTGAGTCCTTTTGGGATGTCCAAGCTGTGCGGCCAAAATGTCTGCGTGCTCAAGGCTTTAGTACTCCCTCCAGAATATTTTTGTTATAATATTCGGCATTTATTCTGATGCCACTGTCGATTAAAACGAGCGGAGAGCGACCATCGGCTGTTATGGCAGCTCACACCATCACCATGATCGGCGCTTGAGTTCTGATGGCCAACAGAAGGTTCAAATTTTCAGCTGACCTCTTTATGAAGTATACACGATCATATTGTTTGTTTACAAACTGCTCGACAACGAATGTTTTCTCATCGGAGCGGAGAAAACCAAATTCGACAGTTCACCACTTTCGGTCAAGCGAAGCAACTCTTTAGCTCTTTTGAGTCTATTTTCTTTCTGTTGCGGTGTGAGTTCTTGCACTTTTTGGAATTTCAATGACTTTACCCCGATTTCATTTTTCAATATTTGCCGAATGGAATATTGCGATATGTTCAGCTCATGAGCCATTTTTCGGCCACTGTGACGCGGATTTCGATCAAGTCGCTTCTTTTCTTTTCGAACCATTTCTGCTGATGTTGCTGTTTTCTCCCGTTCACTTCCTTGACGTCGGGCTACGCTCACGGTAACGAGCGATGCTACGAACAACAGATTTATTCACATTTAAATGCTGGAGTGCTGTAGCGATAGCCACTTGTGGTTTTCCAGCCAAATATAAAGAAATCACACTATCACGCTTGAATTCCATGACGAATAACTTTACTTCTGGAAAATTCTCAAGAAAATGCTCTTGTACACTTGTAAACGGTATAATGAGCTGTCATTGGAATAATTTAAACAGTTGTCGGACGAGTGGCTCAGAAATGACAGCAGTCTGAAGTTGGTTGCAGTTTTTTCATCTCACATGTTCATACATATGTATGTGGAGGGTATAAATATTAATGCCGAAATATTTGTAAACAAAACTGAGACCCTTAAAATTTGAAAAATTTGCTCTGTCCCCCATCTCTTCAATATTATTTTAAGGTCTGCAATATTTCTATAAATTCATAAAAAAATGCCATATTTTTTTCTCTTCAGAGGCTCCAAAAATTCTTTCTATAAATTCATCGAAACAAGAAAAAAATTGTAACTTTGTTTTGTATACTATTTTAAAAATGCACAAAAATATTTCAATGCAAATGAAAAAACAAACATATACACAAACAAATGCATTTCGAACTACTATGTATGTGATGCTGTTGGTATGCGAAATTTGTTTTCAAGTACCATTACATCGCACACTCACCCATATAGACACATATATGTGCAGCACGCTCAGATTGATTGCATAAATGCGTTTACATATGCCTGTATAAGTAACAGCAGCAGCAACAAGAACGGCGGGGAATGCAACAACACCATAAAGTAAAACAATAACAAACAACAACAACAAATATGCCAAGGTATACCACATAGATGCCACCCATCTATACATTTATTTAAAGTGGTGCAAATGTATTTGTTTTTCAACATCGTTTCAAGTAGCATAAAACATCAGAATATTGAAAATAACAGAAAGCCAGTGAGAGAGAGAGAAAAAGAGAACTTTATTTTATTTTCGTTGTTATTTAAACTAAAACAACAACTGCTTGTGACAGTGGCTTAAAAATCAACGAGGGACAATTTTTGTAGTGTACTATTCTTAGGAAAGGGTAGGAAACCTAGAGTGGGGCTTACATTTCAAAAATACAGGGAGTAATTAAAAAAAAACAACAATTAAAACAACTAAAAAACCTGTAAATTCGGCCGTGACAAACTTTGAATACCCTCCAACATTTGGACCGAATTTGGCAATTTTCCAAAAAATAAAATTCGTTAAAAATTATGTTAAAATCTTAAAAGTACCAAATGTAGCCGTTATATAAGGGTCTATACGACAACGTAGACCTACATAGGCAACTTTTGTCATAAACAATTACAATATTCAAATGCGAAACTTGAAATAAAAAATTCAAATTCAATCATTAAAATACCGAATAAAAGGAGGTACCGCCATATGGTAGCTATACGAAGACATGGACCTGCACAGACAATTTTTTTTTTTTGTTTAGGCTGTAGTATCCATTAAAATTTTCCAATACGAAATTTGAAACAATTCCGGTGAATAATGTTGTTGAAAACATCAAAATACCAAATATAAGGAGGTGTCGTTATATGTTGGCTATACCAAAACGAGGACCTACGTGAACCCATTTTCAATTCCAAAAGTTCTGCAGACATAATATACATTTGAGTAAAATTTTATCAACTTACTTTAATTCGTTCGGAAGCTAGAGTGATTTTCACAGATGGACAGGTTTCGAGGTGTTACAAACGGAATCAGAAACTTTATATACCCTCCATACTATAGTGGAGGCTATAAAAATTTAACTGACCGACAGTATGATACTCTACACAACCAAACCATATTTAGTAGAGCTACCCGTAAAAAAATATGGGACATTTATGGAAAATATATCATACTTTTGAATGTCTATTATGGCTTTAGAGCTATAGCCATATCTTAAATATTTTTCAGGTAATTTTTTCTAGGTTGAATCCGATCTCATATTCCAAAATTCTGAGGCTGATATTTACATGAAATCGAAAAAAAACATATATATGGGACCCACATCCAAATCTGATCCCATCTCGATGAAATTTGGCAGAGGCATATTACGAATATGAGAAACTGAAACACCAAATCGGATGAACAATATGTATGGGACCTATAACTATATCTGAATCGATTTTCACCAAATTTGAAGTACTGGCTTTTAGGCTGAATTCGGTCGAGGGTACTGAAATACATCCTATTTGGAGGAATATTACAAATATGGCGCACAGTATAATTGAAATAGGGCGCATAGTAAAATTGTAAAAGCCATATTATTTATAAAAATTCTCAGAGGGATGGTTAGCCATTCAAGACCAAGATGTTTTGTCTGAGCCCCTGCAGATAATAACAGATTCTTTAAAAATGTTTTGTATACTCTTAGTCTTAGTCTTTGGCTATAAGGGGTATACATCAATTGATAAGGCAAAATGGTGACTCTTCGAAATGACTATGTTTCTTTGGACCAAATCCGTTTCAAGACACTTGGAGTCGAGTCCGGGGTGTCCGTCCTTCTGTCTGGCTTACAGGTGCACTCAGTGACTCGTCCAAACTTCTAACATCGAAATATTTTTAGAAAACTCATATCGAGTTAGGAGATGGTCAATATCGGTCCATTCCTTCTGGTACATCCCCCACATAAGTTTAAAAATTTCACAGAAAACAATTGATCTTCTAGAGCACGAAAGGGGTTGACAATATCGGCCTACACCACAAAGGGTCAAGATATTGAATGACTATCGATTGTTCAGTACCTCCCCCACAATGGGTTAAAATTTTAAAAATTAATACCTCTTATAAAATGTGAATTAACAGTTTCACGGTCTTCTTCAGATTTCACACACCCCACTTCTTTTACCAACACAAGGTCTGGTGCAGAGCGGATAGAACGAACCACTCCGGTTCACAACAGGTCAAAATTTCGAATAACCATGACGCTCATAAAAGGCGAAATGAGCATCCTATTATTTTCAAACATGGCACATTCTAATATTTCCACCAACACAAGTTATAGTATGGAGATTGGATACATCCGTCTACTCTTTATGGAACCTCCCCATAATGGGTCAAAAATTATCTTCATATTTCGCACATAAGGAATCTATGGGTCCACGCCTTGTCATGCCTACCCCACAAAATGTTGATTATCATTTATTCGAATAAAATTGTTAAAAATGTTTGATTTCCTTAAAATTATGCCGGGAGATCTTCCATCTTTTAAGGGCGCAAAAGTAATTTTTCTATCAATAAATGTCATGTATTCACAGTAAATCTCTAAGAGGATTTCTGCATGCAGTAGGCCTTGTGAAGGTATTCCTCTATGGAAGGCCTCTTTTGTGTCTACTTTCTGTAGAAAACATACTGATTTTGTTCTATCGGTGAAAGGTTATTTTTAGGTTTTCTGTCTGCAAAAGGCCTTGCGAATGTTTAGACCCTTCACCACACAGTGGTAAGGATATTATGCCTTTGTGCATTTGTTTGTAACAGGGAGAATGAAGAGGAGATAGACCCATAGTTACTTTTGAGGATCTTAATAGAATCACTCTTTGAGTCGATTTATCCATGTCAGTCTGTCCGTCCTTCCATGTATTCTTGTGAACAAAATACAGGTCGCATTTATTATCCGATTGAGATGAAATTTTGCAACAAAATATTTGTTTGACGCAAGGACGATCCCTATTGAAATTGCTGTTAACCGGATCAGATTTAGATATATCTTCCATATTTCTTCAACAAAATGACCAATATAAGTCCTCATGACCTGAATTTTGGTACATCACACCGAATTCAGTCTAGAAGCAAGGACATCAAATTTGGAGAAAATCGGTTCAGAAATAGCTATAGCTCCCATACATATGTTTCATCCGATTAGTTCCCCCTGAAACCAAACTATAAGTGCTCTAAAACCAAATGTTGATAGTTGGTATGATCTACTTTAAATAAATTCTTTTGTTACGGGAGCTCTACTAAATATGCATGGTAGTGTAGAGTATCATATAGTCGGCCCCGCCCGACTTTTGACTTTTCCTTACTGGTTTTTACATGTAGAAGTCCTCTTGAAAGCCTTCTTTCTCTAAAATACACCTTGTTTGCTGTCTATCAGTTTCTTTATGGCCTTCTGTTTGTAAAAAATCTATGCAGAAGACCTTATGAAGGTTATTTAGAGGTATTCTGCCTGTGAAAAACATATATAAAATTCCCTCTATCAGTTGAGTACCTCGTTCTTTGATTACAGAGGTAAAGCCGTTAATAGGTCTTATATTTCCCAAATACCTCTCGAAGAGTATTTATCTGTAAACTATTTCTGAAATGCCTTCTTGTGGAAAGTGATATCTAGAAGGGTTTCTACATACTGAAGTTTATAAAGACTTCTCTCTGGAGAATAAGATTTGAAGATATATTTGTTAACTATTCCTGGAATGTATTTTACTAACAGACGATTTCTTGGAGCTCTTCTACATATAGAAGGCTCCTTGAGAAGTTTCCTTTAGAAGTTTATGGTTTTTTCTCTATAATGTAATTCATTTTAAGAACGACCTTATGGTTTGATATCTTTAGAAGTCTTGTATAGTATATCCTATCTGTTGGTACTCCCTTGAAGGTATTTGTTTAGACAAGACTTCTTGATTATTTCAGAAGGTTTATAGAAGTTATTCAAAATTTTGATCTGTTGAAGCTGTTTTTCTCTTCAGGAAACCTCTAAAAGTTTTTCTTTCTTAAGACACCCTTTGAATGTCAGATGCAATTATATATTCTACTTCTGGAACACCTCCAAAAGGATTATTGTAGGAGATCTTGACACGAAATATTTGTTGAATACATTTTGTTCGTATCAGTGTTTTGCATAATTTCAAAACACTGTCCTCACGCACATCCCCGATGCACTTTCGAACACTTCATTCGCTGGCTCCTTACTCCCACCATACACCACTTTACAATATATCCCCTCACCCTCTCTCTCACTTTATTTTCTGTTTTTGGCACATGCAGCAACTAATGGCACTTAAAAGTTATTAAACATTAACATTTTTTTCAGTTTCTGTAGGTCTTTGCAATATTTATTGTAAAATTCTATAAAAGTTTCATAGCAAATGGTAATAATGGGTCAGTGTGGTAGAAAAGTAAAAAAAAACAACAAAAATAACAATTGGGATTCAATTCGTCGAGAGTACATGTTGTGATGTTTAAACCATGCGGACATTGTGTCAAAAAGGTAGTAATGGGAAAATTGCAAACAATTTGAATTTTTTTAGATTTGTGAGATTTGGCGGGATTTGAATTGGAATTGAGATACCAAAAAAATGAGGAAAGCTACTTGTGGTTAATTTTTTTGAAATAATGGTGAAGTGGTTTTTGCGAATTACAATGTATTTCTGATATTTTTTAATTGCCACAAAGACTTGAGGAATACGTAACAGTACATTAACAGGTTAAGAAGTATCAGTGGGTTAAGCCGATAGATGTATAGCCTTAGCCTTGTACGTTTATTTAAATATTTATTTTGACTTGCTTTATGATTGCTCTAATTGTTGACTCTTTATGGAGGAGGTTCATAGGAGTGTCCTAATATTTGGCAGGGCAACAAAAGAGGTCGCATTTTTTTGAGCGGGCATATATCGCATGCCGGCGGAACGTTAGGCAAATTTTCGTCACTTTGTGGTCCAGAAATACCGTAGTTTGTCTAGGCAGCCGACATTCTTCACCTGCAATGTTAGGGGTGGACTCCAAGGACGGCATCCATACTGTAATTGTTGATAGAATCTGTGACTACATCAGTACGAATGCGACTCAGACTTGCCTGATAGGCTTCTTGATCTGGAGACCATCTCTTACAGCATAAAACCTTCCTCTCTATATCATCTAAGGTTCTCTCTGACACGCCTGGGGTAGCGAAGTGATGCTTTGGATGACCCCCATGAGTCAAGAAAATTTGGAATGACAGTCACTGATAATATTCCACTGGATT
Organism: Musca domestica; assembly: GCF_030504385.1. NCBI lineage: Eukaryota > Metazoa > Arthropoda > Insecta > Diptera > Muscidae > Musca > Musca domestica. Next base: position 9,038,129 of record NW_026712238.1, on the reverse strand, counting down.
GGTATCCGGAGATTTTGGTGGCCATTGTGTGGTGGAAATGAAGCGAGGAACCTCATTTTGTAACCATTCTTGGGTGGCGCGTGATTAGTGCGACGGTGCTGAGATCTGTTGGAATATCCAAGGTCTGCAGCCAAAATAGTTGCGTGTCCAAGGCTTTAAAATACCCTCCAGAATATTTTCGTGATAATATTCGTAATTTTTCTGATGCCACGGTCCATTAATATGAACGGAGAGCGACCATCGGCTGTTATGGCGGCCCACACCATTACCATGGCCGGCGCTTGAGTTCTGGTGGCCAACCGAAGGTGCACATTTTCTGTTGACCTCTTTGGCAAGAAAACACGATCATTTTGTTTGTTTACAAACTGCTGGACACCAAGTGTTTTCTCACCATCATCTCACCGAAATTCGGCAGTTCATCACTTTCGGTCAAGAGAAGCAACTCTTTAGCTCTCAGAGTCTGTTATCTTCGGTTGCGGTGTAAGTTTTTGCACTTTTTGGAATTTCAATGGCTTTACCCCGAGCTCATTTTTCAACATTTGCCGAATGGAATATTACGATATGTTCAGCTCACGAGCCATTTTTCGGCCACCGCGACGGTTTCGGCCAAGTCGCTTCTTTACTTTTCGAACCATTTCTGCTGATGTTGCTGTTTTCTTCCGTCCACTTCCTTGACGTCGGGCTACGCTACCGGTATCACGGTAACGAGCGATGGTACGACACACAAAAGATTTATTCACATCTAAATGCTGGAATGCTCTAACCATAATTTTCGTAAATTAAGCAGGTCCTTGTCTTCGTATAGCCTCTTAATACCGGTACTTCCCGATATTCGATATTTTCATGATTTTAGCGACATTATTCACCGGAATTATTTCAAATTTCGTATTTGAAGTTTGTAATGGGCGCTACAGCCTATAACAAAAAATTTTTATGCAGGTCCACGTCTTCGTATAGCCCCCAAATAACGGTACCCCCGATATTCGGTATTTTGATGATTTTAGCGACTTTATTAATTTTTTTTTTCAAATTTCATATTTGAAGTTCGTAGTGGGTGCTACAGCCTATGTCAAAAAAAAATTTGTTTGCAGGTCCATGTCTTCGTATAGCCCCCACATGACGGTTCCTCACGATATTCGGTATTTTGCTGATTTCAGCGATATTATTTACCGAATTTTTTTCAAACTTCGTATTTGAAGTTCATAATGGGCACTTCAGCTTATGACAAACATTTGTGTGTGCAGGCCTACGTCTTCGTATAGCTCCCATATAACGGCACCTCCCGATACTCGGTATTTTTGTGATTTGTGCGACGTTATTCACCGGATTTTTTTTTTCAAATTTCGCATTTGAAGTTCGTAATGGGTACTACAGCTTATGACAAAAAATTTCGTAAGCAAGTCAACGTCTTCGTATAGTCTCCATATAACAGATTTCATTAAAGTGGTAGTTTTCGTTTTCGTTTTTTTTTTTTTTTTGAATTTTTTCAAGTTTCTTCCAAATGGTGGAGAGTATTAAAAGTTCGACCCAGCCTAATTTAGCTGCTTTTCTACTTGTTTTTTTCATTGATTCCAATATATTTTTTTATTTCCAAACATTGCCTTGCATGTTAATCCTTTTGATACAAAAGCTCTCCTTCCGAAACTCCCACCTCCACCCGCTCCTTTCTTGTGCAGCCTTTTAAAAATGCAAAAACCATATTTTATTCAATTAATAATAATAAAAAATAACTACCATAATAAAATTGAAATTTTTGTATAATAAAACCGTACACATATACAAATATATTTATTTTTCTCTCTTCTTTTGTTGTTTTCTTTTTAGGTATGTTGTACACTTTCCCAAAAGCAAACAAAGTGCAAAATGCAAACACCAATAACAAAAAAAAAAAAACGAAACTGAAAACAAGTGCATTTTATGCTTTCAAATGTGTTGGCCATTAAATGCACTTAATGGATATAATGGTGGTAATCCATGCAACTGCAAGAGGTACAATTTCCATTTATTTAAGCCAGACCCCATTACTGAGGCAGGCTAAAAACATAAATGTTGTGGTAAGGTGTTACCCTTTTGAATTTTTTTATTTTGTTTTTGTTTCACTTTGTTTTGATATCCCACATATATCGATTGATAAATATTGGATATTGCCATATATGGTACACCAGGCCAGAAAAAAAACAAAAACCGGATACCATGCAAAAATCCAATATAAGCTCCCCCTATACATTCATGGCTTGTATTCAATGTTTGTATTAACACTTTGGTAAGTTCTGGTTAAAAAAACAACGAACAAACAAAGAGAAAAAACTTTTAATGGGGCCAGTAAGATTCACACCCTTGTAAACCATATGGGTCCCCTATGTGTACACACACTCCTCTGCAAGGTGGTAAACTGATTTTAATTTTAGTATTTACTGGTTCACTACACTTTATGCAAAAATTAATTTATTAACCCAAAGAAAAAAGAGGCAAACAAGGAGGAAACTTGGTTAGTGCTTTAGTGCCACACCATCCTCCCCTCTCCACCCCCTTTAATAACACATTATAGTGACTTCGATGGTGCATAAAAACGCTTTACAATTCAATTAATTTTGTTTTTCTTTCTTTTCTTTTCCGCCATTGTTTTCCAATTAATAGTTTTTTTTTTTTCGTAACTACGAAGGCCTTGTGTTTAACAAATGAATGAATGAATAGTCAAAGCAAGGAAAAAGTTAATACAAAAATAATGTTGTAAACATGTATTTATTTTAAGCTGTTATTTTAATGGAACTTTGAGGTGAATGCAATAAGTGTTGAGGGAATTCTGTAAAAGAAGCAAATGGAGAATTAAAAAAAGACTTTATTTAGATTAATTATTGCCGGGGAATTTGCAATTTCTTTGATGGATTAACAATGCGTATGTGTGGTGACGTTCATCATACGCCCTCATGCCAATGGGTGTTGGTGGTAATCATACGCCCCATTGGACACATAAAGAGCTTATAAGAGGGGAACATGAAATTAATAAATATTTGAAAAAAAAAAAAAAAAACAGAACAAATAACAAAAGCTGCAAGTTCGGCCGGGCCGAACTTTTAACAGCCTCAACCATTTGGCAATTTCAAAAAAAAAAAAAACGTTAAAAATTCTGTTACAATCTTAAAAATACCGAATGCCTATACGACGACGTGCAGCTGCATAGGCAATTTGTGTCATAAGTTATTACAATATTTAAATGCGAAACTTGAAGAAAAATCTGTTTATAATGTAGCTAAAATCATCAAATACCGAATATAGGGGGTACTGTTATATGGGGGCGATACGAAGACGTGGACCTGCACAGACTATTTTCTGGCATGGGATGAAGTATCTATTACGAACTTCACATGCAAAATTTGACAAAAATTCCGGTAATTAATGTCGCTAAAATTATGAAAATACCGAATATCGAGGGGTACGGTATATGGGGGCTATATGAAGACGTGGACCTACATGACTCTTTTTCTATTTTATGCTGCACTATATATTACGAACATCAAATACCAAATGTGAAACAACTCCGGTTAATTAAGTCGCTAAAATCATCAAAATACCGAATATCGATAGGTACCGTCATATGGGGGCTATACGAAGACGTGGACCTGCACAGACTATTTTCTGTCATAGACTTTAGCAACCATTACGAACTTCAAATACGAAATTTGAAACAATTTTGGTGAATGAAGCGCTAAAATCATCAAAATACTGAAAATCCGGAGGTACCGTTATACGAGGGCTATACGAAGGCGTGGACCTGCACATGCAATTTTCTGTCTTAGGCTGTAGTATCCATTACGAACTCTAAATACCAAGTTTGCAACAATTTCGGTACATAATGAAGCTAAAATCATCAAAATAACCAATATCGGGAGGTAACGATATATGGGGCTATACGAAGACGTGAACCTGCACAGACAATTCTCTGTCGTTGGCTGTAGTATCCTTTAAGAACTTCAAATACCAAACTAGAATCATTTCCGGTAAATAATGTAGCTTAAATCACCAAAATATCGAAAATAGGGAGGTACCATTATATGGGGGCTATACCAAAATTTGGACCTACATGACCCATTTTCAATACCAAAAGTCCTGCAGACATAGTACACATTTGAGTAAAATTGTATCAATCTACTTCATATCATTCGGAAGCTAAAGTTATTTCCATAGACGGACGGACATCGCTAAATCGACATAGAATTTTATGCTGATCTAGAATATATACACTTTGTGGGGTCTAAAATGCATATTTTGAAGTGTTACAAACGGAATGGCAAACATAATATGCCCTCTATAATATGGTGGAGGCTAAAATAAAATATGGCGTATGATTATTGATCGTAGTCATACGCCTATAGGAATTTAGTGTTAAAGTTGGCCAAAGACCATATTTAATAAGAAAAACCCTCCAAGTTATTTAAAGAACTCAAAATAGAACACAGAACAAAATGAAAAATTACAAGTCTATCCTTTTTTTGTTTTTTATTAACTTCAAATGTTCAAAAAACAAAACATCTCTTTCAGGCATTTCAATTCACTTTAAATTTTCCCCATATGTCCATAATGGGAAAAAATCCCTTTTACATTTTCCTTACTCTTAAAACTGACCATAAAAAAGTAAAACATTTTAAATTGTTTACTTCCATTAAGGAAAGCTCTAATAACTCATTGGCCAAAGGCGTGTTGTTTTTCCCTTTTTCTAACTCTTCTCTGTTTCTTCCTTTCACTAAGACCCAAAGAATGTGAATCGGACAAAAAAAAAAAAAAACGGCAAACCGGAAAAACTTCAAACTAAACTTTACCTTTTCATAGTTTTATTTACTGCAGTACCGAAGACACACACACTCACACATTCAACATTTTGTTTTAACGCATGAAAAGTCCTTTCAAAGGTTATTGCAAGTAGTTAAGGTTTTTTGTCTGTTTGCTGTTGTTAAATAATTTAAATGTTTCTTTTCAAAGGATGTGTTGTAACGCACATAAGTTGCTGTACATAAATTCATAGAAAGAGTTGTTTGTTTATTTCGTCTTCGGGTAAAACCACATTGGAGTTGTATGCATTCCTTTGAGTTGCATGCAAGGTTGTATATGTGTATGCATGTGTGCGTGTATGAGTTGGAGCATGAAATAGTTTAATGTTGTAAGTTCCCTGGTTTAATGGTCTGGAAGTTTTGTGCAATGGTGTGCGGTATTCATTAATAGCTTCTATATTTTGGAGTAACAGGATATTTTAGGTTATCCTGTGAGGCCACTTTTTTGTGGGAGTGTATTCACTTAGTGGCAGTTTAATGTAAATGGAAAATTATTTCCGAAAAAAAAACCCCTTTTTGTACCCTCCACCATTCTATGGAGGGTATATTAGCTTTGTCATTCCGTTTGTAACTCCTTGAAATGTTCCTAATAGACCCTACACGGTATATATTCTGGTTCAGCATAAAATTCTATGTCGATTTAGCGATGTCCGCCAATCTGTCTGTTGTAATCACGAACGAAGATAGAAGAACAATGCGTATGAGTATTGGCGAAAATCATACGCCCTCGTAGCAATGGATATTGATGGCAATCATACGCCCCATTGAACACATAAAGAGCTTACAAGAAGGAACATTATTAAAACATCAAATTAATAAATATCTGAAAAATTTTTTCCTCTCTCTTGGAAAATCTGAAGAGTTCCTGTGATATACAGTTTTTCATACGCCGTATTAAATTATACCGAACATCATAGTATGTAGAGTATATTAAGTTTGCAGGACTTTTGGTATTGAAATGGGTCATGTAGGTCCACGTTTTGGTATAGCCCCCATAAAACAGTAACTCCAGATAGTCGGTATTTTGATTATTCACCGGAATCGTTTCGAATTTCGTTTTGGAAGATCTTAATGGGTACCACAACCTACGGCAAAAATTTTTGTATGCAGGCCCACGTCTTCGTATTGCGCCCATATAACGATACCTCCCGATATTCTGTATTTTGACGATTTTAGCGACATTACTCACCGGAATTGTGTCAAATTTGGCACTTGAAGTTCGTAATGGATACTACAGCTTAAGACAGAAAATTGTCTGTGCAGGTCCACAAACCCATGGTACCTCCCTATATTTTGATGATTTTAGCGACATTATTCACCAAATTTGGCATTTAAAGTTGGTCATGGATGATACAGCCTAAGACAGAGAATTGTCTGTGCAGGTCCACGTCTTCGTATAGCCTCCATATAATGGCACCTCATTATTTTCGGCATTTTGGTGATTTAAGCGACATTAGTCACCGAAAATGTTTCAAATTTGGTATTTGAAGTTCGTGACAGAAAATTGCCCGTGCAGGTCCACGCCTTCGTATAGTCCCCATATAATAGTACCTCCAGAGTTTCGGTATTTTGATAATTTTAACGACACTATTCACCGGAATTGTGGCATTTGAAGTTCGTAATGGATACTACAGCCTATGACAGAAAATGGTCTCTGCAGGCCCACGTTTTGGTATAGCCTCCATGATACCTCCCTATATTCAATATTTTAATGATTTAAGCTACATTATTCACCGATTTTTTTTTCAAGTTTCGCATTCGAATATTGTAATGGCTTATGGCAAAAGTTGCCTATGCAGGTCCACGTCATCGTATCGACAACATTCGGTTTCTTAAGCTTTTAACAGAACTTTTAACGGATTTTATTTTTTTAAAGAGGTCAGCCGACAATGTGTACCTTCGGTTGGCCACCAGAACTCATAGGCCAGCCATAGTGATGGTGTGGGCGCCATAACAGCCGATGGTCGCTCTCCGATCGTAATAGTCAGCCGTTGCATCAGAATAAATGCTGAATATTATCGCGAAAATATTCTGGAGGGTGTATTACAGCCTTGGGCACGCAAACATTTTGGTCGCAGAACTTGTATATTTCAACAGGACTCAGCAAAATGGTTACAAAATGAGGTTACTTGCTTTATTTCCAGCGCACCATTTTGGCCACCAAAATCTCCGGATACCAATCCGTTGGACTATTGTGTCTGGAGTATTTTGGAAAGCAAGGTTGGCACTAAAAAATACCAAAGTGTCGATCACCTTAAGCAAGCGCTTCGCCGGAAATGGACCAAAATACCGCAGAACAACATTCGGGCAGCGTGTGACGGTTTCATTGGCCGTTTGAAGGCCATAATTTGTGTCAAAGGTGACCAATTCGAACAAATCTAAACATATTCTAAAATTTGATCCTATTCCCAACATTTTTTGCTTTCATTAAATAAAATTTAAAAGAAAATGTAAAAAGTATGGCTTTTGACTTTGTTGCAGTTTCTTTATCTCACCCTGCACAGCTTTTTTACTTTTTCAATCGAAAATATTTTCTTTTAAATCCCTTTGACCTTACACATGAATAGTAATTCCAACAATTAGCAACTTAAAGCTACAATCTTTTCATAAAGTCCCCATATTTCCTTGACCAGAAATAAAAAATGATAATAAATCTCCTAATGAATGAACCAATAAAACTCGCAGTTTTTTTTTTTTCAATCTAACAAATGGACAAAGAATCAGTCGCTCACTCAGTTGTTCATTTATCCATAGCCTGGCCTACAAGGAGAGCAAATGAACGACCCAACGAATGAATGACTGGCAGCAGGGTCATCATCATCGTCGTCGTCAAGTCATGTCGTAAAATTTTATTTTAATTGCATTACAATGAAATGTCATCTTCAGTCATTGTCAACTCATTACAATGGCTAGCAAACGAAAAAAAGGAAAAAAAAAACGAATGTCGGCTAAATTTGAATTTATGACAAATTTTTGCGTCACCATACCAAGAACAATGCAGCAGCAACAACAACAACAATGGAGGAGGCTACAAGTCGTGCCAAATCTTGGCATTCATCTGTCGTCTATTCATCCACAGAGTTATGTGGATTTTTTTGTTTAATTTTTTGAGCTATAATATGGCACGAGCATTTGCAACATAATTTGCTACAATAATACAATATTATTGACAACAACAACAACATTTTACAAAAACACATCACATTCCCTCACACAAGGACAATAATAGGAACAATACAAAATGAAGCCACGGGAGCAGGATGAAGAGTTCAGTTGTATGTTGAACAAAACAAAAAAAGAAAGAACGTGGCTAAAGTCTTAATTAAATCGAAAAAGAAAGAAAAGAAACTGTACTTACCGATAGGGGAAAAACACAACGAAATCCGTAATACTATGGGGTGGCCATATGGAAAGGCATCTTTGCCATCCATCTTTTTGTCATTTGCTGCAGGATTGCTTATCACCGAAAAGGGTTATCACGTTGGGCGCCATTAAGAAAATATGTAAATATTGACGGTATTAGGGTCTTTCAGAACTTCCAGAAATGCATTTCAAAAATTTAGAGTTGGGCGCCATTAAGCAAAAATATGTAAAGATTGACAATATTAGGGACTTTCAGAACTTCCGGAAATGCATCTCCAAAATTTTGCTTTGCGAACCATTAAAAATATGTAAATATTGACGGTATTAGGGACCTTCAGTACTTTCAAAAATACATCTCTAAAATTTAGCGTTGGGCGCCATTAAGCAAAAATATGTAAAGATTGACAATATTAGGGACTTTCAGAACTTCCGGAAATGCATCTCCAAAATTTTGCTTTGCGAACCATTAAAAATATGTAAATATTGACGGTATTAGGGACCTTCAGTACTTTCAAAAATACATCTCTAAAATTTAGCGTTGGGCGCCATTAAGCAAAAATATGTAAAGATTGACAATATTAGGGACTTTCAGAACTTCCGGAAATGCATCTCCAAAATTTTGCTTTGCGAACCATTAAAAATATGTAAATATTGACGGTATTAGGGACCTCCAGTACTTTCAAAAATACATTTCTAAAATTTAGCGTTGGCCGCCATTAAAAATATGTAAATAGTGACGGTATTAGAGTACTCCAGAACTTTCAGAAATACATCTCTAAAATTTTTTTAATGGGTGCCATTAAAAATATGTAAATATTAACGGTATTAAGGACCTCCAAAGAACGTAGATTTTTATTTATAAATTTTAATTTCATAATTTAGGGTTTTTTTGAATACTGGATATTTATGTCCGTTTTTACAGTACAATTTGAAAATCCTATTGAAAACTGAAACTGTTGGAACATATTCCAATATTTTTTCAAGGACTAAGAAAGTCTAACACTACAAAATGTTCGTGTTTTTAGGGAATATTTTTAAGGATTAAACGTGGGGTTTTTGGGAATATTTTTGTAGGGTCAATGACTGGATTCCTCCCTTAAGGAATGAACTCGGATTTTTTTAAAATATTAATATATATATATAATTATGAATAAGTCTCAAGGATTAAATATTTAGTTGTTGCAAAATAATTAAGCGCAATCTTATTATAGTGTAGTTTTTTATAAAAACAACTTTTATATATCACTGGACAAAATTTAACGTTTATAAGAGGTTAGGCAGGGGATACCATAATTTGTGAAAGAGGCACAAATACTCATCAGTTCCCCGCGTGTTTTTCTGGGTATTGATATAAGAGTTTTTTTAGATTTCTTGGAACAGTAATCCCAATTTCTTGGATTTACAACTTTAAGAGAACATAACACAACGGATTTCTATTATCAAAGATCATAGATTTTTGTAATCGGTTAAAAAAAAGCAAAATTACGGGGGTTTAGGTGTGGAAACGGTACTTGGTACTTTTTTTGTTCTAGACATTAATAATATGGGTATTAATGTCTAGAACAAAAAAGAACTACAAAATACGAAATTTATGGGGGCTATACAAAGATGTGAACATACACAGGTGATTTTCTGTCATAAGCTGTAGTGCCCATTATGAACATCAATTACGAAATTTGAAACAATTCCGGCAACTCCTAACTCATAAAATACCGAATATTTGGAAATTTTCTGTCATAGGCTGTAATATCCATTACGATTTTTATACCCTCACCATGTGGGTAGAGAGGGTATATATCATTTGACACGGTCAAAAGGTGCCTAGTCGAAATAACGGTTTTAGACCCTAGATCTCTTTGGACCAAATCCGTTTCAGGACATTTGGAGTCGATCTAGCCATGTCCGTTCGTCTGTCTGGCTGGCTGGTGAGCACGATAACTCTCGATTTGATCCAAACTTGGTACATCGTAATATTATTGTCAAACTTAGATCGAGTTCGGAGATGGGCAATGTGGGCAGTACTACCACAAGGAGATTTTGCTCCAATTTGCAAAACCGAATATTTGCGTCAGTGCTAGGTGAGGTGCGAAAAAAGACATTATCGGTCCACTCTACCAAGTACCTCCCCCATAAAGGTTCAAAATTTTGAATAATTACAACTCTTATAAAATGTGATGTAGGAGTGCGATTTTGAATAATTACAACTCTTATAAAATGTGATGTAGGAGTCCGATTGTCTTCAAATTTCACATATCCAACTCACACCCAATAATTTTATTAACCCAAGGTCTGGTGTTAAGATGGAAAAGATTGGTCTACCCCTTCTGGTACCTCCCCCACAAAGGTTCGAAATTTAAAAAAAAAATATTTACGCACTGAAAAAGATGCAATAATTCGATTTTGCTCCTAATATTTGCGTCAATTCTAGGTCAGGTGCAAAAATGGAAAATATCGGTCCACTCCACCAAGTGTCTCCCCCACAAATGGTCAAAATATCGGTCCACTCCTTCTGGTACCTCCCTCTCAAATTGTCAACATCTTAATATTCATGAAACTCTTTAAACACGAAATTAACATTCGATTCCTTTTAGACTTGGCACATCTGAATATTTCTATCAACGCAGGATCTTTTATAAAAACGGTAGAGATCGTACCATTCCTTATGGTACCTCCCTAACAAAGGGTCAACGTTTTGAATAACCAAAACATTTATAAAATCCGAAATAAGCATCAAGTTCTCCTTATATTTCACGTATCGCATTATTTTTTCTAACACAAGATCAGTTATGAAGATGGAATATATCGGTTCTCTCCTTCTGGTACCTTCCTCACAAAGGCTCAGCATTTTGAATATCCTTGAAGTCCATAAAAGCGAAATTAACATCCGATTCCGTTCCAGACTTGGTACATCTCAATATTTCCGAAACACAAGGTAAATATGGTAGAGATCGGACCATTTCCTCTGGTAACTCCCCCACACAGGGTTCAAGATTTTGAAAAACTTCAACTTCAAATTTCACACAAACAAACATTTGTGCTAACACAAGATTTGTTGTGAAGATGATATATATCTATTTTAAGCCGTTGAACTTTTTTTTTTCAGTGATTTGTTTCATATCTTTTTTTTAAATCAGTAATTATTTAAATTATGTATTTTCATGACGTTTATATTTTTAAGGGGATGTGAATTTTAAAGTCGTAGGATTTGACATTTTCTTATTACAAACTGATTTTTTATTGTGAGTATCTTTAATTCTTGACTTTAATTCTTAAGGTCGAAAGGAACTACCCACTCGATTTTCTTCGTATTTCTCATGATCCATAAACATGTATTTTTAAATTCGTCTATTTTTTATAAAATTGTCCATCACCGTGAAATCTTAAATCGTTCATCGTTTTAATATTTATTACATATTTAATCGACAATCTAGCTAATAAATAAATAACTTCATAAAATTCCAAAGACTAAAAAATTCACCCTGGTGGGAGAAATATGCATTTTTATGTCACTAATCCAGTTCAACAAATATTTTTTTTTTTTTTTTCTGGAGATTCTTACGCCTTTATTGTTCGTGATTCCGCAATAAAGAAGTTTTTTTTTTTTTAATTTTAGGCCCTGAAACGATCTACTTCCTTAAAAATTAAATACCTCAACCTCATATCTTACCAAAACTGAATTTTTCCAAGCCAATTTTTTATTTGCAATTTTGCTATGACATCTCAAATAGGTTTCCATTTTCTAGTTGATTTTCAAATTTGTATATTGGTTTTCAGATCCAATATCTTATAGTTCAATGTACTCGTTACAAATTCTTCTCTAAGATATCAATCACAGCGTTTTCCATTGACGGCATATCACATTGTTATGGGTCCATAAAAATCTACTTCAAATCAAAGAGCGATCCTTAACCCTTTGTTTTATTATTTTCTAATTTTATTGATTCGAACGAACATAAATTTTATAACCCTTTTTTCGGAATAACTTTACAAAAGACATTGTGTTCTGGTTTAGTACCTCATTGTACCTTACAAATACACACACGGACATACATTCTCATACACACATCCATTCGTACCCACCGACCTGCACTTCAAGCATCGTTTAAACGCAATTTTACAAATGTCTGCTTTTGTTAATTGGAATTTCGTAGAAATGGGAGAAGAAATGAAAAACTGAAACTACAACCATTTCAATTTTCAGATTTACGTGTGTGTCTTGTTTTTGTTGCCTTTGTTGGTTTTATAGTCTTGTTTGTATTGTTTTTCTTTTTCTTTTGTATTTTGTGAACAAAATGAGTATGACAAAAAAAGTAGTATCCTGAAGAACTTCAATAGAGCCCAAAAAAAGAAAAGAAAAACAAAACTCAATTTAAGATTTACAGCCACCATAAACAATTGAAGGGTGGAAAACACGAATCTCTAGAATTCAGTAGAGGGTGAAGGTGGCAGATCACATTTGCTTTCGTCTGTGTGGATGAGCAGCGTGTAAAGATGTCACAAGGTGAAATGGAGTAAATGCCACCAACTGAAGAGGTATTGTTTGTAAAATAAATTGACTGTTTTTCGGTGAGGGATACAAAAGGTGATGGAGAGGTATTCCAATTTTAAAATTTACTTTAGTTTTATTAAAGAGAAAAAACCTCCAATTCGAGAAATCAATCTTTACGTAATTGAACACTAAAAATCCATTTTGGAATTGGAATGGAATTCTTGTGGACCAAATAGGGGATTGAAAATTTTTGGTCTGTTTTCAGTCATCAACTCTCGAACATAATTCTAAGAAATCGGTTAAGCTGCTAAGGACACTCCTTTAACCGTTTAGCAGCTGGAAAGCACGAAACCTACTAGAATTTTACTCCCCAAAAATGTCACTACAATGGCCCCCCAAAACATGCTTTTGAAACCTTCCAATACCTTTGCAATGCAATTTGTTGCTTTCAATTCGAAATTCGATAAAAGTATTTCATTTTCTATCGAAGTGGCCGTTGCTGGTCTGGCTGGCTAGCTTTCCCGACAGCACACTTTCCCTTTGTGACCGACGACCGACCATTTAGTCACAGTAACTGTCAATCACCCCCAGTGCTTGTGTCATTCATTCATTCAATCGTTCAACAAACAACAACTCAATCAAGTGAAAGGTGATTGCAAATTTAAATCCAATAACACAAACACACAAACACACACACACACACACACTCAAACGACGACAATACTTTGTTGTTGCAATGCTCGTTTAATTGTTGCAAATAAATGACATTTTCTATATAACATATATATGTATGTACATATGATGAACTTTTGTGTGCCAATACAAATTTGTTCATCACTTTGACACATTGAACCTCTGGGTTGACAGTCATCAATAAATTCAGTTTGGCGAGAGAATTCAAGAAATTAACCCATTTTGAGGCAGTAACTTGGGAAGAAATGGAAAAAATTTAAATATTTTGATTTGGAAGAAAAATCGTTATAATTATAAGGCAGAACAGAATAGAGTAACAAATTTGCCACTGGAGACGTTCAGAAATCTCAAAAAAAAAAAAAAAAAAAAAAAAAAAACAAATAAAATAAAAATAAATAAAGAAATAAAATATAATAAAGTGATAATTTTTTCTGTGAGATAATGATCACGGCATAATTTCATGTAGAGAATCAGAATCAGATGGTAATAGAGGCTCCGCCGCCAACTTTTTGTACACCCTCATCCAATGTCCGATTGTTTTAATATATTTTGACTTCTGTTATGATTATCCAAATTGTTGACCCTCTGTGGCGTAAGCTCCGAAGGAATTGACCAATACTGTCCATTTCGCAGCGGACGCAAATAAATATGATATTAATATTACCACAGCGTCAGGTTTGTACTATATTGATTACTTCCGTCTCTTTACATGTGATTATTTTTAGAAAATGTCAAATGTGCGCGAAGTTCCAGATATATCCGACCGAAGTGCTCTATTTCTATACTTCATCTAATACAGATAAAAATATTGGTATGGGAAAAATTACAAGAAAATCGAATATTTATATCCAATTTTATGCGAAATCATAAATTCCGATAAATTACATATTGTGGTTGAGGTACCAGAAGGGGTTGCCATCTATATATCATCTTCACAACAGACCTTATGTTAGCAACAATGTTTGTATGTGGGAAATTTGAGGAGATGGATGGATGGACTTGGATGCTTATTTAGCTTTCTTTGAGCGTTTTGAATCCTATGTGGGGGAGGTACCAGAAGAAATGGTCCAAACACTAATATCATGCTAACAGATCTTCTGTTTATGGAAATATTGAGATCTGCCAATGGAATTGGATTTTAATTTCGTGTTCTATTCAAAATTGTAACCCTTTATGGGGAAGGTACCAGAAGGATATATCCCACCTTCGGAGGGAGGTACCAGAAGATATATCCCTTCTTCATAGCAAATCTTGTATTAGTAGAAATAATAGGATGTGTAAAATATGAAGAGAACCAGATGCTTATTTCGGATTTTATGGTCGTTTTGGTTATTCGAAACTTCGACCCTTTGTGGGGGAGATACCAGAAGGAATGGTCCGATCTCCACCATATTTATAACGAATCTTGTGTTTATGGAAATATTGACATGTACCAAGTCCGAATGGAATTGGATGTTAATTGAAGCAATGGTCCTCAGCTATTTTTATAACAGATCTTGAGTTGATGGAAGTATTGAAATGTGCCAGGTGTGAATGAAATTTAATTTTGGGTTTATGAGGTTCATGAATATTCAAAATGTTGACCCTTTGTGGGGCAGGTACCAGATGGAGTGGACCGATATATCCCATCTTCATAAAAAACTTTGGCCTAATAAAAATATTGTGATATGTGTAATTTGAAGAGGATGTCTATTTCGGATTTTATGATCGTTTTGTTTATTCAAAACTTCGACCCTTTGTGGGGGAGGTACCAGAAGAAGTGGACCGATATATTCCATCTTAACACCAGACCTTGGGTTAGTAAAAATATTGTTAGGTGTGTAATTTGAATACAATCGGACACTTACATCACATTTCATCAGAGTTACAATTACTCGAAATTTTTAACCTTTGTGGGGAAGGTACTTGATGGAGTGTACCGATATTGTCCATTTTCGCACCTGACCTAAGACTGATGCAAATATTGGGATATGCAAAGTGGGAGAAAAATCAGATTATCCGTTCCCTTTCTGTAAAGTGAATTATTTTCTTTAAAAATATTGGTATTTTATGGGGGAGGTACTAGAAGGAATGGACCGATATTGCCCATCCCCGAATTCGATCTAAGTTTGATAATAATATTACGATGTACTCAGTTTTGGCGAAATCGTATACTCCCTTCGAGAGTTAGCGTGCGCAACAGCCAGACAGACGGACGGACAGACATCGCTAGATCGACTCTAAATATCCTGAAACGGATTTAGTCCCCGTTTTGGCCGTATAAACTGATAAATACACTCTATATCCATATGGCTGAGGGTAAAATTGTTTTTTTTTTTTTTCATTTTCACCGCAGATCTTTTGTTAGTAGCAATAATGGGATTTGTGAAGTAATTAGGGAGCCGCATGCTTATTTTGGATTTTATAAACGTTTTGGTTTTTCAAAATATTGACCCTCTGCTGTAGAGGTACCGGTAGGAGTGGACCGATATATACAATCTTTACACCAGACCATAGGGTAACAAAAAAATTGATGTGGCACTAATGCAAATATTGAGATTTGCAAAATCGGATGAGCCTTTCTCCTTCTGTGCAATAAAATATTTTCTTTGAAAATTTCAACCTATTGTGGGGGGAGGATTGGATAGATATTGCCCATCTCCGATGCATGATGGTACGATGTACCAAGTTTGCATCAAATTGGAAAATCTTTTCGAGAGTTATCGTGCGCATGGACAGACGGACGGACGTGAAAATTATGTTTTTACGATTTTTAACTGCTAATTCAACAGGTTTATATTTCAAGCCAAAACCTCCCTTTTAACGTAATTTTTTGAGGAAAGTGTCAAAGGGAGAAATATTCTAGATCAAATTTCATTGTCAGTTTCTGAACAAACAAAAGTTGGATATTTAATAGTTTTTCAGAAAATTACATTCGAAATTTACATATTTCATGTGAAAATTATATGTTTACATTTTTCTAAAAATTTTAATTTAACACATTTCCATTCTGAGTCAAAATCTCCTACAATATCATATTTCTTGTGGCAAATCTCAAAGGAAGATATATTCAAGATCAAATTTCATTATCAGTCTCTTAACCCTTTCAGTGTCAATGAAAATTTTTGTCGAGATAAAAATCTGAAATTCCGTACTAATTTACTAAAATGTGCTCAGAAATTCGAAAACGAAACTAATAGAATAGAACTGCAATATTTTTAAATAGCGTACGTGTCTGTTATTAAAAAATATCAAAAATAACGGTTCGTAAGAAAAACAAAAAATGGCAAAGAAAGAGAGTACTTTTAAATGTCAAATATATTTGACAAAAACACTGAAAGGGTTAACAAGGAAAATTTGTATACCTAATATGTACCATGAAAAAATATCATCAATTTTGTGTTATAAAAAAACTTTTTTATCTTTGGTAAGTTTGAAATTTTTCCGAATTCAACGCATTTTTTTATTTTTAATATTTTGAGATATTAATTAATATTTTAAGATCTATCTATGTTAGGATCTATTTTAAGATATCCTAACATCCAATATAGAGCTTTTAAAAATTATAGAGAACCTTGGATTACTCCAATATTCACTGGTTGACACATTGGTCCAGATGCTGATATTTTGAGTAGCAAAAAGTATCAACATGGGTTCTCGTTTTGGAGTAGCCCTATAAACTCCACTCAATCTCCGTTCACCTTATAATAATTTCGAAATTTTCCAAAATTTTTATAGCCTCTTTAATCCCAAATATCCATATATATTTTCTAAATCGTTAACATTTATTAAAAATCTAAAAAATTCGCTATCCCCGCATATGTTTCTGGGCGCACACAAATGCCTAAAAAGCAGTTGATTACATTCACCGCAATATTTAAACATAATCAATGTTTAACAACGTTTTTTGTTTTCATTACACTACATACAACAACAACAAAAACAGCAGCACCAACAACACACACACACACACCATGTATACAAGTTTGTTCATTATCTACCTAGATTTGTGGTCTGTTTCTTTAATAATAATAAACCAAATGTAATTTTGGCCACAAACTTTGGTTAAAAATGGCGGAAATAAAAATCCATTGACCAGAAACAAACTGGCTGGCAACCGAACAAAAAAACAAATTCCTATCTAAATTAGAACAATGTTGGTGGATGGCAAACACAAATCGGTAGTTCTATTTAGATTAAAAATAAAAATGTTGGGGAAGAGAGGGAGAAAGAGGTGGAGAACTGCACCAGGCCAGTCATGTGAATATTTTGAAAACGGAAAAATAAAAATATTTTTGTGCATCATCAATAAAATTTCCTACCTAAATGGAATTTTTTGGGGAAAAATTTCTGCATAGAGTGCAGCGAGGTGTTTAGGCCACTAAACATTTAGGCAAATAAACCGGGCATGAAGTCAAACAAATATAAATTTGCTGGCCATTATTGCCCACACACACATATCATGGGGTGGAGTGAGAAAGACAACCATTTGCTTTAATTTTCAGGGAAATTTTGGAAAATCCATTAATTTTCTCCCATCGATCCTAATATTCCTCACTCCCCCCGAACTACGCTTAATGTACTCTGTTACCCATTATGTCTAAATGTAAAAATAAATATAGCTACAAAATGGCCAAATAGGATGCTTCGGCCATGGCAATGTTTAGAATTTTTTTTTGAAAACTGTCCCCTCTAGGAATAACAATTTTATCATCTGACGTTGTTTTCGACATTCCCTCCCGTTACCACATAAACCACCACAATTATCACCAACATTATTTGTGTACCAAACAAAAAAAATCTCTTTTATAAACAATTTCATTTCCCCACACTACCAGGCCGATGGAGCCCAGCATTAACGTTGGGCGCCATATCATATTTAAGACTACAAATACACACAACAACAACATCAGGAATAAATTTAATGCATGGATAAAATAGCGAATAAATGCGATGTTTGCATAACTAACACCCAACATAATTTGTCGACAAAGTTGCCATATTTGAAAAAAAAAATGTAATAAGGAAGGATGGTGATTTAAAAAAAAAAAAAACTTATAAAATTTCTTAAATTTAAATCTACCAAAAATATTTTTGCGAAGTATTTTATAGGCATAATAAAATCATCAACATCGTCCAGAAATTATAAAAATGTTCTAAGGAGGAAGAAGTATGTACATGGTGAGATTAACAAACTGCAACATGCTTCAGACTGCTGTCATTTTTAAGCCACTCGTCCGACAGCTGTTAAACTTATTCCAGTGACAGCTCATTATATTGTTTACAAGCGTACAAAAGGATTTTGCTAAGAATTTTTCAGAAAAAAGCTATTCGTGATAGAATTCAAGCGTGATAGTGTGATTTCTTTATATTTGGCTTGAAAAGTGGCTATCGTTAGAGCACTCCAGCATTTAAATGTGAATAAATCTTTTGTGTCTTGTCGTACCATCGCTCGTTACCGTGATACTAGTAGCATAGCCAGACGTCAAGGAAGTGGACGGAAGAAAACAGCAACATCAGCAGAAATGGTTCTAAAAGTAAAGAAGCTACTTGATCGAAACCCCCATCGCAGTGGCCGAAATATGGCTCGTGAACTGAACATATCGCAATATTCCATATTCGGAAAATATTGAAAAATGGGCTCGGGGTAAAGCCATTGAATTTCCAAAAGGTGCAAGAACTAGACTCAAAAGAGTTAAAGAGTTCCTTCGCTTGGCCGAAAGTGGTGAACTCCCGAATTTGGTGTTCTCCGTTCCGATTTTCGTTGCCCAGCAGTTTGTAAACAAACAAAATGATCGTGTTTACTTGCCAAAGAGGTTGGCTGAAAATGTGCACCTTCGATTGGCCACCAGAACTCAAGCGGCGGCCGTGGTGATGGTGTGGACCGCCATAACAACCGATGGTCGCTCTCCGCTCGTATTAATCGACCGTGGCATCAGAATAAATGCCGAATATTATCGCAAAAATATTCTGGAGGGTGTATTAAAGCCTTGGGCACGCAAACATTTGGCCGCAGACCTTGGACATTCCAACAGGACTCAGCACCATCGCCCTCAACACGCGCCACCCAAGAATGGTTACAAAATGAGGTTCCTCGCATCATTTCCAGCGCACAATGGTCACCAAAATCTCCGGATACCAATCCGTTGGACTATTGTGTCCAGAGTATTTTGGAAAACAAGGTTGGCACTAACAAATACCAAGGTATCGATCACCCCAGGCAAGCACTTCGCCGAGAATGGACCAAAATACCGCAGAGCAACATTCGGGCAGCGGGTGACGGTTTCATTTGCCGTTTGAAGGCCATAATTCGTGCCAAAGGTGACCAATGCGAACAGATCTAAACTTATTCTAAAATTTGGTGCTATTTCCGACATTTTTGCTTTCATTATTTTTTTGATTTTATTTTATTTTTTTTTTTTTAATTTTTTTTGCTTTAAAATAAAATCCGTTAACAATTCTGTTAAAATCTTAAAAATACCGAATGTAGCCGTATATTAGAGTCTATACGACGTGGACCTGCATATGCAACTTTTGTCACAAGCTATTCAATATCCAAATGCGAAACTTGAAAAAAATCTGTTTATAATGTAGCGGAATTCATCAAAATACCGAATATCGGGGTTCCGAAGACGTGGTCCTGCACAGCCGAATTTCTATCATAGGCTGTAGTATCAATTGCGAACTCCAAATACCAAATTTGAAACAATTCCGGTAAATATTGTCGCTAAAATGATCAAAATACCGAACATCGGGAGGTACCGTTATATGGGGCTATACAAAGACGTGGACCTACATGGCTTATTTTCTGTCTTAGAATGTAGTATCCATTACGAACTTCAAATACCAAAATTGAAACAGTTCCGGTAAATAGTGTCGCTGAAATCAAAAAATACCGCATATCGGGAGGTACTGTTATAAGGGGGCTATACGAAAACGTGGACCTACATGGGCCATTTTTAATGGGAATGGGAGTGATCCTCATTCCAAATTTGAATTGTAGCTCTTCTGCTTCCTCAAACAAAAAGGGTACCATATTTAGTACCGTTCAATACTTTTCACGCCGCTCTACTACGAATTTCCAAGAACCCAGCCTAATCTGACCCCTTCCAACCGAGAGTGATCCTCACCCGAAATTTCAAGATTCTAGCTTCAGCCGTTTCGTCTGGGCGTTGATGATGCGTTAAGTCGGTCAATAAATTACTTTACTCTTTAATTAATATTTATTTAAATTTAGCGAAGATTTTTTTTCTCCTCGTTATCTAAAGTTGTCATGCATTTTTTTTTTAATTTTGGTCAACAATAAAGAATTCTAGCGGCAACCCTGTATTATAAAGTCTATAATGTTATGGGCCATAAAAATGTTACCTTGTGGTGGCCTGTTGTTTGCTTGTGTTATGCAAATCCTGGCCGGGAATATAAGTGCGTGTGTATGCGCGTATTTTCCCCCCGCTATAGTATGTAAATGTTTGTATTTGCTTGTAATTCCAACTGCTACTACCACTACTACAACTACTCCGACTATAACTGTTCTTGTTTTTATTATTATTGTTATTATTGCAATGGTAAATATTAATGTTATCACTGTGGCCAAATACAACTAACACTTTGTAGCCCATCCGTTAGCCCGTTGGCTCCACAACAACTGACTGTCTGCCTCACTGCCCTCCTGGTTTTCAACTGTTTACACATCAATTGATCCGTCCGGAAGAAGAGCGCAACAGTATTACAGTTTTGAATTTGTAACCAATTGGATTGGTTGGAGGGCCCGAAATCGTTGTTTTTGTTTTTGTTTCTATTCATAGCCACAACAATTTAATTTGATTTTGGATTATTTACAAAATGTCTGTGGTAATGATAAAATGGACACCCAGCGACCGAACGACCGGACAGACAGACAACCATAACGGACAAGTTAACTAAAGTAATCAGTTGTGTCATATAGTCGTTGGATGTTGTTGTTTGCTGTTTGTTTGTTGTTATTATTATTGGTGTTTACCACTTGAGTTGATTTGTTAAATTACTAAACTCTTGTAACTTGGCTTGGCGCTTTAATGTGTTATTACAAATTGAACATTTTGTGGAGGCCAATAACAGCTGTTTTGCTTTACTTTGCCTTGAATGGCCTCCAGAGCTTAATTTTAATCCTGGCCGGCATATAAAGTTTTATAGTTATAGTGGAACCCAAATAAGGGAAAAACTCGTTAAAAATGATATGAACGGGAAGTATTTCGATTTGATGGGTGAATGGAAAATTTTCACTGGCGAAAAGTTTTAATTAAAAAAAACTTGGAACCTTTTCAAAAACAATCTGGTGGGATAAGAAATATTGAATTTATAGAAATATTCTTACGGAAACTTAAATTGAAGTACTCAAAGTTCATATCTAAATGTTAGATAATACAAGTGGAAAAAACTTTTAAAGACCTTCACCATTTGAAAAAAATTACAAAATGTAAACAAATTCCCTTGAAATATGCAACTATAGTTTTAACCAATAAGGAAAGGTGAAAAGTTGGGCGGAGCCGACTATATGATACCCTACACCACCATGCGTATTTAGTAGGGCTCCCGTAACAAAAAAAGTTTATATTGGGAATTTATGTGAAGTAAATCATACCAACTATTAACCTTATTTGAATGCGCATCATGGCTTCGGAGAGGTCACAATTTGGGAACTATATCCAACTCTGAATCGATTTTCAACAAATTTGACGGAGACTCTTGTACCTCTAGTACCAAATAGCTCATGGTATGACTTCGATAAAATTTATATTAAAAAATATTATATACAGATATACAGGACAGAATTTAACAAAATGGAAAAATTCGGTTGAACATGAAAAAGATATCATTCAATTTGGGCTGATATTGCATATATTGTGGACAATAACCGTAAAATCGGATGCAGATGTATATGGAAGGTATATAAAAATCTAAACCGATCTTCATAAAATTTGGCCGAGGTATTTTCGAGCTGTATCTGATGTCCGGCAACAAATATCGTTCTTTTGGAGTGCATTTTAGGAATGTAAGATAATGAAAGATATATTTAGGAGCTATAGCCATATCTGAATCAATTTTCACCAAAATTTTAAGTATTTGCTTCTGGGCTAAATTCCATCGGAAGTGTCAGAATTTAGATCATTTGGGCTGATATTAGCCATATGGTGTACAAAAAATCTGAAATTGGACCGATTTCGATAAAATTTGACAGAGGTATTTTCGAGCTGTATCTGATGTCCGGTATTAAATATCATTCATGTGGAGTGCATATATAGCTATAGCTATATCTGAATCGATTTTCACCAACATTTGAAGTACTTGCTTCTGGGCTAAATTCCATCGGAAGTGTCAAAATTCAATCCAATTGGGCTGATATTCACCATTTGGTGTACAAAAATCTGAAATTGGATAAAGGGAGCTATATCCAAATCTGAACCGATATCGATAAAATTTGACGGAGGTATTTTCGAGCTGCATCTGATGTCCGGTATCAAATATCATTCATGTGGAGTGCATATTAAGAATGTGAGGGACTTAAAACTTCAAATCGGATGTAACATATATATGGGAGCAATAGCTATATCTGTACCGATTTTCACCAAATTTGATGTATTTGCTTCTACACGTCATTAGGACTGATATTAGCAATTTGGTGCACAAAAAATCTGAAATCGTGTAGAGATATATATGGAAGCTATATCTAAATCTAAACCTATCTTGACAATATTTGGCAGATGTCTTTCTAGGTTGTATCTGATATCTGATACCAAATATCATTCTTGTGGAGTGCATATAACGACTTAAACACCAAATCAAATGCTATAGCTATAGAGAGCTATAACTAACCGATTTTCACCAAAATTTGAAGTACTTGCTTCTGTGCTGAATTCCTTCGGAAGTTTAAAAATTCAGTCCTCTTGGGCTAATATTAGCCATTTGGTGTACAAAAAAACTGACATCGGATAAAGATATACAGGTTGAGATAAAAAAAACTGCAACAAAGTCAAACGCCATAATTTTTACCTTTTTTTTTAAATTTTTTGATAGAAAGCAAAAATGTCGGAAAAAGCATCAAATTTTAGAATAAGTTTAGATTTTTTGAATTGGTCACCTTTGGCACGAATTATGGCCTTCAAACGGCCAATGAAACCGTCATACGCTGCCCAAATGTTGCTCTGCGATATTTTGGCCCATTTCGGGCGAAGCGCTTGTTTGAGGTGATGGACACTTTGGTATTTTCCAGACACAATAGTCCATCGGATTGGTATCCGGAGATTTTTGTGAGCATTGTGAGCTAGAAATGAAGCGAGGAACCTCATTTTGTAACTATTTTGGGTGGCGCGTGCTGAGTCCTGTTGGAATGTCCGAGGTCTGCGGCTAAAATATTTACGTGACCAAGGCTTTAATACACCCTCCAG
Source organism: Musca domestica (assembly GCF_030504385.1). Taxonomy (NCBI): domain Eukaryota; kingdom Metazoa; phylum Arthropoda; class Insecta; order Diptera; family Muscidae; genus Musca; species Musca domestica. Next base: position 9,014,355 of record NW_026712238.1, on the reverse strand, counting down.
AATATTTTCGCGATAATATTCGGCATTTATTCTAATGCCACGGTCGACTAATACGGGCGGAGAGCGACCATCGGCTGTTATGGCGGCCCACACCATCACCATGGCTGGCGCTTGAGTTCTGGTGGCCAACTGAAGGTGCACATTTTCAGCTGACCTCTTTGGCAAATAAACACTATTGTTTGTTTACAAACTGCTGGACAGCGAATGTTTTCTCATAGGAGATAACCAAATCGGCAGTTCACCACTTTCAGCCAAGCGAAACAACTCTTTAGCTCTTTTGAGTCTATTTTCTGTTGCTGTGCAAGTTCTTGCACTTTTTGGAATCTCAATGGCTTTACCCCGAGTTCATTTTTCAATATTTGCCGAATGAAATATTTGCCGGGATATGTTCAGCTCACGAGCCATTTTTCGGTCACTGCGTCGCGGGTTTCGATCAAGTCGCTTCTTTACATTTTGAACCATTTCTGCTGATGTTGCTGTTTTCTCACGTCCACTTCCTTGAAGTCGGGCTACGCTACCAGTATCACGGTAACGAGCGATGGTACGAGACACAAAAGATTTATTTACATTTAAATGCTGGAGTCCTCTAGCGATAGCCACTTGTGATTTTTCAGCCAAATATAAAGAAATCACACTATCACGCTTGAATTCCAACACGAATAACTTTGTTTCTGGAAAATTCTCACCAAAATACTTTTGTACGCTTGTAAACAATATAATGAGCTGTCACTGAAATAATTTTAACAGCTGTCGGACGAGTGGCTTGGAAATAACAGCAGTCTGAAGTTGGTTGTAGTTTTTTCATCTCACCCTGTACATAATTTTCACTTGTAGTACATAAATTTCAAATGTAATTTTCATAAAAGCTATCGTACCTAGATGTATTGTTTATTCGGGGATTTATAGAGAAATTTGGTGTAAAATATTTCTTCTCGTGATACTTTCCGCCAAAAATGAAATTGTATGTTACTTTCAGATGTCAAGTCGAAAAAGCTCATCAATTTTTTTTTTGCAGCCTTGATGCAAATATTTTTTTTATTATACTTTGGTAATAGAGATTTCTTTTTTGTCTCTGAGAACATCTTTCTAAAATAATGTTTTGTTGGAGATTTTTGCACCAACTCACACCAAGTACGGCTTTAGCCCGAGAATGTGTTTTTAGATATATGTGAATTCCTGGCGTTTAGATAAGATTTAGACTTTTGATTTCTCCTAAAGTCTAGAGTAAAATTTTATGACAAATAATATTTTAGAATATTTTGACTCGCACGATCCCGTTTAGTGGGAGTTTTTAATTATATTTTGTAAAACAAGGAAGAAACGCTTTGGTTTCCGATTTCTCATATTTCTATCTGCAAAATGGCCGAAGACATATATATCTAAAATTTACGAATTCCGAGGAATCTTGATCCAAAAATTCCAAAAGTGAGGAAAAGGGGAAACTGGCCTCCTCTATTGTAGAAATTAAAAAAGTTGTACATTTTATATTTAAATTTATTTAGTGATATATTATTTTTTTAATTTAGTAATTGGAAATCATTTTTATGATTGTATCCATATTATTTTCATAAACTTTATCAATAATATCCCAAATCCTTCTAATTCTCATCCAATTCATCAAATTACTTAAGAAAGTTTATAAGTTTTATCCATATATGTATCACCATCCAAATTATGCGAAACCCACAAAACAACTTCATCAAACGCCATTCAGACTCGTGTCGTATTGAAATCAGAACGCAAAATCTACTCCGCAAACTAATTTATATTATTGGTAGGCCATTAATTCAATATTGAACGCAGCCGCAGCCAAAAAAAAAAGACCGGCTTAATAAATTATATAATAAAAACGTGTTGTTTACTTGTGCAAATCACCCCCTCGCCCTCCTACATGCCGCACACTTTGCACCCGCCTTAATCTCCTGGTACATATTCCAATCACATCAACGTGATTAATAATTTTCGTGGGTGATTTATTGAGCACAAAAGGAGATTGCAAAAAAAACGAACACACACACACATACACAACCACAAAGAATCCATTTAAATTCACTTTGAATAAAAAAATTTTTTTTTTTTTTATTTTACATACAAATATGTCTACATATATATTTTTAAGGAGAATAATAAAAAAAACGACAATAAAATAAACCAACAATAACAGCAATAGCAACGACCTATTACCACCAACACCAGCGCCAACAACGACGGAGACGGCGACAGAAAAATCGACACAAGCAACATTAGCGTCAACATTGTTTGGCGTACATTAACCTTGAACTTAATTTCGGACATTATTTTTGTTTGTCAAATAAAATAAATTTTCAGTAATGAGTGGATTTGCTTGAGGGGTGGCAGAGTAGGGGGTGGTAGTGCAAGAGCGAGATGAAGGTGGTTAGGTAGTTAGGAAAATTGTTTAGTGAGCACATGATGGATGCGAATAAATAAATTAGTTTGGTAATTTTGTTTTGTGTGTGTGTTGGTTTTCATGTAACAAACAAAAATCATCACTTGGATGGGAAGCCAAAATTTAGACCGACTGGTCACAAATAGATCTTGAGTTTCACTTGACAGCATTTGCCACTTAAAGATTTTGTTCGTAATAAGACAGTTATATTGCTTGTTGTAAGGAGAGATAAATGGTGATTCTATGGGGTATCTGTAAAAAATGAGTAACAATTGTTCATACCAATATTATTATAAATTTTTAATTTAGATATTTAAAAATCAAAATATTTTAATTAATTATCTATTAATATATCATTTATTTTTTTACTCTATTTTCAGGTAATAAAAAAGGAATTTTTAATTTTATTAGAGAGTCGTAAGTAGATATTCCGTTGCAAAATTTGGTCTAAGAATTGGATATAATGAATTCAACAAAAATTGACCGATGCAGTTGGGGAGAAATATTTCGAATCTGGGGACATTTGCAATATACATACATACCACCTTATCGTCAGAGCCTCCTACTCTGATGTTACGTGGCTTCACGCTGTCAACTTCCGGTGCATTAGGAACTAACTATATAGCACATATTGATTCAAAATTTGTATATCCTTAGAAATATGCCTTCCGAGTGTGCATATCAAGCGATGTACCGAAAATGTGTTTCATTAAAATAACAAATTTATATCATTTTAGGCCCATGATAACTCTCGAGGAAAAATCGACACACTGCTTTTGGTATCTCACCCATAATAATAATAATAATAATAATAATAATAATAATAATAATAATAATAATAATAATAATAATAATAATAATAATAATAATAATAATAATAATAATAATAATAATAATAATAATAATAATAATAATAATAATAATAATAATAATAATAATAATAATAATAATAATAATAATAATAATAATAATAATAATAATAATAATAATAATAATAATAATAATAATAATAATAATAATAATAATAATAATAATAATAATAATAATAATAATAATAATAATAATAATAATAATAATAATAATAATAATAATAATAATAATAATAATAATAATAATAATAATAATAATAATAATAATAATAATAATAATAATAATAATAATAATAATAATAATAATAATAATAATAATAATAATAATAATAATAATAATAATAATAATAATAATAATAATAATAGTAATTATAATAATAATAATTATAATAATAATAATAATAATAATAATAATAATAATAATAATAATAATAATGGTAATAATAATAATGGTAATAATAATAATAATAATAATAATAATAATAATAATAATAATAATAATAATAATAATAATAATAATGGTAATAATAATAATAATAATAATAATAATAATAATAATAATAATAATAATAATAATAATAATAATAATAATAATGATAATAATAATAATAATAATAATAATAATAATAATAATAATAATAACAATAATAATAATAATAATAATAATAATAATAATAATAATAATAATAATAATAATAACAATCTGATAATATGTGACATAGAAGTCCAAATTTCCTAAATTTAACACATTTGAGTATTTAAGCCTATGTTAGAAACAAGTAAAATGGAATACATCTGAAAAGATATAGGTTAGGATCGAAACAGAATTGATTTCGTCGAATTATTCCTATAAATTTCAAAAAATGGGATTGGGATAACGCCCTTGAATTGGGAAATCAATACCGTTTTTTTTTTTTTAAATTTTCACAACCCAATAATCTGGACAACATTTATCTAATGTGAAAATATTTCGGGTACCTCTAACACAAAACCTAAAAAATATCGGATAGAATACGATATAAATATTTTAATTAAGACGAATGAAGATAATATTTTTATCAAACTTAGGTCCGGGGTGGACATGAAAAATATTGACCCATTGCTTATTGTATCTCCTCAGCCAATGTTCGATTTTTTAAATATATTTTGACTGATGATTATTCAAATTGTTGACCCTCTATGGAGTAGGATCCGGAGGAATGGGCCAATATTGTCCATTTCGTATCGGACCTAAATTAATTGCAACGGACCAGGTTTGGACTATATTGGTTTGGACTATATTACTTCCTTCACTTTATATGAGGTATGTGATGATTTTTAGAAAATGTTAAAAGGTGCTTGAGATTTTCAAAATCTTGAAACCTATGTCGGAGAGGTACCAGAAGAAATGGTCTGATCTCTACCGTCTTTATAACAGATCATGTGTTGATGGAAATATTGAGATGTACCGAGTCTGAATGGAATCGGATGTTATATTGTTATTCAAACTGTTGATCCTTTGTGGGGGAGGTACCATAAAAATGATCCGATCTCTACAATTTTGGTCACAGATCTTGTATTGATAGAAATTTACAAATTTTCCAAGTCCGGATTTATGAGCTTCATGGGTATTCAATATGTTGACGCTTTGTGGGGAAGGTGTCACAGAGAATGGTCCGATATATCGATCTTCACAGCAGAGCTTGTATGAAAAGAAATAATAGGATGTGTGAAATATTAAGAGATCCGGATGCATATTTCCGATTTTATGATCGTTTTGGAGAATGGTCCGATATATCGATCTTCACAGCAGAGCTTGTATGAAAAGAAATAATAGGATGTGTGAAATATTAAGAGATCCGGATGCATATTTCCGATTTTATGATCGTTTTGGTTAGTCAAAATTTTGTCCCTTTGTGCCATTTTTTAATAGTTAAAATTATTCAAAATTTTGATCCTTTATGGGGGAAATACTTAATGGAGTGGACCTACATTGTCCATTTTCACACCTGATTTGCAATGTTGGAGATAAATCGGATTATCCCTTCTCTTTCTGTGTAGTAAAATATTTTATAGAAAATGCCGACCTTTTGTGGGGGAGGTACCAGGAGGAGTAGACCCAAATCGGTTACTTCCAAGTTTTCCTGCCTGTCTGGCGGACAAACAGACATCTCTAGATCGACTCCAAAGGTCCTGAATCGGATTTGGCCTAAAGAGATCTAGGGTCTAAACCGTTATTTCGATGAAGAACGTTTTGACCATATGGCTGAGGGTGTAAAAATCAGACGCAATAATCAATTTTGTTTTCAACGAGCAAATGTCTCATTACATATCCAATAATTTACCCATTATTTTCACAAGTAAACAATAAGTTGACCATTTTTAGAATCCATGGAAAAACTCATTATTTGTCGACATGTTTGGCATGTATATACCACCCTTTTGCTGGCTGGAAACTGCTAAATTTTCCATTTAAACTATTTTGGCCTCTCATCTTCTAAAATCAATTATAACAAGTGTATTAATATTTTTAACTCCATTACTGGACTTTTCTGTCTATTTGCAAAATTAAATTATTTAAATCACCTTGCCACCTATCTTGATGCCACTCATATTCAACTGCTTTAATTCTATAAAAAAATATTCCTCCTTCATCAGCTAGACCCATAAAAAATAAATTCTTTAAAAACATGTTTTTCGTTCTCTTCCTTTTTTTTTTTTTTTTTGCTCTCCCTCGGAAAATTTGATCAATATTCAATATTTGGAAGAGAAAATTTAATTTCAAAAAATAACTTTTTCAACAACTGCCATTGACTTGATGGTGAGTAAATTATGATCAAATTTTCGTTAGAAGCCATACGATGGGTAGTACAACAACAACAACAGCAACAAAAATACCAGTAGCTCGAGTAACAACAACAAGTCCACAAAAAAAAATATTCAGTCATTGGGCACTTGATTGTTGCAAAAACTTTTTGAAATTCATGGCGGACACGATAATGTGGTTGTTGTTGTTGTTACTGCTGCTGCTGCCGTTGTCCATTTGCTGATGATGGAAGATAATGAAGATTAACTTAATCAAGTGGTGGTGGCGGTGTTAGTGGTAGCGGCGTTGGTGGTGGTAGTGGCTGTTGTTGTTGGCCAGCCATTCTGGTTCTGTTGTTAAGTGACTACTCTATTGGTCAATATTTTGCTATTTCAGCGATTTAGACGTGATTTTGCAAGTTTATAGTCGGGCTATGTTAGACTGTGTCTCTGGGTGTGTGTGTGTATTTGTTTGTTTATTCTATAAAGTTCTTGTGTTAATCTGCCGGCCATCTCTTAACCACTTAGCATCATCATGTAAAATAACGTTTGATTTGGGCTTTGGATTTATTTTGGGACCACAGACTGGGCAAAATTACAGACAATCATGGATATCTCCCCCCTCCTTCCACCAAATAATACAACAAAGCTGTTGTCATAAACCATAAAAATATTTTATTTTTGGCCAAAAAAGGGAGTGTGGGGTGGTCTAGCACCCATAACTATTGCCTGAACATTTTTTTTGCCCTCCACCATAGTATGGAGGGTATATTAAGCTTGTCATTCCGTTTTTAACACCTCGAAATATACATTTTAGACCCCACAATGTATAAATATTCTTGATCAGCATAAAATTCTATATCGATTTATCCGTTCGTCTGTGGAAATCACTCTAGCTTCCGAACGAAGCTACATAAAATTATATAAAATAAATTTTATAAAAATTAAATAAAATTTTACTCAAATGTATATTATGTCTGCAGAACTTTAAGTATTGAAAATGGGCCATGTAGGACTACGTTTAAATTGGCCGTGCAGGTCCACGTTTTCCTACAGCCCCCATATAAAGGTTCCACCCGATATTCGGTACTTTGATGATTTCGGTATTTTGATGCTCAAACCTCCTAACGAATTGAAGTAGATTGATAAAATTTTACACAAATGCATGTTTTGTCTGCAGGACTTTTGGTATTGAAATGGGCCATGCAGGTCTACGTTTTGGTATAGCCTCCATATAACGGCACCTCCCGATATTCGGTACATTGATGATTTTAGCGACATTATTCACCAGAATTGTTTCAAATTTCGTATTCAAAGCTCGAAATGGGTACTACAGCCTAAGACAGAAATTTGTCTGTGCAGGTTCACGTCTTCATATAGCCCCCATATAACCGTACCTCCCGATAGTAGGTATTTTGATTGTTTTAGCGACATCATTCACCGGAAGCGTTTCAAATTTGGTAATTGAAGTTCGTAATGGATACTACAGCCTATGTCAGAAAATTGTCTATGCAGGTCCACGTCTTCGTATGGCCCCCATATAAAGGTACCACCCGATATTCAGTATTTTGATGATTTTAGCGACATTATACACCGGAATTGTTTTAAATTTGAAACTTGAAGTTCGTAATGGATACTACAGCCTAAGACAGAAAATTGTCTGTGCAGGCCCACGTTTTGGAAAAGCCGCATATGATATTACCTTCCTATATTCGGTATTTTGATAATATTGATGATGCAGGTCCACATCGTCGTATTGACCCTAATATAAAGGCTACATTCGGTATTTTTAAGATTTGAACATAATTTTTAACGGATTTTTTTTTTTTTTTTTTTTTTTGAAAATTGTCAAATTCGTCCCAAGTGGTGGGGGGTATTCAAAGTTCGCCCCGGCCGAACTTATAGCTTTTTTAAATTTTTTAGAGTCATTCATTGTGTAAAATACTCAAAAAATTTCAAATTCATAATCTACCGCCGATGCCGGTGGTGGTTGGGCTGGCTATTCACATTTCACATGTGAATGAATGCGAACAGAAGAAAAAAATCACATAGGTATACATATACATATACTTACACACATGACGTTACCGGCTATGCTGACGATGATGATGATGATTTTTGGTGAGATGGCGTTTCACATAACAAATTAGCAAAAAAAAAAACGCCGAAGAAGAAAAAAAACCTAACGCCAACAATGTTTGCAATGGCTACCAAAAATCTGGCACAATGACCGCTGAAAAGTTTAATGACTCCAGTTGTTGTTGCTATTGCTATACGTCGGCATTTCAGTTTGGTTTGTTTGATTGTTTGAATAGTCACGATTATTTAAAATTTCCAAAAAAAAAAAAAAAAAAAAAACTCATAAAACAAAGCATTCGTTTTTTTTTTCGCCCTCCACACAGCTTGTCAATTGTCTGCAAAGAAGACAATGTCTGGAGAGCCCACTGCAACAACAAATGCGTTGGCTTAGAATTTGGGTTTCATTCTTTCTGTTCATCTTCTTTTAATGGCTATAAATGGAGGTCAACAAGAAATGGTAGACTTTCTATGGGAAAAAAATTATTAGATTTATTTAAATTGTGAAATTAAAATAGGTAAAGAATATTAATGCGAAAGGCATCAATGGAAATTCTCTTGGAATTTGAAAATTTTATATTTAAGATTAACAATAGGTCTGTCTGGTCACCAAAAAAAAAATATGCAACAATTGTTGAAAATTCTAGCTGTTAGAAGTCGGTTAACACAAAAGTTTTGCAAAAGAAATCAATTTGAGCTTCAGTTCTTGAGATGAGGGTTGGCATATTTTTGCCTGAAAAATTTATTTTCGGAATCTTTTTTAAAGGAATTTTCCTATCTGCGACAATCGATCGATATATTTGTGCAAGAAATTTCTATTAAATTTGACGAGACATTTTTGCCTTTTCAACTCGGACTTGTATTGCCCATTTTGTGCAAAATTAATTTGAAATCAGATAAAGATATATATGAGAGCTATATCGAAATCTGAAGCGATCTCGATAAAATTTGGAAAAGGTATTTCTGTGCTGTATTTGATATATTTCCCCGAATATCGTTGTTACGGAGTACATATTACGGTTGTGGGTAACAAATATAACAAATCGGATGAACAGTATATATGGGAGCTATAGCTATATCTGAACCGATCTTCACCAAAATTAGACATACTAGCTTCTAGAGACAATTCGGCCATAAGTGCCAAATTCCATCCCATTTGGGCTAATTTAGCACATTTGGTGAACAATATAAAGCAAATAGGACGAAGATATAGACATATGGGAGCTCGCACACAATAAGTCGAAATTTTCAAAAGTTCTAATATTTGCATCAGTGCTAGGTTAGGTGCGAAAATGGACAATATCGGTGCACCGATGTACCTACTTTGCAAAGGGTCAACATTTTAAATAATTATAACTTCTATGTGATGTAAGTGATGAAAAGTCCGATTGTCTTCACATTACACACACCACAATATTTTTATTAGCCCATAGTCTGGTGTGAAGATGGAATATATCGGTCGACTCCTTTTGATACCTCCCCCACAAAGGGTCAAAGTTTTAAATAACCAAATCAAAATAAAATCGAAGATAAAATCTTAAATAAGCATCCGGTTCTCTTCATATTTTACACACTCCATTACTTCTTCTAATTCAGGGTCTGGTGTGAATATGGAATATATAGATCCACTCCTTCTGGTACCTTGAAGGTACTTGAGGGAGTGAATCAATCCCCAAGTACTTTCCCCACAATGGGTCAAAACTTTGAATAATTATAACTTTTATACAATGTGATATAAGAGTCCGATTGTCTTCAAATAACTCACAGCAAAATAATTTTATTACCCCATGGTCTGGTGTGAAGATGGAATATATCGATCCACTCCTTCTGATACCTCCCCCACAAAGGGTCAAAATGTTGAATATTCAAGAAACTCATAAAACGCGAAATTAACATTCGATTCCATTCAGACGTGTCACATCTCAATATTACCATCAACACATGATCTGTAATATAGATAGTGGAGATCGAACCATTCCTGCTGGTACCTCTCCCACGAAGGGTCACCGTTTTGAATAACCAAAACGATTATAAAATCCGAAATAAGCATCCGGTTCTCTTCATATTTCACACATCCCATTTCACTTCTTCTAACACAAGATCTAATGTGAAGATGGGATATATCGATCCATTCCTCTCCCACAAAGGGGTCAAAATTGTGATCCTGGTACCTCCCCCACGAAGAGCAAAAATATTGAATTTCCATTAAGCTCATACAACGCGACATTTACATGCGATTCAATTCAGACTTGGTACATCTCAATATTTTAATTAACACAAGATCTATTATAAAGATGGTAGAGATCGGACCATTCCTTCTGGTACCTCCCCCACATGGGGTTCAAGATTTAAAAAAAAAAACGTCCGAAGAAAGCAAAATAATCATTCAAATCACTTCAAATTTCACACATACAAATATTTTTGCTAACACAAGATATATTGTGAAGATGATATCTATCCGCGAATCCCTTCTGGTACCTCATCCAAAAAGGGTCACAATTTTCAATACTTAAATCTGTAATAACTTGCGAAACTTGTCAGTGATTCTTTACAACTTTCTACATATAAATATTTATCTCAACGAGATATTTGAGATGAATATGGCATTTCTGATATCGCATAAAATTGGATATAAATGTTCGATTTTCTTGCAATACCCATGCCCATACCAATATTTTTAGCTGTATTAGATGAAGTATGAAAATGGAATACTTCGGCTGACTATATCTCGTACCTCTCGCACATTTTAATATTTTCTTTAAAGTATAAAGTGTAGGAAGTAGTAGATATAGCCCATACCTGGCTCGTCGCTAAATTTATACCATACTTATTTAGGACCGATACGAAATTGAGAATATTGGCCTATTCCTTCGAAACTTATTTCATTGAGTGTCAATTATTAGAATAATATAACAGAAGTCTAAATATATTCAAATAACTGAACATTGGCTGAGGGTATACATCTGTCGGCATGACCGACTGATACTTTTTAACTTTCTTAAACACATCCCATTTACCCGCCAATACAATCAAATACGAAAAGCTGACATATATTTTGATCTACTTTTGAAGCAGATGATTTTTGCAGCTTTAATGCGTCCGAAGTTATATAGGCATTCATGAAAATCAAATTTGTAACCAAATTTAAGTGGCGATACATTCTCCCGCATCTATTCCTATTTTGCTCTTAATTAATTCTCCATTTAGCCAATATTTAAACAGATGACCCCTTCGGTCATCAACCAACCTATGCTCATTGGTGCAGTAGCAATAAATATTCGAATTTCAATTTAAGAAAAAATCCCATTGCCCTTAAAAAAAACAATTATCATTAAAACGGAAAGTTCGGCATTTAAAAAATATATATATTTATGTTACTTGAAAAAAAACTTACAGTCTGCAGTCCGTTCCGGTCATTGATCTCACTTTCGTGTCGTGGGGAAATATTTGTTTGACTTTTGTGCGTTGTTGGATGTTGTTAAATAAATTTATGTTAATTTTTATGGTTAAATAAATGTTAACGAACCGACCAACCAGACAGCCATCCATCCATCCGTCCATCGCCCATGTTTGGAAAGTGCAGTAAAAGTTACAAAAAAATCACGCACGCATACACACACATATACGCCGACAAATAAAACAATTTACTTTGGTTGGGCAAACTGTTATTAGTTTGACATAATGCGAACGTGTAAGTTTTAAGATATTACAAAAAAGATAAGTTTCGGCAGCGAAATTATGGATGTTGTTGGATGTTTGGTAATTAATAACAGATTTCAAGATATGGAATATTCCCAAAAATTATATAGGTAATGATTTATAGCATGTATTTTGGTGTTAACATCACGTTAACCTCTAACCCTAGTAATCTCGTAGTTATTAATTTTTTTACGACAAATACGATTTCTTAAGATATGGAGTTGGCCGATTTATTCCATCTTCACAGCATATCTTGTGCTAGTAGAAATAATGGGATGTGTGAAATATGAAGAGAACCGGCTGCTTATTTCGGATTTAATAATCGATTTGGTTATTCAAAACTTCGACCCTTTGTGGAGGAGGTACCAGAAGAAATGGTCCGATCTCTACCATATTTATAACCGATCTTGTGTTGATTGAAGTATTGACATGTGTCGATTCTGAATGGAATCGGATGTTAATTTCGCAATTTATAAGCATCATGGATATTCAAATTTTGACCCTTTGTGAGGGAGATACCAGAAGGAGTTGACCGATATATTCCATCTTCAAACCAGACCATGGGTTAATAGAAATATTGTGATGTGTTTAATTTGGGGACAATCGGAATTTTACCTTACATTTTTCCTGACCTGACCTGGCACTAGAGCAAATATTAGCAAGTTAGAGGAAAATCGGATTCTGCGCAGAATTTTTTTTTATACCCTACACCACAAGGTGATAAGGGTATTATGTCTTTGTGCATTTGTTTGTAACAGGCAAAAGGAAACGAGATAGACACATAGTTTCTTTTGATGATCTGCATAGACTCACATTCTGAGTCGATTTATTCATGTCCGTCCGTCCATCTGTCCATGTATTTTTGTGAACAAAGTACAGTTCGCATTTATTATCCGATCCAGATGAAATTTTGCACAAATCATTTGTTTGGCTCAAGGGCGAACCCTATTGAAATTGGAGATAATCGGTAAAAATTTAGATATAGCTCCCATATATATCTTCGTCCGATTTGCCTTTTATTGTGCACCAAACGTGTAATATCAGCCCGAATAGTATGGAATTTTGCACATACAACTAAATTAGACCTGAAAATAAGTATGCCAAATTTGATGGAAATCGGTTCAGATATAGCTATAGCTCCCATATATATTGTTCATCCGATTTGTTATATTAGTCCTCCGCAGCCGTAATATGCACTCTGTAACAACAATATTTGGGAAAATATATCAAATACAGCTCAGAAATACATTTGCCTAATTTTATCGAGATCGGTTCAGATTTGGATATATCTCCCACATATAACTTCGTCCGATTTACCTTTTATTGTGCACCAAACGTCTCATATTTGCCCAAATGGGATGAAATTTGGCACTTACGAATTGGCAATTACGAATTGAGTCTAGAAGTTAGTATGCCAAATTTGGTGAAGATCGGTTCAGATATAGCTATAGCCCCAAATATATTGTTTATCTGATTTGTTATATTTGTTACACATAGCCGTAATATGCGCTCCGTAACAACGATATTCAGGGAAATATATGAAATGCAGCTCAGAAGCATCTTTGCCAAATTTTATCAAGATCGGTTCAGATTTGGATATAGCTCCTATATATATCAAATGGGCAATACAAGTCCGAATTTAAAAGATACAAATGCTTCGGCGTATTTAGTCCTTTTCTTTTTTTTTTCCTTGTTTTTTTTTTGAAAATTTGGGCTTTTGTGCAGGAGGCACCAGAAAGAGTGGACCGATATCGCCCATTTTCGAACTCGATCTTAGATTGATAATAATATTACGATGTACCAAGTTGGGACCAAGAGTTATCGTGCGTGCCTGCAAGACGGTCGGACGGACATCACTAGAACGAGTCCTGAAACGGATTTGGTCCAACGAGACCTAGGGTCTAACATCGTTACTTCGATGAGGCACGTTTTGGCCGTATCAAGTGATATATACCCTCTCTAAGCATATGGCTGAGGGTATAAAAATGTACGCTTCTCTACTTTTTTCTTTAAATATCTAATGACCCATTTGTCTTAAAGTAGAACAAACCAATAATTAAACAGGTCAAGTTTTTAGCATTTTCATTAATATCAAGTTTATCAAACAACAAAAAGATGCCAAATTATATTCATATATATTTTTTTAACTCTTTCTTTGTCTGCTTGCTATAACACCTTAGGTCATATACAAATTGAAAAGAACAAAGAAGTTTTTAATTTCATTTCTTGCTTTCCCAGCTACACATTCAAAGAGTATCTGAAAACAGAAAAAAAAAAGAAACACCTTAAACACACAAAATAATATAAAAGAGAACAAAAAGTGAAAATAATTACACAGGGCTGCAGGCAAACCGAATAGCAACATCATCATCATGGTGTCTGCAAAAAAGGCGTTGAGAATCATCATGGCCTATACAACGAATTGGCATATTCTGCAAGGTTTCTAAGATTTCTTTTAACTTTTTCAAATGAGACCAGAAAATTGATTTAAAATTAAATTGTTTTCAAATCGTAGCTATTAGAGAATATTATTTAAATTCGTAAAATAAAAAAAACAGAGAGAGTTTTTTTTTCAAAAATCAGAAAAATGGATGAAATCAAAAAAATCTAGTCTCTACTCCAAAATGGGCAGGTCTGCTTATTTACGTACATATTGATACAAAAATGAGCTTCGTCGCTGTATTGAAGAAGCAAGCGATGGACTCTCTTAACGCATTTTGATAATAAAATTCAATGATGTGAAAACTTTGTTCGTTTGTAAGACGATTGATGGTTAAATTATAGACCAAACTAAAGATGCTTGGTAGAGAAAAAATAACACGATATGTGCGTGAGTGTTGTCAAAAAGTTGATAGCTATAAACTCGTTTTTTTATTAAAAAATCAGTTCTGAAACAAAGGCATGGTGTTCATATTTTTTTTTCAAAATTGTCATAGAGAGCTATATGTTAAAAGTAGCAAGTGCACACTATCATCTTCAAAATTTTCAGAATTTTAAGGTTTTATAATTTATTTAAATTTTTCCTTTCTCGACAAAAATAAAAGGAAAATGTTTACTATTTTTACCAAAAAGTCTTCAAACCCTTTAATTTTGAATTTTTCCGAGACGGATATTAATTGAATTTTTTCACAATGGACCCACACCAAATTATTCTGTCAAAAACTATTTCAACATCTCCATATGTAAACCCTAGAAGCCAACAGTGACCTCAATATCAAATTTCAAGATTTCATCTCTGTAATTTCGTCCATTATAAAAATTAGGACCATTTAGTACTTTTCGAACAATTATATAAAATGTCCATATCTAAATTTCAGGTACCAACAGTGACCTCAATATTAAATTTCAGGACTTAAGCTCTATAATTTTTGCTAATACCAACTTTAGTGTCATTAAGTACAAATGTAGTACGAATATCCAAAACCAGTACCTTCTCTCAACCATTCACATAAAATTTGGATTCCAGCTCTATCCCTTTACTCAATAACAAATTTAGTAGCATTTAGTACTTTTCGAGCAATTAAAAGACGCATTTTCAAAACAATCTCATATCTCAAACTCAGGTATCAACAGCGGCCTTAATACCAATTTTTTAGATTTTCAGATTTTTAATTTCCCACAAGACTTAGTATTTTTCGAACAATTACAGTACACATTTCCAAAACTACCTTCATATCTTAATTTCAAATACAAGCTGAGACCTCAACATCAAATTTAAGTATTCCAATCCTGTTGTTTCATCCCACACAAAACGTACAATTATAGTACACATTTCCAAAACCACTTCCAAATCTCAACCTCAGATACAAACAGTGATCTTCATATCAAATTTGAGGATTCCAGCCCTATTCCTTCATTCAATGTCATATTTAGTACCACTTATTACTTACCAAAATACCAAATTTCAAAACAATACCAAACTTTGTACCATATAACACTTTCCGAACGATTATAGTACATATTTTTAAAAACATCACCATATCTCCATTCCATATACCAACAGAGACCTTAATAGCAATTGAAGATTACAGGCCTATCCCTTCATCCAATACCAAATTGACAACATATAGTACTTTAGCACTTTTCGTGCACTTGGGTACACATTTCCAAAACCTCCCTCTCTATCATCCACCTACCACCACCAATAGGGGCCCAAATGCAAAATTTCAAGATACCAGCTCCATACGTTCAGCCTAAAAAAATTGCGCCAAATTTAGTATCATTTAGTACAGCTCGCACAATTAGTACACATTTCCACAACCACCTCCCCATCTCAATTCCAAACTTCAGAAGAGACCTCACTATCAAATTTGAGGATTCCAGCCCTATTCCTTCACCCAATGCCAAATTGAACCAAATATAATATTATTTAGTACTTTTCGTACAATTATAATACACATTTCAAAAACCACCTCTTTATGACAAACCTACTACCAACAAAAGACCCCCATAAAAAATTACAAAACTTCAGTTTCATCCGTTCACCCTAAACCAAACTGTTCTAAATTTTGTACCATTTAGTACAGTTAGTCACATTTCCACAACAACCGCCATAATTCAATCTAAGGTACCGAAACATATCTAAATATCAAATTTCAGAATTTTATCTATATTCCTTCACCCAATACCAAATATAGTACCATTAAGTACAATTTTCGTACAATTATAGTACTCATTTCCGAAACCACCTCCACATATCTATGTCACACTCGAAAAACGACACTAATACCATATTTCAAATTGCAAGCCCTACCAGTTCACCCAATATCAAATTGTACCAAACAATGTACCATTTAGTACTTTTCGTACACTTACAGTACACATTTCCAGAACCGCCTCTTTAACACAAACCTTTATAATACCAAAACTTCCAGTATCAACCGTTCACCTCAAACCAAACTGTTCCAAATTTGGTAACATTTAGTACAGTCCGGTCGCGCAATTAGTATAAATTTTCGAAACCACTGTCAAATTTTAATTTAAGATACCTACAGTTATCTAAATATCAAATTTTATCTCCATCCCTTCAACCAATACCAAATTGAGTACCTTTCAGTACTTTTCAAACAATTATAGTATACGTTTTCAAAATCATCTTCATATCTCAATTCCAGATGCCAACAGAGAGCTCAATATCAAAATTGAGGATTTCGACCCTAATACCAAATTTCAGATTTCAAGCAATATCTGTCCACCTAATACCAATCCGTGCTAAATGTAGTAGTTTTTAGTACTTTTTGTGCACTTATTATTAACCCAATTTCAGCTTTATCCATTTACCCAAACTAAATGGTATTAAATTTAGTACCATTTAGTACAGATCGCACACTTAGCACATATTTCCAAAACCACCTCTACTTCTTAATTCCAGATGTCAACACAGGCCTCAATATCAAATTCGACGATTCCAACCCGATCTCTTCACTCGTTGCCAAATTTAGTACCATTTAGTACTTTTCGTACATTTCCAAAATCATTTTCATATATCAAATATACTTTCCAACCTTGATTCTCAAAATAAATTTCAAGTTTAGTACCATTTTATAACTTTGCATAGTCTTAAATTTCGAATTTCCAAAAATCCTTTGGTACATCTATCCTGCACTCCATCAGTGACTCCATTTCCAAATTTCAGAGTTGTAGCGCATTCCGATTATGAAATACAAAGTATTAAATTTTTAGTACATTTTAGTACTTTTCGTAAAACCCAGCCTTATCACACACCTACACATCAAGACTAATCCTAGTGGAAAATTTCAAAATTCTAACATCAGACGCTTCCTAATTGCTTAATTTGCGTCATTTTTGCAATCAAAGCTCGATTGAAAACAAAAAAAAAAAAAACACCTTGTTTATTTTTGTTTGATATTCCCGAGCCTTTTTATTCACAAATATACACATTTATATAAAAACCTTTTTTTTTGCATATTATTTTTAAAGATAATTTGTAAAATAAATATTAACACTTGAGCTTAAGAGAGTAGAACCTACTCACTTTTACAAATCGAAATGAATCTACTTGGCATCGAAAATAACAATTCTTGGAAGATATCTAAATGGCCCAATAGGTTTTTGCTGCCTGTTTGTATTAACAATTATTTAAACAGCTGTATTTTATTTCCACACTGCATAACTCAGGCAAATACACCGACGCAGGCATTCACACACACACACACGCATACTCGCACTTGCATGTAATACCTACCCACACAAAGAAGCAACGATATTGTTGTGTTTATTTGTTGATGACTGTTTGTATTGCTGTTTTTTTACTCTGTTCTGCTGGTTGGTTTGCATTTGTGTTTCGTTTATATTTTCCATTTGTAATAAAATAAATAACCCTTTTTATATATACATGTACCCAAAATGGCAAATATTACAAATAAAGATCCATGCGGAGAGAAGCGGAGGCAAACCGAAAAAAATGCAAATAAAAGTTTACATTTTCACAAAGAGAACCAACCAAACAAACAGACGCACACACACAATAATATTGCGTATTTACGTGCCACACGTTTATTGACAGGCAGTTAACTCGAGCTTTCAGCACCACAGTTCACTGATTGCAAAGGTAATGGCCCATTAAATCCAAGAAACATGAAGAGCAAATTATGCTTCTCAGTGGCACTTTGATTCCCTCTGTGAAATGGAATGGTTGTTTTCTTTTTTTAAGTGTAATGTGATGTCTTTACAAATATTCTTCAAAAAATTTATTTCGAATGATTTTTATAAGCTTAATTTCACATTCATATCAGGGTTTGGCGAAGGAGAATGAGAAGTGATGTTGGTATAAAAAATGGAATTTGTTTTTGATTTTATTTAATTTTTTTAACATCTCTTTATATGATATAAAATAAAAATTGGTCGAAAATCGAAAAAATCCTCGTAAATCGAAAAATTGCCTTAAAAATATATTCAAAATCTGTTCTAAAAATATAAGTACTCCTGAAAATATTTTTAAACAAGTTAAGAAACATCAGTCGGTTTTGCCTCAGCCAATTTTCGGTTACTCAAATATATTTTGACTTGTTATGATTATTCAAACTGTTGACCCTCTATGTAGTAGGTTCCGAAGGAATGGACCAATCTTGTTCATTTCGTATCGGACCTAAATAAATATGGTATAAATATTGCTATGTGCCAGGTTTAGACTACATTGGTTACATTCTTCACTTTATATGAGATATGCGATAATTTTTAGAAAATGTACCAGATATGGTCGAACGAAGTATTCCATTTTCACACTTCATATAATACAGATACAAGTCCAAAAATTACATCGAATACATCATATAATACAGATACAAGTCCAAAAAATAATCGAACATTTGTATCCATTTTTATGTGAAATCATAAATTCAATATTCATCTCAGGATTCTGGTTGAGAGAAATATAAGGTAGCGCATAAGAGATCATCATATTTGCCCATAATATCTTCATTACAGCCAAAACAACATCGGAATGTATGTCAAGTACATATGCATGTACAAGGTGGCGCAAAAATAAACTTCCGATGTTTTTGGCTGTAATTAAGATATTAGGGGCCAATCGTAAAATTTATAATATTTTCTGATTGGTGGATTACTTTTTCGCCGCCTATATAGCAAGTTATAAAAAATCGCCGGCCTGTTTCGTTATAGCTATGACAGATAAAAGCATTGAAAATTGTGACCCTTTGTGGGTGAGGTACCAGAAGGGGTTTCGCTGTGTTAGCAAAAAAAGTTTGTGTGTTTGAAATTTGAGCATCCAATTATTTCGATTTATTTGAGCGTTTTGCTTTTCAAAATCTTGAACCCTATGTGAAGGAGGTATCAGAAGAAATGGTTTATTCTCTACCATCTTTATAACAGATCTTGTGACAATGGAAATATTTAGATGTAGCAGGTGTGAATGGAATCAGAAGGAGTGCGCCGATATATCCCATCTTCACAGCAGATTTTGTATAAGCAGGAATAATGAGATGTGTGAAATATGAAGAGAACAGCATGCTTATTTCGGATTTTAAATTCATTTTGGTTATTCAAAGCTTTGACGCCTTTGTGGGGCAGTTCTCGTGTTGATGGAAATATTGAGATGCATCAAGATTGAATGGAATCGGATGTTAATTTCGCTCTATATGAGCTACATGGGTATTCAAAATTTTGACCCTTTTGTGGGGGAATTTCCAAAAGGAGTAGACCGATATATTTCATATTCACACCAGACTATGGGTTAAAAGAAATATTGTGATGTGTGTAATTTGAAGAGAACCAGATGCTTATTTCGGATTTTATGATAGTTTCGCTCATTCAAAATTTCGAACCTTTGCGGGGGAATTACCGATCTCTACCATCTTTATAACACATCTTGTGTTTATGGAAAAATTGAGATTCGCCAAGTCTGAATTGAATCGGATGATAATTTCGCTCTTTATTCAAAACCTTGACAATTTGTGATGGAGGTACCAGAGGGAGTGAACCGATATATTCCATCTTCAGACAGACCTTGGGTTAATAAAAATATTATGATGTGTGTAATTTGAAGACAATCGAACTTTTACATCACATTTTAAAGAGAGTTATAAGTATTCAAAATTTTGGGTTTGGGATGGAAGATATTGGAGTGGAGCGATATTGCCTATCTCCAATCTCGATCTAAGTTTGACAATAATATTGCGATGTAGCAAGTTTGTACCAAATCGGATACTCTCTTCGTGAGTTATTGTGTGCATTAGCTAGCCAGACAGACGGACGGACATCGCTAGATCGACTCCAAATGCCCTGAAACGGATTTGGTTCAAAGGGACCTTGGGTCTAAAACCACTATTTCGATGAGGCACGTTTTATATCAAATCATATATACCCTCTATAACCATATGGCTGAGGATTACAGCTCTACTTTCAGAATCTTCTTATTATGAGTTTAGAGCTAGATAAAAGAGACACGTGTTTCGGAGTTTTGAAAGTTTACATCAAAGAAAAAAATCAAAATAGAGGGGCAAGGTCCCCGCACCCCCTCTTCAACACATTTGGAATATTTTCGAAATAAGATTCCTCGGAATTTATGCTATTTTCCAGATAAAAATGGGAAATATTTTCATTGAATATTTCAACCCTCAAGAGATTTAACAAAGTGGTTTTCTTTGTGCTTTTCTAAAAAATTGATATAGACTTCCTTTAATCGGGATCGTAGCAAGTCAAAATATTCGACAAAATTACTCATCATAAAAGTCTACTATATATGTCGGAACACTTCAATGGTAAAACAAAATTTTAGGGTTAAAGTATGAGTTTGTGAAAAATTCTCCTGCAAAACATCATTTTTTAAAGGTGGCGTAAAGGACAAAAGTATTCTTCTTCAAATTTCGCTATAAATTATCAAAGAGAAGAAATCTCTGTTTTTTTTATACATCCGGAAAATATTTGTATAAATCTTGTCCAAAAAAAAAAAATATTTGCTTTTTAATGGGTCAATTTTCCTCCGGCTTCTTTCGAGTTAACATCTGAAAGTAACAAATAACTTCATTTTAGACAGAATATGGTTAAAAACTCCTTTAAGCGGTATCGAGCAAGTGAAAATATTCTACAAAATTACTCGTCAAAATTCTACTGTATGTTAGGAAGACGTCAATTGTCTACATCTTACCTAAACGCTTGGAATTCATATGCATTAAAAACACATTTTGGGGTTAAAGCCGTACTTTGTGTGAGTTTGTGCAAAATTCTCCGACAAATTATCATTTTAGGAGGATGACGTCAACCACAAAAAAATTCTTCATAAAATTTCACTATAAGTCATTGAAGAAACGAAATCTCTATTATATTTCCTCTTTCCTATTATATTTCCTTCTTATATTTCCGAAAAATATTTGTACCAGTGTTGCCAAAATAACTGAAAATATTTTCTTATTTTTTTATAAATGGAATATGGTTTAAACTTCCTTTAAGCTACCCCGCTTAAAGGAAGTTTAAACCATATTAGCAGCAGCAAATTGTACTCTAAGCCCCAGAAGACGTCAATAGCCTAAATATTACCTAAACGCCAGGAATTCATTTATATTAAAGAGACATTTAAGAATAAACACTGGGCATTGTGTGAGTTTGTCCACAATTCTCCGACAAATCATAATTTTAGAAGAATGTCGTCAAAGACAAAAATATTCTTCATTTAATTTCACTATAAGTCATCAAAGAAGAGAAATCTCTATTTTTGTGATATATCCGAAAAATATTTGTATCAGTGTTGTCAAAAAAGAAAACGAATTTTTTTCTAATTTCAATTTTGTCAATTTTTTCTTGGCCTTTTTCGATTTTATGCCTGAAAGTAAGCTAAAACTTTATTTTCGACCGAAAGTCTTAACAGAGGAAATAATCTACTCTAAATTTTACTATGAGTCTTGGAATATACTATATATCTAGGTGTAATAGTTTTTAAGAAAATTACATTCCGAATTTATATTACAAGTAAAATCATAGGTTTGCGTTTTTGAGTGCTAATTTTATATGTATCTAATCTGAGTCTATTTCTACCTTAATACTTCATACCTTGGGGAAAATGTCAAAGGAGGAAATATTCTAGATTTCAAATTTCATTATGAGTCTTTGAAAAAAGAAATGTGTAAATGTGTAAGTAATTGTGTAAGAAATGTAAAATGTTTCATAAAAAAATATCATCAGTTTTGGGTTATAAAATAACATTTTTTATATTTTCGCCGAGACTAATTTTTCATTTTATGTTTTTTTTTTTTTTAAATATAAGTTTATATTAGAGGCTATCAATATTTGGCCTATATTTCCTTTTTCTTAATTCTTTATGGAATCTAAAAGTATTTATTTCCGAAAATTACTATGGAAATATCCCCATCAACATTATTTTCATGCTTTACAATTTACCTAATTGCAATTAAATTTCTCATATTGCAGATACATATTTATTATTAAATTCCATATTAAATCATTAACTCAAATGGTCGTTAGCAAATCTTATCGGCAGTCTTATTTAATCATCAATTATCAACTCAATTATTCATGACTAATTTGTTAATGTTAGCCATTGAAAGACATTTCACAAAGTATCCTCCAATTCAAAGAGAATTTCTCTTTTTCCAAACACACACACGCACACACACACACACATTCGCACTCGAACAGAACCAAAACGACTTCATTGATTAATTATGTTTGCAAAACCATAAAACCCGTCCATTGAAAATAGTCATGGCGCGATAGTCATTCGTCTCTAAAGTGAAATCTAAACATACATTAATTAACCTTATTAAACGTATTCCGCAATAATTTATGCAGTATTAATTTGTTGCTGCTAAACGCCAACACGGAGAGTTCATAAATGATAAAGAATGGCGATGATGGTGATGGTGACAATAATGATGACGATAATCATCGCCAGTTAACTATAAGCCTCAGCAAATACCATGACCAATGACAATGGCATTGAGCGACCGCCATACGTTTTGCGAAAAGACGAGTGGAAAATATGTCAATGTTTTAAGCAAACAATTAATGCCGAACAATAAATACCATTCACTTTTGAAAAATATGAAAAATATTCCGAATATAAATGGCATTGAAAAAGAAAGTGGTTCTTTGTGAAAGAGATGTATCTTTAGAAATTGAATTGGAAGTTAAGCATTTATATATGCAAATGAGTTCTGAAATTAAAATTAGCTTGGTAGTAATGGAAGGGGGATTGAGAATAGCACGTCAATTTCTATCAGTGAACATCCGACTTTGGATGATATTATATTTTCACTGCTGGAGAACCTTTGTAAGACAAATTTGTATCTATAACGGAACTATGGAGAAAATTCACTGCTTATTTTTAATACCCTCAGCCACATGGCTACAGAGGGTATATATCATTTGATACAGCCAAAACGTGCCTCATCGAAATAACGGTTTTAGACCCTGGGACTCTTTGGACCAAATTCGTTTCAGGACATTTTGAGTCGATCTAGAGGTGTCCGTTAGTGTGTCTGTCTGGCTCTGGAAGGGAGTTATCGATTTCATCCAAACTTGGTACATCGTAATATTATTATAAAACTTAGTTCGAGTTCGGATATGGACAATATCGGTCCACTCCTTCTCTTACCTTCCCCAAAAAAGTACGAAATTTTACTGCACAGAAAGAGAAAAGATAATCCAATTTTGCTTCAAATTTGCAAATCCTAATATTTCCCATCACTGTTAGGTCAGTTACAAACATGGACTGCACTGCATCAAGTACCTCCCCCCCACCCCTTTTGAATAATTATAATTTTTATTAAATGTGACGAAAGAGTCCGATTGTCTTCAATTTACACACATGAGAATATTTTTATTAACCCAAGGTCTGGCGTGAGGATGGAAGATATTGGTCCACTCCTTCTGGTACCTCCCGCACAAAAGATCGACATTTTCAAAAAATATATTTTCTGCACAGAGAAAGAAACCACAATCCGATTTTGCTCAACTTTGCAAATCCTAATATTTGCGTCAGTGCTAGGTCAGGTGCAAAAAAACAGAAAATCTGGGTCCACTCCATCAAGTACCTCCCCCACAAAGGGTCAAAATTTAATACATCCATGAAGCCCATAAAACGCGAAATTAACATCCATTTCCATTCAGACTTCGCACATCTCAATATTTCTATCAACACAAGATCAATTATAAAAATGGTATAGATCGGAACGTTCCTTCTGGTACCTCCCCCTACAAAGGGTTAAAGTTTCAAATCACCAACATCCGGTTATCTTCATATTTCACACATCCCACGATTTCTACTAACACAAGATCTGCTGTTAAGGTGAAATGTATCCGTCCAATCCTTCAGTTACACCCCCCACAAAGGGTCAACATTTTACAAATACATAAAGCTCATAAATCGCGAAATTAGCATTCGATTCCATTCAGACTTGGCACATCTCAATACTTCCATCAACATAAGATCTATTATAAAAATGGTAGAGATTGGACCATTCCTTCTGATACCTCCCACACAAACGGTGAAAGTTTTGAATCACTAAAACAATTATACAATCCAAAATAATCATCCGGTTCTCTTCATATTTTACACATCCCAATATTTTTACTAACACAAAAGCTGCAGTGAAGATGGGATATATATGTCCACTCCTTCTGGTACCTCCCCCACAAAGGGTCAATATTTTGAATAACCAAAACAATTATAAAATTCGAAATAAGCATCCGGTTCCCTTCATATTTTACACATCCCATTATTTTTACTAACACAAGATCTGCTGTAAAGGTTGAATATATCCGTCCACTCCTTCTGGTACCTCCCCCACAAAAGATCAACATTCTGAATACCCATGAAGCTCATAAAATGCGAAATTAACATCCGATTCCATCCAGACTTTAAACATCTCAATATCTCAATATTCCCACATCGGGTTCATGTTCTGGAAAGCCAAACGCTCAAAGAAAGCGAAATAAGCATCCAACTCTCTTCTAATTTCCCACACACACACAAATATTTTTGCTAACCCAAGATCTCTTGTGAAGATGATATATATTTTTGCGAACCAACTTCTGGTACCTTACCTACAAAGGGTCGCAATTTTCAATATTTTTTCTGTCATAGTTTGCGAAACAAGTCAGCGATTCTTTATAACTTGCTATATCTAAATATTCTCTCAGCCTGAAATCTGAGGTGAATATGGGATTTATGATTTCGCATAAAATTGCATATAAATGTCCAAACCTGGCAGGTCGCAATACTTATATTATATATATTTAGGTCCGATACGAAGAGGACAATATTGGTCTGGTCCTTCGGAATCCCTGTTGGCTTAACCGACGTATACTTTTAACTTGTTATACTTTAATAGTATGATATTTTTTATAAAAAGAGTCTCACAAGGTTCCTTTGTACACAAAAAAACCTTCACTTCTAAATCCCCATTAAATTATTGCTTAATCCCGTTAAACATGTTTACCATGCTGTTCTCCCACTGCTACTAACAGTCAGAAACACCCTGCACCCCCTAATTTCATAATAATTTACGTAACATCACTCACAACATATGGATAAAAATAAATGAGTAAAAACCAAAACAAAAAAAATCGCAAACGGAGAGGGAGAGAGCTTGACATTAGCTGCGCTTATTTGTGTTGCATAATTCCATGACGTTCCTGGAAATGGTGTTTTAATTGGATTAGTGAGTGTTTCACGGCACTCAATAATGGCTTGCATCAGCATTATTATAATTATTATCGTCATCCCCAGCAACATCATCATCATTGTCGTTGTCAACAACGGTCTCCATCATCGTCAGCACCATGGTCGTTGCTATTGCAGCCATAAACAATAATTTACCCATTCCTCAAAACATGTTGCAGAAAATTTCCCTTGGCAAAAACTCATTCAACCCCCTTTACCCCAAATCAATTATAGATCTAAGCCATGACGTTTGGGAGGGGGGTTCGGAGCAACCAAAACAACAAGAGGAGAATTGCAAAAATATAAATTAATTAATATTTCTGTTTATCCATTGACAATAATTTTTTTGATTTCGAATATCTATATATATAAAAATCAATTGTTGTTTGTTGGTAACGGAATCAGTTGAAAACGGCTGGACCGATTTGCATAATTTTTTGTACAAACGTTCGTCATACCCCGAGTTAGGTTTTAAAAGAAAAAAAGTATTGACCACGCCTCCTTTAACGCCGACTATTACGATTTATCTAAAATCTTTGTATTTGCCAAAATAGTGAAGATATCGGTTTGAGAATTATTACACGAGATGCTATTGGCTTTACATCCAACCCTAAGTACTTATTTAGGGGCTGAGGAACGCGCCTACTTTTAAATCTATCTCTCTATATGTAAAGAAAAGTTGTGTTAGTTACTACTCTTATAACATAAAGACCGCCGGTCTGATTTTAACGATTTAGACAAATTCCGAATTGCCTCTTGGCAGAAAAGAATAAAATCCAAAAAAATCCAAAAAAAAATCGCGTAAATATGTGAAATTTGAACATTTTCATTTTGACTTTCATTTTTTCCATTTTTACTTACTATTTTCGAATGTACATTTGTAGTGTTTTTTTTTTTTTTTTTTTTTTTTTTTTTGAATTCTAATATGATGTGTATGTTTTTTGGGTAGTATAAAGCCACAACGGATAAAACTGTTATTTATAGATTTTATGTATTTATTCGTAATACCCAATAAATACATAAAATCTATAAATAAAAATTTTATCCGTTGTCGCTTTATAGAAAATTCTAAAATCGGGGAAAATCGACAATTTTTCAATGGAATCGAATTTCAAAATAATAGTACATTCTACCGACAAACTTCGTAAGGACCTTTAAAAATTTGCCGCAAAAAAATTCAGCGAACCAGTTGAAGATTATTTTTCTTTTTTCTATATTGAAGTGTATATTTTTTTATTGGTTTGAATTCTGAATGAATAATATTAAAAATGAAATGAGGGTGCAGTACGATGTTAAATGC
This sequence comes from Musca domestica, assembly GCF_030504385.1. Classification (NCBI taxonomy): domain Eukaryota; kingdom Metazoa; phylum Arthropoda; class Insecta; order Diptera; family Muscidae; genus Musca; species Musca domestica. The sequence goes on along the minus strand of NW_026712238.1, from coordinate 8,987,062 downwards.
TTTCTACTCCAGGACCTACATCGTGCTACAGCTGGAAGATGCGAACACATTTAAACAAACAAAAATGACCAAAGAAGCGTTATGGGGTTAATTTCAAAAGTGGGCCTTCTTCTTTCATATGACAATAAATTGTCAAATGAGAACACAAAATGCAATGTACATAAGGACTGCAATCAGTCAAATACCGACTATAAAGAATGCAAAATAGAAATTCTACCTAAACATTCAAGATACCTTTAATCGCTTTGGCAGGTCATGATATGGATCATAACCCCTGATAACGGAACAACCCGATTTTAAGTATATTCTACATTTTAACCATATTTTTCGTACTAATTTTAGCTTATGTTGATAATTTAAGAAGAAACCATCTTTGCAAAAAATTATCACGTTTTGGTATCACCATCATATGATTTAAGGTATTTTCGGGGTCTTGGCCACTTTTTTCATTTTTTGGCCCTAATTTGACATCTTTGTTTCTAAGGGGGAAGAAAACCTCTCCTTATAAATGTTTATTTTTCGGAAAAGTGTGCATCTTAGTCTTGAGGCTACCTGGGGTAGAAAATCATCTTACAGATAATTATCCTCATAGAAATTTATTTAAGTATAGTCCCCACATTAGTATACCCCCAAGTCCACTTTCCCAACCAATGTGTGGTCAGAAAAGAAAATTTGATATTCTATTGAATTTGTAACCCCCAAGAGAATGTTGGTTGGGAACGTAGATTTGGGATATACGTCTATATGAAATAAACTCTGAAATGTCAATCTGGGACTCATTCAGTCGTAAAATGAAAAAAAAAAAATAAGAAATTGTGAAGTAACTTTATTGGATCTTCACCGCCCAATTTAAATGCCAAACAATTAATGCCCATCTTACTGTAATCGGAGCAAAAGAGTAATTTTTTTGGCTATTCTAACAACATTCTGCCTTCAAGTATGAGGTGGACAAAACTGAATACCACGCAGTACGGGATTTTAAACGTTGGAAATACAAATTTCAAATTATAGCTCATTTGAATGCTTTTTACAATATCAAAAATTGAGCTGAATTTTCACATGGGGCTATTATAGATGTTCTTTATCATATAGGTATTTAACACTCAAATTAAAGCCTATAGCTGAAAAATAAGATCAGGCTATTCAAAATATTTAAAACCGACGGTAATTATAATTTTTGACATGAATATTAATTTATATTTAGTCATGGAGTCATTACTCATAATCAAGTCACTACTTATAATCAAAATTGGAGTAATTATAATGGCGTCATTACTTATAATCAAAATTGTGCCGCCTACATAAGTCAGATCTGTGATTTATTATGCGTTAAAGATTAAAAGTACGGGCCGGCAACGCGGACCAGCTAGTTAAAATTAAAATTTCAATAAGCATGGATTCCCAGGAATAGAAATGTTTTTAATAATTAATTAATCTAATCATATGACTTGAACAAATGGAGTGTGCTAGAATTCTGAGTATGAGAGCCACTGATAGAGTGCAGAATAGATGTACCAAAGGTTTTTTGGAAATTCTAACTTTAGGGTTTCGAAAAGTTCTAAAATGGTACAAAGCTTTTAAAAAGGTACCGTTTGGTATTATGTGAACGGATAGAGGTAAAAAAATTAAAAAATGATATGAAAATCAAAGTTGGAAGTTACATTTGATATGTGAAGGTAGTTTTGGAAATGTCTACTAAGTGTGCGAATTGCACTAAAGGGTACTAAATTTGGAACAGTTTGGTTTAGGGTGAACGTATGAAGCTGGCATTTTGAAATGTTGTTTTTGATAGTGATAGGTTTGTATTTTGTTGGTGATTGGTTTGAGATAGTGAGGTATATCCAAAACAACTCTTTATCTTAAAACCTATCACTATCAAACATATCAAATACTAAATTTCAAAATTCCAGCTTTATACTACAAGTGCACAAAAAGTACTAAGTATTACTATATTTGAAACAAAGTTTTATTGGGTGTATTGATAATGCTTGAACTCTGAAATATAGGGTCGCTATTCTTCAGTAGCCCGAACATATACAGGTGGTTTCGGAAATGTGTACCATAATTGTATGTCAAGTACTGAATGGTACTATATTTTGCATTGGGTGAAGGGATATGGCTGAAATCCTTAAATTTGATATTAGGGTCTTTCCTGGTGTCCGCAATTTAGATATGGGGGTAGTTTTGGAAATATGTACTAAATGTGCGAACTGTATTAAACTGTACTAAATTTGGAACAGTTTGGTTTAGTGTGAACGAAAGAAGCCTAAATTTTTAAGAGTTTGTATTGGGGTCCCTGTTGATGATAGGTCTGCAATAAAAAAGTTATTTTGGAAATGTATACCACAAGTGCACGAAAAGTACTAGATACTACCAAATTTGGTACTGGTTGAACAGATAGTGCTTAAAATCCGAGATTTGGTACTAAGTTCTGAACATTTGGAGGTAGTTGCTGAAATGTGCTATAATTGTACATAAATACTGAATGGTACTATGATTGGTATTGGGTGAAGATTATTTAATTTGGATGTGGTTAGGAAATGCCTGCTATATTTGTACAAAAAGTACCAAATAGTACTATGTTTAGTATTGGGTTAAGGGATAGGGCTGGATTCCTGAAAATCGATATTTAGGTCGCAGTTGGTGTCTATGGTCAAGATATGAATGTGGTTTTGGAAATACGTGTAATATTGGTACGAAAATTGGTACTGGGTGAAACGATAGAGCTGGAATCCTGAAATTTGATATTAAGGCCAACGTTGATATCTATAATTGAGATTTGGATGTGATTTTGGGAATTTGTACTATAATTTTTCGAAAAGTACTTAATGGTAGTAAATTTGGTACTGGGCGAAGGAATAGGGCTGGAATCCCGAAATTTTATATTATGGTCGCTGTTGATGTCTAAATTTGTTATTGAGTGAATTGTTAGAGCGGGAAACCTTAAATTTGATATTTATGTCGCTGTTGGTATCTCAACTTGAGATATGGGGGTGGTTTTGAAAATGTGTACTATATTTATACGAAAAGTACTAAATGGTACTAAATATTGTATTGTGTGAGGGAATATATATATATACCAAAACATGGACCGATATATCTCATTTTCAATACCAACCATCCTAGACACAATACAAATTATTGTGGCAAATTTTGAAACTCCACGTCAAATAATGAGGACTGTATCGTGATTTCAACAGGCAAACGGTCAGACAGACATACAGACGGACATCGTTAAATCGACCTAGAATTTTATGCTGATTATGAATATATGTACATACCTAATGGGGTCTACCACGAATATTTATGGATGTTGCAAACGGAATGACAAAGTTAATGTACCCTCCTTTTAAAGGTCGAGGTTATAAAAATGAAAAACAATTATAAATTTGGAAATATTCCTCTAGTGATTTCCTTTGGTGATAGGCCCAATGGTGCATATTTTAAGTATTCTTAGCAAAACCACAATACCAAGAATATTAATCGACTCTTGTAAATCTGTATTTCTATATATTTTTACATTTCTCAAGTAATATGCGTTCTAATTTTAACTTCATTCTTTTCTGCTATCTTTTCAGGTATGTGAAATAAAAACAAAGCTCATTTGTACATAACTAAAGGTAATATATTCCTGTAATAGATTTGAATCTTTCAAACTTTTCTTCCTTTGTATCTTTCACTCTCTCTCGACTATCTAATGATATTTAATTGTTGTTATTTACTTGGAATCATTTGACAGAAGAAACAAAGTTTTAAATGTCTCCTTTATTACACTTTACATTTTTAATGGTCTTTGTTCTTTGTTTGTGAACAATACTTTTAACAATTTCGGTTCGGTCCGCTCCCCTTGTAAGGACGATAGTAGGAAACAATAAAAACAAACGCAGTTTTGTTTTTCGTTTTCTATGAAAAAGTGAAAATCTCATTTTTATGATTCCAACAGCACCAGCAGCAGCATTATTTTCATCATCATCTTCTCGTTGTCGTTATTGTAATCACGTCAGCTACTCCTACAACATTGTCATTTTGCTAATTAGGCAATTTTATTGTTGTCGTTGTTGTTGTTGTGCTGTGAAAATGTACAAAAATAATACATAAACTAAGTTTTCTCCCTTTCTATGGATTTTGTCTGTGAAAAACAAAAAAACGGAGCTCAAAGAAAATGAAAAACAGCCATTATAAATTGTCCACTTCATGAAGATTTCTCTAAAGGAACATTTTTCCATTTCACTATTTAATATTGTTGTCGTTGTCGTTGCTGTAGCTGTTGTTGTTTTCTCCACAATTACCAGCATTATCTTCTTTAGCTGTTCCAGCTGCAGCAGAGCTAAACAGAGTCGTCTTTCTTCTGTATTTGTTCCTTGTTTATTGTGCCAAAGAAACCATTTTTTCCCACTGGCAACAATTGTTTGCTTTTGTAATGTCATTATGGTGGAGTCAAAGATGATGTGGCTGGTGGCGGTGGAGGAGGGAATCGCATCATCATCATCATCATCCGAGTAGGTAGTGGTAGGTATCCCAAAAAACCACTGAACATTTGTGTGCGCCGATTTGTATGCCACCGTATACGGCTATGACCGTGTTCATAGCCCATAATTATGGTTGTGTCATTGAATTCTTTCATGTACAAGCAGACGGACGGACGGACAAAGCAAGCGAGGAACAGACAGACAGGGGGACACACTAGTCAGCAGCAAGCATACCAAACAGCATTCATGTCTGCAAAATAAATTTAGTTGTATTTGTCCACAAAACATATACCAGGGTGGAATGGAAATTTCGAACTAAAAAAATAATGATTTAGGACAAAAGAAGTAAAAAATCAGCTAAGGTCGATTGGATCGATTACCCTCCATCATTTCCAAAATTTAAAAACAAAATCCCTCAAAAAATACCACTTGAAAAAACCGTTTATATGTGGGCTATATGAAGACCTGGATCTGCACAGACAATTTTCTGTCATAAGCTGTAGTATCCATTACGAACTTCAAATACCAAATTTGAAACAATTCCGGTAAATAATGTCGCTAAAATCGTCAAAATACCGAATATCGGGAGGCGCCGTTGCATGGAGGCTGTACGAAACCCTAGAACTGCACAGACAATTTTCTGTCATAGGCTGTAGTAGCGATTTCGAACTTCAAATACGAAATTTGAAATAATTCCGTTGAATAATATCGCTAATATCATCAAATTTGAAAAAAAATCCGCTGAATAATCTTGCTAATATCATCAAAATACCGAATATCGGGAGGTACCGGGAGGTGCCCTCCTGCATAGACAATTTTCCGTCATAGGTTGTAGTACTCATTACGAACTTCAAACTTTAAATAAGAACTTTAAAACAAGTCCGGTCAAAAATGTCGCTAAAATCATCAAAATGCCGAATATCGGGGGGTACCGTTATATGAGGGCTATACGATATCGTGGATATGTATGGACAATTCTCTTCCAGGGGGTAAATTACTCAGAAGGAATTTGGATTTTGAGACAATTCCATTGGAAAATTTGGCTACAATCATTAAAGTACCAAATAGCGGGAGGTACGGTTATATGGGAGATATCGTGGGCCTATACAGGGTGAGATGCAAACAAAATCAAACGCCATAATTTTTACATTTTTTTTTAATTTTATTCAAAGCAAGCAAACATTTTCGGAAATAGCATCAAATTTTAGAATAAGTTTAGATTTGTTCGAATTGGTCAGCTTTGGCACGAATTATGGCCTTCCAATGGCCAATGAACCGTCACACGCTGCCGGAATCTTGATCTGCGGTATTTTGGCCCATTCCCGGCGAAGCGCTTGCTTGAGGTGATCGACACTTTCGTATTTTTTAGTTTCAAGCTTGCTTTCCAAAATACCCCAGACACAATAGTCCAAAGGATTGGTATCCGGAGATTTTGATGGCCATAGTGCGCCGGAAATGAAGCGAGGAACCTCATTTTGTAACCATTCTTGCAGATCTTGCGTTGACGGAAATAATGATAATTGAATGGAATCGGATGTTAATATCGCGTTTTATGACCTCCATGGATATTCAAAATGTTGACCCTTTGTGGGGGAGGTACCAGAAGAAGAGTACCAACATATTCCATCTTCGCACCAGACCTTGGGTTGATGAAAATTTATTGCTTTTGTGTAATTTGAAGACAATCGGACTCTAACCGTTTATAAGGATTATAATTATTCAAAACTTTGACCCCTTGTGGTGGAGGTACCAGAAAAAATGGTCCGATCTCTACCATCTTTATAACAGATCCTATGTTGACGGAAATAATGAGTCTGAATGGAATCGGAAGTAAATTTCGCGTTAAATGGGTATTCAAAAATTTTACTCTTTGTGAGAGTTATAATTATTCAAAATTTTGACCCTTTGACCTAGAACTGATGCAAATATTAAGATTTGGGAGGTCGGATTACAATTTTTTTTTTTTTTAAATTTCGAAATTTGTGGGGGATGGGCTTGTCAGAAGTAGTGGGCCGATTTTGCCCATCTCCGAAGTCGATTGGATACTCCCTTCGAAAGTTATCGTGCGCACCAGCCAGCCAGAAAAATGGCCAGATGGACGCCGCTAGATTGACTACAAATGACCTGAAACGGATTTGGACCAAAGAGACTTAGGGTTTAAAACTGTTATTTTGATGAGACAAGTTTTGGCCGTATCGACTGATATATACCCTCTTTAGTCATATGGCTGAGGGTTTAAAAAATATGCACATTTAAAAATTTAGCCATAAATCCATTTAAAATTATAAATTTTCTTATCACTCCACCCCAATGTCTACTAAGTATTTTCATTATTTTGTTTTGCACACACCACGAACACACAGACACACTCTCACATGCATCTAAGCAATTTTCCAATTATGTACAGTTTTATTCGTCTGTCGGACAGTCTGTCTGACTTTCAGAGTGAGCTCGTCGCTGTTGCTGCTGCCATTGTCGCCCCAAGCTGCTTTCTGGTGCTGGTGTGTTAGTGCGTTACGTTATTTTGCTTTGAGTTTTTTTCTTCTTCTTCACCAAGTTTTTTGCAAGCATCAACATCAGCATCAGCTTAATGAAAATTTCCCACAAAACAAATAAACCCTGCAACTGCAGCTTTGAAATAACAACACCACCAACAACAACAACAAAAATTATTTCATTAACTTTTTCCCATTCGCAGTGTTGATTTTGTTTTTCATCTGTTTGCGAAAGTGGTTGCGAATGATGGCAAAAAAACAAAAAAAGCTATAACCTGCTAAGTAATTATAGATTTTTGTGAGGTGGTTTTTGGTCGAATATTGAAATCGCTATGGGGCACAAAAACCATGTGAGTTGTTTTTTGGGGGTAAAAATTATAATTATCCACCAAGTATGGTGCATACTTTTGGGATGAGTAGCATACGATTTTGGGCTTCATTTTATTGAAGCTGATGGTTTTTTGTTCAAAATTAGAGACATTTTGGGAAGAGGAAAATTTGATCGTCTACAAGACTCCATATTGTCATAATTATGTACGATGAATGGTGTATACTTTTAGGATGAGTAGGAAATTCTGCTGGCTTTATTTTATTTTTTAATTAGGGATATATATTTAAAACAGTAAAGTTTAAAGGTTTTCAAGGCGTTTATTTTTGACACATATGGAAGGAAGTAATATTGAATAGATATGGCCCACAAAAACATCGAGAACTTTTTGCAAAATATTATAATTGCATACGGAATATGATGCATATTTTTAGGATGAGTAGCATATGATTTTGGTTTGATTTTGTCGCTGGTGGAGTTCTTTTTTGAAAATTAGGGATATATTCCAAAGAGGAAAGACTTGAACGTTTTCAACCCCTTACAAAAGTATAAATATAAAATATTATGGTGCCTACTTTTAGGATTCGATGACTTTTTGTATCGTCAGTAAAATAACTTTTTAAAAATTTCTATAAATACATTACCTTTTGTAAGATATACGATATTTTTATAACCTTAACTATACGATGAGGAGTATATGATATGATAACCAAAACCAAAATTTAGCCCTTTTAGCATTTTTAAAAGTAATATAATAGGTATAGCACCCAATCTCGATTTGTCTTTTCTGAGGAAACTAGAGGGTATTTTATTGGCGTTTTTCCATAAAAGACCCGTAGACCCGATTTTCAACAATGGAAGACCTTTCTAAGGTCTTTTATCCACAAAAGACCTGTGCAAGATCTTCTTTATCTATAGGTCTTCCAGAAGGTCTCCTTTCGTAGAAAGTTCTAAATGGACTTCCATTCATAAACGTCCTTTAGATGGTCTTACCTTAACTCTAGTTTAGTAATAACTCTCGGACTTTTTTTAAATTCCGGAAATGTTAATATAGTATATGCCCTGATCCAACACCTAATGCTTGTTTGAAACGGTGTGAGAGTTATATCGAAATTACCTTCGTTTTTTATAAAACCCCCAATAATTCGGAGAAGGGCCTATCAAATATAAACCAAATTATAGCTTACAGTTTAACTTTTCCAAAATGCTGCAAATGTGATATTATCTTTCCTGGACTAACGTGTGTCCTGGAATCTGACTTTTGGGTCCCCAAGAAAAAAAAAGTGATTTTATGGAATCAGGGTACAAATGCCTACCTCTGGAAAATGTCAAAACCATCCCAGAGTTTTTTACTAAACTAGATTTTTTCCAAGGTCTTATATCCATTGAAGGCCAGTAAAAGGTCTTTAAAGACATATAGAAGGTATTCTAGCCGTAGAAGACTTGTAGAAAGTCTTTTGTATCTTCAAATCCTGTGGAAAGTCTTCCGACTACCTGTACCTTCTAGGCTACCTGTAGAAGGTCTTTTCAATCTATATGGCCTACAAAAGGTGTACTATTGAAGATCTACAAAAGCTTTTATATCCATAGAAAACGTATGGAAATTCTATCCATAAAAAGCTTATTGAAGGTTTCATTGTCATAGAAGACCTGTAGAAGAAGGTATTCTCTATCTATATACAAACTCCAGTAGGTCTTCTACCTGCAGAAGGCTTTCTACCGTAGAAGCCATGAATGTCTTCTTTTCATATTATTCGTGTACAAGGTCTTATGTTCTCTGAAGTCCAATAGAAGCTCTTCTATCCATAAAGGAGCAGTGGATGGTATTTTGTCCGTCCTATAGAAGTTCTTCTATCGCAAAAAAGGTATTCTATCAGTGGAATCCTGTAAATCCTCCATAAATAGAAACCCTGTGGTGTATATTGTTAAAGAAAACTTTTCGAGGTTTGATGTACATGAAGCATCTCTTAGAGGTCTTTCAGATATGGAAGATCTATCCTGAGTCCTATATCTGTAAAGGATGTTCAGAAGATATCCCATCTATACATGACCTGTAAAAGATCTTCCACCGTTTAATGATCTTGAGAGGTTCTCCTGCTGATAGAAGGCTTATTAATAGAATTTTCTCAATAGATTGCACTTCATAGCTTTTTTTGTATAGAAGATCCTTAATTTTTTAGGACCTACCCTTTCCCAAAATAGACCTTCCCAAACAGGATTCGTCAAAGGTAGTTTTTTCAAAGAAGATCTGCCAAAGGTATTTAGTTCAAAAAAGGTCTCCAAAGTGATTTTATGCATGGAAGAGCTGTAGAAGGCCTCCTAACATTAGGTGACTTGTACAAAATATCTAAGAAGATTTGTAAAAGACCCTTTCTACCAATTGATGGCCTTGAGGAGCCATTTAAAGGCATTTTATCTAGAGAATGCCCGTCATGGCTCTTCTCTCCAAAAAAAGAGTTATCAAAAATCTTCGGCTCATAAAAAACCTCTCAAAGATCATTCATTTCCCAAATGCATTTTCCCAAAGAAGTATCGTCAAAGGTATTGTTTTTTTTAAAAAAAAGGCCGCAAATAATCTTCTGCTTAAAGGCCTTCAAATGTATTTTATGCATGGGAGAGCTGCAGAAGGTCTTCTAATATTAAGTGACTTGTATAAAGTCTTCTAGTCTTAGAAGGCCTGTAAAAGATCTTTCACCGAATGATGATCTTGAGTCGTTCTTTAAAAGAATTTCCTCCATAGAATGGCAGCCAAGGCTCTTCTGCCCATAGAAATCGTATCGCAGATCTTCTGTCCATAAATTTTGTATCAAAAATCTACTGCCCATAGAAAACCTCTCGAAAATCTTTGGTTCTTAGAAGACCAGTTTTTTCTCAGAGAAAATCTTCTCAAAAAGGACTAGTCGAAGGTTTTTTTTTTAAAGAAGGCCCAATTGTTTTCAGTTCAAAGAAGGCCCACCAAAGGGTATCTAGCGATAGAAGATCTCCCAATGGTATTGTATCTATGTAATACCTAGCAAAATTTAGATTTTGCTAAAAAAACTTCTGTGGTTCAAGTTTTTGAATAGGAAAACCTTGGGGTGGAATACCAAATTAGTTTATCTATCATGTCCAAAATGGATTGAAGATCTATCATAAGTCTTATGTAGACAGGGGTCTAATATAAAAAGAGGGTCTTGCCCAATCTTACATTTATAGATCTCCCACAATACCATGAATGGGCTATTTATCTGCAAAAGAACTTCAAAATACTCTGGGTAGTCTTGTTAGGCTTGTCTTTATAAAAAAAATACTTTTTAGATATTTCAGATTTTTAGCTAATAAGGTTTTAAGGTTTTCACCTTGGTCTTTCCATAAGTATAATACCTTAAGGTGACTGATGCAGGGCAGACCTCTTTGTAATACCAAATTTTCTGTTTTTCATTTTTTACTTTGACAAGTTAATTTTATGCAGATAATACACCCGCCTAGGTCGAATTGTTTCAAAATGCTGGTACTTTATGTTGGCCTTCGAGACATACAAGTCCTCGAGCAGGTATTATACATCTACAGCAAAAAAAATATAAATCTTCACCCCTTTTCCCGTATTTATAAAAATAATAACCTAATATGAACCACAAAATAAATAAATTGAATATATCCTCCTGCTTCCTTTATGTCTTCCTTTAAAATATTTACAGTTATTACATGACGCTTCTGGTAGCCTAGGCACATCCTTGTATTCCAACATATTTAAAGCTATTGCAGACAGTCAATGATGTTGTTTACCATCACAGTCATGGCTATCTGTGGCAAACCTATTCAGCAGATATTGCCACCATAAAGCCATGGGGATATAAAAACCAATCTCCAGCAAAACACAGCCAACAGCTTATTCAAAAGAGTTGACTTTATTTTCATCTCGAAGAAAACACCACCCCCTTGCCTTCTCTATGGACATACCATGCCATTGAAGAAAATTGAATGTGAGACTTTAAAGTCGTATTGCAGTTGGGCGGCAGCGTCAACATCTTCTTCGTCATATGATATAATTACCCAGCGTGGGTTGTTGTGGCCTGTCTTCTTCGTTGTCTATATAGCATTGACGGCATTATATATATTTTCTTTCGTTCGGTTGGTCGTTTGGTGGGTTGGATGCACTACTCACTGGCTATGCGTGTCATCCAGCTTTTCTTGGTCATTCACACTTTTTGTTTTTTTTCCTTTTTTTTTTTTTTCAATTTTTTGCTGCTGCATTTCACTCCTATGGCTTAGCTTCTGTGTGAAAAACACACACACACATTGTTTATGGTGTGGTGTGGGCCATACTTGAGTGCCAGTCACTGAGAAGGCGAAAAAAAAAAATGAAAATAGCTAAAGAAAATAAGATGATGATGCTATTGTGGATTTTCTTCGATTTCTTTAAGACATGCTTGCCCGAGCCGCAGTCGCCTTGCTGTAAACATAATGCGAGAATGAAATCTTTCAGACAAATGCCTGGGCTTGCAACTGCTGGCAATGCTTTTTGGATTATTCCATGGTTATAATCCGTTTAAGGCTTAAGCAAAGAGACATGCATACACTCATACGTACACATGTTGGGCGCCACTCGCCAGGGAGAAATTGTTTATTATTATTGGATTTGTTCGTTTTTTTTTTCTTTCTTTCTTGAGTTTTTTTAAGAAATTGAATATAATTGTGGTGTAAGACTTAAGGGAAATATGTTGCCATGCAATTTAATAAAAATGGGAACAAGGATAAGGATCTCTCTCACTTTGGAAAAGGACATGTACTCAAGTTATATTAGTTCAAACCACGACTTGTTGGAATATAATAAAACTGTGGAACACAAACAATAATTACGTGGAAAATCTAGCAGATTATAAAAGTAGAACGGAAAAAGAAGACATGTGTATCGGAGTTTTGTAAAGTGTACATTGCAAAGTAACCTAAATTGAGGGGGCAAGATCCCATCTCTTCTACGCTTTTTGAAAATTTCGCATTAGTATATCAGGCAAAATTGTAGATACAAATACCTGGAATATTTTGGTAGAAAATTTTAACCCTCGAGCGAGTCAAAAATGGGATCTTTTTGGGTCGTGTTTTAAAATATATTTTGTTGTTGCAAAATGGTCAGGCTTATCCCTTTATTGTTGTTTTTATAAAAACAACGTTTGTTTATTAGTGGAGAACGATGGTAATGTTTACCAGGGGGTAAGGCAGGGAATACCTAGGTTTCGGAAAGAGCCACCAATCCTCATCAGTTCCCATGTTTTTGTCTGGGATATTCTCCCCAGAAGTTATTTTAAAAATAACTTCTATGACAAAAAACATTTTTTACCCAAGTGACGAGATCGTAAGCTCAATAGAAGAGGAACCAAAGAATTATATAAAACTAAAATTCTTTTGGAAAGTCTTCTAAATCTTACAACCGCACTTATAAACATTTTCATCTTTCTCCACTTGTTATGCTTTCGTCCAACCTGAACGAAGTAGCATAACCATGTAAGTTGGTTTTGTCTGTTACAACAAAAACCCCTTCGTCGACCGTGCCTTGTCTATAAATAGAACAGTGTGGCTTGTTTGTTCGGGATACCGTAGTATTTTGTTGTTGCAAAATGGTCAGGCTTATCCCTTTATTGTTGTTTTTATAAAAACAACGTTTGTTTATTAGACAAGGCACGGTCGACGAAGGGGTTTTTGTTGTAACAGACAAAACCAACTTACATGGTTATGCTACGTTATAGATCCTAGAAGATATCAAAAATCTTAATCTTACCTAAACGAAAAAAAATACATTTCAGGATTAAAGCCACAAAGTCAAACGCCATAATTTTTACATTTTTTATTTTTTAATTTTATCGAATGAAAGAAAAAAAACGGAAATAGCATCAAATTTTAGAATGACTTCAGATTTGTTCGAATTGGTCACCTTTGGCACGAATTATGGCCTTCAAACGGCCAATGAAATCGTCACACGCTGCCCGAATGTTGCTCTGCGGTATTTTGGCCCATTCCCGGCGAAGCGCTTGCACCAGTTACTGACCGACAATTTGCATTTCACTTCTATGGCTTAGCTTCTGTGTGAAAAACACACACACACATTGTTTATGGTGTGGTGTGGGCCATACTTGTGTGCCAGTCACTGAGAAGGCGAAAAAAAAAAAATGAAAATAGCTAAAGAAAATAAGATGATGATGCTATTGTGGATTTTCTTCGATTTCTTTAAGACATGCTTGCCCGAGCCGCAGTCGCCTTGCTGTAAACATAATGCGAGAATGAAATCTTTCAGACAAATGCCTGGGCTTGCAACTGCTGGCAATGCTTTTTGGATTATTCCATGGTTATAATCCGTTTAAGGCTTAAGCAAAGAGACATGCATACACTCATACGTACACATGTTGGGCGCCACTCGCCAGGGAGAAATTGTTTATTATTATTGGATTTGTTCGTTTTTTTTTTCTTTCTTTCTTGAGTTTTTTTAAGAAATTGAATATAATTGTGGTGTAAGACTTAAGGGAAATATGTTGCCATGCAATTTAATAAAAATGGGAACAAGGATAAGGATCTCTCTCACTTTGGAAAAGGACATGTACTCAAGTTATATTAGTTCAAACCACGACTTGTTGGAATATAATAAAACTGTGGAACACAAACAATAATTACGTGGAAAATCTAGCAGATTATAAAAGTAGAACGGAAAAAGAAGACATGTGTATCGGAGTTTTGTAAAGTGTACATTGCAAAGTAACCTAAATTGAGGGGGCAAGATCCCATCTCTTCTACGCTTTTTGAAAATTTCGCATTAGTATATCAGGCAAAATTGTAGATACAAATACCTGGAATATTTTGGTAGAAAATTTTAACCCTCGAGCGAGTCAAAAATGGGATCTTTTTGGGTCGTGTTTTAAAATATATTTTGTTGTTGCAAAATGGTCAGGCTTATCCCTTTATTGTTGTTTTTATAAAAACAACGTTTGTTTATTAGTGGAGAACGATGGTAATGTTTACCAGGGGGTAAGGCAGGGAATACCTAGGTTTCGGAAAGAGCCACCAATCCTCATCAGTTCCCATGTTTTTGTCTGGGATATTCTCCCCAGAAGTTATTTTAAAAATAACTTCTATGACAAAAAACATTTTTTACCCAAGTGACGAGATCGTAAGCTCAATAGAAGAGGAACCAAAGAATTATATAAAACTAAAATTCTTTTGGAAAGTCTTCTAAATCTTACAACCGCACTTATAAACATTTTCATCTTTCTCCACTTGTTATGCTTTCGTCCAACCTGAACGAAGTAGCATAACCATGTAAGTTGGTTTTGTCTGTTACAACAAAAACCCCTTCGTCGACCGTGCCTTGTCTATAAATAGAACAGTGTGGCTTGTTTGTTCGGGATACCGTAGTATTTTGTTGTTGCAAAATGGTCAGGCTTATCCCTTTATTGTTGTTTTTATAAAAACAACGTTTGTTTATTAGACAAGGCACGGTCGACGAAGGGGTTTTTGTTGTAACAGACAAAACCAACTTACATGGTTATGCTACGTTATAGATCCTAGAAGATATCAAAAATCTTAATCTTACCTAAACGAAAAAAAATACATTTCAGGATTAAAGCCACAAAGTCAAACGCCATAATTTTTACATTTTTTATTTTTTAATTTTATCGAATGAAAGAAAAAAACGGAAATAGCATCAAATTTTAGAATGACTTCAGATTTGTTCGAATTGGTCACCTTTGGCACGAATTATGGCCTTCAAACGGCCAATGAAATCGTCACACGCTGCCCGAATGTTGCTCTGCGGTATTTTGGCCCATTCCCGGCGAAGCGCTTGCACCAGTTACTGACCGACAATTTGCTATTTTTAGTGCCAACCTTGCTTTCCAAAATACTCCAGACACAATAGTCCAACGGATTGGTATCCGGAGATTTTGGTGGCCATTGTGCGCTGGCAACTAAGCGAGGAACCTCATTTTGTAACCATTCTTGGGTGGTGCGTGGTGTAGAATATTTCTTCTTTTGACAGTTTTTACCTAAAACGAGATTTATGTTACTTTCCGACGTAAAATCGAAAAAAATACGAGAAAAAATTCATCCAAAAATTATAGAAAATTTTCAAGATTTTTGGGGATCTTGGTGTATACATTTTTCGGATATGCAATTGAAATAGAGATTTCTCTTCTTTGGCGACTCATAGTGAAATTTAGTGAAGAATATTTTTTCTATTCACAGTTTTTACCTAAAATGAGATTTTATGCAATTTTCAGGTGCCAACTCGAAAAAGGTCCGGGAAAATGCATCAAAAAATTAGGGAAAATTTTAAGGTTTTTTTTTGGGAGCATTGCTGCATATATTTTTCGGATATCCAGTAGAAATAGAGATTTCTTTTCTTTACCGATTCATGGTGAAATTTAGTTTTAAATATTTCTTCTTTTGACAGTTTTTAGCTAAAATGAGTTTTTATGCAATTTTAAGGTGCGAACGCGAAAAAGACGAAAGAAAAAAAGTGATCACAAAATTGAGAAATATATTTGCCGCTCTTTTTTTGAACATTGATGCATCAATATTTTTGATATGCAATGGAAATAAAGATTTCTTTTCTTTAGTGACTTTAAGTGAAATTTGATGAAGAATATTTTTGTCTTGGACGTTATCCTTCTAAAATGATGCTTTGTAGGAGATTTTTGTATAAAGTCACGTTAAGTACGCCATGTGTGTTTTTAGTATATTTGAATTCTTGGCTGTAAGGTACGAGATACGCTCTTGTTGTCTTCTAGAACCTATAGTAGAATTTTATGACAAAGAATTTTGTGGAATATTTAACTAGAATTTTAGTCATATTTAAAAAAAATGTGCCGAAAAGACCCTTTTGGTGAACAGGTTGAGGATTAACATTTTCTACAAAAATAATCTCATTTCTCTTGTCTGCAATATCCCCAAAGCACTATATACCTAAAATCAAATAAATCCAAGGAATCGTAATCCGAAAATATCAAAAAATTTGGAAGAGGGGTGAAGATTTGCCCCCCTCTTCTTAGGTTACTTTGCGAAAATCCCCGAAATATTGATATTTAAGGAGTTATGGCCATTTTAAAATGTGTTTTTTTGCTCTTTAATAAACTGATCGCAAATAATAGCTAATTAAAGAGTTATGACCATTTTGGTGAACCGATTGAGGATTAACATTTTCTACCAAAATAATCTCCTTCCTCTTGTCTGTAATATCGCCAAAAGCACTATATACCTAAAATCACATGATTCCAAGGAATCTTAATCCAAACATATCAAAAGATTTGGAAGAGGGGTGAAGGGTTGACTCCTCTTTTTAGGTTACTTTGTAATGTAAAATTTCAAAACGCCCATGCACGTCTCTTCTATTTTTAGCTCTACTTTCATAATCTGCCAGATTTTCCTTGCAATTATTTTTTGTGTTGCACAGTATAGTCATGTCAGGATAGGAACTGGATCTGACTATTAATAGCACCCTTTTCCATTTTTATCAATTTCAATATGTATATGTCTTATAGCACGTTGACTTTCATCGGAAATCGTTAATTTAACCCAATTAAATAGTGATGAGTAAATAACATCGAATAATCCCAGAGTTAAATATAAAAACTTCTTCTAGGTATTTCATATTTCGATTTTGACTACTTGGTATTTTATTCAAATTAACCTTTATTTGCTATAAAATTTTTAATTTTCCAGCTTAAAATACCACAAACCTTTGCCGACATTTCCATAGCAACTTTACTTTGCACGGCATCTTAAAATGGTTTTCCTTTTTATTTCCACACCACCTTTTCGGTTATTTCTTGGCATTGTTTTTGGCTGGCAACCATTTTTTTTTTTCGATTAGCAGTTTCAGTCAGGCAATGAATGATAATTTGAAATTGTTTCATTTGTCTGGTGGATTGTTAGTTCCAATTTTTTTTGGGTATTTTTTCTGTATTTCAAACATTTCACATGGTCTGATGGCGATGACGATGATGACTGTTGGCATTCTGCATGTCTGCAGCAAAAAAACAACTATATCTCAGTCATCATCAACATGATATTCAATTCGGCTAGTTGATGCAACATTTTAATTCTGCTTGCCATCTATCCAACCAACCAACCCGACTGACTAACTGATTCATACAGCATGGCATTGCATTTAAGATAGCTTGGTTTGCTTGGCTTAGCAAATGTAGTGTTTTCGATTTTTTTTTTTTTTTTTGCCTTGTATTTTCAAATTAGTTTGTGGCTTTTGGTTTGGCGCTTAAGTCGTTTTTTTCGGGGGTTTTCCTCTACTTCGTCATCTTCTTCTTTGGTATTTATGGCTGTGCTGTGGCTTTTCACGAAAATTCATTTTTTTCTCGTTTTTTTTTTTTATTTTCGTGTGATATTTTGTTTGTTGTTTTGTTTTATGTTTTTCGTTTGTGAGTTTCGTTCACACGACTTCTTAACATTGGTTGCTTGTGTTTTTTTGAGGTTTTTGCCTAGTTGTTGGTTTGTTTTTCTGTGTTTCTCCTTCATGAGATTTTCCACACCACCAACATCATTAAAATCAAAACTTAATCATCTTAAGATTGCAACAACGTGCACAGTATTCTTTGAGAAATAGGAAGTGATGAAAAATTTTAGGAAATAATTGTGTGTGTGTTATAGAGAATTTAAAATCGAAAAGTTCATAGTGGAAATAAAAAATGTTCATACAGGGTGAGATAAAAAAATCTGCAAACAAAGTCAAATGCCATAATTTTTACATTGTGTGTGGTACTGAGAATTTAAAATCGAAATGTTCATAGTGGAAGTTAGCCAAATTTCAAGGGGAAGATATGTAGCTCTGCCAGAGCATAGACTTCTTTCTTCTCTTTAAGACTGTGGAAAATCTATTTTCGGGTAGGGTCATAACGTGGATGGTTTAATAATTATTTTCATATAAAATTCCAAAATGATAGTTCCTTGGTGTCTTTTGCAGACAAGAGAAAATATAAAATAGACTTTTGTCTAGATTCATTTAATACTTTGTAACACCTTGAAACATACATTTTGGACCCCACAAAGTATATATTTTCTTGATCAGCATAAAATTTTATGTCGATTTAGAGATGTCCTTCCGTCTGTGGAAATCACTCAAGTTTCAGGACGTTTGGTACTTAAAATGGGCCGTGGACCTAGTTTTGGTATAACCCCATATAATGGTACCTCCCTATTTTCAACATTTTGGTGATTTAAGCGACATTATTCACCGGAACTTTAAATAGTTCGTAATGGATAAGGGCCTATGATAGAAAATTTTCCGTGCAGGTGCACGCATTCGTATAGCCCCCATATAACGGTACCTCTCGATATTCGGTATTTTGATGATTTTACCAGAATTTTTAACGGATTTTATTTTATTTTTATTTTATTTATTTATTTATTTTTTTTTTTTTTTGAAAATTGTAAAATTTGTTCCAAATGGTGGAGGGTATTCAAAGTTCAGGCAAGCCTTTTGTACTTGTTTTATTTAAGAAAACATTGATTACCATTTAACTCGAGGTGACTATCATCAAGACATCGATTCATCCAAAAAAATTAGATATTTAATAAAAAAGACTTCTTAACTAAGAGTCTAATCGGGATGGTGACGATTTTCAGGTTATCGGGAACTTATTTATGTCGATTGGTGCGTTCGGGATGTTGAAGATTTTAAGACCATCAGGAACCTTAGTGAACGGTCATCGGTCGGACGGTTGGGATGTTAATGACCAGGTCTTCGATGACGGGTTGGGGACTCGTAGTATAATCGTTAGCAGTTCATGTAGAGATAATCATGGGCACTTGTATAAGTCTTCGATAATTCGTTCGTGAATTCGTTCGCGTTCCTCAACTGACTGTGGATATGCTCGGGGGCAGTTACCCAGGTCTACGTAGAAGGGCGGTATTAGTTCTGGTTCGGCAATTCACTGTAGATATGCTTAAGAGCAGATGACCGCCGTAGATGGTTTCGGGGACCAATGTCTAGGCCTTTGCAGGTGGATTGGCACTCGTTCCGGTTCGGAAACTCGCTGAAGGTAGGTTCTGCAATCGATGGTAGGTTGGGCAACCTTTACAGATGGATCGAAACTTCTTAACAAGAGCCAGTTACAAAAAAAGATTCCCAGCTATTGATTAGTCGAAGGAAAGAAAAATTGTTTTTTAGGAATTTCCGACAAGAAATCGTCGAAAAAATTAAAGGAATTTCCGACAAGAAATCCTCGAAAAAATTGTTCGACAAGAAATCGTCGAAAAAATTAAAAGAATTTCCGACAAGAAATCGCAGAAAAATTTAACATATTTTTATGAGTTTTTTTAAATTTATTTTAGAAGGACTTCCTGGGAAAAAAGTTGGAGAAAAATAGTTTCAAGAACATCATCCCTAAAAATCTTAATTTAGAAATAAACCTCATTTAAGGAATATCCGACAAGAAATCGTCGAATTATAGAAATCAAATTAAGATATATTGCTCAAAATGCGATTTTCAGTAACAGTCAGTAAAAATACTTTGAAATTTTAAAGGTGGAACCCATTATTTGCGACCAATTGGTAATGCAGAAGCTAATTTGTTTATATTTCCCTAATGGGTTATTTGACACATATACTGCTTCCAAATTTTTGCTGGGAAGTGTTTTTCGGTCTTAAATCTTAACGTTATTTATTACTTGGTAAGGAGGTAATCAAGGTATTTTGTTTTGAATTTGTAATAAAAAAAAACTAATTATTTTCAATCCAAAATTTAAATGGTTTACATTTCTCTGCAATGGATGTTTTGGCGTCTGAAATTTTTTAAGGTAAATATTTGTGGACAATGGGTATGTTTCCGAAGGCAAACCACCTGATTTTTCCAAATTATTAGTACTATATAATTCAAAAAATTTTGAGAGTAAATTTCGTTTTTCCATGCCATTCAAATACTGTTCCAAATCGTTAACCACCGACACAAAGAAACACCTAATCTTCTTAAAAATAAAATACAACTTCATCCATAGCTTTTGCCAAACGAACAGCTATTAGTAGTAGTAACTTGTTGGTGGTTTAACCACACGACCCCATGAGTTTATTTGCCATCTGACATAATCTGCCAGCTAAGGATGGGTCCGATCCTACACTACAGTGGAAAATATATTAAAATTTCCACCATTGTCCACAGATTACTGGCAAAATGAAGCTGAAGAGAATTTTGAAAATGAAGAGATTGAAAGTGGGATTACCTACGCTGACATCATCACCCATAACCAATGGAAAATTGTCTTTGTTTGCCATTATTTCCTTTTTTTGCAAACAAGGAGCTTTTGTTTACTTTCCTCGTCTTTGGAAGGTAATTTGTTGTTACTTTTGCGAATTTCTTATATTTTCCATGGCCTGCATGAAATTGTAAACTTTTTCGCAACTTTTTTTTTTTGTGGCGGGTGGGGAGATTGTCTTTTACACTGTTTTCAGTTGTAGTCCTAATCCGTTCACGTTTTTTTTTTTTTTTTTTTTTTTTTTTTTTGTTATTTTCTTTGGATTCTTCTTTAGTTAGGCATGTACTCTTGTAAGGCATATGCTTCTTTAAGAAATTTTGCCCGTCTCTATCTTCCACCTTTGCTTCGAAGATCAAAAGTGATTTACTTTAAGTTCGTTGGCAATTTGTCTTTGTTGTGTCACGGCATGTGTGTGCTTGAGAGAGGCCATGTTTGGGTATGTGATGTTTACCTTGGTTCCATGGTGGATATTTATTTGTATGGCATCATATATTTTCTTCAGAGATTATTTTGATACTTTGAGACCAATTTGGAAAAAACATGGAGAATTTTTTCTCCTTCCATGTTAGATAATTAGAAATGAGGAGGGATATTGAAAAGACTTTCGAATTTAATATTTAAAATACAGAGAGAGAGATAAAGAGAGAGAGAGAGAGAGAGAGAGCAATTCAAGTAGTCTTCGATGGATAAATGACTACCAAGTGATCTTTTCATACCCTAAGAGGGCCATATATCACAGAGGGCATATATCATTTGATACGGCCAAAACGTCAAATCCGTTTCAGGAAATTCGGAGTGGATCTAGCGATGTCCGTCTGTCTGTCTGTCTGTCTGTCTGCCTGGCTGGCTGGTCCAAACTTTTTACATCGTAATATTATTATCAAGTTTAGAGCGAGTTAGGCTACACGTCCACTGCTTCTGGAACCTCCCCTATAATTGGTCGAAATTTTCAACAACAAAAATATTTTACTGCACAGCAAGAGAAAGGATAATCTCATTTCGCTCAAACTTTGTAACTCTTAATATTTACATCAGTGCTACATCAGCTGCAAAAATGGATCAAGTACCTCCACCACAAGTACCTCTACTAACACAAGATCTGATGTGAAGACGGGATATATCGGTCAACTCCTTTTGATACCTCCACCACAAAGGGTCAAATTTTTGAATATCTATAAAGCTCATAAAACGCGAAATCAAAATCTGATTCCATTCACACTTGGAACATCTCAATATTTTTATCAACACAATACCTGTTATAAAAATGGTAGAGATCGGACCATTCCTTCTTGTACCTTCCCTTACAAAGGGTCAAAGTTTTAAATAACCAAAAAAAAACTGCAACAAAGCCAAACGCCATAATTTTTAATTATTTTTTTTTTACTTTTTTTTAATGGAAGTTTGGATTGGTTCGAATTGGTCACCTTTGGCACGAATTAAAAATTCAAACGGCCAATGAAACCGTCACACGCTGCTGTTCTGTGGTATTTTGACTCATTCCCGGCGAAGCGCTTGCTTGAGGTGTTCGACACTTTGGTATTTTTTAGTAGCAACCTTTCTTTCCAAAATACTCCAGACACAATAGTCCAACGCATTGGTATCCGGAGATTTTGTTGGCCATTGAGCGCTGAAAATGATGCGAGGAACCTCATTTCGTAGCCATTCTTTGGTGGCGCGAGCTGAGTGCAATGGTCCTGATTCTTGTTGGAATGTCCAAGGTGTGCGGCCAAAATATTTGCGAGCCCAAGGCTTTAATACACCCTCCATAATATTTTCGCGATAATATTCGGCATCGATTCTGATTCCACGGTCGATTAATACGAGCGGAGAGCGACCATCGGTGGTTATGGCGGCCCACACCATCACCATGGCCGGCGCTTGAGTTCTGGTGGCCAACCGAAGGTATACATTTTCAGCTGACCTCTTTGGCAAGTAAACACCATTAAACAAACTGCTGAACAACGAATGTTTTCTCATCGGAGCGGAGAAAACCAAAATTCGGCAGTTCACCACTTTTGGCCAAGCGAAACAACTCTTTAGCTCGTTTAAGTCTATTTTCTTTCTCTTGCGGTGTAAGTTCTTTCACTTTTTGGAATTTCAATAACTTTACCCCCAATCTCGATTTTCAACATTTGCCGACTGAAATATTGCGATATGTTCAGCTCACAAGCCATTTTTCGTCCTCTGGGATTCGATCAAGTCGCCCTTTACTTTACGATCCATTTATGCTGATGTTGATGTTTTCTTCCATCCACTTCCTTGACGTCGGGCTACGCTACCTGTATCACGGTAACGAGCGCTGGTACAAAAAACAAAAAAATTAATTCACATTTAAATGCTGGAGGGCTCTAACGATAGCCACTTGTGGTTTTCCAGCCAAATATAAAAAAATCCCAGTATTACGCTTGAATTCCATCACGAATAACTTTTTTCTGAAAAATTCTCACCAAAATGCTTTTGTACGCTTGTAAACAATATAATGAGCTGTCTCTGGAATAATTTTAATAGCTGTCGGACAAGTGGCTTAGAATTGACAGCAGTCTGAATTTGGTTGCAGTTTTTTTCATCTCATCCCGTATTCTCAAGACTGTTTATCGAAAAATCCAAATTGTCTATATCTCCAATGTAATACCCCTCCAATGCATTGGATACCTAAATTGTGTCTGGCATTATCTGGTATTTGCAAACAACAAGCTTTGCTTTACTCTATATTTTTTTTGGAGGATTCACATGAACATTACCTCGCTTGCTGTTTGTTACAGTATTTGTTGGTATTTGTTTGTTTCATTTTCCTTCTGTGCAATTTTATTTCTCTCCTGTTAGCCATAAGTAGTTGTAGCAGCAGCAACAGCAAATAGACAAAGGGAAATTACAGAAAATGAAAATTGGAAATAATATCCCCTCCTTCCAAAAAAAAAAAACTAAAAACGAAATCATTTCACGTAATGAGAGATGGTGCAGCCATTTCCTCTTAATTAAAAATGTTTTCCATTTGCAGGAAATACTACTGTTTGGGTTTCATTTCATTGGGTCCTTCTTTGTTTTATTTTTCATTGCTTTGTACTTTCACCCCTGGCAAAAAGGAAAACTGAAATCATTTCAGAAGTGTTTGCTTTTTGGGCAATCATTATGGGAACCAACCCAACCCAACCTCACCAAACCCAACGAAACTGCAACTAAACTCATTACCAAACAAAATCACTGGAGAAATTCCTACTCGAAGCCACTTTTATTAGTCACAAGTGATTGTTGATAGTTGTTGCAATTATTTGTTGTTGGATTTGTAATTTTTTGCTCCTTTTTGCCATTTGATGTTTCCTCTCTTTTCTGTTCGAAATTAATTTGAATGAATCGTTTTTGATTGTTTGATTTGATTTGATTTTCAATAATTAGTTTGTAACAAGGAGGGCGTCCTTTGTTTTTGGCTTAATGCACTTGAATATAGTTGGCATTAATTGGCTGTTAAAAGTAACACGAAAAGGTATAGATTGCCCAATCAAATTAAAGGAAATAGGGAAATTGATGAAAATTTTATAAAAAAAAAATTATAAAAAAAAATTGATGGGTTCTTGTACGATCATTGTAGAATAACGGAATTATTCCCCATTGTATCTTGGGATATGTTTCCTTTTTATAACATTCACCATAGCATGAAGGGTATATTAAATTTGTCATTCCGTTTGTAACAACTCGAAATATACATTTAAAACCCCACAAAGTATATATTCTTGATCAGCATAAAATTCTATGTCGATTTAGCAATGTCCGGCCCTCTATCCGTTTGCGGAAATTACTCTAGCTTCCGAACGAAATGAAGTAGGTTGATAAAATTTTACTTAAATGAATACTATGTCTGCAGGAATTTTGGTATTGAAAATGGACCATGTAGATCCACGTTTTGGTATAACCCCCATACAATGGTACCTCCCTATCTTCGGCATGGTGATGATTTTAGCGACATTATTCACCGGAATTGTTTCAAATTTGATATTTAAAGTTCCAAAGGGGTACTACAACCCAAGACAGAAAATTGACAGTGCAGGTCCACGTCTTCGTATAGCCCCTATATAACGGTACCTCCCGATATTCGGTATTTTGATGATTTTAGCGACATAACTCACCGGAATTGTTTCAAACTTGATACATGAATTTCGTTATGGATTCTACAGCCTATGACAGAAAGTTGTCTATGCAGGTACAGGGCTTCGTATAGACCCCATATATCAGTACCTCCATATATTCGGTATTTTGATGATTTTAGGTACGATACTCACCGAAATTGTTTAAGATGTCGTATTTGAAGTTCGTAATGGATGCTACAGGCTGTAACAGAAAATTGTCTATCCAAATCCAGGTCTTCGTATAGCTCCGATATAATCGTACCTCCCTGTATACGGTATTTTGTTGATTTTAGCTACATTATTCACCGCTTATCTCAAGTTTCGAATTTGAATATGGCTATGGCTTATGACAACAATGTAGGTTCACGACGTATATACCACTATATAACGGTTATATTCGGTTTTATTTTTTGAAAATTTCCAAATTCGTTCAAATGGTGGTGGGTATTCAAAGTTCGGCCCGGCCGAACTTTCTCCCTTTTAACTTGTTGTTTTTTTTTTAATTTTATGGAATGAAAGCAAAAAATGTCGGAAATAGCATCAAATTTTGGAATAAGTTTAGATTTGTTCGAATTGGCCACCTTTGGCACGAATGAAACCGTCAAACACTGCGCGAATGTTGAATGCGCTGGCTTGAGGTGATCGACACTTTGGTATTTTTTAGTGCCATCCTTGCTTTCCAAAATACTCCAGACACAATAGACCAACGGATTGGTATCCGAAGATTTTGGTGGCCAATGTGCGCTGGAAATGAAGCCTCATTTTGTAACCATTTTTGCGTGGCGCGTGCTGAGTGCGATGTTGGAGTCTTGGAGTGGTGCTGAGTCCTGTTGGAATGTCCAAGGTCTGCGGCCATAATGTTTGCGTGCTCAAGGCTTTAATACACCCTCCAAGATATTTTCGCGATAATATTCGGCATTTTGATGGCACGGTCGATTAATACGAGCGGAAAGCGACCATCGACCTTTGACAAGTAAACACGATTATTTTGTTTGTTTACAAACTACTGGACAACGAATGTTTTTTCATCGGAGAAAAACAAATTCGGCAGTTCTCCACTTTCGGTCAAGAGAAGCAACTCTTTAGCTCTTCTAAGTCTATTTTCTTTCTGTTGCGTTGTAAGTTCTTGCACTTTTTGGAATTTTAATGGCTTTATCCCAAGCTCATTTTTCAATATTTGCCGAATGGAATATTGCGATATGTTCAGCTCACGAGCCATTTTTCGGTCATTTCCGATAAACTCTTTTAGAAAAAGGGTAAGAAAAAGTGAAGAGTCATCTCCGAATTTTTTCTTATATACAAAGAGTCATCTTCTAAGAACACCTCTTTAGGAGGAGACAATTTCGATGTAAGGAAAAGAAATTTTCGATGAACTTCTCTATGGGGTGAACCAATGAACTCTTCGGTAGAGCTGTTGAAAAAGTCATATCTGATAAACCCTTTTATAGGAAGAATATATGCCTCATGAACTTTTTCTTATATGAAAAGCCGAATGGAGCTAGAATTCACCTTTGAATAACTTTTCGATGTGGTTAGAGTCATGTCCAATGGATTCTTTTAGAGAAGAATAATTTCCGATGTTTTTTTTTTTTTTTTTTTTCTACAAAAAGAGTCATCTCTTCACTGCCACAAGAAGATCCAACTCCGTGTTACTCTCTTAAAAGAAAAGTCATTTATGACGAACTTTTCTATGGCGTGAACCGATGAACTCTGGGAAAATGCTTATCCAAATTCTTTTCTATGAAAATTCAGGTTGATTTAACTTTTCGAAGTGGGAAAAGTCATATCTGATAAACCCTTCTATAGGAATATTCATAATCGTTGAATTCTTCTGAATGATGAATCGTTACCGATCTTCTAGAGGAAGAGTCAATTCCAATTAACTTTTCCTTATGAACTTTTCTTATATGGAAAACCAGATAGAGCCAGAATTATGAAATTAAATGAAAAATGATGATAGATGTATCAAAGGTTGTTTGGAGCTATAAGTGTGCTAATAGCACTAAATTTGGTATAATTTAGTATTATTAAACCGATGAAGCCAAAATCTTAACATTTAGTATTAGAATTAAGTTTGGGGAAGTGTTAATAAAAAGAGGTGGTTTTTGGAAATGTGTACTGAGTGCAAAATCTATACAAAACAAGTAAGCAAAGGCTACAGTCGAGCGAGCCGACCGTTGAATACCCTACAACACTATAAAATACGATACAGTTTATATAGGCGAGATACTCGAAAGAATTCCACAAGATATTGTGACAAATAATAAAAGAAAACCATCAGGTTTCGTTCTCTAATTTTCGAATAATAGCAACTTAAACTAATTTGCTCATTTCCAATTTATTGGTAACCCCCATTCAAATGTGCGTGAGGATCGGGCGATAATTACGACCTGCTGACAATTTTGCAGTTTTTTTGGTCCATTTCAACCCCTAAATATATGGCGATCATCTCCAAAAAGAGTAGGCTTCTATTCTGACCCTCATCTTATCCCCATGCAAAATTTCGTAAGGATCGGGCCATAAATGCGATCTGTATATGATATCCTGATATCCTAACTACTTAAATTTGTTAGCTGTAGAAATATTACCAAATGTTTAATTCAAAATAAAAATATGCCAAAAATATGACAAAATTGAGAGAAAATATGAGAAAATGTTACAAAATCAATATTTTCATCTTTAGAGAGATAATTTTATGCGATTTTTTAGTTCAGCCGTTCTCGACATATAAGAGATCTTTCAAGCATATCTTCTTTGATAGACATATATATCGCACATATTTTGATATATATCCGATTTGTTGGATGTTAACATCAATGTAAAGACCAGAAGTAACCTTGTCATAGCTTCGGGATTTCGCCGGGATTTAAAATATTTGCGGTTTAATGAAAAATTTTGAATTTTACCAACACAAAAGATATGGTCTATTTTACCCGCTAAATATTATCCGATGACCACCCAAATTGGTAGGCTTCTTCCCTGCCCTAAACTCTAGCTACATGCGAAATTACGCGTCGATTGGTCTATATTTGCGACCTGTTTAGCTACTGCAAAATCCGACATTTTTTTCAGTATTTGGTCCATTTCAACCCCTTAACATTTGGCGATCATCTCCAAAAGAAATATTCTGACACTAACCCCACCTTCGTGCAAAATTTCGTAAGGATCGGACCATAATTGCGACCTGTAGCGTGATTACAATTTAACATGGACAGACGGACATACGGACAGACGGATATACGGACAGACGGACATACGGACATACGGACAGACGGACGGACGGACATACATAGCAAGATCGACTCAGCTCGGCGAGCTAGGAAGATCCATATATACTTTCCTATGTGGGAAACCAATATTTCGTGGTGTTACATAAATTCTGGCCCAATCAATCTTATAATACCCCCAACACATAGCGTTGTAGGGATGATGGGTCAGGATGAACAAATGGAGTTGGAATTTCGTTAATGTTGGTGCCACTATTGGTGAGTAGGTATGAGATTTGAAGGTGACTTTGAAAATATGTACGACAAAAGTACGAAAAAAAAACTATATCGTACTAAATTTCATATATGAGGAAGTGATACAGTTGGAAATCTAAATTTGGTATTAGGGTCACTTTTTGTACTAAAAAGTACGAATAGCATTTGGGCAATGGATAGAGCTTAACAATCTGAAATTTGGAATCTTTGATGTTGTGTAGGATAGACGAAATTCCAAAAATAAATTAACCAAACGTACTACAATTTACTTAATTTAGAAATTCCGTCATGTTTGGGAAGTAGAGTTGATATAAGAAGGTTGTTTTTAAGGTAACTTTTTTCGATGTGTAGTAAAATTAGCTACTATTTTTTTGAGGTAAAAAATCAGTTATAAATTCACTCAACATATATAAACTCCTTTTTCAAAATACCGCCATACCAACCACTGAAAATTCTCTGATGGTTAATATTATACTGTTACTAAATTTGTTGTTACTTTTTATACCTTCAACCAATTTTCTAGATATTTTATTTTTCGAAGCCAAAAAAAAAAACTTCCTCGTTATTGCTCTAAAAGTTTTAAAACAAAAAAAAATCAAAACTCTCAAAATTGTAATCATTGTTAAAGTTTTCCACTTAAATTTTGCCTGCTTTGGCTGCCTCTGGTTTAGGAGGTTTTTCACTCTCATTCCCTCGATTTTTTGTTGGTTAATTTCGTTTATTGCTTTTTGATCATCCTTCCTTCGTGTGTGTGTGATGTTTTTTGTTAGTTTCGTTAATACCTATTAAAATGTTTCATGGCCAGGCAGAAAGGATGTTGAGACCTTTCTATCTTTCGTGTTTTGCTTTTGATGGCTGTTCAAAGTTTGAGTTTTTCTTATTATTATGGCAAATATTGCTTCCCTGGTAGTTGTTTTCGTATAGTTTATTTTTTACAATAAATTACAATAATAGTTTGTTGTAATGTTTTCCGTCATGGAGATTTTTGCAATTTGTTTCTAATAAAACTTCATGGATGGCACATGAACTAGGAGACAAAAAAAATCTAAAAAGAAATGTGAGAGGATGAAAAAAACTTCGAAATACGGAATATAAGGAATTATAGAAATATATCGAGGTAATATCAAATAGTGGAGGTTTTCAAAATTACTTAAGAACCTCAAATATGGAACACAGGGTGAGATAAACAAAACTGCAACCAACTTTAAACTGCTGTAATTTGTAAGCCACTCATCCGACAGCTGTTAAAATTATTCAAGTGGCAGCTCATTATATTGTTTGCAAGCGTACAAAATCATTTTGGTGAGAATTTTCTAGAAAAAGAGGTATTCGTAATGGAATTCAAGCGTGATAGTGTGATTTCTTTATATTTGACTGGAAAACCACAAGTGGCTATCGTTAGAGGACCACTCCAGCATTTAAATGTGAAGAAATCGTTTGTGTCTCGTACCATCGCTCGTTACCGTGATACTGGTAGCGTAGCCTGACGTCAAGGAAGGGAACGAAAAAAAAAACAGCAACATCAGCGGAAATGGTTCGAAAAGTAAAGAAGCGACTTGATCGAAACCCGCGTCGCAGTGGCCGAAAAATGGCTCGTGAGCCAAACATATCGCCATATTCCATTCGGCAAATATTGAAATGAGCCATTGAAATTTCAAAAAGCGCTAGAACTTATACCGCAGCAAAAAGAAAATAGACACAAAATAGCTAAAAATTGCTTCGACTGTCCGAAAGTGGTGAACTACCGAATTTAGTTTTCTCCGCTCCGATGGGAAAATATTCGATGTCCAGCTGGTTGTAAACAAACAAAATGATCTGTTTACTTGCCAAAGTGGTCTGCTGAAAATGTGCACCTTCGGTTGGCCACCAGAACTCAAGCACCGGTCATGGTGATGGTGTGGGCCACCCTAACAGCCGATGGTCGCTCTCCGCTCCGCTTTATCGACCGTGACATTAGAATAAATGCCGAATATTATCGCGAAAATATTGTGGAGGGTGTATTAAAGCCTTGTGCATGCAAACACCGCATTCAGCACGCGCCACCCAAGAATGGTTACAAAATGAGGTTCCTCACTTTATTTCCAGCGCACAATGGCCACCAAAATCTCCGGATACCAATCGGTTGGAATATTCTGTCTGCCATATTTTGGAAAGCAAGGTTGGCACTAAAAAATACCAATGTGTCGATCACCTCAAACAAGCGCTTAGCCGGGAATGGACCAAACTACTGCAGAGCAATATTCGGGCTGCGTGTGACGGTTTCATTGGCCGTTTGAAGGCCATAATTCGTGCCAAAGGTGACCAATTCGAACAAATCTAAACTGTTTTTTTAAAATATGGTGTCATTTCCGACATTTTTTGCTTTCGTTCAATGAAATTTAAAAAAAAATATATAAAAATTATGGCGTTCGACTTTGTTGCATTTTTTTTTATCTCAACCTGCATAAGGGTCCCCCTAGTAATATATAATGTCTATATCAAATAGAGAAAGTTTTTGAAATTTTGTAAGGATGGGGTATATTGCCTCCTAAAATAATGAAACTGATATGAAGTCACTTATCAAGAAGAGATTTTTGCTATTGCATACCCTAGATTTAAACTAACCGCTGATTCAATTCGATCCTGTGATTTATTTGGAGGTCACGCCAAAAAAGTAAAGCAATACAGCGATCGTACATTTTTCCTCCAAAATATCATTGTAGACGACTAGAATCCCTCAAGGATTTAAGGATACTCTACCAATGTTAATCATAATTTAATCAGTTATGGATTTTAACGTTTATGGTATTCCCCCGACTATTTTTTCAGACATGTAAATTTTTTGTTCCTATCCTCATGATTTATGAATTTTGTCCAGATATAGTTATTTCCTGCTGTTGGTAAATTCTGCTTTTGTATTGGTAAAAATAATCCCATCCTGTAGTACTAAGGAAGAAAATGCAACTAGCATTTAATTAAAGTATTAACACCCACATTCCAGCATATAAATAACTTGCATAGCTTAGTAGGGATTCCAAAACGGATATATTTTCATCTACAACGTTGTCGGTAACCAGAAATACTAGTTCCTTCCTTCATGTTGGGCTAGGGTGTCTAAAAACATTTAATTTTATATAAACTTCTTCCACAGGACATTCTTGTCCTTATGTTGAAAATATAACTGTGGACATCCCTATACAACACCTACGATGAGTTTCACCTACCTGTTTGTATATTGGATCCAGGTTTTCCTACTCCTCACTATCCATAAACTATGAACATTTTACTTCCACATATGTATGTGTATAGCACTACATAAAAAACAAACTAATACCAATACACACACACATATCCCTGTGCGGTATTAGACAACAGGACAAAAACAGAAAGTGGGAGAAATAAATACCTTTTGACATGCTTAAATGCACTCGAAAGCACTTTCAAACTTTAGTTGTTGCTTCGGCAACCTGAAATGGGTTGCACCCTAAGGTGTAGGGGAAATGAGCGTTTTCCTAAAGCTACAAGTAGTGTAAGTGGTTTGCTGTTAAACTATTATGTGCTTGGTGTAGGTGTGAGCTTAGAAGAGGTCATATGGTGTATATGTGTTTTTAAATAAAATGTTGCTCCCTGAGTATGACCAACGTTCAACGGGGGAAGAGTAACATGGTAGAAAGCATTAAAAACTAAAATTTCTTTGACGTTTTTAACAATCAGTCCTTCCATAAATCATTTGGAGGTCCATGGTGAAATTCCTAGGATGGAAAATGCTATTCTTAGTATGAAAGAGATTCTGCACGGGTCTTTCATTGACAGACAGGGTGTGATAAAAAAACTGCAACAAAGTCAAACACAATTATTTTTACTTTTTTAAATTTAATTTAATGAAAGAAAAAAATGTCGGAAATAGCATCAAATTTAAGAATAAGTTTAGATTTGTTCGAATTGATCACCTTTGGCACGAATTATGGCCTTCAAACGGCCAATGAAATCGTCATACGCTGCCCGAATGTTGCTCTGCGGTATTTTGGCCCATTCCCGACGAAGGCTTGAGCTGATCGACACTTTGGTATTTTTTAGTGCCACCCTTGCTTTCCAAAATACTCCAGACACAATAGTCCAATGGATTGCTATCGGGAGATTTTGGTGGCCATTGTGCGCTGGCAATGAAGCGAGGAACATCATTTTGTAACCATTCTTGGGTGGCGCGTGCTGAGGGCGATGGTGCTGAGTACTGTTACAATGTCCAAGGTCTGCGGCCAAACTATTTGCGTGCCCAAGGATTTAATACACCCTCCAAAATATTTTTGAGATAATATTCGGCATTTATTCTAATGCCAAAGTCGATTAAAACGAGAGGAGAGCGACCATCGGCTGTTATGACGGCCCACACTATCACCATGGCCGGTGCTTGAGTTCTGGTGACCAACCAAAGGTGCACATTTTCAGCTGACCTCTTTGGCAAGTAAACACGATAATTTTGTTTGTTTACAAACTGCTGAACAACGAATGTTTTCTCATCGGATCGGAGAAAACCAAATTCGGCAGTTCAGCACTTTCGGCCAAGCGAAGCAAGTCTTTAGCTCTTTTGAGTCCATTTTCTTTCTGTTGCGGTGCAAGTTCTTGCACTTTTTGGAATTTCAATAGCTTATTCTTCAATATTTGCCGAATGGAATATTGCGATTTCTTCAGCTCACGAGCCATTTTTTGGCCACTACGACGCGGATTTCGATCAAGTCTCTTCTTTACTTTTCGAAACATTTCTGCTTATGTTGCTGTGTTCTTACGTCCACTTCCTTGACGTCGAGATACCCTACCAGTATCACGGTAACGAGCGATGGTACGAGACACAAAAGATTTATTTACATTTAAATGCTGGAGTGCTCTAACGATAGCCACTTGTGGTTTTCCAGCCAAATAAAAAGAAATCACACTATCACGGTTGAATTCCATCATGAATAACTTTTTTTCTGGAAATTTTTCACCAAAATGCTTTTGTACGCTTGTAAACAATATGATGAGCTGTCACTGGAATAATTTTAACAGCTTTCGGACCCTTACCCTCTATACTATCAGCATTTGCATAACATGACCACAGTTTTTTTATAAGTCAATGAACCAGTTGTGGTGGAGGTATCAGAATAAGTTGACCGATACATCCCATCTTCACACCAGATGTGTTACTAGAAATATTGAGATATGTGAAACTTCAAGAGAATCTAATGCCCAGCTCGCATTTTATGAGACTTATAATTATTAAAAATTTTTACTCTTTGCGGGGGAGGTATCTAAAGGAGTTGGCCGAACTTGACGTAGTTCTGATTTAAATATTGAGATTGCCAAGTTTGAACAAAGTTTAATGATGGTTCCATAAAATAAATATTTCTGTAAAAATTTAAATTTTTTGTGTGGGAAGTACCAGAAGGAATGGACCGATTATGCCCATCTCCGAACTCGACGTAAGTTTGATAATATTACAATGTACGATGAGTTATCGTACACACCAGCTAGGCAGACGGATGGGCATTCTTAGATCGACTTCAAATGTCCTGAAATGGATTTGGCCCAAAGGTTTTGTTCGGAGCTCATGATATATACCTTCTGTAGCCATATGGCTGCGGGTATAAAAATATTTTATATATTTTTTCAATTGTTCGAAAAAAAAAAACACCTCAAAAGCGAACCCTAGTGAAATGAGTTTCAAAAATCGGTTCTGATATAGCTGTGGCATCCAAATAAGATTGTCCAAAAAATTAAAAAAAAAAATCTGGAGTCGATAATATTTGCTGGAATTCGAAACTAAGATTCTGTAGGTGCCATAGAAAGGGGTTTATGTGTTCTTTATCTTGAAGGCCTTATACAAGTGTTCTTGGTACAGAAAATCATTACAAGTCTTCGGTACATTGAAGAATTCGTCTTTTTTCATGAGGGACTACCTTCTCTATGTCTTATATTGAAAAATCTTTCCAGGTATGATATGTTTGATCAAACATCAATATATTATTTTGTTCTGACGTCCCACACCCTTATTAATTATTATTGATTCCACTTATCGTCCCCCAGGCATCTTACACGCCAAGAGAAATTCATTTAATACTCCAATTCAAATAAATATCAAATTATAAACCCCATCAATGCTTTTAATTAAAGTTTATGTGGCTAGCTTCATCAAGGACTTATATTAACATATCCTTTCTATTTCCTTTATGTCTCTTAATTACTAACTCATCATCAGACACACACACACAAGTATTCCCACCCTCAAATAAATACCAGACAAAAATTTAGTTAATTAACCTTAGGCAAGGATGTGTCCAATAAAGGATTTCCATCATTTGCAGTAGTCCACACCCGGTCTCCCCCATGGCAAAATGATATCCCAACAAACACCTACTTCATGGAGTTGTCATTGCTTAAATGCGTATGTGTGTGTGGGGCTGATGTGGGCACGTTCTTAGATATATTATATACATATATATAGCTAATATGAGAACGTGTCCCTTGGCTGGTTTTTTATTTCTTCCAGTTACAACAACAAAACAAACATTGCGAAAACATTACTTATGTTCGCTCCAGTAAAATGCTGTTCAATGGCTTGCATGCCAACATCATGAAGAGAATGGCCATCAAATTGCGGTGAAGAGAGAATGAAGGCGTTAGATGCTAGCTGATACTGCCACTAATAAGTACCCTCTCGAAAAGCGCACCTAAATGTCACATGATGACTACTACCAGGCGAACACCAATCATTTGGCTTTTTGTTGTTGTAACCATATATTATAATGTAAACACGTTTTGTTTTTCCTGCACCCACTCTCTCTCTCTCTCTCTTTCTTCCTCTCTAGCCGTGCCCATTTTTATAATAATATGGTCGGTGCTTCAAGCAAATATTTGAGTGTGGTGGCGTGTGGCTTCATGTTACCACAGAGTATCCTTTCGAATGATTTTTTTTTTTTGTTTATAAGTGGCAGCTAGCAAAGATGGGGGGCGTCGGAATTGTTTTGATTAATATCCACCCGACACCTATGTAATAGCCTATATTGTGGTTTAGTGTTGCTTTTGTTATGGCTGGCCACTCGAAGGTGTTTGAAAACATAATTCAAGCACATAAAGTAGCCATGTGTGAGATGAAAAATGTTTTTGGGTTCCATTTAAGGGATATATATTCCGGACAGAGCCTTTGTGGTAATGAAGAAGTAAAAAAAAATATTTTTTAATAATGTGTTCATACAAAAAAATCTGGAAATTCTAAGATAATTAGGCTTTCAACGTTTTGAAAATAGGGCATGTCGAAATTTAGGATTACGAAAAGTTCCAAAATCGTACAAAACTTCTAAAATGGTACCATTTGCTATTATGTGAACGGAAAGAGCTAGAAACTTGAAATTTGGTATGAGAATCGAGTTGGAATATAAGTTTAGTTTAAGGACGTGTACTTATTATGCGAAGTGTACTAAATAGTACTAAATTTTAGGGTGAATGAATGAAGCAAGAATTTTGAAATTTATTTTTGGGTGGGTTTTCGATTAACAGGTAGTTCTGGAAATGTGAACTAAGTGTGAATTTGGTACTTAGATTACTGTTGGTATCTGAGGTTGTGTACTGAGGAAAATGTGTACAAAAATTGTACGAAAAGTACTGAATGGTACCAAATTTTGTCCTGGTTAAATAGGGATGAAATTTTTAAATGTTATGTTTAGATTACTGTTGGTATCTGATATTGAGATTTAAAGGTGGATTTGGAAATGCGTTCTTTAGTTGTACGAAAAGTGCTAAATGGTACTAAATTTGGTATGGAATGGAATGGAGCTGAAAACCTGAAATTTGATATTGATGTCACTGTTGGAACTTGAATTGATATATGAAGGTGGTTTTGGAATTATGTACTATAATTGTACGAAAAGTACTAAATAGTACTCAATTAGGTATTGGAGGAAGATGGAGCTAAAATCTCGAATCTTGTCTGTGATTAAGATATGGATTTGATTTATGAAATGTGTACTACCAATTGTTCGAAAAGTACTAAGTGGTACTAAAATGAGGGTATTGGGCGAAGGAAAAGAGCTGGAACCCAGAAATTTTATATTAAGGTCTCTGTTGTCCGAAAAGTACCAAATAGTACTCAAATTGGTATGGGGTTAAGAAATGGGACTGAATCCTGAAAATTTGGTGTGTGGTTAAGACATGGAGGTGGTTTTGGAAAATATGTACTATAATTGTTCGAAAAGTACTAAGTGGGACTAAATTATGTATTGGGTGAAGAAAAAGAGCTGGAATCCTCAAATGTTATATTGAGGTCTCTGTCGGATCTGGAGTTGAGATATGAAAATGGTTTTGGAAATATGTACTATATATAGTACTAAATAGTACTGAACTAAATACTAAATAGTACTCAATTTCGTATTGGGTGAATGAATGGAACCGAAATCCTGAAATTTGATATAGATGTCGTAGTTGGAACCTGTGGTTAAGAAATGAAGATGCGTTTTGGAAAATGTGTACTATAACTGTTCGGAAAGTACTAAATTGGGTATTAGGAGAAAGAAAAGAGATAGAATGATCAAATTTGATATTAAGATCTCTGTTGGATCTGGAATTGAGATATGGAGGTACTTTTGGAAATAATTACTTTAGTTGTACGAAAAGTACTAAATTCGGTCTTGGGTGATGTTAGACCTGTAATTTGAGACGTTAGAATAGTTTTGGGCAGGAAAATTGGTCAAATTTGAAAGATTTTGAAGACATTTTCCTATTATTCTTTCCGAATAAGGAATGAAAGGAATAAAGAATTAAACAGTGATTGTTTCAGAATTTAGTCGATTTTTTTTTTTTTTCTTTTTTGAAGTTTTGATTGGAAGTCTTTGCTAAACTGAACAAATTGTGCATTTTGAGTTCCAGAAACACGAACTATTGGAACGAATCTAAAATTTAAAGGTGGCCTGTTCGCTGACGAAGTAGCGAGCTAGTTTGCTAGTTTATACTAAAGCATAAACGATTTTAAATCCAGATCCATGAAAAAAATGTGCCTCACAACTCTAAAACTACCCCACGAACTAGGAAGTTCCTATCGCACAGTTTGACTCCTATGCTGTGTTAGGAAGAAGCTACTAATCCTCATTATGACAAATAAATTGTTATAATTAAAAAAATCACTTTTATATTTTTTATATAGCTTAAATTGCCGAGTCCTGGTTTTCTAATATTGTTCAACCTGGACTAAGCGCGTTAAGTTGCACTGTTGAGTGCTTGTGCTTTTCCACGAAATAATAATTTCTATTGTCCACTTAAGTGGATTTTTCACCAACAACTTCTTTAAATGTTTTTTTCTATGGAACTTTCTTTTCACAACCTCTGAATTACAGGATCAACATTTCTACCACCCTGTCATGCTAACAAATATTTGCTAAATTCACTTGTCAAATTCCTGGGAAATAGAAAGAACAGTTCATTCTCCAGCAAAAGCTCTCTACTCTCTCGAAAGCGATGTAAACAAACAATACATGCATGTTTACGCTCTTAACGTTCCGAAGCGTATGGGAATTGCTTCACATAAATGTTGTCGATGTGTTGCTGTTGTTGTTTTTCTTCAAAAGCCTTTAAGCTTAAAACTCAAAACGTTTTAACCCCACCCCTCTCTATCTCCTTGAATAATACTTTGTCGTATTACGCAAACAAATCGTGTGAAAAAAGCAAAACGGTCAAACGATTACAAACAACTTGAGTTGGCCCCAAAGTAGAAAAAAAGGTAAAGCTGAGATTAAGACCCCTGTGGGTATACGGGTAAAAGCGGCAAAAATACAATTGCTCTCAATGCAGAGCGTGTTGCAGTGGTGGGGAGGGTGATAAAGCGGAAAAAATAAACTTTGTTTGGAAAGCATACACGTTTTTCGCTTTGTATGTCCTCTGGCCAGCAGGCAATTGAAAGTTGCAAAGAAAGCCAGCAGGGGGAGAGAGGAGAGGGTCAGTAATTTTAGTAGGGGACAAATTCAAAAAACAACCAAAAAAGAAAAACTCGTAAGCTCTCAAATTGTTTGTCCTTTAACATCAACTTAACAGCAGGTTTTGTTCCCTTCCATTTTTTTTTTTTTTTGGTGTTTGAATTCTTTGCCACAGCCTCGTCCTCGTGGTAAAGGATAAATGCAAAAACGTCGACCAACCGGCAAGGACATTTTCGTTAATACCACTTTCCGAGTATGCACTTATTTGTGTAGGACTTTTGGACTGTGATTGTGTGAGAGAATCAGTGTGAATGTAGGGTACGAATAAGAGAACATGTTTTTTTTTTTTGCTTTTGGCGTTGCTTTTCTGCATTTGTCTGCAGTGTTTTGATGTCGACTTCAAAGTGGTCAAGTAATTTACTTGTGAGCTGAGTTTTTTCGTCAAGTAAATGATTTTAAGGAGGCAAGGTAAAGGAGGAGGAATTTTATTGCATATTTGTAGTTTCGACTATTAGGGTATAAAAATTGTCAACATTTTGGAATAGGGTGAATAGATAGTGTTTGAAATCTGAAATAAACCGGATATAAGATTATATTTTCGAAAATGTGTACTAAATTTGGCCTTGGTTGAAGAGATGGAAATGAAATTCTGAAATTTGATATTCAGATAGCTGTTGGTATCTGAGGTTGTGTACTGAGAAAAATGTATCCTACAATTGTACGAAAAGTACTGAATGGTGCTAAATTTGGTCATAATTGAAGGGATAAAAAAGAAATTCTGAAATTTGTTGTTTAGATTACTTTTGGTATCTGAGATTGAAATTTGAAGATGGGTTTGGAAATGCGTACTTTATTTTTACGAAATACGTTACACCGTACAATATTTGGTATTGGGTGAAGTAATGGAGCTGAAATCCTGAAATGTGACATGGATGTCACGGTTGTTGCCTATTGTTAAGATATGGAGGTGGTTTTGGAAATATGTACAAAAATTGTTCGAAAAGTGGTACTAAATTGGGTATTGGGTGAAGGGAAATGTGTTTGTGTTAATTGTACGAACAGTACTAAAAAGTACTCAATTTGGTATTGGATCAAGGAATGCATCTGAAATCCTGAAATTTGATATAGATATCCCTATTGATGTCTGAGGTTCACATATGGGTTTTGAAAATGCGTTTGAAACGTTCTAAAATACTTAACTGATTATTTTGGATGTTCGTCCTGAATATTACTAAATTTGGTTTTGTTTGAAAGGATAAAGCTGAAATTCTGAAATGTGATATTGAGGATGGAATGGGCTTTTCGTCACGTAAATAAATTTGCAAAGGTAAGGTTTTTCTAACTCGATTGTATTTTAGTGCCTTCGTCTTTAGGGCTGTCTTGGGTTGCAAATTTTAAAAATTTTCAAAAATCAGAGTTCGTTCGTCTGTCCGGCTGTCTGGCTGGTGCATACTCTAGAACTCTCGAAGGGAGTATCCGATTGGTCCAAACTTTGTACATCGTAGTATTTTTTGTCAAACATAGATCGAGTTCGGAAATGGGCAACATCGGCCTACTCCTTCTGGTACCTTCCCAAAAAAGGCCAACATTTCCAAAGAAAATATTTGACCTCATAGAAGGAGAAAGAATACTTCGATTTTGAGCAAACTTAGAGAAAATGGACCATATCGGCCCACTCTGTCCCCTTCAATTTTTTCCCCACAAAGAGTTAACATTTTGAATAATTATATCTCTCATAAAATGCGAAATAAGCATCCGATTCTCAACGCAAGATCTAATGTGAAGATTGGATATATCGGTCCACTCCTTCTGGTACTTCCCACGCAAAGGGTCATAATTTAGAACAACCGAAACGTCCATAAACTTGGCACATATCAATATTTCTATCAACACAAGATTTGTTGTGAATATTGTAGATATCGGTCCATTTCTTCTGGTACCTTCCACACAACGGGTCAAACTTTGGAATAATTATAGCTCTTATAAAATATGAAATAAGAGTCCGATTGTCTCCAAATTTCACACATCCCAATATTTTTATCAACACAAGATCTTTTATGAAAATAGTAGATATCGGCCAACTCCTTCTGGTACATCCCCCACAAAGGTTCAAATTAATAAATAACTGAAACGATCATAGAATTCGAAATTAATATCCGATTCCATTCAAACTCGGCACATATCGATATTTCTATCAAAACAAGATCTGTTCTGAAGATTGTATACATCGGCTCGGAATGATTATAGCTCTTATAAAATATGAAATAAGAGTCCGACTGTCTTCAAATTTCACACATCCCAATATTTTTACCAGCACAAGATCTGTTATGAAAATAGTAGATATCCGGCCACACCTTCACAAAGGTTCAAATTTTTAAATAACTGAATCGATAATAAAATACGAAATTAATATCCGATTCCTATCAAAATTGGCACATCTCAATATTTCTATCAACACAAGATCTGTTATGACATCGGCCCACTCCTTCAGGTACCTTCCCCACAACCGGTCAAAATTTGGAATAATTACAGCTCTTATAAAATATTAAATAAGAGTCCGATTGTCTTCAAATTTTACACACCCCAACATTTTTATCAAACCAAGATCTGTTATAAAAATGGAATATATCGATCCACTCCTTCTGGTACCTCTCACACAACCCATGGAGCTCGTAAAATGGGAAATAAGTATCCGATTCCTTTCGAACTCCTCACACCCCAATATTTCTTTCAACATTAGATATTTTGATGAAAGATATCGGATCACTCCTTCTGGTACCTCTTCGAAGAGGTACTCCATGAAGGTTTAAAGTTTTGAATAACCAAAACGATCATAAAATGCGAAATAAACATCCGATTCTCTTCACATTCTACAAATCTCCACATTTTTGATAACACAAGATCTGGTGTGAAGATGGGATATATCGGTTCACTCCTTCTGGTACCTTTCCCACAAAGGGTCACGACTCTGTATATCGATGAAGCCCATAAGATGGGAAATTAACATATGATTCCATTCCGACTTAGTGCATCTCAATATTTCCATCAACACAGGAATTCTTAAAAATGTGGTAGGGATCGGACCATTTCTTCTGGTACTCCCCCCACTAAGGGTTAAACATTTTGACAAACAAAATATCCAACTCTCTTCAAATTTCACACATCCAAACATTTTTGTTAACGCAAAATCTTTTGCGAAGATGATAGATATCTTCCAACCTCTTCTGATACCTTACCCACAAAGGGTCACAATTTCCAATATTCATATCTGGCATAACTTGCGAAACAAGTCGGCCATTCTCTATAACTTGCTGTGTCTAATTTTTTTCTCTTAACCAGAAATCAGATATAAGTATGTAATTTATCGGAATTTATGATTTCTTATAAAATAGGATGTAAATGTCCGAATTCCTTTAAATTTTGCACATACCAATATTTTTATCTGTATTAAATGAAGTGGAATATTTCGGTCCGCTCAATGTGGTACCTCACGTTATTTCCACATTTTCCAACAATTTGCACATATCTCATATAAAGTATAGGAAGACTTAGGTCAGATACGAATTGGGCAATATTAGTCAACTGCTTCGGAACCTCCCCCATTAAGGCTCAACAGTGTAAATAATCATAATTCAAGGCTGGGGGTATACACCCGCTGACAAAACCGTCTATTTTAATTGTTTTAGTAGCTTCAGCTATTGGGGTATACAAATTGTCAACATTTTCAAAAATCAAAGCTGAGATGGGGCTCCATGATTCAGTTAAAAATTTAGACATTATTTTATTTTTATAAAACATAGATGGAAGCCCATCGATATTTCTGGTACCTACCCACAAAGGGTCAATACTTTTCCCAAATGCAATGGCTTATGACAAACACATATCAATCATCTAGACATCATATAATTTCCAAATAATTCCAACTCTACCTCGTCTAACTTTTCTATTTCCCTTTTTTCCAGTTATTCTTCTAAGAACGTTTTTCGCATTTGAGCTGCTTTATTTCCTATTTTTTTGCTCTGTTTTTCTTTCTTTTGCTATTCTAGTTAATGAGCAATTTTGCAGGATTTCTGTTGGGTTTTTAATGCTAAATGACTTTTCAACATTTTTCGTACAAAGCCGTCGGTTGATGTTTGTTGTTGATACCACAGCTGTTATCCAATGCGTTTTTTTCGGGGGGGCAAAACAAAAACTTATTTGCTTTAATTACGGTTTTTTTTTTTTTTTTTGTTCTCTAAATATGTTGTGTGTATGTAAATGAGGGAAAATGTGTATGTGTGTTTTCCTTTCTATATCCTCTTGCAGATTCATAATTATCTGACTGCAGTGAACATTTTTGCGGTTTAACATTTGTTGTGTTGTGTCACAAAAGAATGTTGATTATTATTTTTTACGTTTTAATCCAAATATAATGTTTGGATTAAATAATATTTTTGGGTTTTCAGAGAAGTATTTTAAAGAGATTCCAAAGGCAGGAGGTGAACAATGGCATTACTAAAAATTAGAAATTATTAATGTCGATAGAAATTGAAATTTAATTCTAGTAAGAAAACCTAAAAATTCATGTTAAACTTTAACCCACAGTGCGTATAATTATTATAAACCCCACAGCGAAATAATTAATTAAAATTACTCATACGTCTAGCCATCTATACAATTATCTCTATTTGCTTTTCTTTCAATTTCAAATAATTATAATTAATTATCATTTGCTTTTTTATCTCATTTCAGGTACGTTTATCAATTATAAGCCGTAATTAATAACAACTATTAGCAATCATTGATGCTAATTAAGAAAGCAGTGAGGTAAGTGGTAAACAGAAATAAAATTCTACAACAAACCACAACCAAAAAGTGGAAGCACAAAAGAAAAGAGAATATTGCCGATGAGGTGGGGGTACTTGATTGGAAAAAAATAATAAAAGTCAAGGTCCTAATTACATTTTTGAGCGCCATGGGTACACTCAACTTTCCATCCTTGATACTCGTTGTTAGTTGAATTGCCACAACAAAGACGAGAACACATTCACATAAATTATTTTATAACTCCTCCCGATCCCATGCACTACCCAAGGCATGATTTACTCCCAAATTATTTCGTCTTCAAGGTCAGTGAAAGTAGAGAACCATGCAATTAAGAATATCGTAGGATAAACGAAATATAAGTAGTATAGATAAGTAGTATAGGTAGTTGATGGTAAATTTGATTACTCAATTCCCTTCGAGGAATAAATCTCCATTAATGAACTGCAAAAAATAAATTCTTCATACAAATAAATACCTATTAAATCAATGTTTTGACTGGCTGAAAATCCTCTGTATTTTATAGAGGTCTACCATTAGAGATCTTCTGGTATTCTTGTCTCCTATACGAAGACCTTTCGGTCTCCTATACGAAGACCTTTCGGTCTCCTATACGAAGACCTTTCGGTCTCCTACACGAAGACCTTTCGGTCTTCTATACGAAGACCATTCAACCTCCTATACAAAGACTTTTCTGCCTCCTACACGAAGACCTCTGGACCTCCCATACGAAGATCTTTCGACCTCCCAATCGAAGAATTTTCGGCCTCTTATACAAAGACCTTTCGGTCTCCTATTCGAAGACCTTTCGGTCTCCTATTCGAAGACCTTTCGGTCTCCTAATCGAAGACCTTTCGGCCTCCTATACGAAATCCTTTCGGCCTCCAATACGAAAATCTTTCGACCTCCCATACGAAGTTTTTTTGGCCTCCTATACGAAGACATTTCGGTCCACTATTCGAAGACCTTTCGGCCTCTCTAAGGAAGACCTTTCGGTCTCCTATACGAAGAGCTTTCGGCCTCCTGTACGAAGACCTTTCGGTCTCCTATACGAAGACCTTTGGGCCTCCTATACCAAGACCTTTGGCCTCCTATACCAAGACCTTTTGGCGTCCTATATGAAGACATTTTGGCCTCCTACACGAAGAGATTTCGGCCTCCTATACGAAGACCTTTCAAACTCTTATACAAAGACCTTTCGCCTCCTATACAAAGACCCTTCGGCTCACATACGAAGCCCTTTCGGCTTCTTGTACTAAAACCTTTCGGCCTCCTATACGAAGAGCTTTCAGCATCATATACGAAGACATTTCGGCCTCCTATACGAAGCACTTTCGTCTTCTTGCACGAAGACCTTTCGGCCCTCAATACGAAAATCTTTCGACCTCCCATACGAAGATTTTTGAGCCTCCGATACGAATACCTTTCGGCTCCTTAAATGAAGACTTTTCGGCCCCCGACACGAAGACCTTTCAAACTCTTAAACGAAGACTTTTCGGCCTCCTATACGAAGACAT
Organism: Musca domestica; assembly: GCF_030504385.1. Lineage (NCBI taxonomy): Eukaryota > Metazoa > Arthropoda > Insecta > Diptera > Muscidae > Musca > Musca domestica. The sequence goes on along the minus strand of NW_026712238.1, from coordinate 8,942,706 downwards.
TTCTGCCTCCTATACGAAGCACTTTCGGCTTCTTGTACGAAGACCTTTCAGCCTCCTATACGAAAATCCTTCGAACTCCCATACGAAGCACTTTCGGCTTCTTGTACGAACACCTTTCGGCCCCCTTAAATTAAGACCATTCGGCCCCGATACGAAGACCTTTCGGCCTCCTATATGAAGACCTTTCTGCCTCCTATACGAAAAACTTCCGGCCTCCTATATGAAGATCTTTCGGCTTCTTGTACGAAAACCTTTCGGTCTCCTATACGAATATCTTTCGACATCCTATACTAAGACCTTTAGGCCTCCTACGCGCAGCTCTTTCGTCCTCTTGTACAAAGACCTTTCGGCCACTTATACGAAGACGTTTCAGCCCCCTATACGAAGACCCTTCGACCTCTTATCCGAAGATATTTCGCCTTCTATCCGAAAACTTTCAATATTCTATGCGAAAACCGATAACACTATTTGTTCTTCCATACGAAAATCATTTGGTAAGCCTTATACGGACAGAACGTATCTCAACATAATATCGCTTTCAGAGCCTCTTTGGGCCAAATTCGTTTTAGGGCATTTGTAGTCGATCTATCGGAGTTCGTCCGTCTGTCGCACTAACTGGCTGGTACACACGATAACTCTCATTACTCCAAAATAGTTCATCGTATTTTTATTATCAAATTTAAATCGAGTTGGGAAATGGAAAATATCGGTTCACTCCTTCTGGTATCTCCACCATAAAAGGTCAAAACTTTCACAGAGAATAATTTACCTCATAGAATAAGAAATAATCATCCGATTTTGTGTAAACTTTGCTAGTTCCAATATTTTTGTCAGTGCTAGTTCCAGTGCGGAAATTAACAATATCGCCCCATTCCGTCAAGTATCTACATAATTTTGAAAAACTAAAACGCTTATAAAAGCAGGTAAGAATTAAGCGATTCTTTTCAAAATTCTCCAATACCAATATTTTTACTAACAAAAGATCTGGTGTAAAGATGGTATATATCCCCCTACCCCTTCTGGTACCTCCCCCACAAAGAGTCAACAATGTATTATCATTTTTATTATGAATGGACTTGGCATGTTTATTGACGAAATAATGGAGAATCGTTTCGAAAAATGCAATTTAGTTAATTACTATGTCAGCTAAACCTAACATTTGTTGGGTAGCTGTAAGCAGTCATACGAACTTAAAATCCTTTCTTTTTCTCATTTTTTCTCTCCTCCACATAATGTGAACTATTTCACCCATTTTACAAATGATTTTGTTACAACTTCAATGCCATGTCAGGAAATAAATTGAACATTTCAAAATAGAAAATGATGCCAGTCAATGATTTCTGCTACAGTTTTACAGATCAAACATCAATTCATTTGTGAATTCTTCTTCTGTTGTTGGTACCCATCTAAGGCTATGTACTTTTCAAATATTGAAATGGATAAGGGTTTTTTTCTTTCCCCACTGACTATCATGATTTGTCTGTCAACAGATAGCAAAACATTTCACACAGAGGTGCGTACACCCACACACATTCTCCCCAAAATCCTTAACACATCTTCATATTCAATTTTCATTAAATCGAAAAATTCAAATGAAAAATTTATCAAATCCCAACCATGGTATTATGAAATTTTCACATTTGTCGGTTGGTAAATGGTCTTTTAATATCCTACTATTTTATTTTCATATTTATGACTCCGGAGTTTTCCCATCCTAGCTCTCTGACACACATAGATAACTACCGGTTCTTGAACACCAAAGGATATCATAATTCTTCAATGTGATTTATGGTTTGGCATAAATTAAAATTTCACAAAACGACTCTCTGCCCGAAACCCTTTTTATGCTCAACTGGCTTTGCATCTCTGTTAACACAGGACATTGCATGGAATTCACTCTCTCACACACACACACCCATGCAGAGAGTGAGAACCTACAGGTGCAGAGAAAAACACCTGAATATCCCCAAGAGGTGATTAATGTTTTCTAATTTACGTTTTTTCTCCATAACAAATAAAAGAAGAGACTTTTCTATTAAGAGATGAAAGGGACAAATGTGAATAGACTATATCAAATTAAATGAGAAATGTTCATTTCAAAATAAAATTGAATATTTAAATATAAATAATTCATGATTTTAATGATTTGATATAAAAAAAATTCACATAAATTTACAAAATCATATTTTTTGGAAATTTAATTTTAAAATCTGTAGAAAATAATTATATTTTCTAAAAAGAGAGTTTTTTAATAAAAACACATTTTTTAGCCAAGAAAAATTTTGGATAAATTAGGAATAACGTTTTTGTCAATTCTGTGGCAATAAGAACAATAAATAATAATGCTTCCTTGTGGCGTATAATTAATATTATCTTAACAATTTACATAACGTATACGTATTATAGAACAAGCTTGAAGACATGATCCACTTCTTATTATTATACCCTCAGCCATATGGTTACTGAGTGCATACATCACATGATACGACCAAAGTGTGCCTCATCGAAATAGGTTAGGTTGAAAAGAGGGGCAAAATAATTCGCCGCAGGCCCTATTGGGCATACACTTAAGCCAGTATAGGTCTGTTTGGGCGCTCTAGACGAAGGATTTTTGAAGAAGACGGACAGTTTACAGTCTGTTATATTTGAAATTCAGTTGCCTTTATGAAATTCATTAACGGTTTTATATAACTTACCATGATCTGATTGAGGTCTGGTATGGAGTCGTTCCCTAAGAATTGATATTTCCAAACGCTGGGCATTGGCAGAGAAAATATTCCTCATCGAAATAACGAAATAATTTTAGTACATTTGGAGTTGATCTAGCGATGTCCGTCCCTCCGTCCGTCTGTCTGGCTGGTGCACACTATAACTCTCGAAAGAGTATCCGATTTGATCCAAACATGGTACATCGGAATATTATTTTCAAACTTAGATCGAGTTCGGGGATGGGGAATATCACTCCACTCCTTCTGGTACCATCCCCAAAAAAGATCGAAATTTTCAAAAAATATATTTTTGCACAGAAAGAGAAAGGATAATCCGATTTGGCTCCAACTTTGCAAATCTTAATATTTGCGTCAATGCTAGGTCAGGTGTGAAAATGAACAAAATCGATCCACTCCATCAAGTGTGATGTAAAAGTCCTATTGTCTTCAAATTTCGCACACTACAATATTTTTATTAACACAAGATCTGGTGTAAAGATGGGAAAAGCCAGTCCACTCCTGCTAGTATCTCCCCCACAAAGGACCAGAATTGTTAATATCTATGAAGCTCATAAAACACGAATTTAACATCCGATTCCAATCAAACTCTGCACATCTCACTATTTCCATTAGTACAAGATCTGTTATAAAGATGGTAGAGATCGGACCATTCCTTTTGGTACTTCCCCCACAAAGGATCAAATTTTTAATAACCAAAAACGATGATAAAATCCGCAATAAGCATCCGGTTCTCTTCATATTTGACACACGCCATTATTTCTACTAAAACAAAATCGTCTGTGAAGATGGTATATATTGGTCCTCTGCTTCTGGTACCTCCCCCACAAAGGGTAAATATTTCGAATTTCCATGAAGCTTAAAACAACGCGAAATTAGCATCCGATTCCAGTCAGACTTGGTACATTTTAATATTTCTATCAACACAAGATCTGTTATAAAGATGGTAGAGATACGACATTTTTTTTTCTTGTATCTCCCCCACAAAGGGGGAATAAAAGTAAAAAATATCGGAAATTGCATTAAATTTTAAAAAAAGTTTAGATTTGTTCGAAATGTTCACCTTTGGCACGAATTATGGACTTCAAACGGCTAATGAAACTGTCACACGCTGCCCGAATGTTGCTCTGCGGTATTTTGGCCCGTTCCCGGCGAAACGCTTGCTTGAGGTCATCGACACTTTGGTATTTTTTAGTGCCAACCTTGCTTTTCAAAATACTCCAGACACAATAGTCCAACGGTTTAGTATCCGGAGATTTTGGTGGTCATTGTGCGCTGGAAATGAAGCGAGTAACCTCTTTTTGTAACCATTTTTGGATGGCGCGTGCTGAGTGAGATGGTGCAGAGTCCGGTTGGAATGTCCAAAGACTGCGGCCAAAATGTTTGCATGCCCAAGGCTTTAATACACCCTCCAGAATATTTTCGCGATAATATTCGGCATTCTGATGTCACGGTCGATTAATACGAGCGGAGAGCGACCATCGGGTGGACAACGAATTTTTTCTCATAGGAGAAAACTGAATTCGGCAGTTCTCCAATTTCGGCCAAGCGAAGCAACTTTTTAGCTCTTTTGAGTCTATTTTCTTTCTTTTACCAGTGAGGGTGAGATAAAAAAAAAACTGCAACAAACTCAAACGCCATAATTTTAACTTTTTTTTAAATTTTATTGAATGAAAGCAAATAAGTCGGAAAAGCATCAAATTTTAGAAAAAATCTAGATGTTTTCGAATTGTCACCTTTGGCACGAATTATGGCCTTCAAACGGCCAATGAAACCGTCACACGCTACCCTAATGTTGCTCTGCGGTATTTTGGCCCATTCCCGGCGAAACGCTTGCTTGAGGCTCCAGAATATTTTCGTCATAATATTCAGGATTTATTCTGATGCCACGGTCGATTAATGCTAGCGGCCGGTGCTTGAGTTCTGGTGGCCAATCGAATATGTTCATTTTCAGCTAACCTCTTTGGCAAATAAACACGATCATTTTGCTTGTTTACAAACAGCTGGACAACGAATATTTTCTCATTGGAGAAACCAAATTCGGCAGTTTACCACTTTCGGTCAAGCGAAGGAACTCTTTAGCTCTTTTGAGTCTATTTTTTTCTCTTTCTGTTGCGGTGTAAGTTCTTGCACTTTTTGGAATTTCAATGACTTTACCCCGAGATCATTTTTCAATATTTGCCGATTGGAATATTGCGATATGTTCAGTTCATGAGTCATTTTTCGGCCATTGCGACGCTGATTTCGAAAAAGTCGCTTCTTTACTGATGTTGCTGTTTTCTTCCGTCCACTTCCTTGACGACGATCTACGCTACGAGCTACGCTACGGTAACGAGCGATGGTACGAGACACAAAAGATTTTTTCACAATTAAATGCTGGAGTGCTCCTCTAACGATAGCCACTTGTGGTTTTCCAGCCAGATATAAAGAAATCACACTATCACGCTTCAATTCCATCACGAATACCTATTTTTCTGGAAAATTCTCACCAAAATTCTTTTGTACGCTTATAAATGAGCTGTCACTGAAATGATTTTAAAAGCTGACGGATGAGTGGCTTACAATTACAATTAAATACATCAATAATTTTTAATTTTTTTTTTTTTTAATTTTTATTTTATTTTTTTTTTTTTGACATGTTTTTTACCCATATACGAACATTTTCTTCGATATACTTTGTCTATATAGTTCTTACAAAATATTTCATTATTCCCGTAATACCATTTACCTTTATTGTCTACCTCAAAAACAAAAAAAAACAAATTCTTTGAAATTCAAAAACCCACATTTACATGCACACACACAAATATATTTGAAAATGCATTTTATTTGGTATGGTTGGTAAGCACCCAATAATGCCGAACTAACAATTGAATGCTGCAGTGTCTGCTCCAATCACATTGAATTATAAAGCCATTCAAAAGAAAACGTAAAAGAAAACAAAAGCACAAACACACACATATGCGAACGCATGTACACAATGACACCAGCATACACTGATATGCAGTTGCAAATATGCGTGTGTGTGTGTGTCTATATATTATTTGTATTGCAGTATTAAAAATTAATGTGGCAGTGCTGCAGGATATACGAAATAAGATAAAGGTGGGGTTGCATACAAATACGTACACACACGCAACCATTACCAGGAGGCTGTGGTTAAATGTTTACAATAAATGTCGATAATTTACCGATTTTTTTTAATTTGTTCGAATACTTTGCCGGATGTTGATTTAACCTGAAACGTGAATGGTGAAATTTTGCCATTTTATTAAATTGCAATTAAATTTCGATATGTTTTAATTAAAATTGCAATTAATTGGAACTGCAAGTAGTGCAGTGGATATTGGAAATTTTGTAATTTCACATAATTTTTCAAAGAGGGGAAATGAATAAATCGTATCAAATAAAAATAATCAATTTTATAATATACTAAATATTATAATTACAAATTATGTCTAGTTATATAATTTAAATGATAATTTGTTGTTGTATTTAGGGATAATTGTAAGCCTTTCTTGAATTTAAGAACTATTGAAAAACTCGTAAATTTGAAAACAGAGCACTTATCTATATTCAATTATTAACATTCTCTAAATTCAAATTATCATCGAAAAAATATTTTTGCCAAATTTAGGAGTGCCCAAATTTGGCAATTTTTTTTTTTTTTTTTTTTTTTTTTTTTTGATAGAAAAATGATGTATTTTGAATTTAGAGAACCAATTTTAATAACTAAATATATAATAGTGCTTCGTTTTCAAATTTACAAGTGAGCGATAAGTACCCATATGTTTATAGTGTCACCCTAAAGACGTTAATATTTGTTTAGTAAAAATTGGAGGATTATAATTTTTTACAAAAATTGTCTAAGGATCGATCCACTTTATTCAAAATCTAGCTTTTGCTATGAAAAGTATCATTTGATTACTAACCCTATACAGTTTCCCACTAGAACTCAGTCATTTCGTGCTGTCCGCACTGTGAAAATACCATTTGAAAATCCCCCTCCTTACGACAAGTATAAGAATTTTGTAATATTTTGTACTTTTGTCCCCACTGTAAAAATTTCACAAATCGTCTCCTTATTTAAACCTACACACCATCAATTTTATTCCGAAATTTCAAAAGATACCTTATACCGCATACCTCTTGGTTTCGTGCATTTTTAGTACAGCGACCCTGAGTGATCCTTATACAAATTTCTAAATTTCTAACACTATACAGGGTGAGATAAAAAACTGCAACAAACTCAAATGCCATAATTTTTAAATTTAATTGAATCAAAGCAAAATATATCGGAAATGGCATCACATTTTAGAATAAGTTTAGATTTGTTCGAATTGGTCACCTTTGGCACGAATTATGGCCTTCAAACGGCCAATGAAATCGTCATACTCTGTCCGAATGTTGGTCAGCGGTATTTGGGCCCATTCCCGTCGAAGCGCTTGCTTGAGGTGATAGACACTTCGGTACTTTTTAGTGCATTCTAAAATACTCCAGACACAATAGTCCAACGGATTGGTATCCGGAGATTTTGGTGGCCATTGTGCACTGGAAATGAAGCGAGGAACCTCGCGATAATGTTCGACATTTATTCTTAGGCCACGGTCGACCATGGGCTGATATGGCGGCCCACGCCATCACCATGGCCGACGCATTTTCTAGAAATTTAAAATTTTGGCAGGGGCTTACACAAAATGTACCGGTGTGATATAAGGCCACACATTCGTTATCAAAAAGTGCCAAAAAGTACAATAAGAGATCAGTCTTAAGGCGGAGAAATAATCGGACAATCGTTTGTAGCTTAAGGTACACTCTTGTGTAAAGGAGTGAGATATGGCGATAGTTTTGGAACTTCGTACCTTAAGGAGATAAAAATTACTAGTAGGAACAAAATTATACATCATTGATCTCCCTATAGCAATGTTGTAGCATTTTGTACTCAAAGTAAACTACGCATCCTTAAAGTACGAATTTTCAAAAATTCCATTTTATCTCAACCAATTTTACAGTTTTAGTCTTGTCTTTTTCCAACGCTGATGTACCATTTAGTACTTTTATCTTTTCAGTAGGAATTTTTTGTGGCACACCTCCGCTCCAATAGTAATCATCATGCAAAATTTCAAAGACAGCCTTCGTATCTTCTACAGAAGTTAGAAAGGCTTCCTTTCTTTCTTTCGTCTATAGGCAAGAGACTCCCTCTTTCTGTACCTACAGTGCGGATCTAGAGAATTAACTGCTTTTAACTTGTCTCTAGAGAACAGCCTGCCTTCAATTTGTCCCTGGAATACTTCCTGTCTTCAGTTTGTCCCTAAATTACTCCCTGCCTTCAAGTTGTCTGTGGTGGACTTTTTGCCTTCATATAATTTATAGACGGCTCCCTGCCTTCAATTGGTCTCTAGAAAACTCCCTGGATTCAATTCGTCTCCAGAAGACTCCCTTTCTTCAGTTCGCCTCTAGCGGTCTCCTTGCCTTCAGTTCGTCTCCAGAGGACCCCCTTTCTTCAGTACGTCTCTAGAAATCTCCTTGTCTTCAGTTTGCTTCTAGAGCCTTTTTTGCCTTCAGTTCATCTCCAGAGGACGCCTGGTCTTCAGTTAGTCTTTAGAAGAAGACTTCAGTCCGAGGTGAAAGATCCTCCTACCTTCAGTACACCTCTAGAGGACTCCCTGCCTTAATTTCGTCCATTGAAGACTCCTTTCCTTCAATTCGCCTCCAGAGCATTCTCTGCCTTCATTTCGACTCTCGGGGAACCCTTGCCTTCAGTGCGATTATAGAGATTCTCTAGAAGGCTTCATTCCTTTTAGTTCGTCTCTAGAGGTTTTCCTGCTTTCAATTCATCGCTAGTGAACTGGCTGCCTTCAGTTTGTCCCTAGAATACTTCCCATCTTCAGTTCGTCTCTAGAGGACTTTTTGCCTTCAGTTTCTATAATTCCCCTGCCTTCAAATTGTCTCCAAAGGATTCTCCACCTTCGGTTTGTCTCTATATAACTATCTTACTTCCTTTCGTCATTAGAGGACTCCCTGCCTTCAATTCGTCTCTAGCGGACTCCCGGCTTTCAGTTAGTCTATCGAGGGATATCTAAAGAACTTAATACCTTCAATTCGTCTCTAGAGGACTCCCTGCCTTAATTTCATATATAGATAATCCCTCTGAAATCAGCTATGTTCTTCAGATTGTCGATAGAGATTCCTTTTGCCTTCTGCTTGTATATGGAGGATTCCACGGCTTTATCGTCCATAGAAATACCTTCGGCCTTTATTTCATCTATTAAGAATTCCTTGCCGTCAATCTCGTTTATGAAGACTTCCTGTTTTCTTCCTACCTTAATTTTGTCTCTAAAGGATTTCCTACCTTCCTGACATCTATAGGGATAATCTCTACCTTCATACCATCTGCCTTCAGCTCGTCTTCAGATAACTTTTTTCGTTCGATCTATTTATTTAGAAGGCCCTGCTCCAGCACTACTATAGAGACTGCCTGCATTCAGCTCGTCTACAACGACTCTTTTACATATAACACTTTTATAAAATCTCCCCTGGTAGCAACATGTCTATAAAGACTTACCCTGCTTTCAGATCGTCTATAGGGGCTTCAGATTGCCTGTAGGGACTTCAGATAGTCTATAGGGGCTTCTGCCTACAACAGGTCTATAGAGGCTCCTCTCAGTTCGTTTATAGGATGCACTTATAGATTTTGACTGTTCTATGAAGACCTGTTCATCATGCCAGTTCGCCCAAAAAACTTCCAATCAGCTCGTCTTATATAAAAGCTTTTGTATTTCTTTTCCAATATCTATATATTTTTATAGGTTTTAAATTATAAATTAATCCGTGGCAGAAATTTTCTTAACTGGTCTCCTCGGTTATATCTTGCTGGCATTTACAGCTCCTTTTTCCCATTAAACCTTTGGCTGTCGTTTTGGTTTCTACTCTCTTTAATCGTTACCAATTTTTTTCTCCTCCTTAATCGTTACCAATTTCTTTCCGATTTTTTGTTTTCTGCAGAAACTTCATTTAATTGCCTAGACAAAAAGTCATTGTGCAAGTAATTGTTCTGTAGTTCCTTTTTTCATTTCATTTCCAGTCTTTGGTTCAAGGTTCGCAGGAAGAAGAACAAATTACTTGGATTTTTTGTTACAACGTAATTTTTTATATTTTTGCACAAAAGAGGAACTTCTTCAATTAAGAAAGAAATTTAGAGGACCTTCACAACAATGGATATATTTGATAAGGATTATATGTTTTAAAAAAATTATTTTTAAAATTAGAAAATTATTTCTATTCTCGTAGGGTTTAAACTTTATTAGCGTCAATAACAATAAATCCAAATTCTGAATTAAACTGCTTATTTTTCTTCAACACCCTTTCTCTACTCTAACAAATCCAATTACCAAAATATTGAACAGCAACCAATCTTCCATATTAATTTTTTTCTATTTCTCAAAAAATGTATATTCCTTATTTCTTATTCAATAATCTCTCTCTCTCTCTCTCGGTTTTCAATAAAACACAAATTTCCATCAGTAAACAATATTTATTTATGGCCAATTAAGTGGAAAATGAAATCCAATAACAATTTTTGCCAACAAAGTTATAATTTCTAATTCAAAACGAATTTTGAACAATATTATATTTATTTATTTTTGTTTTATATTTTGTGTGTGCAGTCTTGCAACGGAGAATGATAACCAAAATAAATTGTACAACATAATCTCAGCTAACACAAATATATTAGAGAAGGAACAGCAACAACAAGGACAAGTAAAATATTATTTAAAAAAAAAAAAAAAGATTGCAGGAAAAATACTCAAGACTAACAAAGACATAAGAATGGTAATGATGGAACAATATTTAGTTAAAGTTGTGCTAGGAAAATGTTTTCGGAAGTGCACAGTGGGGTGGATTTTGGGGAAAATGGGATTTTAATTGTTCGGATTTTAATATTGGAAAATCAAAATTCAATGTTTATTGGAGACAAAAGTTAAAATGGATATTTTTCTAAGGCTATTTTTTATTTTCAAATACCTTTGAAGTTTTTTAAAAATAGTTTTTGAAGACTTTCTGAGCTATAAACATGGATTTTTTTCTAAAGAACTTTTTGAGCAATATTCCTGTATTTTTTCGGGGAGATTCTAAGCTGCAATTGTAGCTTAGAATCTCCCTGAAAAAAAATATTATTTTATATTATTTTTTGAACTGCAATCCGAATTACAATCCTATATTTTTTAGAATATTTTTAATTTTTAATAGGAAGACCTCTAGGTCTTATGAAATAAGTTTTCAATGGTACTCTATAAAAGACATCTAGGTCTTTCGTAACAAGGCCTCTAAATCTTCCAAAGATCTTCTGTAAAGAAGCGATCTAAGTCTTCTAAAAGAAGATATATAGGTATGTTCTACGAAAAGACCTGCAGGTATCTTATGAGAAGACCTCCAGCTTTTCTGTGAGAAAACCTCCATGTCTCTTATGAAAAGACTGCAGGTCTCTTATGAGAAAACCCCCAGATCATCTATGAGAAGACCTTCAGGCCGTCTATGAGAAGAGCTCCAGGTCGTCTGTGAGAAGACTACCAGATCGTCTATCAGAAGACCTCCAGTTCTACTATGAGGAAACCTCCAGCTCTTCTATGAGAAGACCTCCAATTCTTCTAGGAGAAGGCATCCAAGTACTTTAGGAGAAGACTTCCAGGTCTTCTAGGACAAGACCTCCAGGTCTTCTATGAGAAAACCTGTATCTTTTCTATGAAGAAGACCTCTTCTATGAGGAAGACCTGCAGCAGCTCTTCTATGAGGAAGACCTGCAGCAGCTCTTCTATGAGGAAGACCTGCTGCAGCTCTTCTATGAGGAAGACATGCAGCAGCTCTTCTATGAGGAAGACATGCAGCAGCTCTTTTATGAAGAAGACCTCCAGCCATGATCTGTAGCTTTTCTATGAGAAGAACTGTAGCTCTTCTATGAGAAGACCTCTAGTTCTTCTATGTGGGAGTCCTCTAGGTCTTCTTTGAGAAGATCTGTAGCTCTTCTTTGAGAAGATCTGTATCTCTCCTTTAAGAAGAAGGAGAACTCCAACAGCTCTTCTATGAAGAAGATCTCCAGGTCTTCTAGGAAAACTTCCAGACTTCTTTGAGAAAACCTCAAGGTGTCCTCCAAGAAATACCCAGGTTCTTTTACAAAGAAGACTCCTGGGACTTTTATAAAGAGACCAAAGTTTAAAGAAAATCTATGAGACGTTCTTAAGGACTTCTCTAAAATGACTCCCAGGAAGTATTCATTTAATCTATAGATCTTCCATAAAGAAGACCTCAAGGGTTTCAATAAGAATATCGCTAGGTAGATATCTAGGGGGTCCGTATAAAAGGTCAATAGATTTCGAAGATTTGGAAGACTTGTAGGTCTTCTATATGAAATGCCTAATCATCTTCTATGGAAGACCTCTATGTCTTCTGTAATTAAAATTCTTAGGTGTTCTATGCGAAATTCTCTTCTAAAAGAAAATCTAAGAAGGCCACCATGTAATTAAAGAGATGACCCGCTGGTAGTTTGTGAAGAGACTCTTAGGTCTTCTTTATGACCTCTATGGAAATATTAAAAAAATGTTCATCTCCCACTGTGTGGCCTCCGTTATCGTTTGCCTAGATTTCAAATTTTATATATTTCCTCTTTATGTTTTAGCAACATTTAAAAAAACAGCAGCAAAAACTCTGTGTTATTTTTCCACTTCCTCAATCCAAACACCATTGCAACCCAACCTACACCACCCACACATACATATATTTGCATAACTTTTGTGACCACATTACAAAACAAAAACTAAACATAAAAACCTCTCACCCCTAGCACCTCGATCCTCTCTTCCTCTCCCTTCAACGACGAACATTTCAAAACGGAAATTTTAAGCAAAAAGGACACATGACTAACATAGCCAGTGAATGCCTGACATGTGTTCTAAATTGTTGTGAAACAAATTTTTAAAATGTCTGTCTAAACTTAAGTTTATGGTTATGGTTGTGAGGGGGAGCAGCAGAGGAAGAATAGCATTGGCTTATATCAGCATACAGGTTCCATGGCAATAAAGACAACCTCAACCACAAAACTTACACGCACCTATCTTCGTCCTTCTCAAAATGTGAAGAGTCGAAATGTGACTGCTCCTCCTGCTGCTGATGATGATGATCAGGGTGTGGATGTGAATGTGTCTGTAAATGTTGCTATGTCTGGTATGTGATTTGCATTCGCTGATGTTACAATTTTTCGTCCTTATCCTCCAAACTTTGTTTTGTCTCTGTGTGCACCACAAAAAAGGGGCGCAGGGATTATACTTGAAATAGAAAGACAAAACATATCACCAGTTGAGTCTGCTGCAATATTATAACCTTTACATATTCGTTTTTGTAGTTAGCTGTGCATATGACATAAAGAAATGATATACACATGGTATCATCATTAAGTGCTTGAGACGACAGAAGGATTTTAGTTTTGTGTTTGGGATTACTAAGGCTTTAATAGCTCTTCAGGAGATATATATTATGAATATTTGAAAATATGATTCAAAATTAATAGAGTTTGAATACCGAGTCCTACTCTATTGAGTCTTACCCTATTATACACTTTTTTAATATTTAGAAGCTAAGGCATCTCCTTGCTGTTTTCCAAATATAATTTTTTTGACTGAATTTTGTCAAGTGTCAGATCTTTTGTATATGATTAGTGATTATTAAAATTAAAATTTATATTCAAATATTAAATAGTTATTTTTCTAACAAAAAAAGTTTGAAAATTACAGAAAATCTTGCAGATACAAATCCTTTGTCTGTAGAAAAGATTTAAAATCAAACCTCCTATCAACTCCTCTGTAAAGCATCTCCCACAATCGTCTCAGCAGACTCAGCAGACTAATTCAAATTTTTAACAAAACCAAATTTTCCTATAAATTTTTAAGGATATTGAAAATACAGCATTTCAGCATTTCCATCCAAGTTCAATCCTTGTTATCAAACTTGTATTGGTTCTCTTTGTGGAGGGTTCGATCGCATCGAATAGTTTTCTAATTTAAGATAATCGAGCACACATGCACATATTTCCAGGCTGTTAAGCGTTCATTTAAACATGCAAATTTGTTTTTGTGTGTATACCTATGTGTGTGTTTTCTCTATGTGTGTGTGTGTGTTTCTGTGTGTGAGTTTGTGTGTGAGTTTGTGCGAGCCAGCCTCTAAAGTTTATGCATACTTAAATTTTAATGCTATCAAAGGAAACTAAAACTTCAACACCATATCCACATACACAAACACATACATATGCAAGATAAAACCCAGCAAACCAAACGGTTTGAGATTGGAGGGAAATTTATTCGAGAATCAAGAAAAATATTTTTTTAAATGGACCTAGGTCTTCTAAAGGAGAAGTCATCCTCAAGGTCTTCTAAAGAAGAAGTCCTCCTGAAGGTCTTCTAAAGAAGTCATCCTGAAGGTGTTTTAAAGAAGAAGACCTCCCTCAGATCTTCTATGGAAAAAAACCTCCTGCAAGTCTTCTAAAGAAGAAGACCTCCTGCAGATCTTCTAAAGAAGAAGACCTCCTGCAAGTCTTCTAAAGAAGAAGACCTACTGCAGGTCTTCTAAAGAAGAAGACCTCCTGTAGGTCTTCTAAAGAAAAAGACCTCCTGCAGGTCTACTAAAAAGAAGACCTCCTGCAGGTCTTCTAAAGAAGAAGACCTCCATCAGGTCTTCCATATACAAAGACCACTTTCAAGTCTTTTATATACGAGGACCACCCTCAGGTCTTCTATATAAGAAGATCTCCTCCTGGTATTCTCCTCCTCCTTCTACGTGAGAAGACTCCTCCAGGTCTTGTATATTAGAAGACCTCCTTCAGGTATTCTATATGAAAAGACCTCCTCCAGGTATTCTATATGAGAAGACCTCCTCCAGGTCTTGTATATGAGAAGATCTCCTCCAGGTCTTCTATGAGAACATCTCCTCCAGGTCTTCTATGAGAACATCTCCTCCAGGTCTTCTTTGAGAAGACCTGCTGGTCTTCTATGAGAAGACCTCCAGCTCTTGTATGAGAAGACCTTCTAGCATTCTATGAGAAGACCTTCTGGCATTCTACGAGAAGACCTCTAGGTCTTCTATGAGAAGACCTCTAGGTCTTCTACGAGAAGACCTCTAGGTCTTCTACGAGAAGACCTCTAGGTCTTCTATGAGAAGACCTCTAGGTCTTCTATGAGAAGACCTCCAGCTCTTCTATAGGAGAAGACCTCCAGCTCTTCTATAGGAGAAGACCTCCAGCTCTTCTATAGGAGAAGACCTCCAGCTCTTCTATAGGAGAAGACCTTCGGCTCTTCTATGAGATAGACTTCGGCTCTTCTATGAGAAGACCTCCAGCTCTTCTATAGGAGAAGACCTTCGGCTCTTCTATGAGATAGACTTCGGCTCTTCTATGAGAAGACCTCCAGCTCTTCTATGAGAAGACCTCCAGCTCTTCTATGAGAAGACCTCCAGCTCTTCTATGAGAAGACCTCCAGCTCTTCTATGAGAAGACCTCCAGCTCTTCTATGAGAAGACCTCCAGCTCTTCTATGAGAAGACCTCCTGGTCTTCTATGAGAAGACCTCCCGGTCTTTTATGAGAAGACCTCCCGGTCTTTTATGAGAAGACCTCCTGGTCTTTTATGAGAAGATCTCCTGGTCTTCTATGAGAAGACCTCCTGGTCTTCTATGAGAAGACCTCCAGCTCTTCTATGAGAAGGCCATCTTCTTTTCTATGAGAAAACCTTCGGCTTTTCTATGAGAAGACATTTTGGTCTTTTATATAATTCTCCAAAGAGAACACCTGATGGATTTCAATGATAATGTCTCCAGGTTTTCTTTAAAAGGATTACCTGCTCTTCTATAAGCTCTTCAGCTATTTCCGAACGCTGCTTTTTCTGTTTTCTGGGTTTATATGTTTGTGTGTATTTTGCAATATCAATACACACAAATACTTCAATTTATATGTTTCCTCCCCAGCATGTATGTGGCCATTATTGTGTGTGCGTATGCAGCGTAATGTGTGAGTCTGCATACATGTTTGACCAACAACTTTTAAGAGATCACAACCTCAAATCCCCATGGCCTTTTGCAAAGAACTTTTATTGATTTCTCGTTTCGAAAATTTTCATAGCCAGTGGTTGATACTGTTTTGCTTTCTGCTGAACTGAAAAATTATTGGCCTTTTTTCTGAAAGTTCAGCTTTGTTATCTCTGCCAAGAATTCCGATAGCCTAAATGGATTTATACTTTGTTGCAATGCCTCAGACCATGAGGGTATGAATCGAATGAATTCACAAATTAGTTTGAAACTTAAATCTTTGGAAATTTGCAAAAAAAAAATTGGGGCGAAGAAGGAACACGCTTGTGGAGATTTCAAAATTGGAATGAGATTCTGGAAAATAATACTCAATACGTAAGGGAAGGCCTCGCTTCAAAAAGAAATATCAATAAATGTTTCTGAGAGTGATTTTCAGGTTTGAATTCTTATTTTTTGCTATACCTCTCATATTTCGAAAAATGAATGCTTAAACATCCATTTCCAAAAAAAAAAAATCGTATTTTCCTCCCCACATTTGGTAATCGCCTGAAATGTCATTGGCCCAAAGGCATTGTTTCGTTTCTTCTTTTAAGCTATACATTACAAAAATTGCAATCACGTTACCTCTTCTGCCAATTGCCAGTTCGGCGGACCAAAGCCACCATTCAATAGATTGCAGTTCAAACCAAAAACACTTTGTTAAACATTTGTAGCTTCTTGGGTTGGCTGTGGCCCGTGATGGTTGGTGTACAGTGTTTCATGCGGTTGCGGCTATTTTGATGATGAGCGTTTACTATTTGCGTTTTACACTTCTCCAACAGCCAACCAAAGAAGAAAAAATCCTCGAAGCAAAACAGAGGCAAAAAAAGTGTTTTTCTGCTTGAGTACCACATTTGGTATTCCAGAAAGAAAAACCAAACTTACACACAACCCTCCCTCCTTCCCGTCAACACTAGCTAACTTCCACACTGGAAGTTGGCTGTCAGACGGACAAGTACCAATTGCCAAAGCAAGTGTAGCCACTGCTGTAAAAAATAGAAAAAACAAATATGAGAAAAACGTCGCTGCTACAGCTGCTACTTGCAAATACTAGAAGATTTCCACTTGCATTTAAACTTTCAACATTTTCTTCTCCACACTTCTTCATAGTTTTTCGCCGGAGTGCGTCGTCCATTTAATAAAACGTTTTTCTACTCACTTTGGCGTGGGCTTTGCCAACACACACACACAGAAACGGTTGAAAAAATGGAAAAGCTTTTCGTGATTGCCAGAAAAAACACAGCAACCAAGAAAAAAAAAGAAGAAAAAATATCGACAAGATGCTAACTGGCTAGGTAAAGTAAAGTTTCCACAGCGCAACCTTTTTTGGTTTTCTTTTTTTTTTTTAAGTTAGTAGTAATGCATGTGAAGTAAAAGTAGTGATGTCGTAGGGAAAATACGGAATATTACAGATCAGAAATTTAAGAATATCTAAAAGTTCCAATATTACAGATCAAATTTATTTTTGGATTTCTATTTTTTTTTTTTATTTTCTAAAATTAAATTTATCCGGACCGAACTTTTTATACCCGCCACCACGTGAAAAGTAAACTTATGACCATATATATTGGTTATCCTCCAAATCCCTAAAATGTGGGAGTTTCTTTCTATGGGACCTATACATTGATGTTTTTGTTAATCTACCCACAGAGAACCCAAATGTCAAATTAAAGTTAATTTGGTTGGAAATTAGGGACCGAATCCTCCAAAATATCGCAAATCTGGAGGCAGCAAAAGTTGGCCCACATTGAACATTTTTTACAAGGAGTTAAACTACCATTTGAGAATCCGAAATAACTATTTATAACCGATTTTGTTGAAAATTGGAAGCATTACTTCGACAATATTTTTGAGAGGAACAAAACAACCCTCTGAGAAACCAAAATTTAAAATTATATCGGAATTAGTTAAGGAATTTGGATGGAAACAGATACCCATATTGTACCGTAGATACCCATATTGTACCGGCAGAATTGTCCTGGAAGGCATATTGACCAATGGTGTTATCCTGTTCCAAGGTTACCTCCAGAAATCATCATATACCTCGGAACTGGCCGGACCTTCCTATAATTTTGTTAATGCCAATGGATAGTAGACTTCAAAAGCATTCCGTAGATACCCATATTGTACCGGCTGAATTGTCCTGGAAGGCATATTGGCCAATGGAGTTATGCTGTTCCAAGGATACCTCCAGAAATGACCATATACCTAGGAACTGGCCGGACCTTCATATATCATTTGATACGGTCAAAACGTGACTCGTCGAAATAACGGATTTTAACCCAAGACCAAATCTGTTTCAGGACATTTGGAGTCGACCTAGGGATGTCCGTCCGTCAGGTAGCTGGGGCTCACGATAACTCTCAAGGAGAGTATCCAATTTGGTCCAAACTCGGTGCATCGTAATATTTTTTATCAAACTTGGATGGAGTTTGAAGATGGTAAAATCAGGTGCGAAAATTGACAAAATTGACGGGCCACTCCCACAAAGGGTCGAAATTTTGAATAATTACAACTCTTATAAAATGTGATGTAAGACTCCGATTGTCTTCAAATTACACACATCATATCATTTATATTAACTCAAGGCCTGGTGTGAAGTTGGAATATATCGGTCCACTTCTTCTGGTCAACATTTGGAATATCCATAAAGCTCATAAAACGCGAAAATTATATCTGATTCCATTCAGACTTGGTACATCTCAATATTTGCGTCAATACGAGATCCATTATGAAAATGGGAGAGGTCGGACCATTCCTTCTGGTAACTCCTACAAAAGTGTCAAAGTTTTGAATAACAAAAACGATTATAAAATCCAAAATAAGTATCCGGTTCTCTTCAGATTTTACACATTCCATTATTTTTCATAACACAAGATCTGCTGTAAAGATGGAATATGTCGATCAACTCCTTCTGTTTAGCTTGATATTTTATTGTGCTAGCACTTTCATGATTTCAACAAACGGGCAGACAGACGAACCTTGTTATTGCGAATCCAAATTTTAGACGAATATTTCAAGATTTTACAAATCTGGTCAACTATATTCAAAACTTTATATTATATTATCGAACTTTGCGAGGAACTGCTCATTTTATAAAACGTCACAGTGGGGCTTTGAAACGAAATCATAACAAGTGGAAAGAGATAAAAATGTTTATAAGTACGCTTGTAAGATTTAGAGGATTTTCTATTGAGATTACGATCTCGTCACTTGAATAAAACAAAAAAATTTTAAATAACTTCTGCGGAGAATTTCCCAGACAAAAAAACAAGCGCACAGATGAGGATTGGTGGCTCAGTCCGAAACCTAGTATTCCCTGTCTTACCCCCTGGTAAACATTGCCATCGTTCTCCACCAAAAAAACAAACGTTGTTTTTATAAAAACAACAATAATGATGTTAAGCCTGACAATTTTACAACAAAAAAATACTACGGTATCCCGAACAAACATGCCAATGCTGTTCTAAGATAGTTGTCTCTAAAGAACTGCATAGTTTGTTATTACACTATTTACATCCGGAACATGTTTAGGGTCCTGACCTAAAACATAGGCCTCTGCTAAAGAAATCTGTTATGGCGATTTTATTTTCACAAAAAAGATAACTTCAAAATATCCCCTAGAACATTGAAAAAATAACCATCGGTTTTGAAATTTAAATTTTCTTGTTCCCCATATTTATTCAAAACCGACAACCCTAGATGTGAGAGGCAGCAAAAAGAAAACGACGAAAAAAATTACTTCAGCGTAACTTGTTTTAAAGAAACAGAAATAAAAGATGAAAATCTTGAAGTGGAAACTGAAACAAGCACGCACCGTTACTAAGTTTTAAAATATCTACAATAACTACAAAGAGTTTTTCTTTCAAAATTACTCTCAAGGCAGTATCTACTCTATGTGAGATCTTTCCATTAAAAATTGAAAGCATTTAAATGGAAGACAAATCGAAAACCTATAAAAGGCACTTTTTGAATAAAAGCCACTTCATCATTCTAATGGAAGGTATGTAAAAAGAAGCACTCAAAGGAAACCCAAGGTTACAGAAAACCAGACCTACTATGAATACAGGATGAGATAAAAAAAAAACTTCAACAAAGTCAAATCCCATAATTTTTAATTTTATTGAATGAAAACAAAAAATGTTGGAAATGGCATCAAACTTTAGAATAAGTTTAGATTTGTTCGAAATGGTCACATTTGGCACGAATTATGGCTTTCAAATGGCCAATGAAACCGTCACACGTTGCCCGAATGTTGCTCTGCGGTATTTTGGCCCATTCGCGGCCAAGTGCTTACTTGAGGTGATCGACACTTTGGTACTTTTTATTGCCAATCTTGCTTTCCAAAATACTCCAAACACAATAGTCCAATGGATTGGTATCCGGAGATTTTGAAGGGAGGAACCTCATTTTGTAACCATTCTTGGGTGGCGCGTGCTGAGTGCGATGGTGCTGAGTCCTGTTGGAATGTCTAAGGTCTGCGGCTTTAATACATCCTCCAGAATATTTTCGCAATAATATTCGGCATTTATTCTGATGCCACGGAGAGCGACCATCGGCTGTTATAGCGGCCCACACCATCACCATGGCCGGCGCTTGGGTTCTAATGGCCAACCGAAGGTGCACATTTTCAGCTGACCTCTTTGGCAAGTAAACACGATCATTTTGTTTGCTTAAATTAAAAACCGCTGGACAACGAATGTTTTCTCATCGGAGCGGAGAAAACCAAACTCGGCAGTTCACCACTTTCGGCAAACGAAGCAACTCTTTTGCTCTTTGCTTTGAGTCTATTCTCTTTCCGTTGCGGTATAAGTTCTTGAACTTTTTGGAGTTTCAATGGCTTTACCTCGAGCTCATTTTTCAATATTTGCCGAATGGAATATTGCAATATGTTCAGCTCACGAGCCATTTTTCGGCCACTGCTACGCTGGTTTCGATTAAGTCATTTCTTTACTTTTCGAACCATTCCTGCTGATGTTGCTGTTTTCTTCCATCCAATTCCTTGACGTCAGGCTACCCTATCAGTATCATGATAACGAGCAATGGTACGAGACACAAAAGATTTATTTACATTTAAATGCTGGAGTGCTCTAACAATAGACACTTGTGGTTTTCCAGCCAAATTCAAAGAAATCACACTATCACGCTTGAATTCCATCACGAATAACTTCTTTTTGTGGAAAATTCTTGCCGGAATTCTTTTGTACGCTTGTAAATAATATAATGGGCTGTCACTGGAATAAGTTTAACAGCTGCCGGACGAGTGGCTTAGAAATGACAGCAGTCTGAAGTTGGTTGCAATTATTTCTCACCCTGTAATGTAGCTAAAATCATCAAAATACCGAATATCGGGAGGTATCGTTATATGGGGATTTACAAAGACGTGGACCTGGACAGACAATTTTCTGTATTAGGCTGTGGTATCCGTTACGAACTTTAAATACCAAATTTGAAACATTTCCGGTGAATAATGTCGCTTAAATTACCAAAATACTGAAAAAAGGGAGGTACCATTATAGGGGGGCTATATGAAAATGTAAACCTGCACAGACAATTTTCTGTTTTAGGCTGTAGTATCCTTTATGAAATTCAAATACCAAATTTGAAACAATTGCGGTGAATACTGTCGCTTAAATCATCAAAATGCCAAAAAAGGGAGGTACCATTATATGGGGGCTATATCAAAACATGGACCAGACATAATACACATTTGAGTAAAATTTTATCAACATACTTCATTTCGTTCGGAAGCTAGTGTGATTACCACAGACGGACGGGCATCGCAAAATCGACATAGAATTTTATGCTGATCAAGAATATATATACTTTGTGGGGTTTAAAATGTATATTTCGAGGTGTTACAAACGGAATGAGAAACTTAATATACCCTCCATACTATGGTGGAGGGTATAAAAACTTCTTTCATTATAGATTCTATACAACATGTTATGTCCGAATTTTGTGTATATATAAATTATATTGTACAACATTGATGTATCATCTAATCTCCATTAACATACATATATCCTTTGGAGAGAGGAGCTCCATTAAATTGGTGTATATTATTATTCTCCCACATCCCCCAATATAACATGTTTGAAATATATGCCTGTGTCCGCCTCAAATAATTATGTATATTTGTATTAAATTTCGTTGTGTGTATGTGTGTGTTTTTTGTTTTTCCTCAAATAACAAATACACCACTCACCGGAATATTATTGCAAAGTTTTATTTGGCATTATTATAATTAGAACGCAATTTGTTATACGGCTGAAATTCCATCACAATCCATTCTGGCCATTGTCCGGCTGTGTGTGTGTTTCATAATTGTTATTTGTGGGCTAACACGGCTTTGCTGCTTTAGTAGAATGGACAACAATTTATGCGTCAAAACTTATAGTCCTTTGTCTAGCTGCTGCTGCTGATTGTTGTTATACATACTTAAATATGTATGTATGTATGTATGTATACACATTAAATCATAGGTAATGGAGTCTATTACAAACTAAGTCGATGCAATCAAAAATTGTTTACATTGGCAGAGAAATTTTTAATTAGTAGCACCTCATTATTGTAATCAATCGAAATATTAATGAGCTGGATAGGGTGTGTGTGTGGAGCAAATAATAATAATAATAATAATAATCATTTCAGACATAATAATACAATATATATTCTTGATCAGTGTACAATTCTAAGACGATTTAGCCCTGTCCGTCCGTCTTTTGTAATTACGCTAGAGTCAAAACGAATAAGGATAGGAAGCCAAAATTATGCACAGATCAGTCATATGCAGGTTCTCGTCTTTGTATAGACCCCTCTCGATATTCGGTATGATACCTCTCGATATTCGGTATTTTGAGGATTTTAGGGACAATAGTCACCGGAATTGTTTCAAATTTCATATGAGAAGCTCTTAATGGGTACTACAACCTATGGCGGAAAATTGTCTATGTAGGTCCACGTTTTCATATTGCCCTCAAATAACGGACTTCCTTTGAGCGGTATTTTTCGACGGACTTTTTGTTTGGAAAATTCTGCCCTGCCGAACTAAGCTGCCCCATTACTTGTTTTAATATGAATACACCCCTGTGAAATTGTAATTATTTGAAGGATCTTATTTCATTGCTCAACGTGCCTCTTCTAAATAACGATTTCAGAACCAGGTCTCTGCGGACCAAATCCATTTCACGACATATGGTGTCGATCCAGGGGAGTCCGTCTGTCTCTTGGTACTTGGTATTTTTATCGAACTTAGATCGACTTCCGAGATGGGCAATATCGGTCTACTACTTCTGGTACCTCTCCCACAAATGATCAAAATTTAATGTTTTCTTTGAAAATGTACCTCACCGAAAGAGAAAGGAACACTCGACATTGTAAAAACCTTGCAAATCCCATTTGTTTAGATTAATTTGTCCTCGGATCGGAAACGTCTTAAATTAACAGTAGAAAAAGCAAATACACAATATTTACACAAATTTCGACTATATTTTTTTAAGAAACTATTGTTCCGAAATTTATGGTTTATTCTGATGTTTATAGCGAAGTTTTGTGTAGAATATTTCTTCTTTTGACATATCCCGCCTAAAATGAAATTTTATGTTACTTTTAGGCTTCAATTCGAAAAATGTCTGAGGAAAAATTCGGATTTCAAACTATTTTTGTTTTTGTTTTTTTTTTAGCACACTCCTTCAAAACCCCCCTCCCATAAAGGTGAACAGTTTGAATAATCACAACGGAAGACAAAATATATTTAAATAAACGAACTTCGGCTGATGGTCGGCAAAACCGACTAATAATTTTTACGTTGTTAGTTTATTATTCACTTTAATTATTTTTTTTTAATTCATCATTAATCGCCTTTTCTTCTCTTTTTTCAGGTAACTACAAATAAAAGCTATTTTATTGCAAAAATCCGTGAGTAAGGCAACCCTTCAAAATAAATAAAAAAATCACCGCACGGATAGGTTATATTTTCTGAAGGGTGGCTTAGTATCCTTAACAAAATTAGCAAAACAAAATGCGGGTTTTTTTTAATACAACAAAATAAAATCCAGATATTTCTTAAGGTTGGGGCAAAAGACTGGAAAATACCAAAAATAAAAAGCCTGAGATTATGTTTGCTCTTTTTTAATTTTTTTTTTTTTTTTTGCAATATTCAATTTTTTCTGAAATTGTTTGTATATTACTAATGTCCAATTAAACCACCATCATATATTCTACACTATTTTAGGAGCTATTCTCTTGCAATCTTCATTTTTTTAAATTATTTTCCCTTCCATTGAAATGCATCTAATTTTCCCCCAATCCCTTCAATCTGTTAATAATTCCGTAATATCCCCATTTATTAATGACTGCAATTCGTCTCCCTTCTTTATAATTACGATGTTCTGCTCAAAATGCCATGCACATCATCTAATCTTTATGTTCTCTGGTGTGTGTGTGTGTTTCCCTCATCTACTCTTCCTTTACTTTCGTTGCATATGGCTTCAGCACATCTGAATATGAGCTTTGTTGGCGCTCAGTCTTTACTAATATTCTGTCATTTGCACAAGACACATGTAATTTCGCATCTATTATGAATACGAATTTCCCAGCAGCTGGAAGAGAACCCTTTCTAGCTACGTCATTGTCTGTTATTCGCTTTTGATGAATTAAATACCCTGTAATATTTTACACACACACACACCCCCCACTCACACACACAGAGATGGAGACAACTACTACTAATAATATGCTTTAGTTGTTCGCTCTAATAGTTATGGATGGATTAAGTTGTTGTGTTTTGTTACATTTTTATTTTTGTCTAATTCTGCTTTACTGCTAACAGGAAAAATCCATTTGCATACATGTGTTGGTGTGCATGTGTGCGTATTAGACATGTTACTACATATTACTGTGACTGATCTAACGCTTCCACATATCCTCTTGGAAAAGATTATTTCAAACACATGTACACCTCCCTGTCTATGTATGAGTGTTGTAAATATCATTGTGTTAGTGCTAAACAATTACAATTCAATGCTCTCGTTCTCTCGCCATTTGCTGATGTATTTTTTTGTATTTAGTTTTGTTCCTGATGTCTTTCTTTGTCGAGACTTCGCCATTGTCTGCGATGCGGAATTGTAGTGGAAGACAGATGACATGCAAACAAAACATGAAATAAATAAAAAACGAGGCAAAAGAAAAACATTCACACGTTTATCGGTTTAGTGTTTCGCTTTTGGGTATTATGTCTTCGTGTTACATTCACACTCACACACATCCGTGGATTTGTAGGGATAGCTGGTAGAATGTTTTCCAAAGGGAATGAGAGCTTGGAAACAGGATGTTGAGAACATAAAAATACAAGTTATTTAGATGGTAGTTTTTCTCTCATAGAAAATCGGTAGATTTTCTTCATAGAAAATCTGTAGATTTTCTCTCCATGAAAAACCTGTAGATTTTCTCTCCACAGAAAATCGGTAGATTTTCCCTCCATAGAAAATCAATAGATTATCTCTCTATAGGAAAACTGTAGAGTTTTTCCCATGGAAAATCTGTAATTTTTTATAGGAAATCTGTAGATTATCTCCATCGGAAATCTGTAGATTTTCTCACAGAAAATCTTTAGATTTTCTCCATAGGAAATCTTTAGATTTTCTCCATAGGAAATCTGTAGATTTTCTCACAGAAAATCTCTAGATTTTGTCATAGAAAATCTCTAGATTTTCGTAAATAAAAGACTTCTATATTTTCTTATAGAAAGTTTCTATATTTTCTTATAGAAAATTTCTATATTTTCTCCATAGAAAATCTGTAGATTTTCGTATAGAAAACATGTAGATTTTCGTATAGTAAATCTGTAGAATTTCGTATAGAAAATCTTTTGATTTTCGTATAGAAAATCTGTAGATTTTCGTATAGAAAATCTGTAGATTTTCGTATAGAAAATCTGTAGATTTTCGTATAGAAAATCTGTAGATTTTCTCTAATAGAAAATCTGTAGATTTTCTCTAATAGAAAATCTGTAGATTTTCTCTCACAGAAAATCTGTAGATTTTCTCTAATAGAAAATCTGTAGATTTTCTCTCACAGAAAATCTGTAAATTTTCTCTCACAGAAAATCTGTAGATTTTCTCTCACAGAAAATCTGTAGATTTTCTCTCACAGAAAATCTGTAGATTTTCGTATAGAAAATTTCTAGATTTTCATATAGAAAATTTCTAGAGTTTCATATAGAAAATCTCTAGAGTTTCATATAGAAAATCTCTAAATTTTCCTATAGAAAATCTCTAGATTTTCTTACAGATAGATTTTCTTTTCTGAAAATCTGCAGATCTTCGTATAGAAAATCTGTAGATTTTGTCATAGAAAATCTCTTGATTTTCTCTTAGAAAATCTCTAAATTTTCTCCATAGAAAATCTCTAGATTTCCTTTCTCATAGAAAATCTGTATTCTCAAGTTTTTCTCCATAGAAAATCTATTGATTTTCTCATTAAAAATTATACTTTTGTCTTGAATCATAGTCCCCTCTCTCCCTCTCTTTTTGGATTCCTTTCATAAATACTGACTTTTCGAAACATATTTAATCATTGAATCATTTTTGATAGCTTGACCTCATTTAATGTGAAGAGCACTTCAATGATTTTCTACATTTTGGGTGAACTCATAATAGTAGAAAATATATGTTTAAATGAAACAACCCTCCTCCGAAATTGGAATCATAAAACCATTTTATGCTTAACTCTGCCCAATTATATTTTTGGCAGTTTGCCTACGATATGCTACCACTCTCCATTGCCTTTATTGGGCAAATTATTATTTCTTGTTATGTTTCTTTTTTTCGCTCTGGCTTCACATGTTAGCTATGTAAGATGGCTCTTTTCTGTACATATGTGTGTGGATGTTCATCCTCCATTTGTATGTTGCTTTTCTTTTTCTTTTAAAGAGAGTACTTATATAAGCCATATTATGAATTCCATTCATTGACTTTTTAAACGGAGGGCATTACTGGCCTTTGATGTTCACTGCCTCGTTTACTTTGTGTTTAGTATTTTTTTTCTTCTTCTTTTTTTGTGAAGATCTTTAATTCCAACTAAATATTTATTTATGGAAACCGTAGCAGCTGCTTTTGTATTTGTAGAATGATGTTTTTTGAAATATTATTTAAGGATAATAGGATGTTAGCTTTCCTTTGCCAAATATAAAAAAGAGAAGTAAAATCTTCTTTAAAGATGAAAACAAAATCAGTGTGTCAGGATTTCAAAATTAGTCTTAGTAAACCTGTTTGCTGGTTATCCTTTTTTGTCCGAAATATGCGATTTTTTGTTTAAAAATTGCCGAAAGCTCCATGTGAAGAACCATGACTCCTGTCTTCTTAGTTGGCTTATTAGTGATATTATTTTAATTCCGATGAAATTTAAGGATGACAATATCGATCTAAATATATTTCTAAAGGATCCATCCTCCTTCCTTAAAAATCATTCAGAACTTTTCCCCGATTTCCAAGCGACCCCACCCAATACTCATTTACGTAGCCACTCGACCATGAATTCATTTGCGCAAAAATATCTTTAAGCGAGTGCTTTAAGGAATATAAGAAACTGAGCATTTTTTGCATGTTCGTAAGGACGCTTCTCCATTCAAATATTCTTGACATGAAGTAGTTAACGCTAATGCGGCTGCTGCTTCTGCTTCTGACACACATATTCATGTGACCTTCGAAGGTTAAACGACCATTGAATTTTTGTGAAAGATGAGCATAATTTATGCGGTATCTCTACTATGCATGTTTGTTCGCGGGCAAGAGGATACGGTGCTGTCATCTCACATAAAATATTGTAAACACATTCATTTGGAGCTCTTAAAAAGATGTAAAAATGAATTATGACTAGGAAAAAAAGAAGAGAACAAACACACACGCACGCAAGCCAGCAAAAGGAACAAATTTGAAGGATAATTTAGTTGAACTCTTATGTAAATATATTAGAGACGAAGGGAGGGAGATGTATTAAAGTGCAGCTGCGAAAACAAGAGGTGTAACATTCATATACATTTGAGGGTTACTGGTTCAAATTTGGATATTGAAAAAATCAATGGAGAAAATATGGAGTTTTTCTATGGAGAAATTCTAGAGATTTTCCATGGAGAAAATCTAGAGATATGGAGAAAATCTCCAGATTTTCTATAGAGAAAATCTCCAGATGATCACTGGAGAAAATCTCAAGATTATCACTGGAGATAATCTCAAGATTATCACTGGAGAAAATCTCCAGATTTTCTATGGAGAAAATCTCCAGATTTCCTATGGAGAAAATCTCCAGATTTTCTATGGAGAAAACTTCCACACTTTCTATGGAGAAAATCTACAGATTTTCTATGGGGAAAATCTACAGATTTTCTATGGAGAAAATCTCAAGATTTTCTATGGAGAAAATCTCCAGATTTTCTATGGAGAAAATCTCCAGATTTTCTATGGAGAAAATCTCCAGATTTTCTATGGAGAAAATCTCCAGATTTTCTATGGAGAAAATCTCCAGATTTTCTATGGAGAAAATCTCCAGATTTTCTATGGAGAAAATCTCCAGATTTTCTATGGAGAAAATCTCCAGATTTTCTATGGAGAAAATCTCCAGATTTTCTATGGAGAAAATCTCCAGATTTTCTATGGAGAAAATCTCCAGATTTTCTATGGAGAAAATCTCCAGATTTTCTATGCAGAAAATCTCCAGATTTTCTATGCAGAAAATCTGCAGAAAAAATCTCCAGATTTTCTATAGAGAAAATCTACACATTTCTGTAAAAAATGTACAACTTCTCTATAAGAAAGTCCACCGACTTTAAAAAATCTACAGTTCCGAACAATCTTCCTTTGTTTTAAATCCTTTAAAAAACAGTTTAATGTTAAATTTCGAAATAAATTTCTAATTAATTACAACATTTTGCAATTATCTTCCAAAAAATAAATTTGTTAAATTCCCAGAAGGACCTTCTTAATTACAACATATTTTCTTAGCAAACAAGGGATCCCGGGGTATCCTCTTAATTCAGCCAAAAAGAAAATAATTATCCTTATCTAAGTTTAGAAAAAAAAGGGTATTACTTATCCACGCTATCCCTTAATAAATTAAAAGAATTGTAAAAAGATATTATTTGTTACAAAACAAAAATCATATTTCTCAAATTGCAAACAATATTTTTTGGCATTTTTTTCCATTACAAAAAAAAAATTAAATTTCCAAGTTTTCTTTAAAACAAAAAAAGAAAATTATAAAATATAATTAAAAGCAAATATTGCATTTCATCCATTAGGCAGATACTCTGGTTTCATGTTGGATTTTCATTAAGAATTTTCTAGCTATGAATTCATTAATTAATTTTTGGTTAAAAAAATAAGCGGCGAAGAAGGAGCAGTAAAGGATAAGAAGGATAAGGCGACAAAAGAAAAACAAATTTAGGTTCCTAATACAAATCATTAGGAAAGAAAAAAATCCTACCAAAAGAGCAACAAAAATAAACAAAAAAATAATGAATTAAAATTATGGGCTCATCCCTCACAGAGACCAGTAAGAGAGAATAAAAACACAAGGATAATGGAAAAGTTGGGAAAAATTCCTGCCTATTGTTTTCGTTTTAGGTGCCATGATGACTTCCAATGAATTGTGTAAATTTTTGTTAAAGCAGCCTTCATGCAAGAGGCCTTTCCCTGCTTTTTGTTGCGGTTGAAGTCAAAACAAAGAGCATTCATTTTCTTTCATTGACATATTTTCTCCTCCTTAATTTTTTCTACGTTCTTTTGTTGGTGGTTACCAAAAAAAACGCCAACAAGAAAAGCTGGCATCAAGAAAAACATCTTTCTGTGTCATTTTCAAGATTTATTATTGTTAATTAAAAGGACTCTTTGCCATTCTCTATGGGAAGTCCTTTTGTGTCATATCATCGTAATAGTATATTTTCACAGTATAATTAAAATTATTCCAAGTGATAAAATCAGAAGGAGGGAGAGAGAGGAAAAGTAAAGGGTGCTAAAAACTACTTAATATGCAAATGAAAGTGTGTGTATGTTTGCCTTCCGGCATTGATTGCTCCGCTTAACCTCAAAAGTGTCGAAATATTTATTCAATTTCTTGGTTTCATTTGATATTTGCCAATGAATATTCTTCTATTGCTGCCATTTATTTGAAATGACTTTATTTTGGTTACGGCTCCATACCAAGAGGGGGCGGGGAAGAGAGAGAGGGAGAGAGAGCTTATGGCTTAATATAATGAAAAATATCAATAAATTTTAGCTTTGAATGTCAAAAGCATTTCTATATGACTTGCTGCACGATAATGTTATAAAAAACACAGGACTACAAGGATTTCCATAGCCATATTTTTCAATGACTTATGAAGTTGGAAGAATATTATTTAACTTTTTGCGGAACAAAACGAAAGAAAATTAAAAAAAAACTTCCAGAGCTAAAAGTGAGAAATGTTTAAGACTAATTTTCAAATATAGTCAAAGTCATTACATCCTGCTTTCAAAAATATTTTTCATGGACTATTTGAGCCATCAGGATTTTTAGGGATATTCTTTAATTCTTTAATTTATAAAACTATTCTCATGGAAGAGCAAATGGCTCTTCTCAAAGAAGAGCAAACAGGCTCTTCTCATGGAAGAGCAAACAGGCTCTTCTCATAGAAGAGCAAACAGGCTCTTCTCATGGAAGAGCAAACAGGCTCTTCTCATGGAAGAGCAAACAAGCTCTTCTCATAGAAGAGCAAGAAAGCTCTGCCTATACAAGAACAAGAAGGCTCTTCGTATAGAAGAGCATATACATGCAGGGTGAGATAAAAAAAACTGCAACAAAGTCAAACGCCTTAATTTTTACATGTTTTTTAAATTTTATTCAATGAAAGCAAAAAATGTCGGAAATAGCATCAAATTTTAGAATAAGTTTAGATTTATTCGAATTGGCCTTTAAACGGCCAATGAAACCGTCACACCCTGCCCGAATGTTGCTCTGCGGTATTTTGGCCCATTCCCGACGAAGCGCTTGCCTGAGTGATCGACGCTTTGGTTATTTTTAGTGCCACCCTTGCTTTCCAAAATACCCTAGACACAATAGTCCTACGGATTGATATCCGGAGATTTTGGTGGCCATTGTGCGCTGGAAAGCAAGCAAAGAACCTCAAATGTTTGGGTGTCCAAGGCTTTATTACACCCTCCAGAATACATTCGCGATAATATTCGGCATTTATTCCAATGTCATGGGCGATTAATTCGAGCGGAGAACGACCATCAGCTGTTATGGTGGGCGATTAATTCGAGCTGTTATGGCCCACACCATCACCATGGCCGGCGCTTGAGTTCTGGTGGCCAACCGAAGGTGCACATTTTCAGCTGACCTCTTTGGCAAGTGAACACGATCATTTTGTTTGTTTACAAACTGCTGGACAACGAATCGGAGCGGAGAAAACAAAATTCGGCAGTTCGCCACTCTCGGCCAAGCGAAACAACTCTTTTGACTCTATTTTCTTTCTGTTGCGGTGTAAGTTCTTGCACTTTTTGGAATTTTAATGGCTTTACCCCGAGCTCATTTTTCAATATTTGGCGAATGGAATATTGCGATATGTTCAGCTCATGAGCCATGTTTCGGCCACTGCGACTCGGGCTTCGATCAAACTTTAAAGTTGTGAAAAGTTCTAAAATGGTATTGAATTTCTAAAATGGTACCATTTTTTAGCAATTTGAAACGAGAGTCACTGATGAAGAACAGGATAAATATGAAAGGGACACATGAAAAGGGTTTTGAAAACGAAAGGTTACGAAGTGTGCGATCTGTACTAAATTTGGAGCAATTTGGTTTAGGTTCAACGGAGGAAGCTGGAATTTTGAAATTTTGTATTGGGATCCGTTTTGGAGGTAGGCGTGTGACAAAGAGATGGTCTTGGAAATATGTACTACAAGTGCTCGAAAAGTACTATATAGTACTATATTTGGCACAATTTAATATTGGGTGAAAAAATCGTGCTTAAAATCTGAAATTTGGTATTGGGGTCGCCATTCATGTGTAGGCTTGTCATATGGAAGTGGTTTTTGGAAATGTTTACTATAATTGTACGAAAAGTACTAAATGGTGCTATATCAGGTATTGGGTGAAGAGGTTGAGATAAAATTCTTAAAATTCATGTTTAGATCACTGATGGTATCTGTGTTTGAGGTTTGGCCGTGGTTTGGAAGCGAGCTATATATTTGTACGGAAAGTACTAACTGATACTAAATGTTGTATTATATGAAGAATCCTCAAATTTGATACTCAGGTCTGTATTGGTATCTGGAATTGAGATATAGAAGGGGTTTTATAAATGTGTGCTCTAATTGTACGAACAGTACTAAATTTGCTATTATGTGAAGGAATTCTGGACTCCTGAAATTTTGGGTGAAGGGGTAAAGGGGATTGATCTGGAGTCCCGAAATTTAATTTAGAAATTCTGAAATTTGATATAGATGTCACTATTGGTTTATGTGATTAAGATATGGAGGCTGTTCTAGAAATGTGTACTATAATTGTTCTAAAAGTACTAAGTGGTACATAATTGAGTATTGGGTAAAGGTATAGATCTGGAATCCTCAAATTTTATATTGCGGTCTCTGTTGGTATTTAAAATTCAAATTTGGTGGTGGTTTTGGAAATGTGTACTATAATTGCACGAAAAGTATTAAATAGTACTAAATTTCGTATTGAGCGCAGGAATAGAGCTAAAATCCTGAAATTTGATATGGATGATAAGGAGCTGGTTTTGGATATGCGTTCTATTGTTGTTCTAAATGGTACTAAATTAGGTATTGGATAAAGAAATTGAGCTGAAATCCTGACAATTTATATGTTAGTGTCTGAGGTTGAGAGAAGGATTTCGTACCATAATTGTGCCAAATGTTATTAAATTAGATATTGTGTAAAGGGATAGAACTGAGATCCTTAAATATGATATGGATAAATACGCGAAGTATATTTGTGCTCAATATTACTAAATTTAGTAATTGGGGAATTACAGAGCTGAAATCCTGAAATTTGAAATCCTGATGGTGTCTGTGGTTGAGAGAAGAAGCTGGTTTTGGAAATGTGTACTATAATTGTTCGAAAAGTACTGAGTAGTACTATATTGGCTGAAGAGATACAGATGGAGTCAAAAATGTGGATGTCACTTATGGTGTCTGCGGTTGAGAAAAGGAGCTGGTTTTTGATATTTTGATATTCTAGAACCTACACGAATCTACAATATTTGCAATCTATTTCGATATCATACAGGGATAATCGTTTGCTATAGAAAAATATGTTAATATTCTTGCACTTCTGGGAGAACTTTTGAAAAGGTCTTGTTTTGGTATTAGACAATTTTTTCCCTGACTTTTTTTCATGGCAAAAAATATTTGATCTTGTTTGTCTGGTGTAAGTTAAACTCATTACCCTGAATTTGAAAACTCCCACAACCAGAGAAGGTATTTCCGTTTCCTTTTTTAAGAAAAATACAACTTACACTTCCTGTAAGATTGTTTAACTGCCAACTCCTTCCAATGGCGTTTATTTCGTTCATAAACGTTCGCTAACAAAAAACTGTCATATAATGGGAAATATTTCAGCTGTGTCTTAGGTCACAGTATATATTCGGCTTTTTCGGTTTTATTGCATTGGCAGCAGTTGTTATAAGCCAATGAATTTTAAGTAAGTCGAATTATATCGTATGTATGTATATTGAAATATAATATTTTATTGCTGCTAAACAATAGAACTTCGCCATAAAATGCCTTTCTCAATAACACCACAAATGGTATTTTGTGGTAAAATTTTCAAGAGACATGATGTGAGACAAAAAATATAGGAGATAGTCAATTTGCGGAAATTTGTCAACATAAATCAAAGCTCATGCAAATGGGAAATTTGTGTTGAGCAAATTGGTCCCAAGGACTATCTACAATTATCGCCTAACAATTTTTTTTTCCAAATTCTAAAAAAAAAAAATAAATCCTAATGAATGAATGTAATGAATGAATGAGAAAATTCTCGTAAATGATAATGACAAAATTATAAAAATGGCAATAATCATTTTTTTGTCCTAAATCAGACTTAACATTTTTCCATATGTTTCGAGTACCTACTTGTGAAATATTACCCCCCATGAATTTGTCCTTTATGAACCCTTTAAATAATATTAATTTAGAAAAATAGAATCTTTCCCCTCCATGGTCTCCATATCATCTCCATGATTTTATTGATTTGGTCTCTACATCACAAATCATATTTATCTTATTTCCCTTTCTTTATTAAACCCCCCCCCCCACCCATAATTCATATCCCTACTCTCCCTTCGACTACCGCAAAGCATATTTTTGTAATTTACAAAATATTTAATCAGGATCTGTATTTCCCATGAAAGTCACACATTTCCTTTTCACATCAATGCTACCATATTCTTCATCTGAGGGATACAAATGTTAAATCCAAGTTTCTTCCTTGGCATGGAAACCAGTCAGGATAGGGAAATATGATTGAGTTTTGCAATTGATGACGAAGAGATATTTTCCATCTGCTAGTGAAAAGGGGAAAAAAGTAAAATAAATAAATTGAATTAGTTATAAAGTTTAAGTTGCAGCTTCTAAGGGCATATTACGAGAAATAGGAATAATTTGAAGTTATATTTGAAACCATATAAAAAATTATTGAAAAATTCTTTGTAATGAAATTTTCAAATGTGTAAGAAAATTAAGATAGCATATTTTTGAAATAAATTTAATTTAAAATTTTTATTTAAAAAAATTGAAAGTTCCCACTACTGCATGGGCGAAAATTCGCCTTAAAATTTTAGATTTATTCCAACAGTTCGAAATAGGCCTTTTTAGTTTTCAAAATGCACAATTTACCCAGTTTGACAAACATTTTAAATCGAAATTTCTTACATCGTACAAAATTTTTTCCGATTTACGAGGAGACCAACAATGACCTCCATATCGAATTCCAGGATTCAAGTATTATCCATTCACTCAAAGGCAAATTTAGTACTTTTCGAACAATCATAGCAATCATTCTCAAATCCACCTCCACCTCACAATGCTATACATTTACCAACTTTGGTCTCCATATAAATTTTCAGAATTCCAGCTATATGTTAAGACCCAATCTCAAACTATACTTTTCGTAGAATTATACTACGCATGTCCAAAACCATTTCCTTATCTTCACCCTAGAAACCAACAGTGACATCCATATCAAATTTTAGGATTCCAGCTTTACCCCTTTACCCAATACCAAATTTGGTGACATTTCGAACAGTGACCTCGATATGAAATTTCAGAATGGCATCTCTATCCCAACACCCAAGGCCACATTCTGTAGAATTTTGCACTTTTCGTACGTCTATAGTATGAATTCCTAAAACTACTTCCTCCTCTCAATTACAGGCACCATTAGTGACATCTATATAGATTTTATTGGTCCAGCTCCATCCCTTCACCCAATACAAAATTTTAATAGCATTTAGTACTTTTCGAACAATTATTGAACGCATTTACAAAACAATCTCCATATCTCATCCGGATATCAACAGTGGCCTTAATATAAAATTTCAGGGTTTTGCCGCTATATTATCAAATAACGTACCATTTAGAACAATTATAGTACACTTATCCAAGCCCAGCTTTATCTGTCAACTACAGACGCCAACATTGACATCCAAGTCAAATGTCAGGATTCCAGCTCCCTTCACCCAATGCCAAATCTAGTACCATTTAATACTTTTCGTACAATTATAGTTCACATTTCCGAAACCACCTCCATATCTAAAATTCTCAAATATATCAAGATCTCAAACACAGAGAGCACGAGTAATCCAAATATCAAATCTCATCTCTATACCTTCATCCAAGCCCAAATTTAGTACCATTCAGTACTTTTCGTACAATTATAGAACGCACTTCTAAAACCACAGGAACCAAAAGTGACATCTTTATCAAATTTCGGGATTCCAGGTCTGTTACTTAACACAAAAACAGATTTGGCACTCTTTAGTGCTTTTCGTCTTAAAACAAACACCAAGAGTGACATCTATATCAAATATCAGGATTTCAAATCTATTCCTTCACCCAATACCAAATTTGGTACCATTTAGCACTTTTCGTGCAAATATCAAATTTAATACTAAATTCGTACAAATATGGGACACATTTCCAAATCTCTGACAAATCGCAAACACTAATGCCATCAGTAATCTAAATATCAAATTTCAGTACTTTATATCTATCCCTTCACCAACTACCAAATATAGTACCATTCAGTACTTTTCGATCAATTATAGGACATATTTCCAAAACTAGCTCTTCTCTCGACCACAGACACCAACATTGACTTCCATATCATTGACCTCCATTTCAGATCTATTTCGTCACACAATACCCAATTTGGTACAATTTAGTACACCCAATAGCAAATTGTACCAAATATAGTACTTATTAGTACTTTTCGTGCACTTGTAGTACACATTTCCGAAACCACCTCTTTATCACAAACCTAACACCAACAGGAGGGATCCCAATATAAAAATTCAAAATTCCAACTTTATCCCTTCTCCCTAAACCAAACTATTATACCAATATTTAGTACCAATTAGTACAGTTCGCAAACACTTATTAAACGCATTCAAAACCACCTTCATAGATCAATTCCAGATACCTCAATACCACATTTCAGGATTCCAGCCCTACCCCTTCATCCAATACTAAATTTGTTACCATTTAGTACTTTTCGTACAAATATAGGCGGCATTTCCAAACCACCACGAAATCCTTTTAAACAAAAACGAAATTAGTTATTTTCGTTCTTTAATAGCACAAATTTCCGATATCATCTCCTACACCCGAACACCGACCTTTGTACCAAATTTCAGTTTTCAAGCACTATCTGTTCTCCCAATACCAAATTGTATCAAATGTGGTACTATTTAGTACTTTTTATGCACTAGAACTAATATACATTTTCAAAACCACGTCTTTATCACAAACCTACCGCCACTTCCAAAACCACTTTCATATATAAAACTTACCTTCCAACCTTGACTCTCATACCAAATTTCTAATTATTTAACTCTATCCGTTCACATAATACCAAATGGTACTTTTTTAGATGTTTGGTAACAGTTTAGAACTTTTCGTAACTTTAAAGTTCAAATTTCCAAAAACCTATTTGGTACATCTTTCCTGCACTCCACCAGTGACTCTCATTCCAAGAATACTGACAAATTTCATTAAAAAAATAGTACAGTTTTAAGTTTTTAGTAAAATTTAGTACCGACTGAGAATCAATGCCTAGACGAAATGGCTGAAGTTAGAATCTTGCAATTTTGGACTATGGTCGCTCTTGGTGCGTACGCTTTCGCTCTCTTTCTAATTTTCAAAAACCCAGCCTTATCACATGCCTACGAACCAAGAGTGACCCTCGTGCAAAATTTCAGTTAGTCAGTTATTTCACTACGCTTTATATATTTATATGACTCTGCCGTCTATATGACAGAGGGTCATAAAAATGTCTAATGTAACCCCCTATACCCTCTCTGAATTTCAAATTATTTACAAAATATCTTAACTTTGAAAACCACAAATCCCTACCATCTAACCACTGGAATAATCCCCAGCAAGTGGCCTTAAGTAAAATACTTTTGGGTAGCATTTTCATGCATTACTCGGAGCTCAAGTTGGTATTTTCCGACATCAAAGGGATGTTTGGAAAACTATGATTTATTTAAAATGAAAAAACAATTAACATCAACAAAACTTAAATACTTTAAAATTTTGTAACTTCTCTTTGGATGTCGTATCTGCATGGCTTATCATTTACTAAAAATTCATTGACATGGATGGCAATTTAGTATGCAATATCCTGGCACAAGTTAATATGCCTTTGTTCGTTCTGTCAGATGGAAAAACAGAATCCTTGGAACAAAAAGTAATTGTTGCAAAATTTTTTTGGAGAGAAAGGAAATTTTTATCACATTGGCCAATAAAATTCAAACAAGAGCACAAAAAACAGGAGTAGACTCGGGTACACAAGCATATTGCCGTACAACAAAAGCATCCATCAGATATATACAACGACAGCCCAGTGCAGTCAGTCTGCTGCATTTTAGTGTTGCTTTGGGGGCCAAATTTCTAAATTTTGATATATGTCATAGCACCAAAAAAATGTTTGCCAAACCAACGAACCCAACCAACTGAGCAGAGTTAAGTCAACAATGAAACTGAACTATAAATAACAGGAGCCATGATGTTTGACTGCTGGTCTATCGTCTAACTCCGAACTAAGCCAAGTTTATGTAAAAGGCTTCGTGTGAAGGTCTTACCACCATTTTTTGTTCTGATAATACAGATATTGCAGCATAGAAAAAATCCCAGACATACACACCACACGATGATGGCCTTATGATGAGGATATCGCCGGCAATGATGTTGATGCTGCTGCTGGTTTTTCCTCGACTTTTGTTTCCACAACTTCATACCATATTGACTAATGTTGCCAAAAATGTAATATTTGATAGCAAACGAAAAAAAGAACATGTATGAAGAGAGTATGAGAGAGAGAGCTCCCCATAAAAATCATGCTTGACATTATCTCAACGAAGCACTATTTTTCTAGCCAACTCACATACATGCATACTCACATATATATGTGTTGAAGCCATGTTAAGCATGCAACATGTTGCATGTCACACGTTAGCTATTGGTATTTTATGCTTTGTTGTTTTAGTTTTGTTCTTTTCTTTTTCTGCTGTTCCCCAGTTCGGAAGAAATGCAATTCAAGGGGAAGTGGGGAGGCAATATCAGGGGATGAAAGACTTAATTTCCAATATTGCACAGGGGTTTGAAAGACTCGAAGGGGAAGAGGGAACAAGTAAAAAAGCTGGAAGTTCGGCCAAGCCGAACCTTGAATGCCCTCCACCATTACGAGACGAATTTGAAATTTTTCAAACAACAAAAATCGTTTAAAATGCGACGACGTGGACCTGCATAGGCAACTTTAATCATAATATTCAAAGGCGAAACTTGAAAAAATCGATGAATAATGTAGTTAAAATCATCAAAATACCGGATATTATATGGGGCCCATACCAAAAGGTGGACCTGCATCAACAATTTGAACTTCAAATACCAAATATGAAACAATTCCGGTGAATAATGTCGCTAAAATCATCAAAATACTGAATATCGGGAGGTACCGTTATATGGAGGCTATACGAAGACGTGGACCAGCACAGACAATTTTCTGTCATAGACAGTGGTATTCATTACGAACTTCAAATTTGAAACAATTCCGGTGAATAATGTTTAGCGACATTATCATCATAATACCGGATATTAGGAGGTACCGTCACAGGGGGCTATACGAAAACGTGGACCTGCATAGGCAATTTTCTGTCATAAGCTGTAGTATCCATTACGAACTTCAAATGCCAAATTTAAACCAACTCCGGAGAATAATGTCGCTAAAATCATCAAAATACCGAATATAGGGAGGGGGCTATATGAAAACGTGGACCTACATCACCCATTTATGAACTTATTGGCAAAATCTTAGCCTTCTATCTCAAATCGTTCGAAAGGTAGCATGATTACAACAGACAGGTGGACAGACAGACAGACGGACGTCACTTTATCAACATAGAATTTTACGCTGATCAAGAATATATATACTCTGTTGGGTCTGACATGAGTATTTCGAGGTATTACAAACGGAATGACAAAGTTAATGTACCGTCCATAGAATGGTGGAGGGTATAAAAAAACTGCAACAAAGTCAAACGCCATATTTTTTAATTTTTTTTTTTTTTTTCAATATTATTGAATGGAAGCAAAAAATTTTGGAACTAGCATAACATTTTAGAATAAGTTTAGATTTGTACGAATTGGTCACCTTTGGCACGTAGACCGTCACACGCTGCCCAAATGTTGCTCTGCGGTATCTTGGCCCATTCCCGGCGAAGCGCGTGCTTGAGATCATCGAAACTTTGGTATTTTTTAGTGCCAACCTTGCTTTCCAAAATACTCCAGACACAATAGTCCAACGGATTGGTATCCAGCGATTTTGGTGGCCATTGTGCGCTGAAAATGAAGGATCCTAATTTTGTAACAATTCTTGGGTGGCGTGTGCTGAGTGCGATGGGACTGAGTCCCGTAAGAATGTCCAAGGCCTGCGGCCAAAATGTTTGCATGGTCAAGGCTTTAATACAGGCCCCAGAATATTTTCGCGATAATATTCGGCATTTATTTTGATGCCACGGTCGATAAATACGAGCGAAGAGCGACCACCGGCTGTTATGACGACCTACACCATCACCATGGCCGGTGCTTGAGTTTGGGTGGCCAACCGAAGGTGCACATTTTCAGCTGACCTCTTTGGCAAGTAAATACGATAATTTTGTTTGTTTACAACCTGCTGGACAACGAAAGTTTTCTCATCGGAGCGGAGAAAACCAAATTCGGCAGTTCACCACTTTCGGCCAAGCGAAGTACCTCTTTAGCTCTTTTGAGTCTATTTTCTTTTCGTTGCGGTGTAAGTTCTTGTATTTTTTGGAATTTCAATGGCTTTTTTCCGAGCTAATTTTTCAATATTTGCCGAATGGAATATCGCGATATGTTCAGCTTACGAGCCATTTTCTGGCCAATGCGACACGGCTTTCGATCAAGTCGCTTGTTTACTTTTCGAACCTTTTCTGCTGATGTTGCTGTTTTCTTCGGTATTTCTTCACGGTATTGAGCGATGGTGCGAGACACATTTAAATGCTGAAGTGCTCTAACGATAGCCACTTATGGTTTTCCAGCCAAATATAAAGAAGTCACACTATCACGCTGGAATTCCATCAGGAATAACTTTTCTTCTGGAAAATTCTCACCAAAATGCTCTTGTACGCTTGTAAACAATATAATGAGCTGTCACTGGAATAATTTTAACAGCTGTCGGACGAGTGGCTTAGTTTTTTTCATCTCACCCGGGTTAGATTCTAAAGGAATCATATCGGTCCACATTTTCGTATAGCCTCCATATAACAGACCTCTCAATATTTGATAATTGTATGATTTTAGAGACGTTATAGACGGGAATTGTTTTCAATTTTGTATTTAAAGTTCGTAATGGTTACTACATCGTATGACAGAAAATTGTCTACGCAGGTCCACGCCTTGGACCACATATAATGGTACCTACCTTTGCTCCGCATTTTGATGATATAAGCGACGTTATTTACCGAAACTATTTCAAATTTCGTATTTAAAGTTCGGAATCGGAACCAGTGACACAAACTACTTATGCAGGTTCTCGTCTTCGTATAACCCCCTAATAAAGTGTTTTCATTTAAGAGGTATTTTTCGACGACAATTTTTTCAAAACTTTTCAAGTTCCTTCTAAATAGTGGAGGGTATTAAAAGTTCGGCCCAGCCGAACCTAGGTATTTTTTACTAATAAATATTATTACTATTACTATTTCATTTATAGAAACATTTTTCCTACATACGTTTACCTTACTTTCATATCTTGTATTAATTAATTTCGTATTTAAATTTTAAAACAATTTATTATTAATTCTTGAGAAATGTAGCGCCATCTATACCTCACCGTATGCAACGAGACGTAGCGTTCCATAACTAAAAGTCCTGAAATTCGACTTGGTAAAAAGTGTTCTTTTTGAAATAAAGTAGAGTACATTCATATTCGTTGAAGATAAATCCAAACTTAAAAAACAGCATATTTTGCAATTTTTCTATATCGAACGCCATCTATACATCGTGGTATGCCTTAATCAGGCATAGATTAGAATTTAATAAAAATAGATTTCTAATATTATCAACACTTGTGTTAGCAATTCTGGGCAAAAAATATTAGCAGAAGAGAACACGATATAGGAAGTAAAATGTATGTCAATAATGATATAAAGATGACGTTGTTCTTCAGTATTTAATTTTTAATCTCCACCGCCTTGGAACACAGCAAACTTGCCCTAACTTCTAACCACAGTGCCCAACCAGCTTTGTCAAGTCTTCTTGCATGTGCTGCTGCTTTTTCATTTCATTTTATTTTTTTTTTTCTTTTCCTATTCTTTACAACACAAAACTTTTATATGGTTGTCTGCACATGTACAACCTCGAGTGAATGAGCCAGAGAATTTTATACATTGTCAGGATTCGGTTCATTGAACTATAAGACCATTGTTGTAAACCGAAATACTACATATATTTACAATACAATAAAGCCCCTTAAGCTCTACACGGTTAGGTACACAATGCAGTTCTTTCTATGTTTGCCTGTTACATATGCAACATTGAGTAGTGTTTTCTTTTTGACTAGACTAAAAGTATGCTTTAGTTTTTCGTTTGGAACTTGTTTTTGTCGGCATTTGTACAAGGTGAATGAGTATTTTAATATGGGGAAATAATTGAGTTTAACGGGAGACGAACATTTATTTACCATTTTATATTTTCTGAATTTTTTACAGCGACTCTTGATTGGGTGAGGTTGAATAATTTAAAACACCGATATGGTAAAATTTTTTAGGTTTTTCATTGAATTGCATTGCTTAAACAACGATATCTTTATTTCGTTATTCTCATGCGTTTTACTTCCTATATCGTGTTAGCTCCTGTTAATATTGTTTGCCCAGAATTACTAATACAAATGCTTATACTGTTAGAAATCTATTTTCCAATAAATTCTAATCTACGCTTGATCCAGACATATCATGACGTATAGATGGCGTTCGATGTAGAAAAATTGCAAAATATAGAAATGAATATGAACGCATTTCTACTCCATTTCCCAACTGTGAGGTTTAGATGGCGCCCAATTCCTCATGATGAGAAATTCCCGCCATGATATGTCAAAATTTGGATTGGATACGCGCGAACCACATCTTTACTTGATAATTTCCACTGAGGAGTTACTGATGATATTCTTTTTAAGTTTTGTAGCCCTCGGTA
The DNA here is from genome assembly GCF_030504385.1 of Musca domestica. Lineage (NCBI taxonomy): Eukaryota > Metazoa > Arthropoda > Insecta > Diptera > Muscidae > Musca > Musca domestica. Next base: position 8,899,897 of record NW_026712238.1, on the reverse strand, counting down.
GCGAATATCAATGTAATCTGCGTTATAACACTGATCCTGAGGAAATATTTTATCGTGAGGTATAGATGGCGTTAGTATCATAGCATCTACTAAATATTCAGTTTATTCATGATTCACACCCTTTTCTACCGAATATCAAAGTTTAATAATTTGCGGTAATGTGTCCCTTACGAAAAATCGTAAGATGGAATAGCCGGCCATGGTGATGGCCATAACAGCCGATGGTCGCTCTCTGTCTTATTAATCGACCGTGGTATCAGAATAAATGCCGAATATTATCGCGAAAATATTTTGGCCGGAGACCTTGGACATTCCAACAGGACTCAGCACCATCGCACTCAGTAAAAAATTATGGCGTTTGACTTTGTTTCAATTCTTTTATCTCACCCTGTATTCCTTTTTAAATTCCCAACCTTTAGTTGAACAGGTTAAAATATAGATGGCATTTGCTGGAAGAGGCAAATTGACTTTCTCTCTTAGTTATTCACTATGTATTGCAGTTATATTGTATTATTTATGGTGAAATATAGATGGCGCACCATAAAATATGGATGACTTTTGAAGTAACACTACTTATTATTTTCTAAATAACCCATATATCTAAAGACGTTGAAATCTGAATGCCGTGCCAAAAAGTATGTATGTATTGGTTTCTAACTAATATAACTAATACTAAATTAGAGGTTACAATATTCCTTAATATTTGCTAAAAAAAAATGTAGTAATCATATTGAAAAGAAGAGGGCGTGCGATATATAAGGAACTTTTAGTGAACTCGTACCTAGAACCCCAAGGAAAGCATATATTTTTGGATAAATTCTTTGACCTCCATTTACCTCTGAGACAATGGTGCTCTGCCCTCAATTTCCCCCATTCCCCAAACTTGGCAAAAATATTAAATCATAACTTTTTAAAAGGCATCAGTTTCATGAAAAAAAACAATATCCACTATTCTTCGTGGCCTTAACCCTATTATGTGCACACACACACACTTATTTCGAGCACCCACATCCGTTTAATTAAAACTTTTCCGGAAAAATGTGGGCAAGAGTGTGAGCGTGTGTATGCGAGTGTGGGAGGAGGTAACAATAGCAACTAATTTTATCCACTTCTTTGCACTTTGGACCCACATGACCTCTTAGCAGCAGAAGAAAACAAAGAGAAGAAAAGAACCAAAAACAAAAAAAAACCCGAACAACAACTGGAGAAAGTTTTAATGCTACATTGCCTGTTTTTTTCCTCTGCGCCGCCATTATTTCCTTAAATTCTACAATGAAATTTAATTTATAAGTTTTAATCCGTTCCAGTTTAATATTTTTCGCGTTGGTGCTTCAGCAGTGGAATCCTCTTTCTGTGTTTTTCATTTTTTTTTTTCAAATATTATACACAAAGGAATATGAATGGATGCGGCATGGAGGCAGCATTGGTTAGCGTATTGAAGTGGTGTGCAAACGAGTTTTCCAGCGAATCCGTTGTGATGATGATGAGGTTGTTGTTCTACTCCAAGAAAACGGGGGATACCACAAAACGATGGTGGTTGGTCGGTCGGTCGGTTGGACGGTTGTGTCTCTATTTAATAGATAGTTTCATTAACTTTAAGCACGCACTGGAGTGCGACTAAACTGGAGTGCTGCCACGGATCGGTGTTGCTATGAAAATAAAAGTAGAGGTTGGATTTCTGCCCTACCCACCAAACCCCCCATAAAATGGCTATTTAAAATTTATTTAATTTTATTAAACTTTTTGATTTAATTAAGGGTTTTTGCATGGTGTATTAATTTAGGTATGAAATAAAATGAAAAACTTTTATTTCTTTTTCTTTTTTTGAAATTTGAGAGTATTTTTTTTTTTTTTTTGCATTAAGTTTGGCGAATTTTTGAAAGGAAGTCAATAGCCAGAGGATGCATATAATTTGCTTGAAATGTAATTTTACAATAAATTGTTATATATTGGAAGTCTATTTAACATATCTCTGATAAAATTAAAGACTCCCGCCAAGTTCTCACTTTATACCCAAATTAGAAAAAACAAGTAAAAACGCAGTAATTTCGGCCGGGCTGAACTATGGATTCCCTCCACCATTTAGAACGAATTTGAAAATTTTCAAACACAAAAAAAATCCTTAAAAAATTCTGTTAAAGTCTTAAAAATACCGAATATAGCCGATATATTTGGGTATATACAATAACGGAGACCTGCATAGGCAACTTAAGTCATAGGCCATTACAATGTTTAATTACGAAACTTGAAAAAAATCCGGTGAATAATAATGTAGCTAAAATCCTCGAAATACCGAACATAGGGAGGTAACGTTATATCGGGGCTTTACGAACACATAGACCTGCAGAGAAAATTTTCTAACATAGACTGTAGTACCTATTAGGAACTCCAAATATGAAATTGCAAACAACTCCGGTGAATAATGTCGCAAAAATCATCAAAATACCGAATATTGGGATGTATTGTTATATGGAGGCTATACGAAGGCCTGGACCTGCATAGACAATTTTCTTTCACAGGCTGTAGTGCCTATTACGAACTTCAAGTACGAATGGTGAATTGGTGAATATTGTACCTAAAAGCATGAAAATACCGAATATAAGGAGCTACTGTTACATGGAGGCTATACAAAGCCCTGGACCTGCATACGCAGTTTTTTGTCATAGCCTGTAGTACCCACTCAGAACTCTAAATACGAAATTTGAAAGAACTCCGGTGAACAATGTCGCTAAAATCGTCAAAATACGCAATATTGGTAGGTATAATTATATGGGGGCTATACGAAGACCTGGACCTGCATTCGCAATATTTTGTCATAGGCTGTGTTAGCCATCGCAAAAATATCGAATTTCAGGAGGTTTCGTCGTATGTGGTCTATACGATATCGTGGACTTATATAGACTATTCTCTTCCAGGGGGTTAAGTGCTTAAAAAGAGCTTCTAGTATGGATTTTTAGACAATTCCACTAAAAAACATTGGCTACAATCATCCAAATACCAAATATCGGGAGGTACCATAATATGGGGGTATACTATATCGTGGACCTATACAGACAATACTCTACCAGGGGTTGAAATTCTCAGAAGGAACCCCTGGCGTGGATTTTCAGATAGTTTCATTTAAAAAATTGGCTACAATCATTCAAATACCGAATATCGAGTTACTGTTATGTGGGGGATATACGTTATCGTGGATCTGTATAAAGGGTGAGATAAAAAAGTCAAACGCCATAATTTTTAAATTTTTCTTAAATTTTATTGATTGAAACCAACAAATTTCGGAAATAGCATGAAATTTTAGAATAAGTTCAGATTTGTTCGATTTGGTTACCTTTGGCACGAATTATGACCTTCAAACGGCCAATGAAACCGTCACACGCTGCCCGAATATTGCTCGGCGGAACTTTGGCCCATTCCCAGTGAAGCGCTTGCTTGAGGTGATCGACACTTTCGTATTTTTTGGTGCCAACCTTGCTTTCCAAAATACTCCAGAAACAATAGTACAACGGATTGGTATCCGGAGATTTTGGTAGCCATTGTGCGCTGGAAATGAAGCGAAGAATCTCTTTACGTAACCCACGAATTCTTGGGTGGAGCATGCTGAGTCCTGATGGAGCGTGCTTAGTCCTGTTGGAATGTCTAAGGTCTGCGGCCAAAATGTTTGCGTGCCCCAGGCTCTAATACACCCTCGAGAATATTTTTGCAATAATATTCGACATTTATTCTGATGCCACGGTCGATTAATACGAGCGCATGGCCGGCGCTTGAGTTCTGGTGGCCAACCGAAGGTGCACATTTTCAGCTGACCTGACCTCTTTGGCATGTAAACACGATCATTTTGTGTTTTTACACACTGCTGGACAACGAATGTTCTCTCATCGGAGAAAATCAAATTCGGCAGTTCACCATTTTTGGCCAAGCGAAGCAACTCTTTAGCTCTTTTGAGCCTATTTTCTTTCTGTAGCGGTGTAAGTTCTTGCACTTTTTGGAATTTCAATGACTTTACCCCCGAGCTCATTTTTCAATATTTTCCGAATGGATTATTGCGATATGTTCAGCTGACGAGCCATTTTTCGGCCACTGCGAGTCGCTTTTCGATCAAGTCGCTTCTTTACCTTTCGAACCATTTCTGCTGATGTTGCTGTTTTCTTCCGTCCACTTCTTTGACGTCGTGCTACGCTACGCCAGTATCACGCTAACGACCGAAGGTACAGATACAAAAGATATATTCACATTTAAATGCTGAAGTGCACTAACGATAGCCACTTGTGGTTTCCAGCCAAATATAAAGAAGTCACACTATCTCGATTGAATTCCATCACGAATAACTTTATTGCTGGAAAATTCTCATCAAAATGCTTTTCTGCGCTTGTAAACAATATAATGAGCTGTCACTGGAGTATTTTTAACAGCTGTCGGACAAGTGGCTTAGAAATGACAGCAGTCTGAAGTTGATTGCAGTTTTTTCATCTCACCCCCTATATAGACATTTCTCTTCTAGGGGTAAAGTGCTTAATAAGAACTTCTAGAATGGATTTTTAGGCAATTCCATTAAAAAATGTTGCTAAAATTATGAAAATACCGAATATCCGGAGATACAGTTATATGGTGGGATTTACGATATCGTGAACAATTCTCTTCCAGGAGGCAAAGTACCCGCAAGGGATTCCTTGTGTAGAATTTCAGAGAATTGAAAAATGTGTCTCAAATCATCAAAATACCTAATATTGGGAGGTACCGTTGTACGTGATATGTCCTATCTCCAAATTTGACCTTTCTGAAGACAAAAGACTGTTCTGTGTAAAATTTTAGCTTCCTATCTTTATTCGTTTTGACTCTAGCGTGATTAGAATAGAATGACAGACAGACGGACAGGAGTAAATCGTCTTAGAATTTTATCTGATCAAGAATATCTATACTTTGTTATGTCTAAAATAAATAATTCGATGAGTTACAAACGGAATGACGAACTTAATATACCCTCCATACTATGAATGGTGGAGGGGTATAAAAAAATTATTTAAGTCCTATGTTTTCCTGGGCATATACAGGGTTGCCCATTATCGACGGACCCATGTTTTTTTTTTTTTTTGGGCCCATTCCAATCGACGAGGCTTGTCCGCAGGCAACATTCTTTGCGTCAATTGAATTTTGTACGGGAACAAATGCAAATCAATGCGAATAATCCGTTATAAAGTAGACCGAGCCATGCCCAGCTGCTGAGAACGGCGTTTTTGGGATGTTCTTGGGGACCTCTCAACACTGGCTCGTACGGCAGCGATATTCTCGGCCGATCGCCTTGGTCGACTTCTATATGGCCTCTTCGGATTATAAAGAGCCTTACCAGTCGAAATTTTTTCGTATAAACGCTTAATGGTGTTCTTATAAGGCACACTTCTCACATTTTTTAATGTTTTAAAAGCACGTTGAGTTTTCACAATTGACTTCCTCTGTTCAATGTAAATTTCAGAGCGCTCGCGTGGCGTGTCTTGGTTCATGGTAAAAATCTGCTTGGACTGACGCTTCAAACGCGGTATGTCATTAAGCGGTGTGACATCTCTGTCAAAAGTTATGGCGTTGCCAGATGGGTCCGTCGAATATGGACAACCCTGTAGTATAACCAAAATATAAGCTTTCAATATGGTCCAAACTTCCTCGACATATTCAAACTCGAAAATTTAAATTCCTATACACATATTTAAATTCCGATAATAGTCGGACCCAATAATTGTCTTTCTGAATCCAATACCAGTTAAAAAATTTTTGCAAAATAAAACCATTCATTTCAAATAATTTCATTCTGTGCGCTCTCGTTCAATTTCGAAAACTATTTCCATAAACCAAAAAAAAAAAAAACACATTCCAACTTCAACCAATTGTTCGCACACCCAAAACAAACTCAATTGCAACACTTTCAATTTTCCCAAAAAAAAAAAAAGAAAATTCTTTTCACTTACCTTATCATCAACAATCTGTGAGTTGATTTTTTTTTTTTTTGGTATTTCACATCTTCGTTTCTAAGGTTTTTAGTTGTGTTGAGTTCACTTCAGGCTTTGTAAAAACCAAGTGGAAAATTTAATTCCCCTCTTTTTTTGTGTTGTTGATGCTTTTAGCGTTGGCCGATTCTCTGCAGCTTTTTCCCCATTTTTGTCGGTTTTTTCTGCTCTTCCTCTTTTTCACAGTTTGTTAATTTACAACAGTTATTGTTTTGTAACAATGATACCTTGGGTCATTGTTAGAATAGTTCACGTAAATTGCTCTCTGGGAAATGGAGAAGAAATGGAGAGGGGAGTTATAGAGAATTCTATGCTGGTGCTCAAAACTTGGCTCATATTTAACAAAAGAGAATTTCGCACCAAATTGCAAATGGAAGAATAGAGTGGAGTTTTCACAACATTTTTGAAATATTTTGTGAAAATGTTTTAAACAATAAATTGCTATGTTTATTTTGAAAGTTTTTTTAAAGAGTGTTAATTGTATTTTTTTTTTTTCAAATATTTAAGTTTAATGGTGAACACATTGAGATTTTTTACTTTTGATTTATATTTCTTGTTTTGAAGTTATCTATAATATTTTTTATTTTTCTATATTTTCAGGTATGTAACTTGTAACATCAAAATATTGGAGGGTCTCATACAACCGTAATTGTGTGGAATTTTGAACAGGGTATGTAAGACAATTATAAAAATTTCTAGTGGAAAATTTAAACACAACGATACCTACAAAAAAAAGTAAAAAAAATAAGTTCGGCCGCTCCGAACTTTTAATACCCTCCAACTTTGGGTAAAAAAAACATTTTTATATAAAACAAGTAAAAAAGCTGTAAGTTTGAATACCCTCCACCATTTGGAACGAATTTGGCAATTTTCAAAAAAATCCGTCTTAAATTCTATTAAAATCATAAAAAAATAATGTAGCCGTCATATTAGGGTCTAAACGACGACGTGGACCTGCATAGGCAAATTTTGTCATTACAATATTCAAATGCGAAACTTGAAAAAAATCGGTAATAATCGGAGGTACTATTATATAGGAGCTATATCAAAATGTGGACCTGCACGGACAATTTTCTGTCATAGGCTGCGAACTTCAAATACCAAATTTGAAACAATTCCGGTGAATAATGTCGCTAAAATCATCAAAACACCGAATACAGGAAGGTACCGTTATATGGGGGCTATACGTAGACGTGGAACTGCACAGGCAATTTTCTGCCTTAGGCTGCAGTATTCATTACGAACATCAAATATCAAATTTGAAACAATTCCGGTGAAGACCGTTATATGTGGTAGAGACCACCAAATTTGAAAACATTTCGTAGGTAAATGTGACTAGGATTATCACAATACCGAATATCGTTGGGTATCGTTAATGTGAGGTTTAGGAAAACGTGGATTTTAGACAAATCCATGGAAAAATGTGGCAAAAATCATCAAAATACCGAATATCGGGAGATACCGTTATGAGGAGGCTATACCAAAACGTGGACCAATATATACTATGTTCCGCCACCGCAGCTAGAACCCACTGCGAACTGCAAATACCAATTTTTAGACAAATCCGTGGGAAAAAAGTTGTCTAAAATCATCAAAATACCAAATATCGGGAGGTATCGCTGTTTGGGGGCTATACAAAAAACGAAGACGGATGTACCTCATTTTCAATACCAACCATCCTAGAAACAATAGAAATTGTTCTGCAAAAATTGTGAATCTCTACGACAAAAAATGTGGGCATCGTTAATTGGACTTTTATGCTGATCTTGAACATACAGGGTGAGATAAAAAAAACTGCAACAAAGTCAAACGCCCTAATTTTTAAACCTTTTTTAAATTTTATTGAATGAAAGCAAAAATGTCGGAAATAGGATCGAATTTTAGAATAAGTTTAGATTCGTTCAAATTAGTCACCTTTGGCACGAATTATGGCCTTCAAAAGGCCAATCAAACCGTCACACGCTGCCCGAATGTTGCTCTGCAGTATTTTGGCCCATTCCTGGCGGAGCGCTTGCTTGAGGTGATCGACACTTTGGTATCTTACAGTGGTATCCGGAGATTTTGAGGGCCATTGAAGCGAGGAACCTCATTTTGTAACCATTCTTGGGTGGTGCCTGCTGATTGCGATGGTGCTGAGTCCTGTTGGAATGTCCAAGGTCTGCGGCCAAAATGTTTGCGTGTCCAAGGCTTTAATACACCCTCCAGAATATATTCGCCATAATATTCGGCATTTATTCTAATGCCACGATCGATTAATGCAAGCGGAGAGCGATCATCGGCTGTTATGGCATCACCATCACCATGACCGGCGCTTGAGTTCTGGTGACCAACCGAAGGCGCACACTTTCAGGTGACCTCTTTGGCAAGATCATTTCGATCAATATCATGTTCGCTTCACGAATAAATTTTTTTTCTGAAAAACTAATGAGCTGTCACAGGAATAATTTTAACATCTGTCGGACGAGTGGCTTCGAAATGACAGCAGTCTAAAGTTGGTTTCAGTTTTTTCATCTCACAATTTAATGAAAGCACTTAGAAATATTTCATTAATATATTACTTCTGCAACAGCTCCAAAGATATTTAACACCATCAACATTTCAATAGATATATTCCGGAAATACTTCTTCTTCAACCACCTTGTGACTCCTTGAGCCATGCTGCTGCTCCTTATTATTTATGTATTTTAATATATTCTAGTGAAAGATTTTTTAATTTCAATTTACTTACCTTCTGGAGGCATGCCGAACGTATGTATGTAAACTATTCTTTAGAATTTTTTTTCTTTCCCCGAAAATATTCTCAAACGCTGTGGGTGATAATGATGTTGAGAAGAGTTCATTTAAAAAATAGAATGCAAAATGCATTTTAATATTTTTCTCATAATATTTGTTAGGAAAAATTGCACTTTTTCTCCCAAAATGCAAGCAGGTTTACATTCATATATACGCATATAAGCTTCACGAACCAAATATGCATAGTGAGTAGAAGAAAAATAGTAGTCATTTTATTACTTTCATTCTTTAGTTTTCTTCGTGAAAAACGCCTCATGCTGTCTTCACTTTCGGTACGAGTGTTTTATTTTCTTTTTTTTTCATATGAATTATATTCACCTGATTTCAAACGAGCATCCATCCACCTACAAAAGTTGTACTTTCCAAACGTCTTCTTCTCCTCTCATCATTTCTTTCCACTTCGAGGTCTCAAGAGTATTATTTGTGTGCTCTCATTTAAAGTATATTTCAATTGTTCTCGTTTTGTTCATTTTCTGGGTTATGCCAAAAACCATATGTATGTAACATATCTCTGTATATACATGTGTGTGTGTGTTCCACATATTTTTTTATATTTTTCTCCTATTTGCCTTAAGCATTATTGTTTTCATGGGTTTATACACTGTGCTCATTTATTATGCATATGTGTATGTATGTAGGAAGGTATGTGAGTCGGTGGTGGCTGCTACTTTAAGCATCCATAAACACCTTACGCCCTCAATCCCATGTGGGAGGGGGGAAACATTTAACGTTAATGGAGTGTTGAAGGAACCTACAAATTTGTGAACATGGTATATAATATTTTTGTTTTTTGGTAATTTATTTAGCCGAGGGCTTTAAATACATGGTAGCAAAAAAAATCTGAAAATTGGGGTTGGAAATTAAACTCCGGTAAATTAATTAGTTAATAACGTCCTTTCGTTAGTTAAAACAGGATACTCTGCGCTAAATTTGAAATTTAACATACTTGGACATTTTTTGAAAAATATGAAAAATATGAATAATTTTTGTTAGAGGACGCAAAAGGTGCGAAATGCACCACAATCCCGCATATAGCTTATCGCCCATTAAAAACTTGGGAGCTGCATAGTAACCCCTTAAAGATAATGTAAACAAAGTGCCATCTGCATTACCAGTTGAAACTAATGGATTCTGGAGGTGGACTGTGGATGTAAAAGTAATGTGTTAATAAGATGATTTGTAAGTATTTACGATTGTCAAAAATGTAATAGAAAATCAATTATTTGCAGGGGGCTTTTTTCAAATGCTTCAGCGACGATCTATTTTGGCATCTTGCGTTTTCAAATTTTCGGTGCACAATTTGAATCCACAATGGGCGCTCATTAATAGACTTCCCGATTTGTAATATTTTAATACTTCATTGACAGTTCTAGCCAAAATGGTCCTACAATTCGAGTCCTTAGAAGACAATTATACACTCCGATGAAAATTGTCCATATAAGTACACTTTTTATGCACAGGCCAATGTACCGATATTTTTTTCCCCTGATATCGGTATTTTGAAGGTGTCTACCACAATTTTATTCTAATTTTGCATTTTTGACACTTCTTGACGAAAGATTTTCAAGATTTTAAGGCCTTGGATTTTTTTTCACCAATTATTGATGAAAATTCTTCAACATTGGTTTCGGCTTTGACATCCGGGTTTATTATGGCCGTTTTAAAGTTCTTTCCGAATCCCCCAACTAATGCCCTTGAATAAAACTTTTGTCAACAAAAATTTTCCAAATCAAACCAAATTTTGACATAAGTCTCCAAAAAGAAGTTCCATCCGATTTTAGATATGTTGAAGATTTCCACCCGAAACGTTGGTAATTTAATATTTTTTGAATAGGTAGACAATATTGCCGAAAGAAAGCCCAATTTATGTGTGGTTCTGGAAGTTGCTCCTAATACTGAAAGGTATAAAATTCAGGAAAGTGGCATTTCCAGCTTGTATAGTCCAAAAAAATATTCTAAAAAATTATTATTCTTAGGTCAGTTAGCCCTACAAAAAACCCCTCATAATACCCAAATGTTTACCTCTAACTGGCCTTCAATTTTTTTTTTTTTTTTTTTTGAAAGTATAATGCTCGGAAAGGCCCCAAAAATTGAATTGAAAATCAAGGTATAAAGCTCCGTTCGTCATGTTTTAAAGCATCCAATTTTGTAGATTGTTCTTCAAAAGTTCATAAGGAAAAGCTAAATCTATGTCTTCGATAGTTTTTCAAAAAAATTGCTTAAAAAAATGTCTTCAAAGAATTCCTTTAAAAATCAATGATTTTAGCTCAGTTAGTCCTTCAAAAATTGTTGATAAAAATCCAAGCTTATGGTCCTAATTTTACTTCAAAATAATTTCTTTAAAAATCGACGAATGTGGGCCTGATAGTACTTCAAAAAATTATTTTAAAAATCGAATATTGTGGCCTGATAGTACTTCAAAAAATTCTTTAAAAAAATAACATTTATTACTTAGATAGTCCTTTTAAAAAATCCACGTTTTTGTCCAAAAAAAATCCTTCAAAATATCTATTAAAAAATCCACGTTCATGTCTCAAAAAACCCTTCTTTATTTAAACCTACGTTTATTTCTCACAAATCCTAAAAAAAATAATTTAATGGTTCAGAGGGCCCTTCAAAAAATACATGTCAATGTATCAATTGGTCCTTCATAAAATTCTTTCAAAAAAAATTAAAACTCAGTTAGTACTTGGCCTTGGCCAAATAGTCTTAAAAAAGAAATCCACGTTTATGTGCCGAAAATTTCTTCAAAATTTCTATTAGGAATTTTTTTAATTTTAAAAAATATCTAACTTAATGGCTCAGTTTGTCCTTCGAAGCAATATTTTAAAAATCCATGTCATCTCTCAACAGATTTTCATTTTTATTTTATTTATTTATTTTTTTGAATAAAAGTTTTTGTCTCAGATAGTCTTTCAAGAAATACTTTAAAAATCCAATTTACTGTCTGAGATAGTTCTTCAAAAAATTCTTTTCAAAAAATCCAGGTTTATGTCTCAGATGGTCCTTGAACAAATTCTTTCAAAAATCCATCAATATTCCTCAGTTAGTCCCTAAAAAAAATCTTTAAAATAATCCACGGTCATAGGACAGAAAGGCCTTCAAAACAAAATTTTAAAAATTTACGTCAGTTCTTCACAGATTTCTTTTAAAACAATCAAGTTTCTGCTTTTGGATAGTCCTTCAAAACATTATTTAAAAAATCCACGTTTATGGCTCAGTTGGCACTTCAAAAAATTCTTTATGGCTAAGTTGGTTTTTAATTTTTTTTTTAAATCCACGCGGCTCAGTAGGTCCTTTAAAAAAATTATTTTAAAAATCCATGTTTATGGCTCTGTTGGTCCTTCAAAAATTTTTTTTAAAAATGCACGTTTATGGATCTGTTGGTCTTTTAAAAAAAATCTTTTAAAAATCCACGTTTATAGCTCTGTTGGTCCTTTAACAAAAATCTTTTAAAAATCCACGTTTATAGCTCTGTTGGTCCTTAAAAACAAATCTTTTAAAAATCCACGTTTATAGCTCTGTTGGTCCTTAAAAACAAATCTTTTAAAAATCCACGTTTATAGGTCTGTTGGTCCTTAAAAACAAATCTTTTAAAAATCCACGTTTATAGGTCTGTTTAACAAAAATCTTTTAAAAACCCACGTTTATAGCTCTGTTGGTCCTTTAACAAAAATCTTTTAAAAATCCACGTTTATGGCTCTGTTGGTCCTTTAAAAAAAAATCTTTTAAAAATCCACGTTTATGGCTCTATTGGTCCTTTAAAAATATTTTTTAAAAATCCACATTTATGGCGCAGTTGGTCCTCAAAAAATTCTTTAAAAAAATCCAAGTTTATGGCTCAGTTGGTCCTCAAAAAATTCTTTAAAAAAATCCAAGTTTATGGCTCAGTTGGTCCTCAAAAAAATTCTTTTAAAAAATCCACGTTTATGGCTCAGTTAGTCCTTCGAAAAAATCTTTTAAAAAATCCACGTTTATGGCTCATTTGGTCCTTCAAAGAATTATTTTAAAAATCCTCGTATATGTCGCATTTGACCATTTAAAAATTCCCCATTTATATATCAGTTGGTCCTTTTTAACGATCCACGTTTATAGGATATTTGGTCCTGCAAAAAATTCTTTTTAAAAATCCACACTCATGGCTCAGTAGGTCATTTAAAAAACGTCTTTTTAAAATCCATGTTAATGGCCACAATAGTTCTATAAAATTCCTTAAAAAATTCACGTCTATATCTCAGTTGGTCCTTGAAAAAAAATTCTTTAAATATCCACGCTTATGGCTCAGTTGGTCTTTCAAAAAATTATTTAAAAAATTCAGATAATTTTTCCAAAAATTCTTTTGACAAATCCACATTTATGCCTCAGTTCCTTATCCTTATTTTTTTAATCCACGTTTAAGACTCAATGGCTTTTGATATTCCTTAAAAAATTATGTTGAAATTTTAGGTTTACTAGTCAAGTTTTTGGTCACATTTTCTTTGAGGTGGGCGGATTGACACCTCTTTATTTGTCATAAAAATTTAAATGAGTTTTGCAAATATTTCGCTTTGGCACCATTCAACAAAAACACAACAATAACTACAACAAAAATGCTAATGGCCAAACAATGACGATTTAACCCAACAAAACCCACAGCTAAACACCATAACAAAAATAAAAAACGACAAAAGGAGTTGGCTAAAGTTTACACTTGGCAGGAAACAGGAGCGGCAGAAAGTGGAAGAAGTAGTTCAACAAATTTTTGAAAATAGTGACAAATTGACACGATGATCCTGTCAACTTTGCCCATTGTGTGGCATTTAACGTTTTTTTTATGCTTTTATTATTTTGTTTATGCAAGGAGTAGGGATGAACAAAAAAAATACGAAAAAATAGTAAAAAAAACTTGGCAGACAGTCGCCATTGTATTCCCCCTTTTTTGTCTCAACGCCTCAAATTTCAGTATTCTAGAACAAGATTTACTTTCTCAACAACACACTTTATGACACCCTAAGGGAAGCTTTTGTTTTTAAATTTTTTCTGTTTTTAATATACAAAATCAAATTAAAGTCATTTTACACAAATAATCTTCTTTTAATTTTTCAACAAAATTTCTTGTTCTATTATACCCCAAGGACCTGCAGGCAGATTTCTTGGCTGGAAAAACAAAAGAAATAAAGTAATTTTCTCAAATAATCTTGTTTTGAAAACAAATTGGCTTTGTTCAGGTTCTTTTCAAACGCAAGAATGGAGATTTATAATGACCCTCTTGATAATATGTATATGTGGGCCCTTCTCTGTTGTTTCCTTTGAAATATAATTCATGGCTTTTCATGTCCTTTTCACTTCCAATGGTCGAACGAAAAGCTCATTATAATGAAGTGTCAACTTTAAGTGTCAATTTGATATGAAATAATTTTGCCGTGACATGACAACGGAAAAGGTCTACCAGCTACCAAGTCAACTTATTCTTCGACACAGAAATCTGAACGAAAAGGGAAATCATAGGTCAGAGGACGATGTCATGTGGGTGGGCCTTAAAGAACAGAAATCGCTGGAAATTACATATTTATTTGACTTGTGTGTCTGAGTTTCTATTCCGGCCAAAGACCTGCCAGCCACATTTTCTAGACGACATAGATGTTTGAAGTTATTTCCATTATTTCTTTTTATATTCTTTTTCTTGTTGTCTAGCAATTTCCTTTATTTTACATGTCTCACTCTTTCTTTGTCTATGTTTTGCATGCGGTGTCATATTTGCTATTTTTTCTGAAATTAACTTTGTTCCATAACATTGTTATCCAATTTCTTTGTCGGCTAGGTATCCCTATGCTGCTATTTCAAAGCGTTGTAAATAAGTGGTATTACAATTTCCATTTTTTTTTTCAATTTCCCTTTAACATTTGTTTCTTGGTGGGTTGTTACATCGTCAAGACTCATAGGAGGTCAAAAAGGGTGGAGAATTTAAAATTTGGTTTTAAATATTATTAAATTTAATTTTTTTTTTAAAAAATTAAGGACTTTGATTAACGGTCATGGCTCAGATCCGAAAAAAAGAAGAAATTTTTCAAAAATTCAAATTCATGGCTCAAAAAACCGTTTATGGCTCAATTCAGTAATCAAAGTTTATAGCTCAGTTGGTTCTTCAAAAAATTTCTTTAAAAAACTTAAGGTCAAAAAAATATTTTAAAAAATCCAAGTTTAAGGCGCGGTAGATCCTTCAAAAAATTATTTTGATTTATGGCTGAGTAAGTCCTTTAAAAATGTTTTAAAAATTATTTAAAAGAATCCAGATCCAAAGCCCTTTTGGTTCTTCAAAAAATCTTTTAAAAAGTCGCCATTTATATCTCAGTTGGTCCTTCAAAAAATTGTATAAAAAATCCACATTTTTTTCTCAATTAGTCCTTCAAAAATTCTTTGAAAATCACCATTTATGTCTCAGTTGGTCCTTCAAAAAATTCTTTAATAAACCCCCATTTATGTCCCAGTTGGTCCTTCACAAAATTCTTTGAAAATCCCCATTTATGTCTCAGTTGGTTCTTCAAAAAACGCTTTGAAAATCCCCACTTATGTCTCAGTTGGTCCTTCAAAAAATTCTTTGAAAATCCCCATTTATTTAAAAAAAAATCCACATTTATGGCTCAGTTAGCCCTTCAAAAAATTCTTTTAAAAAATCCACTTTTATAGCTCTATTGGTCTTTCAAAAAATTCTTTTAAAAAATCCACATTTATGGATCAGTTGGCCCTTCAAAAAATTCTTTTAAAAAATCCACGTTTATGTCTTAGTGGGTCCTTCAAAAAATTTGTTTAAAAAATCCACGTTTATGTCTTAGTGGGTCCTTCAAAAAATTTGTTTATAAAATCCACGTTTATGTCTTATTGTGTCCTTCAACAAATTTGTTTAAAAAATCCACGTTTATGTCTTAGTGGGTCCTTCAAAAAATTCTTTTAAAAAATCGACGTTTATGTCTTAGTGGGTCCTTCAAAAAATTTGTTTAAAAAATCCAAGTTTATGTCTTAGTGGATCCTTCAAAAAAATTGCTCAAAAAACCCACGTTTATGGCTCCTTCAAAAAATTTGTTTAATAAATCCATGTTTATGGCTCCTTCAAAAAAATCCAAGTTTATGTCAGAAATAGTCCTTCCGAAAATTGTCTCAAAATCCATGATTATGGCTCCGATCATCCAATACTTCTTAAAAGTGTTTTAAGAATCCACGTTTATGTCTCAAATAGTCTTTCAATAATTCTTTTGAAAAATCCAAGTCAGTGGTTCCTTGAAACAATTCTTTTAAAGAAATCCATGTTTATGCCTTGTTTGGTCCTTCAAAAAATTATTTTTCTTCAAAAAAATCTTTTAAAAAATCCAAATTTATGGCTCAGTTGGTCCTTCAAAAAATTGCTTAAAAAAATGAATCCTTCAAAAAATTCTGTTAAAAAATCCAGGTTTATGAAGCAGGTGGTCCTTCATAAAATTCTTAAAAAAATCTGACTTAGGGATGAGTGGGTCCTTCAACAAATTCTAAATTTAGGCTCAGAAATTTCTTTAAAAAAAATCTTCATCATTTTTCCTCTACTTTTCACATCGACCTCCTTTTGTGTTGTCGGATGACAGACAAAAAACTGTTAACTGGATCTAACAACTAGTCTAACATTTCTTCCAACAACTATGACTTCAATTAGGACTACTGATGACTTTTGCTAGGCAAAATGGTGACAATAACGACAACGATGATGTTTTGTTGTCGTTGTTGTTGTAGGTGATGATGATGATGACAGCTACAATGACAACTCCTTAGCCCAAATACGAAATTCACAGACATGCCAAGTCACCTCCCGTCATAAAAACGAGGTTTATCTTCAAACTATGCTATCCCCATCAACTTTTAGTTTCAAGTCATTTGTAGAGAGCGGCAATGCTTTTTTCTCTATTTTTTGACAGTTGTATAATATTTTTGTTGACACTTTCTGTTTTTGTGTGTTTGACATTTTTCGCCGTTTTGTTGTTCTTAGCAATCATTTTGGATTTCCTTTTTTTTGTTAAAAAAAAATAGTTATTCGTTGAATTTTTTTAGTTTTGAATTCGATGCCATTGCTGGCTGGGCTGATGATAGAACGAAACGATGTTGGCGATGACAAAAATGGTGTTTCACTGTTCACTGAATATTGTCACTTTGAAATGTCCTGCTGGGTATGTGTTTTTGTCCATTTTTTTTTTTTTTTCAATGCTAGAGGTTGATGTTGCTATTGTCATTCTGCTGGAATTTGAATCACCAACAAAAAAGCCAAAACGATTGACCCCGATTTCATTTGCAAATAGGTTCTTGTCATTTTGCCGTCGTGTGTTGCTATTTCTGATATTAGTCCAATCGTTGTTGACATAAAATGTCAAGCAAAGTTTTTGTTTTTTTTTTTTTTTTTTCAATTTTGAAAACTTGCAACTGTCTCATGCAAAAATTCTTTGTGATAAAAATGTCAAAGAGAAAGATATTCCAATAATCTACATAAGTCATTCGAAATAACAGATGTTGCTTGATTTGTCTTCGGATTTTATTAATCATTTTTGTTTTTTTTGTCTTTTTTTTTTTTTTTTTTTTTTTTTTTTGTTTTCTTATTTTAACATAAGTAAATGTCTAGACATTTTCTTGATTTCAATCAAATCATGTATTGATTAATAAAAGCCATATAATCTCATTAATATTTTCTTGGTAAATTATTTCGAAGGGAATTGACCTTGAACTTTCTTGAAAAAGTTTTTAGGTGGTTATGTTTTCAATGAAGAAGCCACAGAAATATAAATGAATTGAAAATTATCATAAAAATTTAATATTATAACATTTTACCACAATTCTTAGAATCGGGTTGACCTTAACTTTCCAAATAATTTCTAAGAAAAAAAAAATAAATTTCATTAGAAAATGCAATTTTCGGTCAAAGCGAAAATAGTGGCAAAAATCATAGAAGCAAAAATGGTTAATTCTGATCATCGTCCGACAGCTGTTAAAATTATTCCAGCGATAGCTCAATATATTGTTTACAAGCGTACAAAAATTAAAAAAAAATATTTAAAAAAATCCTCGTTTATGGCTCTATTGGTCCTTCAAAAAATTCTTTTAAAAAATCCACGTTTATGGCTCTATTGGTCCTTCAAAAAATTCTTTTAAAAAATCCACGTTTATGGCTCTATTGGTCCTTCAAAAAATTCTTTTAAAAAATCCACGTTTATGGCTCTATTGGTCCTTCAAAAAATTCTTTTAAAAAATCCACGTTTATGGCTCTATTGGTCCTTCAAAAAATTCTTTTAAAAAATCCACGTTTATGGCTCTATTGGTCCTTCAAAAAATTCTTTTAAAAAATCCACGTTTATGGCTCTATTGGTCCTTCAAAAAATTCTTTTAAAAAATCCACGTTTATGGCTCTATTGGTCCTTCAAAAATTCTTTTAAAAAATCCACGTTTATGGCTCTATTGGTCCTTCAAAAAATTCTTTTAAAAAATCCACGTTTATGGCTCTATTGGTCCTTCAAAAAATTCTTTTAAAAAATCCACGTTTATGGCTCTATTGGTCCTTCAAAAAATTCTTTTAAAAAATCCACGTTTATGGCTCTATTGGTCCTTCAAAAAATTCTTTTAAAAAATCCACGTTTATGGCTCTATTGGTCCTTCAAAAAATTCTTTTAAAAAATCCACGTTTATGGCTCTATTGGTCCTTCAAAAAATTCTTTAAAAAATCCACGTTTATGGCTCTATTGGTCCTTCAAAAAATTCTTTTAAAAAATCCACGTTTATGGCTCTATTGGTCCTTCAAAAAATTCTTTTAAAAAATCCACGTTTATGGCTCTATTGGTCCTTCAAAAAATTCTTTTAAAAAATCCACGTTTATGGCTCTATTGGTCCTTCAAAAAATTCTTTTAAAAAATCCACGTTTATGGCTCTATTGGTCCTTCAAAAAATTCTTTTAAAAAATCCACGTTTATGGCTCTATTGGTCCTTCAAAAAATTCTTTTAAAAAATCCACGTTTATGGCTCTATTGGTCCTTCAAAAAATTATTTTAAAAAATCCACGTTTATGGCTCTATTGGTCCTTCAAAAAATTCTTTTAAAAAATCCACGTTTATGGCTCTATTGGTCCTTCAAAAATTCTTTTAAAAAATCCACGTTTATGGCTCTATTGGTCCTTCAAAAAATTCTTTTAAAAAATCCACGTTTATGGCTCTATTGGTCCTTCAAAAAATTCTTTTAAAAAATCCACGTTTATGGCTCTATTGGTCCTTCAAAAAATTCTTTTAAAAAATCCACGTTTATGGCTCTATTGGTCCTTCAAAAAATTCTTTTAAAAAATCCACGTTTATGGCTCTATTGGTCCTTCAAAAAATTCTTTTAAAAAATCCACGTTTATGGCTCTATTGGTCCTTCAAAAAATTCTTTTAAAAAATCCACGTTTATGGCTCTATTGGTCCTTCAAAAAATTCTTTTAAAAAATCCACGTTTATGGCTCTATTGGTCCTTCAAAAAATTCTTTTAAAAAATCCACGTTTATGGCTCTATTGGTCCTTCAAAAAATTCTTTTAAAAAATCCACGTTTATGGCTCTATTGGTCCTTCAAAAAATTCTTTTAAAAAATCCACGTTTATGGCTCTATTGGTCCTTCAAAAAATTCTTTTAAAAAATCCACGTTTATGGCTCTATTGGTCCTTCAAAAAATTCTTTTAAAAAATCCACGTTTATGGCTCTATTGGTCCTTCAAAAAATTCTTTTAAAAAATCCACGTTTATGGCTCTATTGGTCCTTCAAAAAATTCTTTTAAAAAATCCACGTTTATGGCTCTATTGGTCCTTCAAAAAATTCTTTTAAAAAATCCACGTTTATGGCTCTATTGGTCCTTCAAAAAATTCTTTTAAAAATCCACGTTTATGGCTCTATTGGTCCTTCAAAAAATTCTTTTAAAAAATCCACGTTTATGGCTCTATTGGTCCTTCAAAAATTCTTTTAAAAAATCCACGTTTATGGCTCTATTGGTCCTTCAAAAAATTCTTTTAAAAAATCCACGTTTATGGCTCTATTGGTCCTTCAAAAATTCTTTTAAAAAATCCACGTTTATGGCTCTATTGGTCCTTCAAAAAATTCTTTTAAAAAATCCACGTTTATGGCTCTATTGGTCCTTCAAAAAATTCTTTTAAAAAATCCACGTTTATGGCTCTATTGGTCCTTCAAAAAATTCTTTTAAAAAATCCACGTTTATGGCTCTATTGGTCCTTCAAAAAATTCTTTTAAAAAATCCACGTTTATGGCTCTATTGGTCCTTCAAAAAATTCTTTTAAAAAATCCACGTTTATGGCTCTATTGGTCCTTCAAAAAATTCTTTTAAAAAATCCACGTTTATGGCTCTATTGGTCCTTCAAAAATTCTTTTAAAAAATCCACGTTTATGGCTCTATTGGTCCTTCAAAAAATTCTTTTAAAAAATCCACGTTTATGGCTCTATTGGTCCTTCAAAAAATTCTTTTAAAAAATCCACGTTTATGGCTCTATTGGTCCTTCAAAAAATTCTTTTAAAAAATCCACGTTTATGGCTCTATTGGTCCTTCAAAAAATTCTTTTAAAAAATCCACGTTTATGGCTCTATTGGTCCTTCAAAAAATTCTTTTAAAAAATCCACGTTTATGGCTTTGTTGGTCCTTAAAAAAATTCTATAAAAAAATACACGTTTATGGCTCTGCTGGTACTTCAAAAAATTATTTTAAAAAATCCACGTTTATGGCTATTGGTCCTTCAAAAAATTCTTTTAAAAAATCCACGTTTATGGCTCTGCTGGTACTTCAAAAAATTATTTTAAAAAATCCACGTTTATGGCTATTGGTCCTTCAAAAAATTCTTTTAAAAAATCCACGTTTATGGCTCTATTGGTCCTTCAAAAAATTCTTTTAAAAAATCCACGTTTATGGCTTTGTTGGTCCTTAAAAAAATTCTATAAAAAAATACACGTTTATGGCTCTGCTGGTACTTCAAAAAATTATTTTAAAAAATCCACGTTTATGGCTATTGGTCCTTCAAAAAATTCTTTTAAAAAATCCACGTTTATGGCTCTATTGGTCCTTCAAAAAATTCTTTTAAAAAATCCACGTTTATGGCTCTATTGGTCCTTCAAAAAATTCTTTTAAAAAATCCACGTTTTTGGCTCTATTGGTCCTTCAAAAAATTCTTTTAAAAAATCCACGTTTATGGCTCTATTGGTCCTTCAAAAAATTCTTTTAAAAAATCCACGTTTATGGCTCTATTGGTCCTTCAAAAATTCTTTTAAAAAATCCACGTTTATGGCTCTATTGGTCCTTCAAAAAATTCTTTTAAAAAATCCACGTTTATGGCTCTATTGGTCCTTCAAAAAATTCTTTTAGAAAATCCACGTTTATGGCTCTATTGGTCCTTCAAAAAATTCTTTTAAAAAATCCACGTTTATGGCTCTATTGGTCCTTCAAAAAATTCTTTTAAAAAATCCACGTTTATGGCTCTATTGGTCCTTCAAAAAATTCTTTTAAAAAATCCACGTTTATGGCTCTATTGGTCCTTCAAAAAATTCTTTTAAAAAATCCACGTTTATGGCTCTATTGGTCCTTCAAAAAATTCTTTTAAAAAATCCACGTTTATGGCTCTATTGGTCCTTCAAAAAATTCTTTTAAAAAATCCACGTTTATGGCTCTATTGGTCCTTCAAAAAATTCTTTTAAAAAATCCACGTTTATGGCTCTATTGGTCCTTCAAAAAATTCTTTTAAAAAATCCACGTTTATGGCTCTATTGGTCCTTCAAAAAATTCTTTTAAAAAATCCACGTTTATGGCTCTATTGGTCCTTCAAAAAATTCTTTTAAAAAATCCACGTTTATGGCTCTATTGGTCCTTCAAAAAATTCTTTTAAAAGATCCACGTTTATGGCTTTGTTGGTCCTTAAAAAAATTCTATAAAAAATACACGTTTATGGCTCTGCTGGTACTTCAAAAAATTATTTTAAAAATCCACGTTCATGGCTCTGTTGGTCCTTCAAAAAATGTTTTTAAAAAATCGACGTTTATGGCTCTATTGGTCCTTCAAAAATTTTTTTTTTAAATTCCACGTTTATGGCTCTGTTAATCCTTCAAAAAATGTTTTTAAAAAATCGACGTTTATGGCTCTATTGGTCCTTCAAAAAATTTTTTTTAAATTCCACGTTTATGGCTCTGTTAATCCTTGAAAAAAAATTATTTAAAAAGTCCACGTTTATGGCTCTGTTGGTCCTTGAAAAAAATTATTTTAAAAATCCACGTTCTGGCTCTGTTGGTCCTTGAAAAAAAAATTATTTTAAAAATCCACGTTCTGGCTCTGTTGGTCTTTGAAAAAAATTCTTTAAAAAGTCCATGTTTATGGCTCTGTTGGTCCTTGAAAAAAATTCTTTTAAAAATCCACGTTCTGGATCTGTTGGTCCTTGACAAAAAATTGTTTTAAAAATCCACGTTTATGGCTCTGTTGGTCCTTGAAAAAAATTATTTTAAAAATCCATGCTTATGGCTCTGTTGGTCCTTGAAAAAATTATTTTAAAAATCCACGTTTATGGCTCTATTGGTCCTTGAAAAAAATTCTTTTATGGCTCTGTTGGTCCTTGAAAAATTATTTTAAAAATCCACGTTTATAGCTCTGTTGGTCC
Organism: Musca domestica; assembly: GCF_030504385.1. Taxonomy (NCBI): domain Eukaryota; kingdom Metazoa; phylum Arthropoda; class Insecta; order Diptera; family Muscidae; genus Musca; species Musca domestica. The sequence continues at coordinate 8,877,459 of NW_026712238.1, read as the reverse complement.
TTGAAAAAAATTCTTTTAAAAATCCACGTTTATGGTTTTGTTGGTCCTTGAAATAAAATATTTTAAAAATCCACGTTTATGGCTCTGTTGGTCCTTCAAAAAATTCTTTTAAAAATTCACGTTTATGGCTCTGTTGGTCCTTGAAACAAATTCTTTTAAAAATCCACGTTTATGGCTCTGTTGGTCTTTGAAAAAAAATTCTTTTAAAAATTCACGTTTATGTCTCTGTTGGTCCGTGAAAAAAAAAATCTTTTAAAAATCCACGTTTATGGCTCTGTTGGTCCTTGAAAAAAAATATTTTAAAAATCCACGTTAATGGCTCTGTTGGTCCTTGAAAAAAATTATTTTAAAAATCCTCGTTTATGGCTCTGTTGGTCCTTGAAAAAAATCTTTTAAAAATCCATTTTTATGACTCTGTTGGTCCTTGAAAAAAAATCTTTTAAAAATCCACATTTATGGCTCTGTTGGTTCTTGAAAAAAATCTTTTAAAAATCCAAGTTTATGGCTCTGTTGGTCCTTGAAAAAAAATTCTTTTAAAAAATCCACGTTTATGGCTCTATTGGTCCTTCAAAAAATTCTTTTAAAAAATCCACGTTTATGGCTCTATTGGTCCTTCAAAAAATTCTTTTAAAAAATCCACGTTTATGGCTCTATTGGTCCTTCAAAAATTCTTTTAAAAAATCCACGTTTATGGCTCTATTGGTCCTTCAAAAAATTCTTTTAAAAAATCCACGTTATGGCTCTATTGGTCCTTCAAAAAATTCTTTTAAAAATCCACGTTTATGGCTCTATTGGTCCTTCAAAAAATTCTTTTAAAAAATCCACGTTTATGGCTCTATTGGTCCTTCAAAAAATTCTTTTAAAAAATCCACGTTTATGGCTCTATTGGTCCTTCAAAAAATTCTTTTAAAAAATCCACGTTTATGGCTCTATTGGTCCTTCAAAAAATTCTTTTAAAAAATCCACGTTTATGGCTCTATTGGTCCTTCAAAAAATTCTTTTAAAAAATCCACGTTTATGGCTCTATTGGTCCTTCAAAAATTCTTTTAAAAAATCCACGTTTATGGCTCTATTGGTCCTTCAAAAAATTCTTTTAAAAATCCACGTTTATGGCTCTATTGGTCCTTCAAAAAATTCTTTTAAAAAATCCTCGTTTATGGCTCTATTGGTCCTTCAAAAAATTCTTTTAAAAAATCCACGTTTATGGCTCTATTGGTCCTTCAAAAAATTCTTTTAAAAAATCCACGTTTATGGCTCTATTGGTCCTTCAAAAAATTCTTTTAAAAAATCCACGTTTATGGCTCTATTGGTCCTTCAAAAAATTCTTTTAAAAAATCCACGTTTATGGCTCTATTGGTCCTTCAAAAAATTCTTTTAAAAAATCCACGTTTATGGCTCTATTGGTCCTTCAAAAAATTCTTTTAAAAAATCCACGTTTATGGCTCTATTGGTCCTTCAAAAAATTCTTTTAAAAAATCCACGTTTATGGCTCTATTGGTCCTTCAAAAAATTCTTTTAAAAAATCCACGTTTATGGCTCTATTGGTCCTTCAAAAAATTCTTTTAAAAAATCCACGTTTATGGCTCTATTGGTCCTTCAAAAAATTCTTTTAAAAAATCCACGTTTATGGCTCTATTGGTCCTTCAAAAAATTCTTTTAAAAAATCCACGTTTATGGCTCTATTGGTCCTTCAAAAAATTCTTTTAAAAAATCCACGTTTATGGCTCTATTGGTCCTTCAAAAAATTCTTTTAAAAAATCCACGTTTATGGCTCTATTGGTCCTTCAAAAAATTCTTTTAAAAAATCCACGTTTATGGCTCTATTGGTCCTTCAAAAAATTCTTTTAAAAAATCCACGTTTATGGCTCTATTGGTCCTTCAAAAAATTCTTTTAAAAAATCCACGTTTATGGCTCTATTGGTCCTTCAAAAAATTCTTTTAAAAAATCCACGTTTATGGCTCTATTGGTCCTTCAAAAAATTCTTTTAAAAAATCCACGTTTATGGCTCTATTGGTCCTTCAAAAAATTCTTTTAAAAAATCCACGTTTATGGCTTTGTTGGTCCTTAAAAAAATTCTATAAAAAAATACACGTTTATGGCTCTGCTGGTACTTCAAAAAATTATTTTAAAAAATCCACATTTATGGCTATTGGTCCTTCAAAAAATTCTTTTAAAAAATCCACGTTTATGGCTCTATTGGTCCTTCAAAAAATTCTTTTAAAAAATCCACGTTTATGGCTTTGTTGGTCCTTAAAAAAATTCTATAAAAAAATACACGTTTATGGCTCTGCTGGTACTTCAAAAAATTATTTTAAAAAATCCACGTTTATGGCTATTGGTCCTTCAAAAAATTCTTTTAAAAAATCCACGTTTATGGCTCTATTGGTCCTTCAAAAAATTCTTTTAAAAAATCCACGTGTATGGCTCTATTGGTCCTTCAAAAATTCTTTTAAAAAATCCACGTTTATGGCTCTATTGGTCCTTCAAAAAATTCTTTTAAAAATCCACGTTTATGGCTCTATTGGTCCTTCAAAAAATTCTTTTAAAAAATCCACGTTTATGGCTCTATTGGTCCTTCAAAAAATTCTTTTAAAAAATCCACGTTTATGGCTCTATTGGTCCTTCAAAAAATTCTTTTAAAAAATCCACGTTTATGGCTCTATTGGTCCTTCAAAAAATTCTTTTAAAAAATCCACGTTTATGGCTCTATTGGTCCTTCAAAAATTCTTTTAAAAAATCCACGTTTATGGCTCTATTGGTCCTTCAAAAAATTCTTTTAAAAAATCCACGTTTATGGCTCTATTGGTCCTTCAAAAAATTCTTTTAAAAAATCCACGTTTATGGCTCTATTGGTCCTTCAAAAAATTCTTTTAAAAAATCCACGTTTATGGCTCTATTGGTCCTTCAAAAAATTCTTTTAAAAAATCCACGTTTATGGCTCTATTGGTCCTTCAAAAAATTCTTTTAAAAAATCCACGTTTATGGCTCTATTGGTCCTTCAAAAAATTCTTTTAAAAAATCCACGTTTATGGCTCTATTGGTCCTTCAAAAAATTCTTTTAAAAAATCCACGTTTATGGCTCTATTGGTCCTTCAAAAAATTCTTTTAAAAAATCCACGTTTATGGCTCTATTGGTCCTTCAAAAAATTCTTTTAAAAAATCCACGTTTATGGCTCTATTGGTCCTTCAAAAAATTCTTTTAAAAAATCCACGTTTATGGCTCTATTGGTCCTTCAAAAAATTCTTTTAAAAAATCCACGTTTATGGCTCTATTGGTCCTTCAAAAATTCTTTTAAAAAATCCACGTTTATGGCTCTATTGGTCCTTCAAAAAATTCTTTTAAAAAATCCACGTTTATGGCTCTATTGGTCCTTCAAAAAATTCTTTTAAAAGATCCACGTTTATGGCTTTGTTGGTCCTTAAAAAAATTCTATAAAAAAATACACGTTTATGGCTCTGCTGGTACTTCAAAAAATTATTTTAAAAATCCACGTTCATGGCTCTGTTGGTCCTTCAAAAAATGTTTTTAAAAAATCGACGTTTATGGCTCTATTGGTCCTTCAAAAAATTTTTTTTTAAATTCCACGTTTATGGCTCTGTTAATCCTTCAAAAAATGTTTTTAAAAAATCGACGTTTATGGCTCTATTGGTCCTTCAAAAAATTTTTTTTAAATTCCACGTTTATGGCTCTGTTAATCCTTGAAAAAAAATTATTTAAAAAGTCCACGTTTATGGCTCTGTTGGTCCTTGAAAAAAATTATTTTAAAAATCCACGTTCTGGCTCTGTTGGTCCTTGAAAAAAAAAATTATTTTAAAAATCCACGTTCTGGCTCTGTTGGTCTTTGAAAAAAATTCTTTAAAAAGTCCATGTTTATGGCTCTGTTGGTCCTTGAAAAAAATTCTTTTAAAAATCCACGTTCTGGATCTGTTGGTCCTTGACAAAAAATTGTTTTAAAAATCCACGTTTATGGCTCTGTTGGTCCTTGAAAAAAATTATTTTAAAAATCCATGCTTATGGCTCTGTTGGTCCTTGAAAAAATTATTTTAAAAATCCACGTTTATGGCTCTATTGGTCCTTGAAAAAAATTCTTTTATGGCTCTGTTGGTCCTTGAAAAATTATTTTAAAAATCCACGTTTATAGCTCTGTTGGTCCTTGAAAAAAATTCTTTTAAAAATCCACGTTTATGGTTTTGTTGGTCCTTGAAATAAAATATTTTAAAAATCCACGTTTATGGCTCTGTTGGTCCTTCAAAAAATTCTTTTAAAAATTCACGTTTATGGCTCTGTTGGTCCTTGAAACAAATTCTTTTAAAAATCCACGTTTATGGCTCTGTTGGTCTTTGAAAAAAAATTCTTTTAAAAATTCACGTTTATGTCTCTGTTGGTCCGTGAAAAAAAAATCTTTTAAAAATCCACGTTTATGGCTCTGTTGGTCCTTGAAAAAAAATATTTTAAAAATCCACGTTAATGGCTCTGTTGGTCCTTGAAAAAAATTATTTTAAAAATCCTCGTTTATGGCTCTGTTGGTCCTTGAAAAAAATCTTTTAAAAATCCATTTTTATGACTCTGTTGGTCCTTGAAAAAAAATCTTTTAAAAATCCACATTTATGGCTCTGTTGGTTCTTGAAAAAAATCTTTTAAAAATCCAAGTTTATGGCTCTGTTGGTCCTTGAAAAAAAAATCTTGTAAAAATCCACGTTTATGGCTCTATTGGTCCTTCAAAAATATCTTTTAAAAAAGCCTCATTTATGTTTCAAATAGTCCTTCAAAAAATTCTTTTAAAAATCCACGTTTATGGTCTGTTGGTTCTTCAAAAAAATTCTTTTAAAAAATTCACATTTATGGCTTTTTTGGTCCTTCAGACATTTTTCAGACTACGACTATTGTACCAAAAATTATCAACTTAGGTGCGTGTCCTGAAAGTATTCTTTTCTCACCTTTAATTACACACCCTTATCGCATTCATGACAAAGATAAACTGTAAAGAAAATATTTTATCTCGCCTTAAAATGAGCAATTTCATTGTAAAACGGTTAATCCTTTTGCTCACACAAAATTTCCTTCATCATGGCATACACAAAGGCAAAAGAAAGTCGGACAGACACACGTCACGCTCGTAAGTTGCCAGGAAATTATGCACTGCAGCGCAAAGTGTTAACCCTCAAAGGTATAAGCTGTCATTCGTTGCTGTCATTGTTGCGGATGTGGCTGTTGCTGTCGCTTCTACCACTACTTCGTCCTCTTCACATGCACTCCCCCTCCCTTTTGCCATCAGAACATATTGCCGCCATAATGGCACACGTTGTCGATGTTTATGTTGTCAATTGCATTTGTTGCAATTATTAACGAGTAAAATACATTTACAGCGACACTTTTAAATACATACATACGTATGTATTATGTTGTTGTTGTTCTTCATAACTCACCCGGTGACTTGCTCACGTACATAATGCGCGCTCGACCTCAACAGCGTGCTTCTGTGTCATCGTCGCATTATAGTTTAGTTATCTGCAGATGCCAAATAAAGCTCAGGTTATTTATATACCTAGTAACATACATATATAACGAGCGATGCATATCATGAGGTTGATACATGTTGTGAGTGAGTGTGTGAGTATGTGGTCAAAGAGACACGGAAGGAAGGAAATATGAATTCAGAGTGGAATGCAAAAGTTTATGATATATACTCTAGAAAAGTTGCTAGGAATATGAGCTATAGGAAATGAGTTCCCCAAGCTCAAATGAAAATCGGAAGCACAATTTGCAGCCATCAAATATATGGCTTAGAATTTGAAAACTTTGTGATCCCAAAAGTAGGCAATAAAAATTAAAGAAAGAAAAATAACACCCCAGCGAGTTCGATACAAAAATCGTTAAAATGTCCGATTTTGATACGATTACGGAACAAAGTTTATATGGAGTAGATGAATTATGTGTGTGACTTATTAAATTGACCTCTTGGATTATATTTGCGATTTCAAAATTTTCACAAAATTTTTTAAAGAGCCAAAAGATCTAAATGAAAAAAGCTATTTTTATAATATTTTTCAAGGACCAAGAACAAAACATGAATTTTTAAAAACATTTTTAATGACCAAGGATAAAACATTTATTTTTTAAAAACCAAGAATAGAACGTGAATTTTTTAAATATTTTTCAGAACTTAGGTAGAATGTTTTTTTTAATATTTTTTAAGGACATAGGATGTTATAAACATTTTTTATGATAGTTGTTTTTTTATTTTTTCCAAGGACCAAGGATAGATGTTTGTTTTTTAATTAAACATTATTTTTAGCAGATTTTTTAATTTATTAATTTTTCAAGGATAAATTGTAAATTTTTGAGACAAGATTTTTTAAAAGAATGCCGAATTTAACGTGGATAAAACGTGGATTTTTCAAATTTTTCGGGAATAGAAAGAGAGCTTAGTAGTGTATCTCTCTAAATTATTTTAAAAATCCACGTTTATGGCTCTGTTGGTCCTTTAAAAAAAATATTTTAAAAGTCCACGTTTATGGCTCTATTGGTCCTTCAGTGTCTCAATCATATAGGGTGAGATAAAAAAACTGCAACAAAGTCAAACGTCAATATTTTTATTATTATTATTTTTTTTATTTTATGTCGGAAAATAGCATCAAATTTTAGAATAAGTTTAGATTTGTTCGAATTAGTCACCTTTGGCACGAATTATAGCCTTTAGACGGCCAATGAAACCGTCAGACCCTTTCCGAATGTTGCTCTTCGGTATTTTGGCCCATTACACCTTGGTATTTTTTAGTGCCAACTTTGCTTTCCAAAATACTCCAGACACAATAGTCCAACTGATTGGTATCCGGAGATTTGAATGGCAATTGTGCGCTAGAAATGAAGCGAGGAACCTGATTTTATAAACAATTTTGGTTGGCGCGTGCTAAGTGCGATGGTGCTGAGTCCTGTTGGAATGTCCAAGGTCTGCGGCCAAAATGTTTGCGTGTCCAAGACTTTAATTCACCCTCCAGAATATTTTCGCGATAATATTCGACATTTATTCTGATGCCACGTGCGATTAATACGAGCAGAGCGGACAATCGGCTGTTGTGGAGGCTCACACCATCACCATGGCCGGAGCTTGAATTCTGGTGGCCAACCGCAGGTCCGCATTTTCAGCTAACCTCTTTGGCAAGTAAACACGATAATTTTGTTTGCTTATGAACTGCTGGGCAGCGAATGTTTTCTCATCGTACCGGCAAAAACCAAATTTCAATGGCTTTATCCCGAGATTATTTTTCAATATTTGCCGAATGGAATATTGCGATATGTTCAGCTCACGAGCCATTTTTCGGCCACTGCGACGCGGGTATCGATCTAGTCGCTTTTCGAACCATTTCTGCTGATGTCGCTGTTTTTCTTCCGTCCACTGCCTTGACGTCTTGCTATGTTACGAAACACAAAAGATTTATTCACATTTAAATGCTGGATAGCTCTAAAGACAGCCACTTGTGGTTTTCCAGCCAAAAATATAAAGAAATCACACTATCCCGCTGGAATTCCATTACGAATAACTTATTTTTTGGAAAATTCTCACCAAAATGCTTTTGTATGCTTGTAAACAATATAATGAGCTGTCACTGGAATAATTTTAACAGCTGTCCGGCGAGTGGCCTAGAAATGACAGCAGTCTGAAATTGGTTGTAGTTTTTTTCATCTCACCCTGTATATACAGCCAAATATGTAGCTTAGATCTTAAATTCCTTGTTTTAACTGAAAGCAATAGCACTGTAATAATATAACATAAAAAGATCTTCAATTGTGAGTTAGATAAAAGCCAATCCTTTATCCAAGAAAAAAAAATAAGGCAAAAACTTGTATTTTTTACAAGTTTAAAAAAAAAGAATAAAAAATTCAATTGAAAATATTCTAGAAAAAAATATTTTCAAGGCTATAAAAAATTTAAAAGTATTTAAAAAAAATTGGATTTTAAAACAATATTTTTGAAGGACATAGTCAAACTTTTTAACTAGACTTATATTCAAGCAATAAAAATTTGCCAATTTTTATAGCCTCTCCTTATTTATAAATACACATGTCCATAGTGGCACACCTTCTCCTTTTCCTCATTTCCGCTCAAGAAGAATTCCCCTTAAATTCCCCTAATATTATGAAATGTACGCACACACACCCGCTGCCATTTTCAATGTTATTTTAACTTTACAAGTCTTTGGGGATGCCATTATTCCCACAATTCCCACACACACACACAATTTATTCATGGATTAATTCTAGACGACAAACCCCAGCAAGCATTTTTTGTCGCTGACATAACTAAAAAGTCACCAACAGGCGATGAAAACCCTCGCCGGCGATCTCGAATCTTTAACGAAAAAGGTAAACCGTTCGGGAAGAAATGAACCACGCACTCGTTACTTCTTAATATTGACTTTTAAGTGGCAGATGAAATTGACGACTTAGTAACGTTCAGTCGTTAAAATAAAGATAATTTAAGGAAGTAACGAGAGCGTGGTTCATTTCTTCCCGAACGGATTACCTTTTTCGTTAAAGATTCGAGATTGAGGGCGTGGGTTTTCATCGACTGTTGGTGACTTTATTGATTTGTATGCGATATGCAATGCCTTCAGAAAGTAAAAAAGAGCTGGAAGTCTTTAAAATAAAATTATTATTTGTATAACATTATTAATATAATTTCAAATAAATAAGCGTAATTAAGCAATAGGTAAAACGCATACAAAAAACATAAGTAAAACACAGTTATTAACACAAAATTAAATTTTATTTTTTCACTAAATAATAATAATGTTTTTATTTTTGTATATCACTTCTTTTTTAATTTTTAAAAAATTATTTGAACACATACACTAAAAAATACTGAAAAAAGGCACAATTATTTTTCGCTAAATAATTTAAATATATTTTTTCATTTAATAGTTTTCTTTCACTCGTGCACCTATGCCGATCTCCGACAAACTGAACTGTTTAATTTTGTTCTCCGTTTTGGGAGTAAAACAAAACAATCGCTCTTTAATCTACGGGAAGTGTCAAAAAAGTTACTATTGGAGATGAAAAGTAGTTGACTGTAGTGGGGCAATAGAATTGTTATTGTAAACCGACCAACTATCGACGTTTCACAAGCAGGAAGCGACAAAGTAGTGTAATATTAGGTGATGGAGTTAAAACCTCACATCCAAATGCTTGCAGGGACGAGACAGATAGACCGACTGCACACACACACACGAGCATTACTGGGTAAAATATAAAAGAAAGAAAAACATAAGCCTCTTTATCCAAAGTCGTCCTCATCATCACCGCCACATGAGACGATAACAACGACAAATGCTCTTCTTTCTCTCAATTCATGTCTTTACTCACATGTTTTTTTTCTGTTGCGGTTGCATTGTAGTGGTTGCATCAGTGTGTTTCATAGTTAATTCACACAAGTTGTTGGGTGAAATTTTTTGAATGTTTAAATCATATTTAAAAAATCGGGCTGAAAATAGAATTTCGAAGGAAAAATCATTAAAACCAGAGAAGAAAGTCCTAAAGTCGGGCGGGGCCTCCACATAACAATTAAAAGTTTTTATGGGAGAATTCAATCATACACCCTATGATTATAATTATAATTTGAAATTCAAAGGACTAAATATGCCGAAGCATTTGTATCTTTTAAATTCGGACTTGTATTGCCCATTTGGTGTATAATCAATTTGAAATCGGATAAAAATATTTATGGGAGCTATATCCAAATCGGAACCGATCTCGATAAAATTTGGAAAATATATTTCTGAGCTGTATTTGATATATTTCCCTGAATATCGTTGTTATGGAGTGCATATTACGGCTGTGGGTAACAAATACAACAAATCGGATGAACAATATATATGGGAGCTATAGCTATTACTGAACCGATCTTCACTAAATTTGGCATTCTACCTTCTAGACTCAATTCGCTCATATGTGAAAAATTCCATCCCATTTGGGCAAATATAAGACGTTTGGTACACAATAAAACGTAAATCGGACGAAGTTATGTATGGGAGCTATATCCAAATCTGAACCGATCTCGATAAAATTTAGCAAAGGTATTTCTGAGCTGCATTTGATATATTTCCCCAAATATTGTTGTTACAGAGTGCATATTACGGCTGCGGAGGACAAAAATAACAAATCGGATGAACAATATATATGGGAGATATAGCTATATCTGAACCGACTTCGATCAAATTTGGCATACTTATTTTCAGGCCTAATTTGGTTATATATGTAATTTGGTTATATGTCCATACTATTCGGGCTGATATTACACGTTTGGTGCACAATAAAAGGCAAATCGGACGAAGATATATATGGGAGCTATACCTAAATTTTCACCGATTATCTCCAATTTCAATAGGGTTCGTCGTTGGGCCAAACAAATGTTGCTTGGAAAATTTCATCTCAATCGGATAATAAATGCGTCCTGTAAAAGAATACATGGACAGACGGACTGACATGCATAAATCAACTCAGAAAGTGATTCTATGCAGATCATCAAAAGGAACTATGGGTCTATCTCGTTTCCTTTTGCCTGTTACAAACAAATGCACAAAGACATAATACCCTGACCACCTTGTGGTGTAGGGTATAAAAATATTGTAGGATTTATTCCTTCGAACTAAGCTTATCTTATCCACGACTTGGAAAGTAAATTACGAATATTTTTGAAAACAAAATCCTTTACAGAATTATAGGTACTACAACTTTCATAAAAATGCTTTCTACGACACCTATACAACTCTCAATATATCCACCCAAAATGTTATTAATACGACCCAAAAATCCCCAAATAAAATTACCATTTTTAAACATTTTTTCAATGAGAGAAAAATCAACAACGCAATATATCAATAAAAATATTATCCTTTAATGACCCCAAAACTGAAGAATCCTTTATGTCGCCACCAGACCCACTTACCGAAACCTTCAATTGTTCGCTCAATTTCCTTCTTATCTTCCCAAGGGTTTTCATGTGTATTCCTTGCAGACAGCTTTGCTGAATGATGTGATAGCCACTCCTACCCGCACACACTCACACGCTTTATATTCATATATACGTGTATGTGTGTGTTTTATGATTGTTATGGATAATAAAAATTTAATGGCATTCTTCTTTTTGTTTTTGCTTGAATACTAAGTTAAACCGCAGAGACTACGAAGAAGATGTGCAAAGCCGGTTGTCTTCAAGCGTTTTATTATTCTAAGCCAAGAATAAGATCTTTAACGCTACATAACTAGCATGTTCAAACAAACGTAGGAACACCAAAAAGGAATCGATTATTTTTATTGGTTTTGATTTCGATTATGTATGGCCACATCTTTACACATCCTTATGAACATATCCTGTTTAAGATGGCTGTTACAAAGATACATTATGGCTTTGGTCATCCATCTTCTGTTGTGTCTGGTTCGTTTTCAGTATTTTTTCTTATATATGCTTATTATATATTTGTTTAATATATATGTGTGTATCTTACATACATTGACCTTATGGGGTCATTTTTCGTATTTACTTAACTTTGTATTGTCATGTTTTTTTTTTTTTTTTCTCATTGGTATTATGGCCGATAAGTAATATTCGATGTAAAACAATGGGAGAACTATTGGAAAAAATAATAAAAAAAAAATTTCAACAAAGTCAAACGGCATTATTTTTAATTTTTTTAATTTTATTGAATGAAAGCAAAAAATGTCGGAAATAGCGGAAATAGAAATTTTAGAATAAGTATAGATTTGTTGGAATTGGCCACCTTTGGCACGAATTGTGGACTTCAACAGACCAATGAAACCTTCACACGCTGCTCGAATGTTGGTCTGCGGTATTTTGACCCATTCCCTCGAAGCGCTTGCTTGAGGTGATCGTATTGGTATTTTTTAGTGCCAACCTTGCTTTTAAAATACTTCAGACACAAAAGTTCAACGGATTTGTATCCGGAGATTTTGGTGGCCATTGTGTGCTGGAAATGAAGTGAGGAACTTCATTTTGTAAACCAAGAGTGCATTGAGTGCGATGGTGCTGAGTCCTGTTGGAATGTCCAAAATCTGCGGCCAAAATGTTTGCGTGCCCAAGGCTTTAATACACCCTCCAGAATATTTTCCCGATAATATTCGGCATTTATTCTGATGCCACGGTCTGATTCTAATTAATACGAGCGGAGAGCGACCATCGGCTGTTATTGCGGCCCACACCATAACCATGGCCGGAAATAGCATTAAATTTTAGAATAAGTTTAGATTTGTTCGAATTGATCACAATTGGCACGAATTATGGCCTTCAAACGGCCAATGAAACCGTCACATGCTGCCCGAATGTTGCTCGGCGGTATTTTGCTGATCGACACTTGCTTTCCAAAATACTCCAAACACAAGAGTCCAACGAATTGGTATCAGGAGATTTTGGTGGCCAGTGTGCGCTGGAAATGAAGCGAGGAACCTCATTTTGCAAACCAAGAGTGCGATGGTGCTAAGTCCTTTTGGAATGTCAAGGTCTGCGGGCAAAATATTTGAGTCCCCTAGGCTTTAATAGACCCTCCGGAATATTTTCGCGATAATATTAGGCATTTATTCCGATGCCACGGTCGATTAATACGAGCGGAGAGCGACCGTCGGTAGTTATGGCGGCCCACACCACACAGCCACTTGTGGTTTTCTAACCAAATAAAAAGAAATCACACTATCACGCTTGAATTCCATCACGAATAACTTCTTTTCTGGAAAATTTTCACCAAAAGGATTTTGGATGCTTGTAAACAATATAATGAGCTGTCACTGGAATAATTTTAACAGCTGTCGGACAAGTGGCTTAGAAATGACAGCAGTCTGAAGTTGATTGCAGTTTTTTTATCTCACCCTGTGTACATATTAAATATATGCATCAGAAATAATATATGCATAAAAAATGAAATCAGTTTTTTCATAATATATCCCCCACTGTGCCTAAATCTACCTTCACATTTATAATAAATTCATCTCATCTACTTTTTTCTCTCCTGCTGTCGGTGTCAATGTCCTATCAATTTTTTTTCGTTTTGTCTGCAATGTCAATGTTGGACGTTGCCAATATCAGAGAGAGACTGCAGAGTGAGAGACATAAGTCATTTGAATTACAAATAACTGTTGGAGGATTACCAGTGATTTACACATCCAAACAAATTTCTAGTATTAGTAGTGACTCACACATACATACAACCATAGTTTGCAGGTTAAATCTTAGACTTACTTCTAATTCAATATTTGCTTTAACCGAAAACAATGGCACTAAAAAGATGGAAGATAAATATCTTGAGTGATAAATTGGGTAAAAAAGTTAAACCTTAAAGTGGTATTGGTATTGAGGCTTCTCAAAAGGAGTCAAAGGACGCTGTGGGGTTTCAGTTATATTGGCAAGCGATAATTTTTGATAGAATTGCCAACAACCTGGATTTTTAGCAACTTATTTCAAGGATATACACAGCTGAAAATTTTCATATTTTAAACAAATTTCTCCGAGAACCAACATAACCGAAATTTTGAATTTATAAAAATCAATCAGGACTAATGAAGAAAAACTCGCCAATTTTCTATAAAGAACAAGTAAAGCCAAAACTTGCAGTTATTAAACAATTTTATTGATTCAAAAACTTTCACTTTTGAATCAAATTATTTTTAAGAACCAGTATCCAAAAATGCGATTTTTAATACCTCCCACCAGTCACTCTTGGTTTTTACTAAAACGGTATGAAAAGTACTAAAGATTGAATACTTTGTATGGGGCAAAGAGTATGAGCCAGAATTCTCAAATTTGGAATGAGAGTTACTGATGAGAGTGTAGGACAGATGTACCGAAAGGTTTTTGGAAAATCGAACTCTAGAGTTACGAAAAGTTCTAAACTGGTTCTAAACTTCTGAAATGGTACCATTTGATATTATGTGAACGGTTAGAGCTAAAAACTCGAAATTTGGTATTAGAATCAAGGTTGCAAAATAAGTTTGATATATGAAGGTGGTTTTCGGAAGTGTGTACTATAACTGTACGAAAAGTATTCAATAGGACTAAATTTGAAACACTTCGGTTTAGAGTGAACGGATGAAGCTGAAATTTTGTATTGAGGTCCCTGTTGCTGGTAAATTTGTGAAAAAGCGGTAGTTTTGGAAATTTGTACTACAAGTGCACGAAAAGTACTATATTTGGTACAATTAGGTATTGGGTAAACAGTAGAGCTTGAAATTTGGCATAAGAATCGTTGTTCATGTGTAGCCTCGACATATGCAGTTGGTCTCGAAAATGTGTACTATAATTGTAAGAAAAGTACTAAATGTACTGTTCGGTAAAGGGATGTGACTGAAATCCTCAAATTTGGTATTGAAGTTTCTATTGGTATCTGGCATTGAGATATGGAGTTGGTTTTTTAAATGTGTACTATAATTGTACGAAAAGTACCAAATAGTGGTGTTGGTGAAGGGATAGAACTTAAATCCTGAAATTCGATATAACTGTTGGTGTATGTGGTTAAGATATGGAGGTGGTTATGGAAAAGTGTGCTATAATTGTACTAAATGGTACGAAATTTGGTAATGGAGGAAATTACAAAGCTGAAAAACTTTGTATTGAGATCACTGTTGGTGTCTTAGGTTGAGATAGGGAAATAATTTTAGAGAATTGTTCGAAAAGTACTAAATGGTACTAAATTTTGTTTATAAGTACTTTAATTGTCCCAAAAGTGGTAAATGGTACTAAATTTGGTATTGGGTGAAGGGATAGGGCTGGAATCCTCAAATTTGATACTGAGGTCTCTTTTGGTATCTAGAATTAAAACATAGATGTGGTTTTGTAAATGTGTTCTATAATTGTTCGAAAAGTACTAAATTGAACTGAAATTGGTTTTGCTTGAGGAGATAGTACTGGAATCCCGAAATTTGATATTGAGGAGAAAATCTTGAAAGTCCCAAAATTTAGTACGATGTATGTTTGTTTCCATTAAAACATTTTAAAGTGGACTTTTCGAAGTACCGGGCACTTGCTTACGTATCATATCACATTTTCAAAAATCAACTGAGCATTTTTTCAATAACTGAATTATTTTTGACTAAAAACACTTTGTTTAAGAACCAAGAAAACAAAAGCGGAACAAAAACATCCTAAAATTTGGATTTGTTTAATAATTTTTATTAAGCATTAACTGAGCTAGAAAGGGAGATTTTTAAGTAAATCTTTTCAAGACGAATAAAGCCAAAAGATCAGTTAAAAAAAAAATATTTTTAAGGACTAAGAGAAGTAAAAACCTCGTTTTTAAACTATTTTATTAGGAAGAGATGAACAGACCACTTGCCAGTTCATGTTCCGAACTTATTGTCTAATTCTTCCAAAGTTTAGACATTTTTCTTATTGACCCCATTTGAAATTCTGCACATTCTGGACCAGTGTTGATGTGAGTAATTCTTCCAATCAGTGATCTAAGAAGGTACTTATTGTCGTAACTTTAGTAGATAAATGCCTTAACCAATGAATTCCTTAACAGCTAACATTTAAAGTAAAAACTTCATTACTCCTGCCCAACCCTTAAAAAGAACAAGCAAACAAATGTTTTACAGAATAAATATTTAGTTATCGATTTTTGACGCTGTTAATTCTCCGAAAAATTGTAAATACTACCTAATTAACACTCTATTTAAATTATTTCCCCGAAAATGTTCTACTTTAAGCTGCTTAAGAAAAGTACAAAACCCCCAGCTCTTTTACGCTACATTTACTAAATTTCTATCACAGATACCTTCAACCATGTATTCGATATTGCAGAGCTTTTCTTTTTCCCTCCACCTTTTCTCTTGAAAATAACGGGAAATTGCATTGCATTTTCCTTTGCTCGGCGCAATCATTTGCCACTGAAATACCTAATATCATTTTATCCGCTTAAGGTAGTATCGATTTTTTCTTCTGCTTCTTCCACGATTTTGTGCTGTATTTTTTAGCTGATTTCAAAAGGGAGACATTTTGAAGAAGAGACGAATGTCGAAAAAATGGCAAAGCAAAGCAGATAACTTAAACTTCATTTCCTGTTCTTTTTGTCAATTTTTTTTGTTGCATTTCTGTGAGATTGTTGTTCATGCTTGATTGGATTTATTTTGTAAAGGCGTTGGAGTCTTCATTTTTTTTTGCGATGGGATTCAAAAGTATTTTTCTTGGACTATGCGGGGAAGCAGGGGAAGTCGATTTCCTCTTTTTAATGTAAAAAAAAAAAAACTTTGGAAAATAGTGCATACTTAGTATTCATCTCATAAAAATTTGGTTTCCTTGCATTTTGAATTATGGTTGCGACTAAAAGTATGCAATGGAAATTATATTTCCTAGTTTGTTTGCTTTGTTATGCCATAATATTACAGAGCGCCGTAAGGTATGCTTTGGCATCAAAGAGAAAACGTTTACTTAACTTTAGTAAAGTGCATTGTAAATAAAATTATGATATTTTACAAAAACAAAAGCTATCCAATATCCTAGCCATTATCCTTGTAAACTTGCTGTCGAAAACAGATGCAAAGTTGCAAAATTTTGGCAAAAATAATTTTCTTTGTAAGTTATTGTTAAATAATAAATTAAGACTCTTTAAAATTAATGACAAGAAATTTAATTTGTTATTCCATTGGATATTTAAAAATTCTAGAAAATATCAATATGTCAATTTCATATTTTATTCCAAAATAAAAATTTTTGGTAAAATATGTATGCAAACTTAATTCAATATAAATTAAAATGTTTGTCATTAATTTTGAAAAAAGAGAGTCAATAAATAATTCACATGCCATTATACTTTTAAGAGTAAACTAATATTTGAGCATATTTTACTGCAAACACATTGAATACTTCCCATAATGTCTGCATACTTTTAGGCTTTATGGAGTTCCAGCTGATTTAACACCATATACTCTCGCATACATATACATGAAATATATATGGAATTTTATATCCCATTCACAGCACCGAAGTTGCTCGGCTATCATAATATTATGTTTTAAATTTTTATGTCGACCGACTGGTCCATAAAATTTCGATCCATAACTGCTTAGCTTTTATGATGTTGAGATATTTTTTTTTTTTTGGGCCACATGGCCCACATTTTTTTGCTTGCCTATTATTGGAGAAAAATTTTATGTTCTCATTTCTTTTGTTCACTTGATTTTATTTTTTGGCAAAGTGGAACAACGAAGGATTGTTATTTTATCAGCCACAATTTTTATTTTGTGTAGCATACTTAATTGGGCACACCAAAAGTATGCTTTTAATGTTGGCCTAAAAACATATATACATATATGGTAATGTGTCTCTGACCTACTAAGAATAACGAAAAAACTACAAAGTTGTTGAAATTAAATGGCGGGTAAGGATATTAATATTCATAATTTCTTGAAGGACTTTTGGAATTTTCATAAAAGATATTCTCATCTTCAGAGCTATAACTGTAAGTTTTTGATGGACTATTTTGTAAAATTTAAAAATATTATTCAAAGAAGCTTAAATCATAAATTTCAAAGGAATGTCCTTTTATCAGAGATAGTAGCTCCGATAACGTGGATATTTGAAAATAGTTTTTGAATAACATTTAGATCTATAATAGTTTCCAAATAGATTCAAAACTATAATCTTGAAGTTTCAAAGTTGTCTGTGAGCTATAAACATGGATTCTTTTTATATAGTTTTTGAAGAACCCTCAGAGTCATAATCGCGGATTTTTAAAATTGTGGATTTTACTTTTAAAAATATTATATCGGATTCTAAAAAATAGTTTTGAAAAGCCTTTCGAACAATAATCGTGAATGTTTTAGAATATTATTTGAAGTATTTTGAACAGATTTTTAATCCAATTTTTTGAAGAATTAAATTCTCTTTAATGGTCGATTGTTAAAAATAAAAAAAATCGAAAATTTTTAATTTACTTATTTAAAGACTTTCTGAGCAAAAATTGTGGATTTTTAAGGATATTTTTTGTAGAAGAACATTTAAAGGAATTATAATCGTGTATTTTTAGGATATTTTTTGTAGAAGAACTTTTAGAGGAATTATAATCGTGTATTTTCAAGGATGTTTTTTTAATTTTGGGGTTTAAAGGATATATTTTGAAGGACTATCAGACTTTTCTAAGGGCATCATAATTCAAAGGATTATGTGAGTAATGATCGTGGATTTGGAATAAATATCTGAGTTATAATCGTGGATTTTTATGGGGATTTTTAGGGAAATTTAAAGGATTTTTTTCTTTAAAGGATTTTCAGAGCTTGAAGTTTTAAGCAAGTTTTAAGGATATATTTTAATCGTGGATTTAAAAAAGTTTTTAAGGAAATTTTTTAAAAAACTATCTGAGCTATAATCTTGGATTTTTTCTATAATTGTGGATTTTTAAGATATATTAAAGCGCTGTGTGAGCTATAATCTTGAATTCAAAGGATATTTTTAAGGACTATCTGAACAATATTCGAGGATTTTTAAAAAGATTTATAAGAATATTTTTTATGAACTATTTGAGCTATGATCGTGGATTTTTAAGGACATTTTTTGGAGGACTATCTGTGGATTTTTAGGGACAATTTTTGAATGAAGATTTTTAAGGATATTTTTGGGAAGGACTATCTGAGCTACAATCGAAAATGTTTAAGGAAATTTCGGAAGGAATATTTGAGCTATAATCGTGGATTTTTAAGATTTATTAAAGCAAGGTCTGAGTTATTATCTTAAATTTTAAAGGACATTTTTGAAGGACTGTCTGTCGTGGATTTTTCAAAAGATTTTTATATTTTTTGGAGGACTATCTGAGTTTTGATCGTGGATTTTTAGGGAAATTTTTTGAATGAAGATTTTTAAGGATATTTTTTGAAGAACTATCTGAGCTACAATCCCGAAGTTTTAAGGTCATTTTTGATGGGATATTTGAGCTGTAATCGTGGATTTTTAAGGTTTATTAAAGCACGGTCTAATTTATAATCTTGAATTTTAAAGGATATTTTTGAAGGACTATCTGAACAATAATCTTGGATTTTAAAGGTATTTTAAAGACGTCTTTTAAAGAACTATCTGAGCCATAATCGTGGATTTTTAAGAATATTTTTTTAAACTATTCTAGATATAATTGTGGATTTTTAAGAACATTTTTTGAAGGACTATCAAAGTTTTAATCGTGGATTTTTAAAAAAAGATTTTTAAGGACATAACTTGAAGGACTATCTGAACTATAATCGTCGATTTTTACAAAAAAAATTTAAATTACATATTTCGAAGGACTGGAAGGACAAGGATCTTTAAAAATGATTTTTAAGGACATTTTTGAAGGACTATTTGAGGTATGATCGTGGATTTTTAAGATATATTAACGCACGGTCTGAGTTATAATCTGTAATTTTAAAGGACATTTTTAAGGACTATCTGAATAATAGTCCTGGATTTTAACAAGATTTATAAGAATATTTTTTGAAGGACTATCTGAGCTATGATCGCGGATTTTTAAAAAAAATATTTAAAGGTCATATTTTGAAGGACTATCTGAACTATAATCGTCGATTTCTAAAAACGAATTTTAAGAACATATTTTAAAGGATTTTAAGGACATTTTGAATGATCTTTAATGATATATTTTGAAGGACTATATGAGCTATAATTGTGGATTTTTTTTAAAGATTTTTAAGGACATATTCTTAAAGGACTATCTAATGGATCTTTATGACATTTTTTGAAGAACTATCTGAACTATAATTGTGGATTTTTAAATATAAATAAAATAAAATATATGTGGATATTTTAAGGGACTTGGAAAACTTTTTAAAAAAAAATTGGAAGAAATTCTTTTCAAGACATGTTTTGCGAACTAGGTGTGTCCACAAGATGTGGCCTGAAGATGGAATATATCAGATAACTCCTTCTGGAACCTCTCCCTCGTTTTAGGACATTTTTAGTCGATCAGGGGGTGTCCTCCAGGAACCTTCCCCTCTCATAAAATGTGGAATTATCATCGGATTCTCTTCAAATTTCACACATGCCAATATTTTTAAAAGATCTGATCTGAAATTAAATTTATTGGCACAATCCTTCTCACCCTCAAAAAGTTAACATTTTCATTAACAATTATTGACAAAAAATTGGTAATATGGGTCCGATTTTCTTTAAATTTTGTATATCCCATTTTTTTATCAGTTTTGGATGATTAGTGGAATACTTCGGTCCACTATATTTGATACCTGCTGTACTCTCCAATATTTTCCAAAAATTATAACATAGTGAAGGAAGTAGTCGATATGGTCCAAATCTGGCATATTTTAATATTTATATCAGACTTATGTGTGATATGAAATGTACAATATAGGCCCTTCGGAACCTCGCCCAAAAAGGGTCTTCAGTTAGAATAATCATAACACTAGTTAAAATATATTTAAAGAAACGAATTATATATAATCGAATTTTAAAATAACAGATCAAAAATCGTATACATTTTTTCCTCAGTGACTATCCAAGCTGAAGCCTTAGATTTTTTAGAATATTTCTTAAAAATATGCCTTTTGAAGTTGATGCATAGCATATTTTTAGAATATTTTTTGAAGAACGTTCATAGTTATTTGAGTATTTTATAATTCCAATATTCCTTTGTTAAATGGTATATTTCGACCTTTTAGGTTTTTAACAGGACACACATTTTTTCGAGCTTGAGGTCATTTTTATAATAAATAAATCAAAAATAAAAAATAAACTCAACTTTAAGAACGTGTATTTTATCTTTAAAGTTCAATTTTGGAAACAACCAGTCAATAAATACTCTTAAAAATCCTTGATTATGACACCTGTATCCTTGCATTAAAAATTCGTGACCCATATTTCCTCTGACAAATTTTCTAACAAAAAAAAAAGTCCCAAAAATTTTTATTTGACAAATGCCTCGTTAACCCCAACACATTCCTCTCCATTCATATTCATACCTTCTCAATTTATGGTGAAATTGTTACGACAACAAACATCCATTCAAGGTCCTCACATTTTGTGTATTTGTGTGTGTTTTTTTTTAACAGTCGAAATATTGAAAGAACCCATCGTCAGTATACCTTTCTGTCAGCAATTATAAAAATTTCATAGGTTCCATTCAATTTGCCACGAACAACAGTCACAACAATAAGCAATATTCTTCTTCTTTTTTTCGGGTGGAAGGCAAAGGGATATATGGCACCAATGTTGACAATGGCGATATTGTTGACGGTGATGATGGCGCGATGACACCA
The DNA here is from genome assembly GCF_030504385.1 of Musca domestica. NCBI lineage: Eukaryota > Metazoa > Arthropoda > Insecta > Diptera > Muscidae > Musca > Musca domestica. Next base: position 8,856,205 of record NW_026712238.1, on the reverse strand, counting down.
TTCGCACCCACAGCCACAGATTTTATTAACAATACACAGAGTTGTGCAAATCAACATGAGGCAGATTCCTTTTTTTTTCAATGCTGACCACTGAAATGACTTCCTTGACTTTCGGTGAATAAACATAAAAATGTATGAAAGTTTGTTGCGTAATTTAATTATAGCACGAATGAAAAATCTTTTTTATATTCATTATTTTTAATAAAAACTCCACAAACATTTCAATAATTAATTGTTGCTAATAGATTTAATTGCGTAAAAACTGTTCAGTGGAATTTTTCTAATAAAGCCTAATGATATGCAATGTTTTTTTTTTAGTCCATACAACATTTTTTTGCATGCCCTATAGGTATGCAATAACGTTTCCTTTGTTTTTTAAATTCAGTTTGTATTTTAATACTATTACATTTTTTTTTCAAATGACCAGTAAATAATTTAATTAAAATAATTATTTCTGGGAATTATTTAGGTTTTTTTGAGAATTTATATTAATTTAAATGTTTTTTTCATTGCAGGTAAATATTCAACATCATTGAAATCTAAGATTTTAAAAGGATTTACATCAACTTGCTAACATGTGTAAGTCTGTAAAATTGTTAAAAGAATAAATTTTGATTATCTAACTCTGTCGCTGCGATGGACAAATTTTTCGTTATTAATATCCAAGCAGAGACCGTAGACATTTTGAAAATATTGAACACTTTTTTAAATATTGAATCTTAAAGAGCATTAATTAAGGGGCTTTAGAAGTGGTCGGAAGCTTCAGGACCTTCAATAAATTTAAAATCTATAATTTTGCTCTTTATGGGATATTTCACCAGCGATCTTGAAAAATTTAAAATTTTGTTCAGATCGAATTTTTATTCAATGGAAAACTGAAATGATAAATTATAGTCAATTCTTTTGAAAATTGAATCTAAAATCTTTGATGTATTGCTCCGACATAACTCAACCTCACACCTGATCTTATGTTAGTAAAAACACATCACGTCTTATAAGAGTTATACTGGGTGAAATGAAAAAACTGCAACCAACTTCAGACTGCTGTCATCTCTAAGCCACTCGATCGACAGCTGTTAAACTGATTCCAGTCACAGCTCATACAAAAGAATTTTGGTGAGAATTTTCCAAAAAAAAAAGTTATTCGTGATGGAATTCAAGCGTGATAGTCTGATTCCTTTATATTTGGCTGGAAAACCACAAGTGGCTATCGTTGGAGCACCCCAGCATTTAAATGTGAATAAATCTTTTGTGTCTCGTACCATCGCTCGTTATCGTGAAGACCGACGTCAAGGAAGTGGACGGAAGAAAACAGCAACATCAACAGAAATGGTTCGAAAAATAAAGATGCGACTTGATCGAAACCCGCGTCGCAGTGGCTGTGAGCTGAATATATCGCATTATTCCATTCGGCCACTGAAATTCCAAAAAATTCAAGAACTTACGCCGCAACAGCAAGAAAATAGACTCAAAAGAGCTAAAGATTTGCTTCGCTTGGTCGAAAGTGGTGAACTGCCGAATTTGGTTTTTTCCGCTCCGATGAGAAAACATCCGTTGCCCAGCAGTTTATGAACAAACAAAACGATCGTGTTTACTTGCCAAAGAGGTCAGCTGCAAATGTGCACCTTCGGTTGACCACCAGAACTCAAGTGCCGGCCATGGTGATGGTGTGGGCTGCCATAACAGCCGATTGTCGATCTTCGCTCGTATTAATCGACCTTGGCATCAGAGTAGATGCTGAATATTATCGCGAAAATAATCTGGGTGGTGTATTAAATCCTTGGGCACGCAGACATTTTGGCGGACCTTAGACATTCCAACAGGACTCAGCACCATGGCACTCAGCACGCGCCACCCAAGAATGTTTACAAAATGAGGTTCCTCGCTTCATTTCCAGCCTACAATGGCCACCAAAATCTCCGGATACCAATTCGTTGGACTATTGTGTCAGAAGTATTGGCCATTTGAAGACCAAAATTCGTGCCAAAGGTGACCAATTCGAAAAAAATTTTTATAGAATTAAAAAAAATGTAAAAATTACGGCGTTTGACTTTGTTGCAGTTTTTTATCTCACCCTGTATATCTAGCCATATGGCTGAGGGTATAAAAATATGATTTCAAAAAAAAAAAAAAAATGGGCGGAAGTTAAAGTCAAGACCTTCAAAACGCTTAAAAGTGTTCAGTATGGCACTTTATGGCGTTAATGTGAACCTACATTGAAAATTTTCCGTAAATCGAGCATTAATAACAGCAAATTCTGTAGAAATATAAAACATAAGGATGTATCGTAATTGGGGGCTGTACTCAAAAATAATGACTCAATACTGAAAATGTTGGACAGTAATCGGATATAGCCTACTCGAACCTGATAGGCCAATGTACAATTAATTTTATTCGAAAATGTGTCTAACAACTTTAAAATACTTACGTATGAAGGTACCAGACCAAAGATCATGTCCAGAATGGGATTCTTCATACCCTCAGAACCCTAAATGTCAAAAAAAAAACTATTCATTCGACAAGAAAATGTACCGAAACTATTCAAAATATCAAGAATCAGGAGGTTCCATTAAAAGTAGAGACTTTAACTATATGTGGCACAATATGGCACATCCCTGGAATAATTATTACATTTTTAACAAAATTCACAGCCTTACAGAGAAGAATATGGCATCTATCTTGGTTTTCAGAAATAGGCGGCCAAAAAGGCAGACATAGCCGATACATCCTCATGTTTTAGAATTTGATACTGTCCAAGAATATTGGGTCTCAGGCGAATATTTTGAGGTGTTGCAAAAAGAATAGATCTCCCACGAAAATCACTCCGTTTCTAGGCCAGATAGTACATATTTTTTAAACACGATTACATTTTAGATTGTCCTACAAATTTTCAAAATTAAAAATCCTTAAAAAAAATCCTCGATCTTGGCTCGGATAGTCCTGGAAGAAATTCTCTTAAAAATTCGAAATTAAAACGTTTGAATTTTTTTTATTCGTGAATATATTTTATGATTATAGTCCTAGAGTCCTTCGATATGGGGCTTAAAGTCAAGAACTTGATTTCTACTGACAGGTATACAAATAGGCGGACAAATTGACAAACAGGAGAACTTATCAAAATCCACTTCGAATTTTGTTATCAAATATAGCCGTACTTTATTGGGTCTCAGAATATCATTTAAGGTTTTGCGAACGGAATTACAAAATTTAATATACTCCCAACAACAACAATATCCGGAATTGAGGGCAGTAAACTACTCAACATGTTCCTATTAACTGCCACTAGTAGCCAAGCCATGCCTTGGCCCTCACGCCCAGACAACGAAGTAAAAATCACTACAAAAGTTTTTTTGTAATTTTTTTTTTCTGTAAAACTGTGGTAAGAAAAAAACTTTTTCAATAACGCAACACATACACACCTACATCCATGCATGTTGGGACGAAACAGAGTACTCGCACAATACATACAGACAGACGTACGTACATCCTTTGCACTCACCAGCTCATATCCGGAGGACATTCACTTTTTCTATAGTTTTAAGCAATGACAAAAGTGTCCGGAGCGTTGCGTGGCATTGTGATGTGGCTCGGCCAAAAGTGCAAAAGTTCCATATCCTTCCGCTTTTTTGTGTAAATATATGAGTGTGTGCGCGCGTGTGTGTGTGTGCGTATCAATGTATTGGCGATGCCTATCTTCAGATCCCCTCAATTGTATTTTTACGCTACATAATCAGATGCAGTGTAAATCTAACGCCAGCCCTCTACGCGGGGCGAAGCGGTGCGTGAGGCACAAAAATCCATATGGATTTCATGGAGTCAATGTTATGAATAATCCAACACTGAATGGGCTCTTTCTCCCTCACACAACCACACACACACTCAAATTCATATCCTCAAGGAAATGATGGTTGGGCGGTCATGGATTTCATTGTTTCGTTATTCCAGGCCAAACTAAAGTGTTCAATTGTTGAACAGTTTAAATTACTTTACACACACTTGCATACCCACACATGCCCACTTTCTCGCAATTACATGCTCAAAATTATAGCCTGCTAAATTATTCATTGTCCTGCTGAAAACTAAATTGTGGGTGGTGCGCCCACACCACAACAAGAAGACTAACGTTGCCTTAAACCACATTATAAGGTTAAAATGTCTTTGCCGGAACATTGTATCGCATCGATGTAAGCGTATATATGTATTATCATCATCGTTATGCCTAAATGTATGCCAGCGAATAAGTGGGCATTTAAATGATGCACTTTGCTTTATCGTACTATTAAAGCGGACAAAATCGGGGTTTCTTGGTAGATTAGTGATTGATTTTGGGTATTTTTGTTTTAAATTTTAGAGAAGAATCCATTTTCAAACTAATTTCAACACCAAACTAAAAAAAAAAATTAAAATAAATATAAAAATTAAAAAAATATTATTTTTTTTTTTCTAATTTCTTAGAATTCAGGAACGAGTAACAATATAGAATCTCTTATTTCCTCATTGTTTTTGTATTTTTAATGAATTTTAATGAAAATTAATTCATTGCACGCCATGGTATAACAAAATAATTGCCAACTTTCAGGAGTTGTATTGTTTTTCACTTCTTTTGCACACTCATCGGATATAATGAATGAACCAAATGATATTGACGATTTGCCCTAATGAAATTGCCAATGAGTGCTTCATTCTTTATATCCGATGAGTGGAAAATCCTGCTATGTGGAATATTTGAAATTACGTGACTCGTTATTCCCAGAAGGCCCACGAAAATCGAATCATTATTGATTTCTAATTATTCAGCATTAATGATGCACTACTTTTGTGTGAAACTTATTTTTTTAAATTTTTAAATTATTCAAATATTTTTTTTCAAATTCTCGCATAGCAATAATAGTGAATTTAAAGAAACGAATTGTTCCAGGCCCATTATATTTATATCCTACAACACTATGTGTTGTTGTTATAAGTTTGATTGGGCCAAAAATTATGTAACACCACGAAAAAGTATATATGGATCTTCCTATCTCGGCGAGCTGAGTCGATCTAGCTATGTATGTCCGTCCGTCCGTCTGTCCATATTAATTTGTAATCACTCCACAGGTTGCAATTATGGCCCGATCTTCACGAAATTTAGAATGGAGGTGGGGCTAGGGTCGAAATGGACCAAAAACTGAAAATTTTCCTGATTTTGCAGTTGCTATACAGGCCGCAATTATATACCGGTCGACGCCGAAGTTAGCAAGGGGGTAGAGCTTAGTGCTGGGCAGAAACCTTCCAATGCTGATGGTCATCGGGTAATATTTAGTGGGTGAAAAAGGCCACAACATTTGTGTTAAAGAAAAGTCAAATGTTCCATAAAACAACGAATATTTTTAATCCCGGCGAAATCACAAATAGACGAACAGGTCAATTCTGACCGTTACGTAGATGCCGATAGTACATATATCGGTTATATATAGTGAAATATATACAATGTGTATATACAAAGGAAGGGGATGTTAGTTAGAATACTTATATCTCAAGAATGGCTGGAACGTTTTTGACAAATTTTGTCAATTCAGAATGCTCTTTTGACATAAAAGTATAAAATGTAAAAAAATACCAGAAAAATATTCCAATAATGATGTTAATATAGATTTTGTAGCATTTTTTGACATTTTTTTGATTTTTCATATTTTTTATCGCATACGATTTTTTCAATTTGACTTTTAATATTTTGTAATATTTTTTCGCCTTACAACACAGGTTGGGGATATTATCTAAGTATTGCAAATATCGTCCGATCCTCACGAAAATTTTCACAAGGGTAGGGTTGGGCTCAGAAGGGCTAGGCCTATTGTTTTCAAATATGTCCGCAATATATTAGGGAGTTGAAATGGACCAACAACTAGAAAGGTCACAAATAAAGGTCAAAAATAGAAACCAAAGGACACGGAATCTCGCATAAAGTTAGAGTTTAGGATAGCGGGTACAATGGACCACTAATTTTGTGTGAAAAAATACAAGCATTTCTTACAGGCGACATCAGAAATACACAAAATGCGAACTTCTGGCTTTTTATGCTGATTTCGTTGACGAATATAGCCAATTATCGTAGACAATCGAATCTTATAGATGAGTCAAAATTTGGTGATACAGAGGGGCCCTTACTTTTGGAGATGATTGCAAATATTTTCAAATTCAAATTAACCAAAAACAGAAATGTTTTTCCAATCACACAATTGAAGCCAATCGACACGCCTGTGAAGAGAGTTAAGGACAGGGAAGAATTCTATTCTGAAGAAAAATCGCCGAAAATGCTGCAACAACTGATTCCTTGAGAAAATTCTGTAAGGATTATCTATAGGAGAACTTTATGCGATTGAGTTTATTATGAGAAATACAGGGTGAGATGAAAAAACTCCTACAAACTTTATACTGCTGTCATTTCTAAGACACTCGTCCGACAGCTGTTAAAATTATTCCAGTGACAGCTAATTATATTGTTTACAAGCGTACAAAAGCATTTTGGTGAGAATTTTCCAGAAAAAATGTTATTCGTGATGGAATTCCCACGGGATAGTGTGATTTCCTTATATTTGGCTGGAAAACCACAAGTGGCTACCGTTAGAGCACTCCAGCATTTAAATGTGAATAAATCTTTGGTGTCTTGTACCATCGCTGGTTATTGTGATACTGGTAGCGATGTCGGACTGTCAAGGAAGTGGACGGAAGAAAACAGCAACATCAGCAGAAATGGTTCGAAAAGTAAAGAAGCGACCTGATCGAAATACCACAAAGCAACATTCGGACGGCGTGTGACGGTTACATTGGCCATTTGAAGGCCATAATTCGTGCCAAAGGTGACCAATTCGTGAAATCTAAACGTATTCTAAATTTTTTGTGCTATTTCCGAAACTTTTTGCTTTCATTCAATAAACTTAAAAAAAGTAAAAATTCTGGCGTTTGACTTTCAAAACTTGAACCGTATGTGGGGAAGGTACCAGAAGAAATGGTCCGATCTCTACTATTTTTATAAAAGATCTTGTGTTGATGGAAATATCAGAATGAATTCGGATGGTAATTTCTCGTTTTATAAGCTTCATAGACATTGAAAATGTTCACCTGTTGTGGGGGAGAAGTAGGCAGATATATTCCATCTTAACACCAGATCTTGGGTTTGTAAAAATATTGGGATGAGTGAAATTTTAAGACAGTCGGATTCGACCTATTGTGGTGGAGGTACTCTCCACTCTAAATCTTTTGTTAGTAAAATAATTGATATGTGTAAATTTTGAAGATAACCGAAAGCTTACATTGCTTTTTGTAAGTCTTTTGCTTATTCACAATTTTGACCCCTTTTGTTGGAGAGGTACCAGAAAGAATGGAACGATACATCCCATCTTTAGACCTGGTTTTGAGCCAAAAAATATTGAGATGTGCAAAAATTTAAGACAAACCTACTCTTATTTCATATTTTATAAGAGTTATAATTATTCTAAATTACTACCCTTTGCGGGTCATAAAAATATTAGAATTTTTAATGTTTGCACATCATCATTTCATTTCTCTATAATAATTTTTTGCTCTATAAGGTAAATTATTGTCTGTGAAATTGTTAGCCTTTTGGTTGGAAGGTACCAGAAGGGGTAGTCCTATGTCCACTTCCGAACTCCATTTAATTTTGATAATAATATTACGATGTAAAAAAGTTTGGATTAAATCGGATAGCCCCTTCGAGAGCTATCGTACGCACACCTAGATCAACTTCAAATGTCCTTTAACGTATTTGGCCTAAAGAAACCTTTGGTCTACAACCGGCTTTTCGTTGAGGCACGTTTTTGCCGTATCAAATGATATATTCCCTCTGTTTCCATATAATTAAGGTTATAAAAAGATTGTGGGATCGAGCCATTTAAATTTTAAATCGTAGATTTTTGTTAAAACTTTGAATATAAATCTTATCTACAGACGTACAGTTTTTAATAATACCTGTGAGAGGTTGAAAGGGCTAGGGTTTTGCAGGTAATCAGATATATTAGGGGAAAGAAAAAAATAGTTTTTAGTTTTTAATATTTTCATGAACATTAAAGTACCGTCATATCTACAAATGTTTTAGACTAAAGTGGACTAAAGAATCTAAGTAAGAATAGATCGATAGAAGAAGTAAGGAAAATACAATGAAGGATGTAGAGCTTGATTATCAATAAAATATATTTACCTTAAAAATGAGGCAATGATTATATTTCTCTAAACAATTCAATTTCTTTAAAATTGTTTTCAATTTTCCCATTTTGTTTATTAAAATGTTTGGCAAAATATTTTTTATTTGATTTTTGATTTTCTATTATTTGCTAAAAAAAAGTTTACAAAACGTTCATGCTCTTGTGGTTATTCGTTTTATTTTTTTTTTTTTTTTGTCATAGCATTTTTGTCTTTTTTTTTTTTTTTTGAAGTATAACAATTGTTCTGTCTCCTGTGGCAATGTGCACTGTCATTTGACCATAACGACAATAAAACGAACATTGTTACCAATGGATTTTATAAATATTTCATGTAACTAAAATATTGACCATATTTTGATTTCGAGTTTGGTATGCCACCAATACCAACGACTGCCACTGCCACCGCCAACACTGCCACCCACCACCAACAAATGGGTGGGGACAATAACATAACTAAACGATTGTTGTCGTTATTATTGTTGTTAGAATGCTACGTTTTTGGCAATAAATTATAAATTTTGCTGGTATATATTGTTGTCCGAATATGCCCACCAGCAGAGTAAGAAAAACAAGGTGGTGGTGGATCTAACATTTTCAGAAATTTAATTTGTTCGAATTTTAGTTTAAATTGTATAAATTTATTTTATTTTGTTTTGTTTTCTAATGTCAAAAGACCATACACTAATGAAATAAATAATACATTTTTAGCTTAATGTTATACAATGATATATTAATGCAAAATAAATGTTTATATAACTAAATATACGATTTATTGTTTTTCATTTGGGAATTTTAATTAATGCCAAAGCCGCCATTAATTAAAATTCCAAAAAATTAAAAAACAATAAAGCCTTAATTTAAATGCAAAAATTAAATATTTGATGCCACAAACGTAAATAATGTTTGTTAATTTTTAATTAAACAAAAAAATAAAATTAGAAAAATTTCTTTTTAATCTAGTTGTTCGGTTTTGGCATTATATTTATTTATCACTTTATTTCTCAAAACACTCCCATTTAACTGCCACCCAATAATCTCCAAATGAAGATTGCATTCCAACAAGTGCATCAAGGACATAACCGTTTAATTGTTCCTAAAATGCTATCATAACTCTTTATTACCACCGATGGCAATAAAGCGAACACATAAAGTATCGACTTATGAACATCTGTAAAGCCGTTAATATTAGCGATGATATATGTGTAGTCCAGTAATCTTTGAATGCTAGCAATTTAACACACACACACACACTAACACACCCAACTGGTTGGCCACACATGTTGGCAAGTGCAATGGGGTGGATGGCAAAGGGTTTAATGGCCTGGAAATGAAAATTATAGTGGGAATGATATGCTACACCGACTATTAACTATTTCTGAGTGCCAATTTTATTTTGGGGATAAACGGATCAGTAAATGTGCTTTTCCTGAAAGTTTAAAATTTCAGGAAAATCCAGAAATTCCTGACACCCCCTGAGAATTCCTACCTGGGGTATATAGAATTTGATACGACCAAAACGTCTCTCAGCGAAATAACGATTTAAGACTCTAGGTCTCCTTGACCAAACCCGTTTCAGAACATTTGGAGTCGATCTAGGGGCATCCGTCCGTCCCTCTGTCTGCCTGGCTTTTTTGTGTCCTTTTCCTGAAAGTTCAAAATTTCAGAAAAGCCCACACCTTCCTTAAGTATTAACCCATTGAAAAGTGTAGTATTTTCATACCCTCAGTCATATGGCCACAGAGGGTATGTATCATATGATGCGGCCAAAATGTGCCTTAGCGAAATAACGGGTCTTTTTGGCCCAAATCCGTTGGAGGACATTTGTCTGTCTCTCTGTCTGCCTGGTGCACATGACAACTCTCAAAGGAAGTATCCGATTTGATCCCTATTTGGTACACCGAAATATTATTATAAAAATTTTTATCGAGTTCGGAGATGGGCAATATCGGTCCACTCCTTCTAATACCTTCCCCACAAATGTCCGAAATTTAAAAAAATATATATATATTTTACTGCACAAAACGAGAAAGGATAATACGATTTTGCTCCAACTTGTAAATCCTAATATATACATCAGGGTTAGGTCTGGTAAGAAAATGAATCGGTCCACTCCACCAAGTACCTCCCCCACAAAGGCTCAAAGGTATAATTATAACACTTATAAAATGTGAAATATGAGTCCGATTGTCTTCAAATTTCACACATCTCAATATTTTCACCAAAATAATATCTGGTATGTAGAACGAAGAAAACCGACCACTTCTCCTGGTACCTCCCCCTCAACGGGTCAATAATCATGAAGCTCCTAAAGAATGAAATAATAATCCGGCCCCTTTCAAATTCGACACATTCCAAAATTTCTATCAGCACAAGTCGAAGTGTGAAGATGGTAAATATCGACTTACTCGTTCTGGTATCTCCTCCACAAAGGGGTTAAATTTTTAAATAACGCAAATTAAAAATGCATCCCATTTTCTTTACATTTTACAAATCTCAATATTTTTACTAAAACACATGCAGATGGTGTAAGGAAGGTAGATATCGGTCCTCTTCTTCTGGTACCTCCCCCACAGAGGGGTCAAAATTTGGAATTTGAAGCTCATAAAACGCGAAGAGAGAATATGGCTACTTTCAAAATCAGAACATCCCAAAATATCTATAACCTTCCCCACAAAGGGGTTGAAAGGTTCGATTCTTATACCTCTCACGATGTGCGAAAAAAAAATCTTTTTAAATTGTTTTATCTAAATATTTCTCGCAACCAGTAACCTCAATATCAAATTTCGGGATTCCAACTCCAATCTCTTTACCCAATACCAAATTTAGTACAACTTAGCACTTTTCGAACAAATACAGTACACATATCCAACACCACCTCCATATTTTAATCATAGACACCAACAGTGACATCTACATCACATTTGAGGATTCCAGTTTTATTCCTTCACCCAATACCAAATTTGGTACCATTTAGTACTTTTCGTACAATTATGGTACAAATTTCCAAAACGCCGCCAATTATCAATCACAGATACCAAGAGTTATTTAAATATCAAATTTCAGAGTTATATCTCTATCCCTTTAACCAATACCAAATTTGGTACCATTTAGTACTTTTCGTACAATTATGGTACACATTTCCAAAACCATTTCCATATGTCCAGGTTACAGATGAACAGCGACCCTGATACCAAATTTCAGATATCAAGCACTATCAGTATTGTACCAAATAAAGTACTATTTAGCACTTCTCGTGCACTTGTAGTACACATTTCCAAAACCACCTCTTTATCACAAAACTACCACCAACAGGGACCCCAATATAAAATTTCAAAATACCAGCTTCAGCCGTTCACCCTAAACCAAACTGTTCCAATTTAGTACACATTTCCGAAACCTCTAATCTTCCAACCCTGATTCTCATACCAAATTTCCAAGTTTTAGCTCTATCCGTATTAATAATACCAAATGGTACCATTTTAGAATATTTCCTCACTTTGAAGTCCGAATTTCCAATAACCCTTTGGTGCATCTATCCTGGACTCCATTAGTTACTCTCTTCCAAATTCAGAATTCCAGCTCTATCGGTTCATCACAATTCGAATTTGTACAAAATTTTGTAAAATTTATTACTCAAAAATACGAATTTCCAAATCCTGCACTCCCACAGTAATCCCAATTCCAAATTTTAGGATTCCAACCCTGTTGGTTCGCCCAAATAAAAATTGTACTTTATTAAGAAAATTCAGGAAAAACTCCTACATACCTCAGTCTCTCAATGCTATAGTAATCTTATTTCCGAATTTCAGCATTTCAGCTCTATCGTTTCATCCAAATCGTAATTGTACCAAATTTAGTACCATTTAGTATTTTTCGTGCACACACCTACAAATATTGAAAAATTGCCTCCCAATTCCACGCTCCGCCAATAATATTAGTTTCAAGATTCCAGCTCCATCCGTTCCTACAAATTCAAATTGTACTAAATTTAGTACCGTTTAGTACTTTTCGTATACATTAGTACACACTTCCAAAACTACCTTCTTCCATCGACTGTACTCCTTCCTCAACCTTGATTCCCATTTTAGCTCTAACCGTTTACAAGATACGAAATGGTACGAAATGTAGTACATTTTAGAACTTTTCATAGCCTAAAAGTTCGAATTTCCAAAAATCCATTGGTACATATATCCTGCACTATATCAGTGACTCCTATTCGGAATTTGATAATCCAGTTCATTTCGTTTGTCAAATTCATTTAAATTTTTGGTACATTTTAGTACTTTTCGCACCATTTTCAAAAATCCAGCCTTATCACACGGCTTCGCATCAAAACTGGCCCTCGTGTAAAATTTCAAGATTCTAGTTTCAGTCATTTCGTCTGGGCGTTGAGTCTCAGTCAGTCATATATTTCACTACTCTTTTATATATAGATAAAAGAGCATAGGCTGAGGTTATATATCTACCGGAAAGATTTTTTTAATTTTTTAATTTATCTTAAAAAAAATCCTTTCAATAACCCATTTTCCCCTGAAAATATGAAACCTTTCCCAAAACTCTCCCTAAAATTTAATATCCATTTAAAAATGTCCCCTTTAAAAAGAAAAGTACTCCACATAAATAAAAATTGGCAATTATATGCCACTTATATTCCCATTCATATTTCAGGCACGTTTTCAACATATTTCTAGACGGAATAGACGTTTGTGTCTGTCTCTCTCTCTCTCTCTCTCTCTCCCTCTCTCGCGTTCGCATTAACGTATTTGCGTGTAAATTGTATTTTCAAACATTATCCTCCCCGAAAGGAAAATCCGCTGTCGAGAAACATATGTACGCAATATAATCAGCAGTATTACAATTGTCAGACGTGACTGTAATATCTAATTAAATTGCTAGGAGAATTCAGAAACGCACACACACACACACACTGACATCTTGGCAGAAGGATGAATAGACGGATGGATGGATGGATAGATGGGAGGACATGACACCAAACGAAGGTGTCGATTATGTTGATGCCTGGTAAAGGAAAGGTTGTCAATTATTTCACTTTGCTGGGTTTGAGCTGCGTCTGATGGTGGCAAAACAAAACACATGCTGCCACTCGATGCCATTACAAGTCTGAACATTTTTTTTTTTTCATTTTGTCTGTGGCTGTAATCGAATCGGCCTAGTTTAAAATAGAATTTTTCAAGTGACATTGTGTCACGCAGCGGTTTTAAGATGCGACGTGATAAATTGATTTGTAAATGATTTATTATCGATTTTTTTCATTTTTTTTGTGTGTTCTAGGATAATGTTTTCAATTAAATATTAAAAATTGATGGAAATAGAAAGCCTCGACAGGCTTTGTGAGCAAAATATTCGCAAATTCTGCAAAAAAGAACAACTAGAATTATGATTGACATGCTAATATCCTGTTGGGGATGAGATGTCATTTAATGGTTTTTGATGGTCAATTTTGCGGATTCAAACAAAAATGATTTGCTAATTAATGAAAACTCCAAAAACATTATTTTATGAACTTATTTTATTGGATTTTATATATTTTTGAAAAATATAAGCAGTCTATGATTATGGCTGTCTATATGAATCCTAAATCCTTGGGAAAATTTTAAGAAAAATATATTTTTTTTAAAGTTCAAATTTTAAAATATTTTTTCTTAACCCATTTCCCTCCTCAATTCGGTTTTTCGAACAGTAAAAACATCCTTTTTCAAAAAAAAAATATTTTTGTATGAAAAGGGTAAAATTTGTTAACAAATTTTTGTGTAAGAGTCATCTGTCAGTAATTGAAAAATCCTCTCTAAAAATACTCACACCACCCTACCCCCTTGGGGTACAATTCTGAAACACATATTTTTGGATACTTTTAAATAACAAAAAATAATAAATAAAAAAATAATGATGAGGAATTATTGTCGATAACCGTCCCACTAAATAAAATCAGTAAGGAAAGTTCAAAAGGCGGGCGGAACAGACTATATGACCTTCCGTAACAAAAAGAAAACTATGAACCTTATTTGAATGCGTATCATGGATTTAAATTAGTCACAATTTTAGAACTATATCCAACTCTGAATCAATTTTTAACAAATTTGACGGAGGCGTTTGTACCTCTAGTACCAAATAACGCATGATTTTATTAAAGAACAAGAAAAAAAGCTGTAAATTCGCCGAGCCGAACTTAAAAAAAAATTAATTAAAATGAATTTTCAATAAAAATAAAATCCGTTAAATATCTTTAAAATACCGAAGGTAGCCGTATGCGACAGCGTGGGCCTGTATATGCAACTTTTTCATTAGCCTTTATAATATTCAAATATGAAACTTGAAAAAATACTGGATATAGAGAGGTACCTGCACAGACAATTTTCTGTCATAGACTATAATATCCATTACGAACTTCAAATAACAAATTTGAAATAATTCCGGTGATTAATGGCGCTAATATCATCAAAACACCAAATATCGGGAGGTACCGTTATATGGGGGATATACCAAAACTCGGACCTGCACACCTTCTGTCATAGGCTGCAGTATCCATTACGAACTTCAAATACCAAAATTTGAAACATTTCGGGTAAATAATGTCGATAAAATCATCCAATACGAAAACCTGGACCAGCACAGAGCATTTTCTGTCATAGGCTTTAATATCCATTACGAATATCAAATACCAAATATGAAACAATTCCGTTAAATAATGTCGATAAAATCATCAAAATACCGAATATCGGGAGGTACCGTTATATGGGAATTATACGACGACGTGGACCTGCATACGAAATTTTCTGTCATAGGTTGTAGTATCCATTACGAACTTCAAATACCAAAGAATTCAAAAGAATTCCGTTGAAAATGTCGATAAAATTAACAAAATACCGAATATAGGGAGGTGCCGTTATATGCGGGCTACACCAAAACGTTGACCTGCACAGATAATTTTCTGTCATAGGCTGTAGTATCCATTACGAACTTCAAATAAAAAATTTCAAATAATTCCGGTGATTAATGGCGCTAATATCATCAAAACACCAAATATCGGGAGGAACCGTTATATGGGGGATATACCAAAACTTGGACCTGCACAGACAATTTTCTGTCATAGGCTGTAGTATCTATAACGAACTTCAAATACCAAATTTGAAAGAATTCAGGTGAATAATGTCGCTAAAATCTTCAAAATACCGAATATAAGGAGGTGCCGTTATATGGGGGCTATACGAAGGCGTGGACCTGCACAGACAATTTTCTGTCTTAGGCTGAATGAAGTATCCATTACGAACTTCAAATGCCAAATTTGAAACAATTCCGGTGAATAATGTAGCTTAAATCACCAAAATACCGAAAATAGGGAGGTACCGTTATATGGGGGCTATACCGAAACGTGAACCTACATGGCCCATTTTCAATACCAAAAATCATGCAGACTTAATATACAGTTGAGTAAAATTTTATCAACCTACTTCATTTCGTTCGGAAGCTAGAGTGATTTCCACAGACGGACATACGGATAGACGAACGCACATCGCTAAATCGACATATAATTTTATGCTAACCAAGAATATATGTATATGAGAGCTATTAGCTATATCTGAACCGATTGTCACCAAAATTTGAAGCACTTGGTTTTAGGCTGAATTCCGTCAGTCCATTTGCGCTGATATTAGCCATTTGGTGCACAAAAAACGTGAAATCAGACAAAGATATATATGGGAGCGATATCCGAATCTGAACCGATCTCTTTTACAGAGGTATTTCTAGGCTGTATCTGCTATCTAGTACTAAATATCATTCTTCTGGAGTGCATATTACGCATGTGAGGGACTTAAAACCCCAAATCGGATGAAACAAGCATATAGAAGCTATAGCTATATCTGAACCGATTTTCACCAAATTTGACGAACTTGCTTCCAGACTGAATTCGGTTGGATGTGCCAAAATTCAGCTCATTTGGACTGATATTGATCATTTGGTGGACTATTAACCTCAAATTGGTTGAAAATATATACGGGAGCTATATCTAAATTTGAACCGATTCTCACAAATTTCAATAGGCTTCACCCTTGGACCAAACAAATATTATTTGGAAAATTTCATCTCAATCGGATAATAAGTGCGACCTGCATTTTGTTTATAAAAAATATGTAGACAGGTGGACAGACAGACTGACATGCATAAATCGACTCAGAAAGTGCTTCTATGATGATCCTCAAAAGTAACTATGGGTCAATCTCGGAATTCGATCGGATGTGCCAAAATTCAGGTTATTTGGACAGATATTGAAGATATATATGGGTCCTTGGGCCAAACTAATATTTTATGGACATTTTCATCTCAATCGGATAATAAATGCTACCTGCATTTTGTTCACAAGAATACTTTAACGGACGAACTGACATGAATAAATCGACTCAGAAAGTGATTCTAAGAAGATCTTCAAATGTATCTATGGGTCTATCTCGCTTCCTTCTCCATGTTACAAACAAATCCACACAGACATAATAATCTTACCACTATGTGGTGTAGGGTATAATAAAGCAAGATTTTCATGCACGAGCATGACTTTACATATGTGTGAACTTAACTCTTCGAAATTTCTAACAATGGTTTCCGGAGAAACGAGAAACAGAAAAATTACCTGAGCAAACTCTTGACACTAGTGGGCCCATATCTTCCTAAAAAAAGTAAATATTTTAAAAACAAAAATAAAAATTTCATTTCGGAACGATGTAGCCGTCAGATGTGAAATTGCTATAATTGTTATCAAAAAATATCTGTAATTATATCATAGGGGCTACTCATCAATTTAATGGCTTTATCGTAAATGTATGTTATAAAGAATGGACCAATGTTGGTTTCTTCCTAAATCCCTTTACCTCACAATTTTTAAATATTTAATTTCCACTAATAAACAAACATTGTTTTTATAAAAACAACAATAAAGGGATAAAGCCAGACCATTTTGCAACAACAAAATATTTCATTTCAATTTTAATTTTTTTTTTTTTTTTTTTTTTTTTTTTTTGATACATTTATCAACAAAAACTAAACCAAACTACTAGATCCTTCCATCAAAACAACATCCCCCACAAAAAAAAAAAAAACAAAAACGAAACACAAAATAAACCAAACGCAAACCCCAAAAATCCATATCCTTTCAAAAATCCCCATAACAGAGACAACAGCAACAAAATCTCTATGCGATGTGATTTATATGCACAAAATGACGACATCTGTTTTGAAAAAAAAAAAAACAAAAACTAAAATTCAAAACGAAATATTTATGCAACATTTTTGCCTGGATTTGTTGTTACGGCATTCACATTTGGCGTGTGTTGTCGCGTTACTGGCTGGACAGAGCAGGACAGGACATTGTTATGTGTTATGCAAAAATTATGTCCCTTTAATCGGATAAACTACATTTGGCTATAAATTATTTTAATAATATATGACAGTGTGTTGTTATTCTGCAGTCACGGACGAAATAGAATTTAGAGGAAAAAATATGAAATCTGCCATCATGTTGTGAGAGAAAATCAAGTGACAGACACATTTTACCTTCGTTAAAAAATAAATGTGGAAAAAATACATTTATTTTTTATATTTTTTTGTTTTGTAGATGAGCTTAGCTTAAATTTGACGTTGAATTACTATTAGCAACATATGTTACAATTTTGGGGATTTTTCCAGCCACACGTAATTTATTTTAGGGTTAAATTTAAGTTGTCTTTTATAGTTTCGAAAAATTTGACAGGTCAAATTACATAAAAACGTGCCTCACTCAAATTACGGTTTTAGATTATTTTTGTCTTTTTGGACCAAAACCGCTTCCGATAACTTCCGAAAGGACAATCCGATTTGGTCCAATATAGGCCATCTTCTGCTGTTACCTCCCCCACAAAAGGTCAACATTTTCTCAGAAAATAATTTACCTCATAGAACAAACAAGGATCATCAAATTCCGTTTGACGGTAATCTTAATATTTTTATCAGGGTTAGTTCAGATGCGAAAATGGAAATCTCCATCAAGTACCTCCCGCCACAAATGGTCAAATTTTGTTGGCCCACCTCTTCTGGTACCTTCCTCACATTTCCAATACTTATATCGCTCATATCTTGCGATATATCTCAACGATTCTTTTAAAACTTGGCATATCTTAGTATTTCTACCAGTCCATTCCTACCACTACCATTCCTTACAACAAAAGCTAAAAATGGGGATTAACAATGACAGTGAATTAAATGAAGAATATCACTCCCTAGTAGGACACTCTTTGTACATGTAATTCAATATTCTAAGAATTATTGATTTCTTCTTTAATATAATTTTTTTCTAATTTATATTTATCTTCTCTTTACAGGTAAAAAAAAATATCGAAGCAGATATTAGTAAGTTAATTCACTTTCAATTTTCAAATATGCTACTCGAAAATTTTCAATTATGCCACTCGAAATATTCAAATTCTTAGCATTATACAATAAAAGGGTTGTGAAAAGCTCTAGGTTCAAACGAGCCTTTTTTAACGTCTTCTAAAAACTCAAAGAATGATCAAACCGCGTGTCCTTCAAATCCCTGAAGTTTGGAGATAACATTAAATGTTGCGGTGTCAATACCTATAAGTACTGAATATTTTACCTATTACTTTTGAAAAAACCAAGGGTATGTTCGTTTGTACTCGGAAACGAGTGCGAGTGGGAGTGCTCGAAGTGCACGAGTTATTTACTCTTCACCGATTTAATATTGCTGTTCACTAAATGGCGATAGATTGGTTTCGATTCGTTTACAACTGGGGGTTAGGAAAATAACATCGACATAGAAAATAGAGTATGTTCGATATTTTTTCTACGCCCAGGAGCGCTCTCTTTCGATCTCACCGAACTTAACTCTTTGCTCGAAATCGAGAAAGTATTTCCGAGATGTAAAAAGGCTTAAAGTAAAAAAAAAATGTAAAAAGGATAAAAGTAAAATCTGATCGAGCTGGAGAGAATTTTGCGCCCTCTCCAGAAGGAACTCTTCAGAAGGCCTGTTAAAGCTCTTCTGTCTATAGACGAGCCACGAAAATTCTTCCATCCATAGAAAACAAGTAAAAGTTTTGTAACCTTAGAAAATCTGTATAATTTTTTTGTCTGTAAAAACGAATATGTATACCCAAAACGCAGAAGAAGACCTGGGAGAGAATTTTATCTATCGGCATTTACTTGTTAAGGCCTTCTGTTTAAAGGAAACCTGTAAAATCCTCTGTATTTAAAAGGTCTTCAGTCTATAGAATGCATTATAGATAAAATATCTCCTGTCGATAGAAGACCCCTTAAAGATACTCCTGTAGAAAAGACCTATTTTTTATAGAAAATCTCTAAAATGTATTCGGTCTATAGATAGGCTTCTAAATGATATTCAGAACACTTTTGTGGAAAAGGTAGTCTTTTTATAGAAGATTTTTTTTATACTTTACTCAAATGTGTATTATGTCTGCAGGACTTTTGGTATTGAAAATGGGCCATGTAGGTTCACTTCTTCGTATAGCCCCCATATAACGATACCACCCGATATTCGGTATTCTGATGATTTTAGCGACATTATTTACCGGAATTGTTTCAAATTTGGTATTTGAAGTTCATAATAGACACTACAGCATAAAACAGAAAATGGGCCACGTAGGTCTACTTCTTTGTATAGCCCCCATATAACGGGTACTCCCCGATATTCGGTATTCTGATGATTTTAGCGCATTATTTACCGGAATTGTTTCAAATTTGGTATTTGAAGTTCGTAAAAGACACTGCAGCCTATGACAGAAAATTGTCTGTGCAGGTTCACGTCTTCATATAGCCCCCATATAACGGTACCTCCCGATATTCGGTATTCTGATGATTTTAGGTACATATTTCACCAGAATTGTTTCAAATTTGATATTTGAAGTTCGTAATGGATACTACCGCCTATGACTAAAAATTGTCTGTGCAAGTCCATGTTTTACAACTCCCATGGTTCCTCCCTATATTCGTAATTTTGATGATTTTAGCGACATTATAAACAGATTTTTTTCATTTGAATATTGTAATAGCTTGTGACAAAAGTTGCCTATGCAGGTCCACGTCCTCGTACAGACCCTAATATACGGCTACATTCGATATTTTTAAGATTTTAACAGAATTTTTAACGTATTTTATTTTTTTTGAAAATTGCTAAATTTGTACCAAATGGTGGAGGGTATTCAAAGTTCGGTCCGGATTTTTTACTTGTTTTTTATTGAATTGTTCTAAGAGACCATCGTAATAGAAACGTCGGCATTAGGTAAGCTTCCACATATAAGACCCTTCAAAGATCTTGAAAATCTGAAAACTTGGTATATCTTAGTGAAAATATTGATTTTTATTACAAAATTTTGGAGATTTATTTTTGATCCCAATAAAAATAAAAAACTTGGCCATTAATGGCATTATGTCATGTTTACATCTCATTTGCTTATCCTAACTGTGAAAATAATTTCTGTTCTAAACAGAATTATTTTAAACTCAAATTGCCTTTTCCTTTTTGTTTTTTGCAATGGAAATTTATACACAAAGACGAAGAAGAAAAAAAGGCAATTTTTCCGAAATTCCGTACAATTTGTGTAAAGAAATAATTTGTATTCTACATACATACATAAACATTTCACTGGAAGGCATTCATTTAAACTGCCACTGACAGAATAATTGTACAACATTAAGCATGTCCTGGCAACATCAGCAAGGGGACGAACAAACGGTACAGCAGCAGCTGCTGTAACAAATCACAGATCTTTCGTTGTAACAATTTAAGTACTTAGAGGGAATTTTTCATTTTATTTTTTGTTCCATATTTGGTTTTACATTTCCATAGCCAGAGACATTATTGTGAGCTAAATACACATTTCAACACATACTCAAATGCCACAGTTGTGTGTGTGTGTGAGTGTGAGAATATGTGTGACTCATAAATTAAATACTTGTTACACAATTTTCGTTTTTGTTGTTGCTCCAAATGATGTTTAAAGTGGTGGTGGAGAAGAAGAAGCAACAGCAGCTATGGAGGCATTTCCGTGGCAAACTAACCCAGAAAATTCCAATTCAAATGTTGAATTGTGTCATTAGAACAGAAATTATATATTTTTTGACTGCGAAAATAATGCGCCACTGCAAAACGAAAGTGTAATTGTGGTTTGGCAAGCAGAACTTTAAGGTCGTCTTCAACAATGGCATTGATGTTGAGGTCTTAAAGGCAGAATGGCCTGCCAAATTGAGAAAAGTTTTTGGAAAATGTTGCTGTGAGGGTGTCATGAAAGTGAAATATAATCTTAATTGTGAAATAAAGAAATTTAAAAAAATTTGTAATCTTAAGAAGGCTATGGAAGAAATAAGGTAAAGTCTAGACATGAAGGACCCTCTATAGACGAAGAACCTCTTTTATGAATGAAAGTGGTTTTGCTGGCCTTCTTTTATATATAAAAGACTTTAAGTAGGCCATCCAAAAAAAAAAAAAGACCTCATACAGGTCTTCTATGGTCTTCACTAGTCAGGAGACCTCGCACAAGTCTTTTAAAGACAGTATTCGATAAACGAACAGATTTCAGATGTTTTCTATTAATAGAAAGCCTTTATTGGTATTCTTTAGGCAGAATACCATTTACATCAGAAATCTCTTTAGACGTCTTCCCTAGTGGAATGGTCTTGGAGGGGAATTTCTAAAGGTGGAAGCCATTTAAAAGACGTTTTCTAGTCTGATGACCATTTACAGGTCGTCTATGGTCAAAATTGTGTTTTTGGGACAAAAGACCTCTTTGTAGACAAAAGTCCTCTCACAAGTCTTCTGTGGACAATAGGCATTTCATAGGCATTTGAGTACAGAATTCCTTCCACAGGAACTATTTCCCTATAAATCTCTTTACATGTCTTCTATTGGCAAGAGGAATTTTCAGATCCTCTATAGGTACAAGTAAATATTTCGTGGACCCGATATTTTAGGGGCCTTCGATAGATAATATAATCTTACAGGTCTTTTTCTGTCTTCTGGAGATAAAGGACGCTCTATAGGCCTTTTATAGACGAAGAACATTTTTTATGAATGAAAGTGGTTTTACTGGCCTTTTTTATACAAAAAAAACCTAAAGTAGGTCATCTAAAAACAGAAGACCTCATACAGGTCTCTATGGTCTTCTCTAGACAGAAGTTTTCGTACAAATCTTTTCAGTCTTCGATAAACGAACAGATTTTAGATGTTTGCTATTAATCGAAAGCCTTTATTGGTATTCTTTAGGCAGAATACTATTTACAGGGCTTCTGCAAACATCAGAAATCTCTTTCGAGATTTTTGTTATAGGAAAGGTCTTGGAGAGGAATTTCTAAAAGTGGAAGCCATTTAAAATACCTTTTCTATTCGGAAAACCATTTACAGGTCTTCTATGGACAAAATTCTGTTTATAGGGCTTCTGTAGACTAAAGACCTCTCAGAAGTCTTCAGTGTACAAAAGGCATTTCATTGCTACTTTAAATACAAAATACCTTCTACAGGACCTCTTTCCCTTTAAATTCTTTTTGCATATCCTTCTTTTGGCAAGAGGAGTTTTCCGATCCTCTATAGGTACAAGAAAAGTGGCAGGTGATGCTCAAAGAAAGCCTTTTGGGTCGTCCTCAAATATAGGATTATTTCAGAAATATAGGATTATTTCATTGTTTCCGGCGCACGGGAAACCTTTTCAAGTCCTTGTATAGGTCTTCGATATTTTGAATTTATTTTACAGCTTTTTTCAGGTAGAAAGGAGGGGTTTTACCTTTTCTAAGCATCTCTTGTAGGTTGTTGAAGAAAACTCTTTTAGGGATCTTAGTAGGACTTTAATAAGTGACATTTCTATGCGTGGTTTTTTTCTATTGGTCCTGTATGTGTAGTAGAATGTGTTTTATTAACATTCAATAAGAAGAGACAATTCGGTATGAATTGCAAATTTTCGGGATTTATTTATTATAATAGAGAGTGAGAAAGAAAATATGGTCTACCACAGATGGAAGATTATTTCCGGTACATAAGACACCTTTGCAAGTATCTTCAATACTTTGAATTTATTTTACAGATATTTACGGGTAGAAAGGTGGCCTTTTACTTTTCTAAACATCTCCTGGAGGTTTCTACAGAAAACCCCTCTTAGGGATCTAACAGTGGGACTTTAATAAAATTCATTTCTACGCATGGAATTTTCCTCCTGACCCTATATGGAAAGTAGAAGGCATTCTATAGGAAGAGTGAATTGGAGAAGTATTGCAAATTTCCTAGGACTTGTGTAGCTATTAAACCTTCGGCTAGGATTCTCGGATCGCAAGGTCTTATACCAGTACCCTATCGCTCGAAAACCATAAAATTGTCATCTGTAAAAGCAAACTTTTCAAATTACAATTTTTCAAACCCTTTTTTTATTATACCCTTCTTTGTCATTCCGTTTATAAATCCTCGAAATATTTATGATAGACCCTACAAAATATATATTTCGGATCATCGTAAAATTCTAATACGATTTAGCGATATGCGTCTTTCTATTGGGGACATTATTCACCGGAATTGTTTCAGACTCCGTTTTTCATTTTTAATTTTTCTTTTTTCTACAGACTCTGAATAGGAAGTAGTCCTTCTGGGTGTCTTCCATTGGTAAAATACGGTCTTCAGACATTCTATGGACAATGGATATGGGGGTCTTTTTTATTAAATTTCCCCCCAAAGGACAATTTTATAGAAATCATCTCCGGCTAGAATGTCATTTCCCGGAATATCATTTCGCACCGTATTTTCCTAACGCTTCTTCGGGTTTCAAGAATTACCCGATTCTAGTATCTTAAGAAAATCTCCAATATAACTTCTACAAAATTGATGCCTTGTTCCATGGAATTATGAAAAAATATTTTCTCAATCATTTTTTTTTTTTTCATTTAAATTTTTTTACAGAAATTGTCATTTATATAACTTCGTTGTGGACTATTTGCCCTCCCACCTTTTTGGACAATTTAAATATTCTGTAATACTTATTTTCTTATACCAATATTGAACATTCTAGCAATGTTAAGATGTTATGTCTTCAAACTATTCAAGCATACTTCTAATTCACTTATTCCAGCGCTTTTCAAAAAAAAAATATATATTTCCATTCAAACTTCCCCATCAAAACTTCAAGAAGACCATTCAAACTTTACAACTTCATAATACAAGGAAAAATAAAGTATGCTACAGAAATCAACATCTTTAACGATATTTAAAATGTTTATCTTATTTTTGTTGCTCTCCCTTACAATAATGGTCCTGCAGAAGCTGGCAGCAAATTGAGATTTTATGTACACACAACGAAAAAAAGGGAACATGTACCTTTAAAGTCGATGCTACGACCGGAACCATTAGAAGGTCATTAAAAATCCATCCGCATTGCCAAAAGCCATTATACAAAGTTGTTGTAGGGATGGACGGATGGATGGACGGACGGTTGATATTCGATGATAGAATGTGCCAACAATATTTACAGTCGTCATAATCATTCGCATCAACGGAAACCGAAAAAAGAGAGGAGGAAAATTTATGAAAAGGAACAAAAAAAATTGAGAAATAAAAGCGATTCAGTGGTCCTGCTAAAGGGCACCTGTAGGGAGAGTTTTTTCTCAGATTAGATAAACAACATTTGGTAAATATTTTTAAATAAATAATTTATTTATTTTCCTTTAAAAATTGTGTTCTAGGGGGAATTAATAGATATTTTGAGAAAACATACTTCCAAGGTGGTGTATAAGTGTTGGCAACACTCATACGCCCCATACACCCAAATAATTGCTTTTGAATATATTTTTCTGTCTTGGAAATTTAAAGTATTATTCTTGTATTTTATAAATTTATTGTATAAATTTAATTTAAATTCTCCCAAAATAATTTTTATTAAATTTCAATTTCTCGCAATTTCCAACAATACCAAAATTGATTTCTATTTTTTTTCTCTCTTATTTTATCTATTATCATTCGTATTGTTATCTTTATTTTCCTCACCAATGTCAGGGGAATTGGGCATAGAATTTATGTTTGTTTTATGAATAAATAAATAAACGATTTTTAAAAATCATTTAAAATAATTAATTATTTAGTCACAGGTATTGTTTATTTTGTGTGTGAATGTATTTGTACACTCGATAATAAAACAGACATAAACAAACATAAAATTTGATTCATAGCTTTCGGGAAATAAGAAAAAAATTTAGACAATAAATTTTAAAATAAAATGTTGGAAAAATCTAAAAATATAGACATTTTAATCCGGTATGACCAATTTGAAATACGTTTTTAAAATAGCCAGAGGGAATAGGAAAATAATTATTCAAACGGTACGTCATGACGTATGACTAATGGCAGTACTCATACGCTCCTTTTTGTTAAAGCTTTAAACTGATAATGCAAGTGCAAGATAAAATGCATTGAATTAACAAAATGCATTCAATTTTGAATATTTTAAAGGGAAATGCAAGGAATATTTTAATTTCTTATTGAAAATGCTCAAAAAGTGCATTCGTGCCTTTTGTGCCATATTAGTACAAACATCTTCATTTTAAAATTTAGTTTTCTTTTTCAGTATGTTTTGAAAATTTAAAAAAAATAAACACTGATATAATTAAAAAATTTAGCTTATGAAAGTAAATTTTACCCAAATAGGATAGGGAAATATGTCCAAAATCTTCACAACAATAAGAAGCAGGGGCATCTTTATATAACGGAAATACTAAAAGCTGGACTTACATTCATAAGCTTTTGTAAATAACGTTTCCCAATAATAAGAACTTAAAATGCTAGAATTTGGCGAAATTAAATGGAAAGAGTTATCCTTACAAGAAGGCTATTTCAAAATGTGGGCCGATATGACCCATTTTATTTGCCTATGTTCGTAGATGCAATCCAAATAACTCTGTCAAATGTCAAAGCTCTATCATAAATTCTACGAAATATATCTGAAAATATTGCGGTCCCTTTGTATATGGAAAAGGTCTTAACAAAGTTTGACCATAGAACCCGATATTCCTTTAAGCTTTTGATTTACAAACAAGTATTATCAATCCATTTAGAATGTTCCACAATCTAACCTGGCGACAAAGTCAAACGCCACATTTTTTTTAATTTTATTAAATGAGAACAAAAATTGTCGGAAATAGCATTAAATTTTAGAATAAGTTTAGATCTTTTCGAATTGGTCACCTTTGACACGAATCATGGTCTTCACACCGTCAATGAAACAGTCACACGATGCCTAAATTTTGCTCTGCGATATTTTGATCCATTCCCGGCGAAGCGCTTGCTGGAGGTGATCGACACTGTGGTATTTTTTAATGTCCACCTGGCTTTTCAAAATACTCCAGACACAATAGTCCAACGGATTGGTATCCGGAGATTTTGGTGACCATTGCGCTCTGGAAATGAAGTGAAGAACCTCATTTTGTAACCATTCTTGGTTGGCGCGTGCTGAGTGCGATGGTGCTGAGTTCTGTTGAAATGTTCAAGGTCCGCGGCCAAAATGTTTGCGTGCTCAAGGCTTTAATACACCCTCCAGAATATTTTCGCGATAATATTCGTCATTTATTGTGATGTCACGGTCGAAAAATACGACCGAAGACCGACCATTGTCTGCTATGGAGGCCCACACAATCACCATGGCCGGCGCTTGAGTTCTGGTGGCCAACCGAAGGTGCACATTTTCTTTGGCAAGTAAACACGATCATTTTGTTTGTTTACTAACTACTGGACAACGAATGTTTTCTCATCGGAGCGGAAAAAACCAAATTCGGCACTTCACCACTTTCGGCCAAGCGAAGCAATTCTTTAGCTCCCTTGAGTCTATTTTCTTTCAGTTGCGGTTTAAGTTCTTGCATTTTATGGAATTTCAATGGCTTTATCCCGAGCTCATTTTTTAATATTTGCCGAATGGAATATTGCGATATTTTCAGCTCAAGAGCCATTTTTCGGTATCGACGCGGGTTTCGATCAAATCGCTTCTTTACTTTTCGAACTATTTCTGCTGATATTGCTGTTTTCTTTCGTCCACTCCCTTGACGTCGGGCTACGCTACCAGTATCACGGTAACTAGCACAAAAGATTTATTCACATTTAAATGCTGGAGTGCTCTAACGATAGCCACTTGTGGGTTTCCGGTCAAATATAAAGAAATCCAACTATCACGCTTGCATTCCACCAGGAACAACTTTTTTTCTGGAAAATTCTCACCAAAATGCTTTTGTACGATTGTAAACAATATAATGAGCTATCACTGGAATAATTTTAACAGCTGTCGGACGAGTGGCTTAAAAATGACAGCAGTCTGAAGTTGACTGCAGCCTTTTCATCTCACCCTGTATATACATTTTTCTTCCAGGGGGTAAAGTTCTTAGAAAGAACTTCTAGTATCGATTTTTAAACAATTCCATTGAAAAATGTAGCTTAAGTCGTTAAAATACCGAGTATAGGGAGGTACCGTTATATGGGGGATATATTATATTGTGGATCTATATAGACAATACTCTTTCAGGGAGTAAAGTACTCAGAAGGAACTCCTTTTTTGGGATTTTCTAGCAATTTCATTTGAAAAAATTGGCTACAATCATCAAAATTCCGAATATCGGGGGTACCGATATTCTATATCGGCTATACGATATCGTGGACCGATAAGCCCATCTTCTAACTTGACCTGCCTTCAGACAAAAGACTGATTTGTGCAAAAATTTTATCTTCCTAATTATCTTTGACTCTAGCGTGATTACAACAGACAGGGCTAAATCGCCTTCGAATTTTACGTTGAACAAGGTCTTTTTTAGGTCTTTTTTTCGATGAATTTCAAAAGGAGTGACGAACTTAATATAATAATATAATATAATAAATAATAAAATAATATAATAAAATAATATAATAAAATTGAATTTTGTAGCACAGAGTGACTGTTTAAAGCGTACATCATGGCGTATAACTAATGACAATACTCATACGCTGCTTTTGTATACGATTTAAACTCATACTAAAAGTGACAATAAGCATTGAATTAAAAGTACCCCCTTTTAGCTTGCTGCTTAGTTGGAGATGTTTTATTAAAAAAATAATAATTAATTTTAAAAAACAATTAGTAAATTTAAAAATTCATCATTACGTTTACCTCTATCCCAGTAAAAAAAAAGCTTTCCTTCTAAGAAAATTTGTAAAAAGTCCCAAAACAAATGTAAAATTAAAGAAAAAATTATATTATCTTTAAATACATGTAGAACAAAACCTATTTCTCTTAATCTCCTCTTCTTACAATAATATAATATTTCTGGTATTTCTGTCGTATGAACAATAACGTCACTCATACGTCACGCCATGTTTCATTAACTATTTTCTGGATAATTAAAATAAAAATAGATGATGCTCATTTGGAAAAATATTACAAATTACAACAATTCTATGCCAACGTGAATAATTACATGTGGGAGCTAAACAATAAAAAAAAAATATTCTTCATATGGACCCCAGTCATATTAAGGTAAAATTACAAACCTACACCAACAACAATTACATAGCTACATATCTGTATACATGTGCAAGCATTCTATACACCATGGTCTACTTGATTTAATTTGTCTTTGGGGTCTATTATTGTGATGCTTGGTTGGCTGGTTGGTTGGTTGGTTTGTTTTTTCCGTCGTTACACATAGTCGTCCTTTCCTGGTATTTGTTTTTCCCTCCTCCTTTTATTATTTGCTTTTTTTCATTTGACTCTTTCATAACATTACATTACTCCATATAATGACAGTGATGAGTTTATAAACCGGGAGCCAGCCAACAACGAAACAAACAGACACCAAAAGAAAGTATACAAACATTATTATGTGAATATGAGACGATTGTCATTATTCCGTATGCTGTTGTTGTTTGCTGTTACAACAAAGCTACAACATTTGTATTTTTCTCATTTCGACTCTTAAGAATCAACATGAGAGAAAGAAAAATAAAATTCAGTATGAAATTTTATATAAAATGTGGGAAGACACGTAAAAAAACAACCATCGAAAAGGCTTGAAGGAAGAAGGGCACAATTTTCAATGGATACCGGAAAACAGTGGTGGAATGAATTTGAAAAGAAATTTACAAAATTTCTATAAAATTTTCATAATTTTATTAATGACAAAGGATAAGGTCACATAAATCGACCATTTTTTTTATTATATGTCATATATATGTTGTGACATATATTATTTTTTATTTATTTATTTTTGTTAAATACTTAATCCCACAATACCCACTGTTTTCGCTCCTATCATTATGGCACACACAATTATTAACCAACATCCTTTGGGATAACTCATTTATAAAGCAAACCTCCGTGAAATTTTTATTACGCATTGCCGGTCTGGGTGGTGGGCTGGCTGTCGGTTTGGCTGTATAGCTGCATAACTGGCTGACTGGTATAATTCAAACAATACTTTATATCTTCATGTACGCAATGTGAAATGTATATTATATTCCACATCACATTACGGGGTACTAGGGTGAAACGAATCGCAAATTACATCTCCAACCTGAAAGACCCTAAAAGAAAACTTCTCCACACAAGAACTTTATAGCAGAGCTTTCAAAGGAATTCTGTTTACAGAAAAGCTTTAAAAGACCTTCGGTTATAGAAAAGTTCTTGATTTCACAGAAGCTATTATGTTCACCAAATAGTTTAAAAAGTCTTCTAGAAGAACTTTAATAGAAGAGCTTTGAAAATATTCTGTCCTCAGAGGAGCTTCTGTCCCTGGGAGAGCATGAAAGTTTAATATGTCCACGAAAAAGCCTCAAAAGGTCTTTCATCTACAGAAGAGCTTTAAAACGAGCCCCAAAGATATTTTGTGGACAGAATGGCTTTTAAAGGTGTATTTCTCCAGGTGTTTCAATTGTCTACCCATTGAAGATATTTTGAAAAAGGGTTCTTGTACCCAGAAGATTTTGAAAAGATCTTCCCCCAGAAAATAATAATAAAAATGTCTTCTGTACCCAAAACAGGTTGAACACGTATTTTGTTCCCAAAATAGCTTGCAAAAGTCTTCCGTCCTCAGAGGAGCTACAAAAGGTCGTCTAAACATGCAGTACACTTTAAAGATCTTCTATGCTTAGAAGAGCTTGAAAACCGCGAACCCTCTCAGGTAAAATACCTTTAAAATATCTTCTTGGAAAAGAGGGCTATCTAAAATCTTTTGGGACCAAAAGACCATCTCAATCTCTTTTGGCCTTAGATTACTATCAAAAGTCTTCGGGAGCCAGAAGACACTTTAAATCTATTTTGAAGGTTGAATACCATCTGAAGCTCTTGTAAAGCTCTTCAGGACAAAGAAAACTATATAAAGCTTTTTCTGGAGCCTAAAGACATTCAAAATTTTTTTCGGAAGCTGGAACACCTTCTAAATGTTTTCTGGAGCCTAAAAGACTTCTAAAGCTCTTCTGGAACCAGAACAATTCTAAAACACTTTTGGAGCCAAAACTGCTTTTCTGGAGTCATATGATCTTCTAAAGCTCTTCTGGAGCCAGATGACCCTCAGAAGCACTTCTTGAGCCAAAAGACCTTCTTAAGCTCTCCTGGAGGCAGAAGACACTTTAAAACTCTTTTGTGCACAGAGGAGCCTTCTAATGTTCTTCGGGAAACACGAGACCTTCTAAAGCTTTTTTTCAGCCTTTGCTTTTCTGTCCGTATAAACTACTTAAAGGATCTTCTATCCACAAAAGAGCTTCAAGGGATCTTCAACCTCGATAAGAGCTTTAGACGTTATTGTGACTCCAAAAGAGTTTATGAAGTTCTCATGACCCCTGAAGAACTTTTAATGGTCTTTTGACCCCAAGAGAGCTAGAAAATGTTTTCTGGTACTCTGTACCCATAAGATGTTCAAATGTGTTCCTGCTCCAGAAAAGCTTTAAATGGTTTTCTGACCACAAAAGATTTGTATAAGTTCTTCTGTCCCCAGAGAATCTTCAGATGGTCTTTAGTACCCACATGAGCTTGAAAATGTATACCATACCCAGAAAAGCATGGCAAGGTGTTTTGTACTCAGAAGAGAGAGACCTTAACAAGGTCTCCTGGTTGCAAAAGAGTTTTAGAAAATGTTTTGGCTGTAAAAAAGCTTTAGAAGGTCTCGTGTTTCCCGAAGAACATTAGAAGGCTCCTCTGTGCACAAAAGAGTTTTAAAGTGTCTTCTGCCTTCAGGAGAGCTTAAGAAGGTCTTTTGGCTCAAGAAGTGCTTCTGAGGGTCATCTGGTTCCAGAAGAGCTTTAGAAGA
Organism: Musca domestica; assembly: GCF_030504385.1. Lineage (NCBI taxonomy): Eukaryota > Metazoa > Arthropoda > Insecta > Diptera > Muscidae > Musca > Musca domestica. The sequence goes on along the minus strand of NW_026712238.1, from coordinate 8,824,700 downwards.
TCAAATAACTTCAGAAAATCTCTTTTGGCTCCAAAAGAGTTTTAGAAAATGTTCTGGCCTTAGAAGGTCTCGTGTTGCCAGAAGAACAAGAGTGTATTCTGGTCTTCTGGCTCCAGAAGAGATTTAGAAGATCATATGACCCCAGAAAAGCAGTTTTGGCTCCAAAAGTGTTTTAGAATTGTTCTGGTTCCAGAAGAGCTTTAGAAGTCTTTTAGGCTCCAGAAAACATTTATAAGGTGTTCCAGCTTCCGAAAAACTTCAGAATGTCTTTAGGCTCCAGAAAAAGCTTTATATAGTTTTCTTTGTCCTGAAGAGCTTTACAAGAGCTTCAGATGGTATTCAACCTTCAAAATAGATTTAAAGTGTCTTCTGGCTCCCGAAGACTTTTGATAGTAATCTAAGGCCAAAATAGATTGAGATGGTCTTTTGGTCCCAAAAGATTTTAGATAGCCCTCTTTCCCAAGAAGATATTTTAAAGGTCTTTTACCTGAGCGGGTTTGCGGCTACAGAAACATTCTTTTACAACACTCGAGCTTTAGAAGGTCTTGTGTCCATTATAAAGCTTTTGGAGGTCTTCTAAAGTTCTAAAGAACTTTACAGTTTTTTTTTTCTTTATTCCACAGAAGGCCTTTCAATGATCTCCTGACCCCAGAAGACTTGTAAATGGTCTTCAGACCTTTAAAAGGTCTTCTGACAATTGAAATCCTGCAAAGAGTCTAATATCTATAGAAAACCTGTAAAAGGTCTTCGGTCTATAAAATGGCCTGGAAGATAGTCTTCTAGAGAGGACCTTCAAAGCAGTTCTGTCTATAAAATATCCTTAAAAGTTTTTCTGTCTATAGAAGATCTTAACAGGTCTGAAAAAAATGTTCTCCATAGAGAATATCGGTAAAAGCTATTTTGTTTCCCGTCAAAGGTCTCCTGTCCATAGAAAGTCTGTGAAAGTCCTTCTATCCTTCAAATACTTGTAAAAGGACCCTGTGTGTAAAGTTTTTGTAAATGGTTAATTTCCTATGGAAGACTCTAAATATATTCTGCCTGGATAATGGTTTCCATATGGAACACCTGGGAAAGGACTTCGTCATTGAAAACCTTCGGAAGATATCTTGTCCTAGAAAACTTTTCAATAGCTCATGTCTATAAGACTTTCAAATATTTCTTTCTGTATCAGACATGTGGATGTACGTCTGCCTATGTAAGGCCTGTATAAAGTATTTTCTTTATAGAAGACCCATGGAGGTTCCTCTACCCACCAAAGGCCAATGGCAGATGCTCTGCTAACATCGAATACTCCCAAAACTTCGAATATCCACCCAACATTTATGGGAGTTCTTCCCTCTTTATACTACACCAATTTTTTCTCTGAGACTTCGAAATAATAGAATTGTAGAATTTTTAGTCCGTTCCATCCCCATGTTTTTGTGGTGTCTGTTTACATTCGCTATTTTGTTTACAAATACGAGTAGCAGGGAAATTTTGTTCGCATATAACCCATGGTAATACAAACATAGAAGCGTTTTAATAATTTAATTACAAAAGCGGCATGCGGAATGGTATCTGCCTCAACATTTTTATCAATTAAAATAAAAATGGGCTTAAAATTAAATTTGCTTTAAAGAGGGGATATTTTTTATTAAATAAAATATTTTATTTTTAATAAAAAAAGGTAAATGATGAAACTAAGTTTAAATTTAAATTAAAAAAAAGTGAAATCGTATGTATTTCCTTAAATATTTTTGTCCTCGATTCTGTTCCCATATTCCCCCACCATTTACCTGTTAAAAACATTTATTTTTTCCATTTTATCAAACTCTCTGTACAAAATGCTAAGCTATTCATCCGTTTTTCTTTTTTCATGCAATTAGTCCGGCATTTAGATGCAAAACACCTAAAGCGTTTATTTTACGAGTTAAACAATTTTTTATTGTTAATTCTGTGAACTTTTGCAGTTTAGTTTGTTATTTTTTTCTCTCTACATTGTCTATTTGCCTTTGAATGGTTCGCTTTTAAATACTCTTTTCCTGGCACCATTTTTCTAGCCAGCTGAGCAGTAAAAGCGAGAGATGGCTTAAGGGGAAATATTCTAATTTCTCAAATAAGGAGAAAAAAATAGAAAAAAAAACTTTTTTGTTTTGTCTTCATTGTTTACAGGCTGTTTCCTTTTATTTCCTCTTTTTCTTTTCCCATTTTGGGTTGCTTTTAACGAGTTCTATCCTTTTTTTCTGGAGCTATTAACAACAAAGGAGGAGAAAAAAAAACAAGAGTAGAGACAGCCTCAAAAAAGCAGAACTTTTCACTTCTCAACCTTGGCCTATTCTCATTTAGTTCCGGTGCTGGGCCATATTGTGTTTTATAGTCTATCTATTTTCCAAAGGCTTTCTTCCGCAGTTGTGGCAGTGGTGGTGGGAAGGTATCTCTGACTAGATTAATTGTCTAAATTGAGTTGTGGCAATCAGAGGGGTTTTTTGTTCCGTCTTTCTATCTTTGTTTCTTTTGTTTATTCACGGAATGAGTTATGATTTTTGATAACAGTTCTTTTGTGTTTTCTTTTGACTTCTTTTTCTGTTCAGGCCTGTGAACAAAGCAATGATGATTAGATTAATTTTTGGCTAAACTTGTATTTGTATTGTCATTATATTTAATGTTTAATGAGTAGGCTTTTTTAATGGATTTCTGTTACTTTGTTGAGATTTTGGCTTTGATATGTACTCAATGGCTATTTAAGATAACCTTTTTGTGACAGATTCTCCTTAATAATATTTTCTAAAAAGAGACATAAGCCAACAAAACAAGAAGTTTTCGTACCCTCAGACATATGGCTGGAGGAGATACATATCATTTGATACGGCCAAAAGGTGCCTCATAGAAATATAGGTTATAGATCATTGGTCTCTTTGGGCCAAATCCGTTTCAGGACATTTGGAGTCGATCTGGCGATGTCCGTCCGTCCTTCCGTCCGTCCGTCCGGAGTATCCGATTTGGTCCAAACTTGGTTTATCGAGTTCGGAGATGGACAACATAGGCCATCTCCTTCTGGGACCTCCGCCACAAAAAACCGAAATTTTCAAAAAAAAAATCTTTTACTGCACAGAAAGAGAAAGGATTACCTTATTTTGCTCCAACTTGGCAAATCCTAATATTTGCAGTAGTGCTAAATCAGATGCGAAAATGGACAATATCGCTCCACTCCATTAAGTACCTTCCCCAAAAAGGGTCAGAATTTTGAATACCCATGAGGCTCATTAGACGGGAAATTAACTTCCGATTCCAATCAGACTTTGCACATCTCAATATTTCCATCAACACAAGATATTTTATAAAAATGGTGGATATCGGACCATTGCTTCTGGTACCTCCCCCACATAGGGTTCAAGATTTTGAAACACAAAACGCTCAAAGAAAGCAAAATAAGCATTCAATTTTCTTTAAATTTCACACACACAAACATTTTTCTAACACAAGATCTGTTGATATACAGGGGAGATAAAAAAAACTGGAACAAGGTCAGAAGTCATATTTTTTACATTTTTTTAAATTTTATCGAATGAAAGCAAAAAATTTCGGAAATAGCATCAACATTTAGAATAAGTTTAGATTTGTTCAAATTGGTCACCTTTGGCACGAAATATGGCCTTTAAACGGCCACTGAAACCGTCACACGCTGCCCGTATGTTGCTCTGCGATATTTTGGCCCATTCCCGGCGAAACGCTTGCTTGAGGTGATCGATACTTTGGTATTTTTTAGTGCCAACCTTGCTTTCCAAAATACTACAGACACAATAGTCCAACGGATTGGTATCCGGAGATTTTGGTGGCCATTGCGCGCTGGAAATGAGGAAAGGAACCTCATTTTGTAAGAATTCTTAGTGCGATGGTGCTGAATTCAGCTGGAATGTCCAAGGTCTGCGGCCAAAATGTTTGGGTGCCCAAGGCTTTAATACACCCTCCATTTATTCTGATGCCACGATTAATACGAGCGGAGAGCGACCATTGGCTGTTATGGCGGCCCATGGCCTCTTTGGCAAATAAACACGATCATTTTGTTTGTTTACAAACTGCTGGGCAACGAATGTTTTCTCATCGGAGACGGAGAAAACCAAATTTGGCAGTTCACCACTTTCGGCCAAGGAAGCAAGTCTTTAGCTCTTTTTAGTCTATTTTCCTTATGTTGCAGTGTAAGTTCTTGCACTTTTTGGAATTTCAATGGCTTTACCCCGAGCTCATTTTTCAATACTTGCAGAATGGAATATTGAAGGAAGCTCACGAGCCATTTTTCGGCCACTGCGACACGGGTTTCGATCAAGTCGCTTCTTTGCTTTTCGAACCATTTCTGCTGATTTTGCTGATTTCTTCCGTCCACTTCCTTGACGTCGGGCTACGCTACCATTATCACGGTAACGAGCGATTTTACGAGACACAAAATACTTATTTACATTTAAATGCTGGAGTGCTCCAACGATAGCCGCTTGTGGTTTCCAGCCAAATATAAAGAAATCAGACTATCACACTTGATTTCCATCACAAATAGCTTATTTTCAGGAAAATTCTCACCAAAATGCTTTTGTACGCTTATAAACAATATAATGAGCTGTCACTGGAATAATTTTAACAGCTGTCGGACTAGTGACTTAGAAATGACAGCAGTCTAAAGTTGGTTACATTTTTTTCATTTCATCCTGTATATCTGCGAACCACTTATGGTATCTCACCCACAAAGGGTTACAATTTTCAGTACTTTTATCTGTCATGACAAGTCGGCGATTCTTTACAACTTGCTATATCTAAATATTTGTCTCAACAAGAAACCTGAAACGGATATGGTATTGGATATAAATGTTCGATTTCTTGAAATTTTGCCAGTACCCTCTTTTTTATTTGAAGTATGAAAATGGAATACTTCGGTCGAATTTATCGGGTATGCACATTTTAACATTTTCTAAAAATTATGACATATCTCAAATAAATTTGAAGGAAGTAACCAATATAGTCCAAACCTGGCACGTCGCAATATTTATATTTTATTTATTTAGGTCCGATACGAAATGGACAGTATTGGCCCATTCCTTCGGAACCTACTCCATAGAGGGTCAATCATTTGAATAGTAATAATAAAAGTCAAAATATATTTAAATAATCGAACTTTGGCTGACCAAACTGGGTGATACTTTATAACTTTTTTAAATACGGATAACGAAAATTAAGGTTGTATATTTAGCCGAGCGCCATCTTCTTGTTGTTTTTAGTCTTTGAAGAAATAAAATCTAAATTGACTTTAAGGCAATTTGTAGCCAACACACTGTTGTATTTTTTACAAATGTTCCTTTTTTAAATCCGTTTTCAAATGAAAAATTTTAGAAAAATGTACGATATTGAAACGGAAAGGAAAATCTAGATATCCCCCATAAATTATTTGTAAAACCAAATATCCTCAAGAGCGCCGTCTTGATATTGATTCTGGGAAAAACAAAAAAATCACGTTAAATTAGGCAAAATTTTAGCAAACTGCATTTATCACACTGTTGTCCTCTAACTTTTTTAAACATATTTTGAAAATTCGTTTCTTAAGTTAACATTTTCAGAACATGCACTTAATATTTAAGACGTAAAGCCTACATTAATTCCTTGCTGGACCAAATATGCTCACGAGCGCCATCTTGATATTGATTCCGGGAAAAACAAAAAATTCACTTTAAATTGATTAGCCTACTTTTAGGCAAAGTTTTAGCAAACTGCAGCCATTGCACTATTTTGAATACATATTTTGAAAATAATTTTCTTAAATTAGCATTTTCAGAACAAGCAATTTATATTAAAGAAGGAAAGAAAATATCGATAGCCTCCATTAATTACATGCTGAACCAAATAATCTCCCAAGTGCCATCTTGATGTTGATTCTGGGTAAAAGAAAAAATACCTTTTAAATTGATTAGCCTACTTTTAGGCAAAGTGAATCCTACATACTAATATAATGCTGGATTTAACTATTGAGTCATACCATAAATGAAAAAAATATGTTTTTTTTTAATTTGTCATTACCTAAGGGCTTCTCATAATTTATTTAAAACATTTTTGCGTTTAAAAATTATTAAATTGCGATAGCCTTCATTAATTACTTGCTGAACCAAATAAGCTCACGAGCGCCATCTTGATATTGATTCTGGGAAAAACAAAAAAATCACTTCAAATTGATTAGCCTACTTTTAGGCAAAGTGAATCCAACATACTAACATAATGCTGGATTTAACTATTGAGTCATACCAAAAATTAAAAAAAAAAACATTTTTTTAATTTGTCATTACTTCTCATAATTTATTAAAAAAATTTTTGCTTTTAAAAATTATTAAATTGCGATAGCCTCCAATAATTACTTGCTGAACCAAATATGCTCACGAGCGCCATCTTAATATTGATTCTGGGAAAAAACAAAACTCACTATAAATTGATTAGCCTACTTTTAGGAAAAGTATATCCAACATACTAATATTTATGTTGGATTTAACTATTGAGTCATACCATAAATGAAAAAATATATTGTTTAATTTGTCATTACCCAAAGCCTTCTCATATTTTTTTAAAGAATTTTTTGCTTTTAAAAATTATTACATTGCGTTTCTTTTTTCTCCTGCCTTCCCCCTTGCCCCTTCCAAGGGCATCCTTCTCATCTTTTATTAACAATATTTTCATTTTTAAAAATTATTAAATTGCGTTTTTTATCCAGCCTTCCCCCTCCCAACCAAATTTTTAATATCCAATTTCCAATAATGTCACCGTTGTGACCATTAGCGTGACATTTAATATCTTGTTGTTGCTGTTTTTATTTATTTTTTTCGGTACATATTTCCGAAGTGCAAGAAACATCACAAAAATATCATCACCACAATATCTAGTCGAATCATCAATCAAAGACGATGATAATGCTGTGATGTCTTTTTATGACAGTGATTTCCCCCAGTATTGCTTTATCTTTTTTGTTTTCGACTTGTGACATTAATAATGTGTCCATTATTTTGCAATATTGCAAACGAGGTGGCACCCGGGCTAATATAAATGAAGGAGGAGAGGCTGTGAATAGAAGATTAACGATTTTATTATTAAATTTTATGAAGAAAAAAATAATAAAACGGAATTGTGATGAAAATGGGTACCACTTCCATAGTAAGTAAAAATTGTATGTGGTAAATAAAATTGAAATTAAGATTTAAAAACGTAATTAAAATTTTGTGGAGCAATCAAATTATAGATTATCCATAGAAATTGCGCCATAATTTTGCAATATCAGCAATGAAGTGAAACTGAGAGCCATGAGAGTTATATTGAATCCGTGATTGCAATTTCACAATTTTCCAAACAAAGTTTATAGACGCTACCAATTGAGGGCGCTCGGGCTCTTCCAAAAATGATTTGAAAATATTTACAAGAAAAAATCATTCTACTCATGTGAAAAAGTATACATCGACTACACTCGAGTAAATTATTAACCACTGGACTTCCTCAAGTATAATCACTAATTACAGGGTGAGATACAAAAAAAAACTGCACCAAAGTCAAACGCCATAATTTTTACACGTTTTTCTTAAATTTTATTGAATGAAAGCAAAAAATGTCAGAAATAGCATCAAATTTTAGAATAAGTTTAGATTTGTTCGAATTGGTGACCTTTGGCACGAATTATGGCCTTCAAACGGCCAATGAAACCGCCACATTCTGCCCGAATGTTGCTCTGTGGTATGTTGGCACATTTCCGGAGAAGTGCTTGCTTGAGGTGGTTGATACTTTGGTATTTTTTAATGCCAACCTTGCTTTCCAAAATACTCCAGACACAATAGACCAACGGATTGGTATTCAGAGATTTTGGTGGACATTATGCGCTGGAAATAAAGCTAGAAATCTCATTTTGTACCCATTCTGAGTCCTGTTGGAATGTCCAAGGTCTGCGTGCCTAAGGTTTTAAAACACCCTCCAGAATATTTTCGCCATAATATTCGGCATTTATTCTGATGCCACGGTCGATTAATACGAGTGGAGAGCGACCATCGGCTGTTATGGCGGCTTGAGTTCTAGTGGCCAACCGAAGGAGCACATTTTCAGCTAACCTCTTTGGCAAGTAAACCCGATCATTTTGTTTGTTTACAAACTGCTGGACAACGAATGTTTTCTCATCGTATCGAAGAACAGCAAATTCGGCAGTTCACCACTTTCGGCCAAGCGAAGCAACTCCTTAGATCTTTTCAGTCTTTCCGTTGCGGTGTAAGTTCTTGCACTTTTTGGAATTTCAAGGGCTTTACCCCGAGCTCATTTTTCAATATTTGTCGAATGGAATATTGCGATATGTTCAGCTCATAAGCCATTTTCTGCGAAGCGGGTTTCCATCAAGTCGCTTCTTTACTTTTCGAACCATTTCTTCTGATGTTGCTGTTTTCTTCCGTCCACTTCCTTGGCGTCAGGATACGCTACCAGTATTACGGTAACGAGCGAAGGTACGAGACACAAAAGATTTATTCACATTTAAATGCTGGAGTGCTCTAACGATAGCCACTTGTGCTTTTCCAGCCAAATATAAAGAAATCACACCATCACGCTTGAATTCTATCACGAATTATTTTTTTTTTTGCTGGAAAATTCTCACCAAAATGCTTTTGTACACTTGTAAACAATATAATGAGCTGTCACTGGAATAATTTTAACAGCTGTCGGACGAGTGGCATAGAAATGACAGCAGTCTGAAGTTGTTTGCAGTTTTTTTCATTTCACCCTGTATATCAGTCTTAGGTCAGAAATGAATTGTTAAATATTCGTCAGCTTCTTCAGAACCTCCCCCATAAAGAGTCAACAGTTTGAATGATCATAACTCAAAGTTGGGGGGTATAAATCTGTCGGTCTGATACTATTTTACTTGTTTATTTATATTTCAAGCCACCAAGCTCTTAGAGGTATCACCTTGAAAAGCACCACCTATATTTCAATGTTAAAATTGTTATTTTCGTGTGATTTAGAGTTTAAAAATAAAGATTTTTTTTTGTTTTTTAAAAATGAGTTTTTATTTGTCATTTCACCCCCGAAAGGAAAAAATAATGTCATTTTTCTTAAATTGAAAATCACACTGAGCGCCATCTGTATTTCAATGAAATTATTTTTTAAGTAATGAATTTGTGTTCACATTTCATACTTTAAATCTTTGACAGATTGGAGGTCATTAAATTATTTTTAAATTTATTTTCTTGTATTTCATTTTTAATCTTCCCTGTTGTTTGTTTTTTAATCTTCTCTAATCGACATCATTTGCCCTAATCTCCTCGAGACAAAGAAATAAAATCAATACATTTTCCCAAAATAAAGCTCTTGTAATTTTTCGGATTTATTTCATTCAATTTCCAGCCTACTTTTCACTCAATTGCCCTGTAAATCCTATGAAAATAAACACAATTTGTTTTGAATTTAGTTGGAAAAGGCGAGACGCAGACAAAGGCAAAGAAGGAGACGAAAACAAAAATAACTTAGAAAAGGAGGAAAAACAATCCTTCACTGATTGTGTTATCTTTTCTAAGACAACAAATTGCCAAAACAAATTCCAATGAAAAAACGTCTCAAAAGAAACGACTGGCAATAAGTAAAGTTTTCCCAGCAACAGAAAAGAGATTCAATGAAGAACAAAAGAAAGAGAGATTGCTTTGTTTACGATTGTCAAAAAAAGGGAGGAAGAGGCGAATATAATTTGGTTTTGAATCTTCGATTTTATTTTATTTACAACTTTTTTGGTTTTTTTATTTAAATCCCAACTATCGGAGAAACATGAATACTGCCACACAAATCCATGTTGTGTAAATGAATAAATCTTGTAACTCACACACTGATAGGATTTTATTTACAGCGTAACAGATATGCAGTAGCATACGCATACACACACAGACACATACACTCTGTGGCATATCCATGGCAATAATACCATTGTTGATGACGGCAACGATGTTGGCTGTTGCTCTTGTGGCCGAGATATTGTAAACTTAACTGTGATTGTTTTGTCTCGTTCGTTGTAGTTGTTGTTGTTGCTGCTGTTATTTTTCTACGTTATATATGTTGTCTTTTGTTGGAAATTAAACAAAACAAAACTCCCCTTTTGGCTGTCTTTTGTTATGCTGATGGATGCAACACCAACAAAAAAATATGGCCAACAACAGTGGAATACTCTTTTACAACACTTGGAGAGATTGCAATAACGCCATAGTAATCCAACCACAACCGGCGTCCTTTTTCCCAAAAAAAAAAAAAAAAAAAAAAAAAACAAAACAAAAAATACAACAACAATACAATGCTACCAATACACAAACAATACACGATTTCGGCATGCTGCACAATCATAAAACCGTTGTTTGGAGAGTTGCATATTTGAGTTATACTCAAACATGTGGATAGTATATTATAGGATTACACTACAATACACAGGGATGGTGTCATCCTTGAAAATATTCTCAAAACTCAGTTTTGAATATTTCTCAATAGAAAAAAAATTAAAAAAAGGAGTATTGAAGATTTTTATCAATAGAAAAAAATTCAAAATCCGATTTTGAAGATTTTTCGCAATAGAAAAAAATTCAAAACCCGGTTTTGAAGATTTTTTTCTCAATAGAAAAAAATCAAAATCCCGAATTTGAAGATTTTTTTCTCAATAGAAGAAAATTCAAAATCCCGGTTTTGAAGATTTTTTTCTCAATAGAAAAAAATTCAAAACCCCGGCTTGGAAGATTTTTCTCAATAGAAAAAAAATTCAAAACCCCGGCTTTGGGGATTTTTCTCAATAGAAAAAAATTCAAAACCCCGGCTTTGGAGATTTTTCTCAATAGAAAAAAATTCAAAACCCCGGCTTTGGAGATTTTTCTCAATAGAAAAAAATTCAAAACCTCGGTTTTGAAGATTTTTCTCAATAGAAAAAAATCCAAAACCTCGGTTTTGAAGATTTTTCTCAATAGAAATAAAAATCCAAAACCCCGGTGTTGAAGATTTTTCTCAATAGAAAAAAAAACAAAACCTCGGTTTTGAAGATTTTTCTCAATAGAAAAAAATTCAAAACCCCGGTTTTGAAGATTTTTCTCAATAGAAAAAAAATCAAAACCCGGTTTTGAAATTTTTTCTCAATAGAACAAAAATTTAAAACTCGGTTTTGAAGATTTTTCTCAATCGAAAAAAAAATTCAAAACTCCGGTTTTGAAGATTTTTTTCAATAGAAAAAAATCAAAACTCGATTTGGAAGATTTTTCTCCATAGAAAAAAATTCAAAACACGATTTTGAAGATTTTTCTCAATAAAAAAAATTCAAAACTCGATTTTGAAATTTTTTCTCAATAGAAAAATATTCAAAACTCGATTTTAAAAATTTTTCTGAATAGAAAAAAAAATTAAAAATTCGGATTTGAAGATTTTTCTTTATAGAAAAAAAATTCAAAACCCGGTTTTGAATATTTTTCTCTATAGAAAAAAATCAAAACTTAGTATTGGGATATTTTTTAGAATCAGTCCTTTGCAACGTACTATTCCCATTTAAATTTTCCTTTATATCGAGGGCATTAACCAGTCGTCAGGATTTACATTTTAATAAATCACCAAAGCAATCAGTTTTGCATATACTCTCTGAAATTCCCATGGCTATAGTGCACTCGCACTCGCACACACACACACATACATTCTCTCACAGATTGTGCACAGCACACTTTCAGGCAAACAGAATAAAGCTTCTCCCTGCTCCCTTAATGACCATGAATTGGGAAAGCTACCAAGAATTCCAGTCACATAACACGACAAAAATTGTTTTCTTAAAACAAAACAAAAAAAAAAATAAAATAATGCAACATTTTTGTTTTTAAATAAACAAAAACTATACTTACACAAGGTTTTTAATTTTTTGTTTTCTCCTTTTTTTCAATTTCAGGTGGCTTAGCCGATGGAGGACGCATCGGTTTCAGTGACGAACGCACCAGTGGTGGCAGCATTGGAGGCGGTATTTTTACACCACCAAATGTGCCATGTCCACCCGGTATGTTTCGCTGCAACGATGGCAAGTGCATAACATCGCTGTGGGTGTGCAACTACCAGAAGGATTGTGAGGGTGGCGAGGATGAACAGCAATCGTGTCGTAAGTTGAGATTCTGTTTTGTTTTTAATTTCCTGTGAGCTTTACGTATTTCGTTACATAATTTGCTTTAATTTAATTTCTTTCGGTGCAGCACCCCCCGAATGTGAGGCCGGCCAAATAAACTGTGGCCAATATGTATTTAATAAGACCTACTGTATACCACCGCATTTCCGTTGTGATATGACCGATGATTGTGAGGATAAATCGGATGAAGCACAGTGCAGTAAGTGAATTGTTTTATTTATTTTTTTTTTCTGCATATTTATAATTGGAAATTAAATGGCAAATCAATTGATAGCTTGTTAGAGACTTCAGATTCCTGGAGGAGTCCTTAAAATAAACTTTCGTAGGCAAAAATTACTATATTATTCCCCAATATTTGGAGGTCTAAGCTTGGTAATCCCATAGTGTTTCTTATTTTCTTGTAGAGGTCTAGAAATACGAATACCGAATATTTTCCAAAAAAAAGTTTTTAGATTTGTTTTATTTTTTTTTTCTCAGATATATTTGTGTATATCGAAGGTATATAAAAATCTAAGCAGATCTCGATAAAATTTGGCAGAATTATTTTGAGCTGTATCTGATGTCCGATATCAAATATCATATTTGTCCAAGGGACTTTAGCATAAAATCGGATGCAACATATATATGTGAGCTATAGCTATATCTGAACCGATTTTCACCAAATTTGAAGAAAATATTTCTAGGCTGTATTCGGTCGGAAGTGCCAAAATATATATGAAAGCTATATCTGAACCTATCTTGATAAAATTTGTCAGAGGTATTTCTGGACTGTATCTGATATTTGCTAACAAATATCATTCTTGTGGAGTGCACATTTCGAATGAGATGGACTTAAAATCCTAAATCGAATGAAGCATATATATCGGAGCTATAGATATATCTGAACCGATTTTCACCAAATTTGAAGTACTTGGTTCTAAGGTGAATTCAGTCGGATGTGCCAAAAATTCAGGTCATTTGGACAGATATTGGCCAATTAACCCGAAATCGGACAAAGATATCAAATTTGACATTTTTTTATAAAAAAAATTTGAACCTCAGATTTGCCAACTTTTTAATAGAAACAATTTCGAACTTGATATTCTGCAGTTTTTTCTATAGAAAAAAAAATTGAAGCATGGATTTGTCGATTTTTTTCTACAGAAAAACGTTGGATCTAACATATGACGAAAATACCAACCTGACATTTTCGGCAAATTTGTCTATAAAACCAAATAATAGTTCAGGTTTGGATATCTCTTTCCTCAGAGAAAGAGACATTTTTCCACAGGGACAAAAGTACTTTTTCCCACGGAAAAAATCCGTCCTCAGGTCTCTTTTAGTAAAAATTGGTCATAATGGACTGAGGTACTATTTTATAAAATAAGTAAAAAATCTGTAAGTTCCACCATTTGAAACGAATTTGGCAATTCTCAAAAAAATAAAATTCGATATAAATTCTGTACCAAATGTAGCCGTCTTATTAGGGTCTAAACGACGACGTGGACCTATATAGGCAAATTTTGTCATAAGCCAATGAAACATTCAAATGCGAAACTTCAAAAAAAATCGGAGAATAATGTAGCCAAAATCATCAATATAGGGAGGTACTATTACATGGGGATATACCAAAATGTGGACCTGCACACACAATTTTCTGCCTTAGGCTGCAGTATCCATTACGAACTTCAAATACTAAATTTGAAACAATTCCGGTGAATAATGTCACTAAAATAATCAAAATACCAAATATCGGGAGATACCGTTACATGGGGGCTATAAGAAGACGTTGACATGCACACAAAATCCTGTCATAGGCTGCAGTATTCCACAGACAATTTTCTGTCTTGGGCTGTAGTATCCATTTTGAACTTCAACTACCAAATTTGAAACAATTCCGGTGAATAATGTGGCTAAAATCATCAAAATACCGATTATCGGGAGGTTATATGGGGGCTATACCAAAACGTGGACCTACATGGCCCATTTTCAATACTAAAAGTCCTGCAGACATAATATACATTTGAGTAAAGTCAATCTACTTCAATTCGTTCGGAAGCTAGAGTGACGACGGACGGACGTCGCTAAATCGACATAGAATTTTATATATGTATATTTCGAGGTGTTACAAACGGAATGACATACCTATTATACCCTCCATACTATGGTGGAGGGTATAAAAAGAGTTGTCCTCATGGACAGATTTTCTGTTTTTCTAAAGAAAAAAATCCGTCGTCAGGGTCAAAGATACTTTTTTGTATGGAAAATCCATCCTCAGGGACTTAGGTAACAATTTATCTTCAAGGAAAAAATCTTTCCTAATGGACTGAGTTTCTTTTTTTATAGAAAACCATGTCCTCAGGGTCAAAGGTAATTTTTTGTATGAAAAAAAAACTGTTCTTAGGGACTAAGGTATTCTATAGAAAAAAATGTATCTTTAAGGAAAAAATCTGTCCTCATGGACTGAGTTTCTTTTTGTCCATTGAAAATTTTCCTCAGGGTCAAAGGTACTTTTTTGTATGGAAAAATCTGCTCTCAGGGAGTAAAGTATTCTGTAGAAAAAATCTATCTTCAAGGAAAAAATCTGTCCTCATGGACTGAGTTTCTTTTTTCTAAAAAAAATCCATCCTTAGAGAGTAAGGTATTCTATAGAAAAAATCTGTCCTCATGGAATGAGTTTCTATTTTCTAAAGAAAAAATTCATCCTCAGGGTCAAAGGTACTTTTTTATGGCACATATCAATAAAGAATTAGTCCGACCCTTAGAATTTTTTTTATGAAAAAATTAAGTCCTCTATAATTAAGGATTTTTCAGTGCCTCACATTTTTTTCATGTAAAATCTTCCTAAAAATTCGTATTTTTGCTATTAAAGCGCTTTTTTAGTACCTAGGGAAAATTTTTTAACATGATCTTAATCCTTACCATGCTCTCCTCTCCTATTCAAGTTTTTCATTTTGTAAAATTAAAATTCTTAAATCCTCATTTTTTTTCTTCCGGGGATCTGGTATTTTCATTAACAATCTAATTTATGCGGCCCGTTGTTATGAACCAGTCGTTGGAGATGGGGGCGGGGGGGTACCATAAATTTCAGCACCAGCTGGTGTTGTTTACATCGAGTAAAAATGCAATTTTAAAATCATTCAAAATAAACCCTCTGCCCTGCCCCTCCCCTCTTACCCACACAACAACAAAACATGCAAAAGGCTAACACATTAACCCACATAAACGCAGAGAAAGAGAACACAATAGCAGCAGCAGCAGCAGCAACAACAAAAAAACCCAGCTGCCAGCCTGCTGGTGTTGTTGTTGTGCAAGGGCGGCCATAAAGGAATCCTGAATGCTGACGTGATGGCATGTAGCTAGCTCTATTTTTACACTATACGCTCGCTACAAATGAAACACTAATTGTTTGTGACATTTTTAACCCTAATACCATTAATTATTGTCACCATAAATACTTTCGCCGAGCTTAGGCAGGGGGTGAGGTGTGGTGGCCAATATTAGTGCGGCCCCATGCATATGTGTGTGTGGGAGTGCTTGAAAGGATTACAATGTTGAGAGTTTGCAAACCGAGTGTTTGTAAGTTGGTGACTGACTCCTTAAGTCCTTGTTATTTTTACACCGAAACCCATGGTGGCGGGTAAACAGTTTGCCAGTTTCTCACAGCAACAACGACAGCAAATGGGACACAAAGTCCTTAATATCGCCCTCCAAACGGCAGCTTAAACTGGTATTTAATGAAATTTTTTTACATTGGCAAATATTTGCCACAATGTTGGGCATTGGACAAAATTGTAACTGGAGGGGGCAGGGAGGGAAGTTGTGAAACAAAAACTACCACAACCGGAAATTTTTAAGTTTTGTTGGAGTCTACTCTTTTTTTTCTTTGAGCTCTTGTTGTTTTGCACTCCAATAACAAACCTCACAAATTAACTGGTAAAAACAGGAAACGGAAACAAAACTTCTTCTCGAAGGGTAAAATGTATTCGAATGTTGGCTGTAAGGTTAATTTATGAACTTAAATAAAAGTCATTTACCTTGGTGAGAAGTGAATAAGAAAATACTTTGAATTTAATCATTTTTCTAAGGAAAGCGAAACGAAATAGGAGTAAGAGAAAAAAACTTAATATTTTTTTAAAGTAAAAAATAAAAAATTATGATGAAGATATTCTGCCTGTGCCTTAGTAAGGCCACTGACCACTTTTATATAAAATGCCTCACTCCTTTAAAACTTTTTTTCAATAAAAATATGTCTCACCGGGCGCCTGATTTTTATCCAAAGAAAAAAATCTCATTTTTTTATAGGAAAAATACTTCAGAACCGAACACTAATATTTTCTTTTATAGAAAAAAATATCAAAATAAAAACAATTTTTGTAGCGAAAAATTTCTCGGTTTTTTAATATAAAAAATATGCTTTAGACCCCGGGGTCTGGTTTTTGTTAATAGAAAAAAATTCTTAGATCCGAGATCTGTTTTTTCTATACGAAAAAATACTTCAGAACCGAGTACTGATATTTTCTTTTGAAGAAAAAAAACCTCAACCCAAGAACCATTTTTTTACCGAAAAATTTCTCTTTTTCAATAAAACAAATTCCAAGTCCCTGAGGCCTATAGAAAACATTCTTCGTTTTTTTTTTTTGTGACTGGGACTGATTTGTTCAATAAAAAAATTTCTTAGGCACCCGAAAAAAATTCAGACCCGAGATCTATTTTTTTCTATAGAAAAAAAACCTCGGAATCCGAGCACTGACATTGTCTTTTGTAAAAAACATCCTGAACCCAAAAATCATTTTTTTATTGAATTATTATACTTTTTTATACCCTCCACCATAGTGTGGACTTTTGTATAGCCCCCATATAATGGTACCTCCCTATTTTCGGTATGTTGTTGATTTAAGTGACATTATTCACCGGAAATGTTTCAAATTTGGTATTTGAAGTTCGCAATGGATACTACAACCTATGACAAAAAATTATTTGTGCAGGTCCACGTCTTCGTATAGCCCCTATATAACAGTACCTTCCGATATTCGATAGTTTGATTAATTTAGCGGCATTATTCACCGGAATTGTTTCAAATTTGGTATTTGAAGTTCGTAATGAATACTACAGCCTAAGGCTGAAAATTGTCTGTGCACGTCCACGTCTTCGTATAGCCCCCTTGGTGACTCCCTATATTCGGTATGTTGATGATTTTAGCTACATTATTACCGATTTTTTGTCAAGTTTCGCATTTAAATATTGTAATGGCTTGTGACAAAAATTGCCTATGCAGGTCCACGTTGTAATATAGACCCATATAAGGGCTACTTTCGGTATTTTAAAGATTTTAACAGAATTTTTAACGGATCTTTTTTTTGGAAAATTTCCAAATTTGTTCCAAATGGTGAAGGGTATTCGAAGTTCGGTCCGGCCGAACTTACAGCTTTTTTACTTGTTTTCTATAGAAAAAAAACTGTCCTAGTAGTTGAGGCCTGATTTTTCTCTCATAGAAATAAGAAAATATATCGGAAACTGACACCACATTTTTTTTTTCTACAAAATAAAAAAATGCCTCAAAAAATTAAACCAGATTTTTTCAACAAAAAAACTTTGGCCAAACTTGAACCCACATTTTTATGTAAAAAATTAGGATCTCTTTTTCCTTGAAAAACATGCTGGGACCTGGTTTTTTCTATAGAAAAAATGCCTCCGTCCCTAAGGCCTGATTTTTATTCTATATGAAAAAAATACTTGAACAGACCCGAATTTCTTCTTAAGAAAAATTGTCGCTGTTTTAAGTCCTCTTTCTCGTTATGTTCACATTTCTTAATAACCATTTACAGACACCACTCTGACATGCATTTTGTAGAACCTTTCTCATTTTGTCTCATTTTCTTTTGGAGAACCCATTAAAAAATAAAAAAAAAAACTGATTTTTTCTACAACAAAATACCCGAGAAACTGAGGCCAATCTTGAAGCCAGATTTTTCTGTAAAAAATTCTCAGTTGCTTAGAAGCTATTTTTCCTATAACAAATCATGCCTCCTATAAAAAGTCTGACCTGTTTTGTTTTCTCTGGAAAAAATTGCCTCAGTCTCTAAACCCCAATTTTTGTTCTATAAGAAACGAAATACTTAAACAGGTAAGGCTCGACTTTTCCATAGAAAAAATGTCTCTGCCCAAAAGCCTCTTTCTCCTTACATTCACATTTCTTAATAACCTTTTACATACACCACTCTGACACGCATTTTATGGATTGATAGAAAATATGATAAATTATGTGTCATTTTCTTTTGGAGAACCCATTAAAAAATGTCATAAAAATTTACAAGATGACAACCGGCATATAAATAACCAGCATATTGATAATTTCTGGGCGCATACCCCATTTCGACCCATGGTGCGAATGAACAATACCACATTAATCATACGCATTGTGTGCAACCACTGGGGAATGTGTCAATGTGCATGTGCAGACACACACACACACGCTGACACTTTGCCATTTCGTTGTTGTTTTCGCTCGCTCTCTCTGTATTTCATATATCTGATGACGGACAGACAGACGGAAGGAAGGAAGAACATTGTAATTTATATATGAATGTGTATTGGTTGGTTTTTCAGTTTTTTTTTCTCTCTCTCCCCGCTCCTCTCGTTCACTCTGCTTCTTCCGTTGATGGTAAAGTATAAAATGTAATGAAACAACTTCCGGTGACAATAAGTGTTGGTGGAAATTCATTTATCGCTATTTGGGGGTTGTGACTTTCTACGGTAGTTACGGTTATTGTTGTTGTTGATAAATATTTGATGTGATGAATTTAAACAAAGAGGAAATCTATTTATTATTACTGATTTTTTTTCGTTTGAAGTTATTCAATTGGTTTTATTGGATATTGAATAATTCTGGGAAGTACTCAAGAGGGGTTCTCAGGAAAAAAAGGAAAAATTAAATAATGAAAAATTTATGATTGAAAATAAATTTAAGGATATTTTCTCTTTAATGTAGGTTTTGTGTGCGTGTGGTGAAAGGACTGTAAATGAGTATTATTATTTTAAATATTTTAGTTTTTTTCGAAATTTTTAAATTTCTTTAAAAATTCAAAATCCTGCTTCTCAGTTAAATTTACAATAGTTTTGGTGACCATTAGCTGATTGCATTGAGTGTACTCTTTAAAGAGAATATTTAAAAGGGATCTCTCTCCCTCTCTCTCTCTCTCTCTCTCTCCTTTTCCATTAACACTAATAACTAATGACACCCCATTGGATAAGACAAAATTAAAATTAATTACATTCATATTATGTCAACACGATGGAGAGATAGATAGTAGAATAGGAGGATGTTCTAAAGATTGAAGGTATGCAGGAGCCGAAGCTCTCAAGGACTTATGTGTGTGTGCATCGCTTTAACCTCAACAAACCATAACTCTAAGTAAATGCCCCATGAAAGATGTCGCCAACAAAATGTCAAATACTCACACATGCACTCACACACATACATCGTGGCTAAGAATGTGGCACAAACACACACATACATCTTCATATGTTGTCTTTACTCTCTCTCTCTCCGTCTTGTGTTAAGCATAATAAACATTAAAGTGTACAAGATCCCTGACTGCTAATATAATGTAAAATGTCCTTTAGATAAGCTAGCCAGTCGGCTGTCCGAAGGCAAGAAGAGCAGCAGCAGGAGTTTAAGTGTGTGTGTGTGTGTGTGTGTTTATAAGTGTTTGTGTACATGCCTGGGCATACATTAAATTTAAGGCTATTTGAATATTAAACTTGCCAAGTGTGAATAAGTAATTGTGGTGGTGGTGAAGTTTGATGTGTGTGAGTGTGTGTGAGTAAATGTATGTGTCCATATTTGATGTGGTTGCTGAGTTGTGTACGTGTGTGTGCCACATATGCAGATGTTTAGTTATGGACAAATGACCAATATCTATCTAATACGACAAGGGGCCCACCATATGTCTGGATGATTGTAAATCGGTAAGAGAATTGATGGCAAGGGACATATGTTGATAGAATACCCAGCAACATATTTGAAAGAAAAAATATATGCCTTCAGTACTTTAGGATATATATGGACAAATATGAAGAGGAAGTATGTCCTTAGCCCTTGATTGATATATATGTCATTAGAGGTACATATTCTGTCTGTGGTCTGTGTGTAACTGAGACAAGATTTTTTTTATATGAAGCAAATGTCTCAGCACTTTAGGCATATTTTTTCATGAAAAATGCTTCCGAAGCTAGATCTGATTTTTGTCTATAAAAAACATGACTCAAATCTGTACCCTGATTTTCTTTTCTTTAGAAAAAAATTTCTCCGAAATTAAGTCCTGATTTTTTCCACAGAAAAAAATGCCCCTGAAGAACTTCCAGAGGCTTTTATCAACAGTACTTTTAAAACTTCCCTCTGTAAAATATCTCGTAGAGATCTTCTATACCCATAAGATCCCTCTAGATTCCCTTACTTAAAAAAGGCTCTCTAGAGATCCTTTCAATGACTTTTAATTGGCAAAAGACAAAAGACTCTTAAAGGTTTCCAATTGATGTGAACCTCTAGAGGTCTATCATAAATCTATAATTATCAAGGGGTTTTTGTTTATGTACAGAAGTCCTTGCAGAGGGCACTTTCGAGAGTCCTTTATAAACAGAAGTCCTTTAAGTAAGAACATTTTATAAAGGTCTTCTATAGACTAATAGGTAAAATATTTTTAAAGACCTGCTTTTGAACCTTAAATGGTCTACTTTAGGAAAAAAAAACCCCTTTCGAAGGTTCTCTCTCTCTCTTCTATAGACATCAGATTTTACAAAAATATGTTGAAGACTGGAAGCCTCAAAAGACCTTCCTAAAGTCTTCTGTGGAGATTAGACCTACGTCATCTTAATGCTAAGATATTTATAGACTTTTGATAAGACCTGTATAGCCAGAAAGGGGTTTTATATACATGAAAACTCTGAGAAGTCAACTATAAGCGGAACATCTCGAAGAAGTGACTTATTTCGAAGACCTTTAGAGGTTTACACATATACATTAAACCTTTGATATGTTCTCTATAAACAGTAGCTTCTTGAAGGTTCTCCAATAGAAAGGAGTTCTTCCAAAGGTCATATAGAGACAGAGGGCCTACGAACGGCCATTTACAGAAACAAAGCCTTTGAAAGATCATCTATAGGTTTTCTAAAAACAATACCCTCTGTAGACTGAACACGTTAATGGGTATCTGTTGACTCATGACCTTTAAAAAATCACCTGCATACAGAAGATCTTTAAAAGGTCATCTATGGACCTAGGAAAGGTCTTTAATAGACCTAAGACAATTTAAAGCTGATCTATTGACAGGCGTCCTTTGAAAATTTGATGAAATGAATGAAAATTTGAAAGGTCACCTATTTCATAAGACTTGAAAGGTTAGGCATAGACGAAAAAATACCTTCTTTTGACTGAAGACATCTGCCACAACTTTAGCTCTAAGTTCTTTGAGAGGTCTTCTATAGAGGTAAGAGACAAAAGTTCTTGTAATATAACTCTATAATCCCTATGTAGACCAAAGATCTTCTCGATCTCTTCTATTTAGAGAGACTTGAAGGGTGTTTCATGACCGGAAAGTCTTCTAAAGAAAGTCTATAGGCACCCTTCTTGGTCTTCCCTTCTTCGTCTTTAGTCCTTTAGAAGACCTTTTTGGAGCAATCTTGAAACTTAAAACCTTTTGGATGTCTTCTAGTAACAAAACGTCTTCCCAAGTAGTTTTCTCTGAGGAGACTGTCTTAGAAACCAAGAAAAACCTTCCAAACATCTCTTGTATATTGAATGGATTATACGAATAAATATACGACTTTTCCAGACACCTCTCAAACATAAATGACTTTCTTGGGGCTTATACAGACAGAAGACTATTTAAGGTAGTATCTGACTACAAGATTTTAGAGGCAAAGAAAGAAAATTATCTTTAGATCTACAGTTACAGTTCAAAGGGTCCTATATAGAGGACGTTTCATGAATCTTCTACTTGTTTAAAACCTTATATAGAAGTCCTGTTTTCTGAACATTTTTTGGGGGTTTTCAAATATAGGATATAATCTATTCGTTTATACATATTCCAAAACGTATGTCTCTGCTTAGTTAGGAAGACCCACTTTTGGATATTTTACAAAAAGGAGTTTGTTAATTTATTAGTTATGTGCTGAACTAAAATAGGCAATTGCTATTCAAAATTAGCCATAAATCGCACTAATGTATTGACATTCTCCTTTGCCAACCCCAATTTGAACTGAGTGTCAGGACTTGTCTCTTGTTTACAGAAATTTTCAAATTACTCTCTAAATTTGCAGCTGTCACACTCACAAACATGCCCTTAAACAAATAGCAAAATTTAATTAAAACTACTCGAATTTCTTCAAAAGGACCTAAAACCAACAACAACAACTGTGTATGTGATATTAATTTCCTTTTTGCTCTACTTCAACTATCCATTCACTTTTGATATTATTTTTCCATTTGGTAATTATCGTTATGATTAAAATAAACTCAGATACAGATAGCAGGATTAGGCAAAATCGAATATTAATTACATAAATTACTTGCAAAATATTAACAAACACACACACATATACAAAGTGACATCAGTAAATAGTTATGTAGCTGCTGAAAATCACACTTACACACATTTAGTTTGGTAAATATCAAACTGTTGTGAAATTTGATCTTTCCATGACAATGTCGCCAGCTCGTGTGGTCTTAGTCATATGGCTGGTATGGGTGTGTGTGTATGTTGGTAGTCTTCCTTGTACATAATTCGATGTATGGAAGGTACTACTACCTTACATCGAGGCATTAATATTTTGTCATTAGAAATATCCTACCTACTCCCACTCCTTCGCCCAATTATACTCTTTTTGTTCATCTCCTGTCTATTTTGTTAAGAGTAGTGTGAGTGTCTTATTTATAGCCCAGAACATATTGACTTTTTGGTGTGAATTTTCATCTAAAAACTCGTTACAGGGTTGCCAATAGAAACTAATTTTCGAATAAAAGGGACCAATGTGGCAATGTCAAATTAAAAAAAAAAAAAGAGAAAACTAAAAAAGCAGTAAGTTCAGCCGGGACGGACTTTGAATACCATCCAACATTTGGAACAAATTTGGAAATTTTCCAAAAAAAAATAAAATGCCTTAAAAATTTGGTTAAAATTTTAAAAATATCGAATATAGCCGTTATATTGGGGTCTCTACGAAGACTTGGACCTGCATAAGCAACTTTTTCATAAGCCGTTACAAAATTCAAATGCGAAACTTGAAAAAAATCCGGTGAATAATGTACCTTAAATCGTCCAAATACTGAATATAGGGAGGTACCTTTATATCGGCGATATACGAAGATCTGGACCTGCATAGAAAATTTTCTATCACAGGCTGTAGTACCTATTAAGAACTTCAAATAGGAAAATTTCAAACAATATCGGTGATTATTGTACCTAAAATCGTCAAAATACCAAAAAATTTGGAGGTAATGATATATGGGGCCTATACGAAGACGTTGGCCTACATACGCAATGTTTTGCCATAGGCTGTAGCACCCATTAAAAATTTTAAATACGAAATTTGAACCAAATCCGGTGAATAATGTCCCTAAAAACGTCAAAATGTCGAATATCGAGGGGATACGGTTATATGGAGGCTATACGAAGGTCTGGGCCTTCCTAAATCATCATAGAATTTTACGCTGCTCAAGAATATATATACCTTGTTATGTCTAAATTTATTATTTCGATGGGTTACAACCGGAATGACGAACTTAATATACCCTCCATACTATGCATGGTGGAAGGTATAAGAATTTGAACTGGAGTTAAAATGGTTTGAGGTTTTCTTAAACTTTATAAACTTTTGTTGAACACAATCGATATTTAATATTGTTTTAATCAGGAACGTACGCAGGAGGACCCTGAGAATCGGCCCCCTGATTTCCAAGGCCATATTTTGACTAGGTTCCCTAGTCTTGTCCTGGGGACTCTAAAATCCAACCTCTGAAAATTATACGTTTGATATGAAAAAGTTTTCTATTAGTTCTCCTCGAAATGGGAGTGGAATATATTTTAGGACCTTTGCAGGGTTTAAAAGGACCTCAAAGTAGTATTTGGACCTCTTTTCAAGAAATTTTTTATTTGCAAATTCAAATTAAATTTTAAATGACAACACTTTTCCACACACTCCCTCCTACATTTCTTGTACATGCATACAATATTTACCCTAAATGCACACACATACACCTATATGTGCATGTGTTTGTGTTATAATTTATTATTTGTAATTTATTATTTGTAATATTTAAAGATGCCGAAGATGAAGGCAACGACAATTATTACATGCATTACAGCTTTACTTTTATAAGCCTTAGAGTTCTGCGCAAATATTTGTGTGTTTGGAGTGGGCGTATGTGTGTGCGTGCGTGTTTATGTAGCTGTGTGTTCTGTGTATTTAATACTTATTAATATGGAGATAATTTAAGTACATTTGTTCCATCCCTCAAGGGATGTATGTTCTGTAAATAATAACGAGCAATAATGATGATATTAAAAGATAAGATTAGGAAAAATTAAAGGTAATGTGCGTAAAAAGGTATTAAATAAAAAATTAAATAATAAAAAATAAAAGGATAAATTAATAGGTGTATTTATGAAGACATACATCGGGGAAGAGCACCCAAAGCATATATTATAGAAAACATTTTTTTAAAGGATCGAAACATTTTTGTGGGTGTTATGAACTTAGATCAGAATAAAACTATGTCTCCACAGCCAATAATACATACAGGGAATATCTATCCTCTGAGAATCAAAAATGGAAGAAATTAGGCTCTTCGTTTAACAAAATTGCCAATATCTGAAAAAAGGATCCAAAAAAACACACACACATTAAAAGGACATTCAAAATCAGATGCAAATATAGGTTTTTGGGAATACCCCATATTGGCCTTTTTTAGTTAATGTTTTAACCCTCCACCATGCTATGGAAGGTATTTTAACTTTGTCATTCCGCTTGTAACTCCTCGAAATACACATGTCAGACCTAACAAACTACATATATTTTTAATCAGTGTTAAATTCTGAGCAAATTTCGTCATGTCCGTCTGTCTGTCTTTCTATTGTAACAACGTTTCTTTCGAACGAATTGAGATCGATGGCTAAAATTCTGCACACATGTATTTGTGAATTTTGGGCCATGTAGGTCCACGTTTTCGTATAGCCCCCATATAACGGTGCCTCCCACTATTCGGTATTTGGATGGTTTTGGCGACATTTTTTACCGGAATTCTTTCAAGTTTTGTATCGCAAAAAAATCGCGTAAGCTGTACCTCGTCTTCGTATAGCCCCCATATTACGATACCTCCAGATATTCGGTATTCAGATGATTTTAGCGGTTTTATTCACCAGAATTGTTTTAAATTTCGCAATTGAAGTTCGTAATGGGTACTACAGCCTGTGACAAAAAATTACTTATGAAGGAATACGTCTTGGTATAACCCCATATAATACGTCTTGGTATAACCCCATATCAATTGAGGAGATTTTTCTACGGAATTTTTTTTGAATAATAATAATAACGAGGCTATATTCAAAAAGTATTCTCTACACTAACTATTTTTTTCAGGAATATCTTATTTCATTTTTTTAAGTACTCGAAAAGGTCTTAATTTAGTGGTTATCTCCTCAATCATACCGTCGCCTTATCCTCCCATGGACCTCGTCAGTTTAGTAATAAAAACAAACTCGCAAAAGCAGGGCTACCGTATATGACGCCTGTAACATAATCAATTGGTTCTTCAGAGATTGTGAATTTTTCTGAAGGATTTCTTCGCACAAATTAGAACAAATGTTTCACAATAAGTCCTTATATGCCGAATCCTTCCATTTAAAGAAATCGTGAGCACTTACTTCATATTCGGTGTAGCCATAATGACTCCTGAGGTCATAAAGACTCCTGTAGTCACAATGACTCCTGTACCTATAATGACTCCTGTAGTCATAATGACTCCTGTAGTCATAATGACTCCTGTAGTCAGAATGGCTTCTGAAGTCATAATGACTCCTGTAGTCATAATGACTCTTGTAATCATGATGACTCCTGTAGTCATAATAACTCCTGTGGTCATAATGGCTCTTGTAGTCATAATGACTCCTGTAGTCATAATGACTCCTATAGTCATAATGACTCCTGTAGTCATAATGACACCAGTAGTCATAATGACTCCTGTAGTCATAATGACTCCAGTAGTCATAATGAATCATGTAGTCATAATGAGTCCTGTAGTCATAATGACTCCTTTAGTCATAATGACTCCTGTAGTCATAATGACTCCTGTAGTTATAATGACTCCTGTAGTCATAATGACTCCTGTAGTTATAATGACTCCTGTAGTCATAATGACTCCAGTAGTCATAATGACCCCTGCGGTCAAAACTCCTGTGGTCATAATGGCTTCTGAAGTTATAATGACCCCTAAAGTCATAATTACTCCGATAGTAATAAAGACTCCTATAATCATAATGACTCCTTTAGCCAAATTGACTTCTGTAGTCATACTGACCCTTAAAGCCATAATGACTTCTGTAGGCATAAGGAATACGGAACTCTTAAAAACTGCCGTAATCAGAATCACTCCCGGGGCCTGGAATTATTTTAAGTCCTCTTCTTTATAACTTCTGTAGTTTATGACGCCTGTAATCATATTGACTCCTAAAGTCAAAACTACCTATATAGTCACTATGTATCCCCCAGTTTAAACTCCTCTAATAATAAGACCAATTATATTTAACATCACACATTTCTTGTAATGTATTTATTCCTTGCCAATGTAATTTAAGTAATTGTCACGCACCCATACACTCACCCACACACACATAACTTAAAGTATCCTTTAATTGTGTACTTTATTTCGCATTGTCTTACATCGAGGGTATTTCCCATAATCATCCCTATTATTGTTAACAAATAACATTTAAATGGTTCTTTGCAAAATGTCATAGAATATTACGGAAAGTGTACACAAACTATTATTGTAGATCCATTAGGATGCATACATTAGGGGGTAATGAAAATCAACAAATTTAGGAAAGAAGATTTTGAGAAGAAATACAATAGTTTTCAATTTTTTTTTAATGGGTACATATATATTTTTTATATATTGAACTATCTGCTTTTAAATTTTGCCATCAATTTTGTTGTCACTCCATTCGAACAAATACCGGATGCACACACTCACACATGTACTTCGAAAGGAAACAATATATGTAGTATTAAACTTAATATAATGAAATTGGAACGAACGGATACTAAGTCAACAATAGCCATAACGAACACGAACAGCAACAACAACAACAACAATGATTCAAGATAAGAAAACTATTATAATTACTTTTAACAAAAATTGTTATGTTCTCTTTATGGAACAATAGGACCTAACTACGAAACACACAAACACAATATAAACATACAACAACATGAATTCATGACAGGAAAAGATGATGGAGAAGAAGAAAGTCAAAGAGTAGGAGAGAGAGATAAACATACTAAGTAGTTAAGTCGAATTTGGTTGCTTTTGTTTCTTGTTTCCTTTTGCTTTTCTCTTTTTATTTTGTATGACAGTTGTAAATACATGCTATTCGAACATTTCCTTTAACATCATTGTCGACATACAAACATGGATCTAAATGACATTTTCCTAAAACCATGCTTTACTTTTATCCTCTTTCACATGCACATGTATGTACATATGTGTGCATGTTTCTCTTTAGTTGTGTTGTCTTCGTTTAAAGAAACATCATTATCATAAAGATGTAACAACAATGCTAACTATTTCTCACTCTTAACTTTATTATCATAACGGAGAGAGAGAGTGGGGCAGAGAAAGGAGAGACGAAAGAGCATAAATTTTGTAGTGTGCAGTTTAATGGAAATTTTTGGCATGTGTCTGCACTGCATAGTGACTGCCAGAAGATGTTATCGTTCTGTTTTTATACTTCCGTCAAATTCGACAGTTATGCAAACGTTGAAACCTCTCCTCCCGTTTAACATGCATGTAAATGTGTGTGTGTGTGTGTTCGTGTGTGAGTGGGTGTTTTAATTTGATGACATACAACATAAGTTGTTAAATAAACTAGGAAAATTGTCTACACTAATATAATGGGGATATTTCCATTTAGTTTAGAATTTCCATTTTCATATATAGAACACGTGTATACATGCATGTTAAGATGTGACAGAACATTTAACGGGTTTTGCTAACTATAAGTTTTTAGTGATGTGGAAGATAACATAAATCCGGATTACCAAATAGAATTGAATCCATTCAGTATGAGGGGAAATAATAATAGGGTTATAAACTATAGTAGAAGCCATTAAGAGTTCAGAAATAATTTCGAATATAGGAAGTCATATCGACTCCTACTGAATTCTGCTGTCTACAGAAGTCATTATGAACATAGATGTCATTATGACTTCAAAAGTTATTATGACTATTGATGTCATTATGACTTTAGCAGTCTTAATGACTTCAGGAGTCATTATGGCTCCCGGAGTCATTATTTAGTAGTCTTTATGACTTCAGGAGTCATTAGGAGTTCAAGAGTCATTATGACTTTAGGAGTCATTATAACAGGGGTCATTATGACTACAGGAGTCATTATGACTACAGGAGTTATTATGACTTCAGGAGTCAAATTGACTACAGGAGTCAATTTGACTCCAGGAATCAATTTGACTACAGGAGTCATTGTGACTACAGGAGTCATTATGACTACAGGAGTCATTATGACTACAGGAGTCATTATGACTACAGGAGTCATTATGACTACAGTAGTCGTTATGACCTCAGGACTCATTATGACTACAGGAGTCATTATGACTTCAGGAGTCATTATGACTACAGGAGTCATTATGACTTCAGGAGTCATTATGACTTCAGGAGTCATTATGACTACAGGAGTCATTACGACTTCAGGAGTCATTATGACTACAGGAGTCATTATGACTTCAGGAGTCATTATGACTACAGGAGTCATTATAACTTCAGAAGTCATTATGACTTCAGGAGGCATTATGACTTCAGGAGTCATTATGACTTCAGGAGTCATTATTACTTCAGGAGTCATTATGACTTCAGGAGTCATTATGACTTCAGAAGTCATTATGACTTCAGGAGTCATTATGACTTCAGGAGTCATTATGACTTCAGGAGTCATTATGATTACAGGAATCATATTGACTTTAGGAGTCATTATGACTTGAGGAGTCATTATGACTGGAGCAGTCATTATGACTAAGGGAGTCATTATGACTACGGGAGTCATTATGACTTTAGGAGTCATTATGACTGCAGAAGTCATTGCGCCGAAAGATAGTAAACCAATAGTGTGCTACAGTGAAGGAGACAATGAAAACAAAGTTGAGGATTTAATCATAGGTATATAGAGGTGTTCGTAGCCCCTCTGTTACTCACGTACATTAGATTTTACCCCTTAAACTATTCTCGAGGCACTCGAAGCCCTTGAATTTCGTGTTTCAACCTCTCTGAGTGTCCTAAACCCATTGCTCTTTCGTGACTTAGCCCCTTGAGGTCAAATGTCCTCTGGTTCTTTTCTTTTTCTTCGTAATATAACCTCCAAAAAAGTTCGTTGGCTTTGGGTTTTTCTGGTTTCAAACCCAAGATCTGTCCCCAGCCTTCATTTTGTAGCCTTTGTGGTGTCCACAGGCTTTGGGTTCTTCGAATATTAACAACTTGAGGTATTCAAAGCTCTTGGGCCTCTAAAATGTACATCTTAAGATTCCAACAGCCTTAGAGCCTACGTGATTAAACCCCTTGAGATGTCAATAGTTTTCGGGATCTTTTGTTTTTATCCTTTGAGGTATCCACAGGACTTGGGTTCTTTGAGAATTAACCCGTTCAAGTTTCATCCGCCCTCTGCTTCTTCCAGACAACCTCTCGAGATATCTGCAGCGATTCGATGTTGACGATCTGGCCATTAAATCTACGAAACTTAGTAGATAATATTTGAGTTCGTTGCGACTATGAGAGCCATTTTCCTCTTTGAGAGCTATTTCGATATGAGAGTTGCTTTAATTGTAAGAGAAAATTTGAGTGCCATCGTAACTGTGAGAGTTGGAATTCACTCATTCAAAGGCCATCATTTTCTTTTGAGATTTTGACAGCCATTGTGACTTTGACAGTTGGCCATCATCTTCTTTTTAGGATTTTAATGGCTTAAAATCAAAATAATTCCAAAATTTCACAGCAAAGCATGGCGCTTTGACTCTAAGAGTAAACTGAAGAAAGTATTTGAGTTTTTTTTTAAATGCAATATGACTTGGCTATCATTGAGATTTTGAAAGCCATTAGAATTTATTATTCGTTGTCTTTGCCAAAGATCGGTTTTCAATGGCATCCGAATAAGTTCCGACTGACTCTAATACCATTTTTATTTACCATATTTGCATAGCTCATAATTATGGTTGTTGCGACGGTTTGTTTGCTCTGGTAAATATGTTTTATTTTAGTTTCATATTCTGTTGATTTAGTCAAAACTTTATTCAATTTCGAAATAGCGTTTATTTATGTTTGTCACGGAAAGCATATGTTGTGAGTTTTTCTTTTTTAATTAGCCTCGTTGGTTGTGGAAGGAAAAAAAAGAGTAATGGAAAAGAGAGGCAAATTTCAATGCAATATTAAAAAAAATTTCTTTAACTCTGCACCCTTACCATTATTTAATTAGGATTAGAATAAAACCCTAATGGCTTCTTGAAGACGCTGTCTACTATCTTAATTCTAATTGCTTAAATAGAAATCATTTCAACATTAAGTGGAAAATTGAAAATGCAAAAAAAAAAAACATTAAAATACCAAAAACTTTTCTTTTCATCTTAAAGTAAAAAACAACGCGCGATAATCTTTTTGTACCTTGTGCCGGCTAAGTAGTCCTGACAACAGCTTCCTTAATAAACTTAGCACTAGATAATTCCTCATTCATCAAGTCAGTACTTCAACTTGCAGTTTCCTCTTCAGTCAAATACCTTGCAACGTTTGTTTTCGTTTTTCTTTCTTTCATGTCTTGCAACAGCATCAGCGCCACGGCCGGCAGTGTTGAAAGTGTGACAAAACACTCACTCACTTCAGTGAGCAGTTAACTATGTTCAAAATGCCACACAGAAAGAGTAAAATAAAAAAAAAACATAGGAAAAACTGTTGCCAACTTTTTGTGTCTCTGTTCCCTTTTTTTGGAAATCTCCCTGTCCTTCATTACTTTTTCGCCCTGCATTGTAATTTTGAAGACATGCTCTCGTTGCCACATTAAGTTTTTATAATTCAAATTAAATGAATGTGATGCAATGTGAAGAATAAGAATCCTCTCTCATTCTCCATCTCTCTCCCTCACCCCTCCGCCACCTCACACCAAAAACTAGGGTTAGATGAGGTGGTGAAATGGTTTGTTTTCTTTACATTTTTTATGTGTGTGTGTTGGTTTTTCCCTGTGAATAATTTAACAACCTTTTGAACAAGTGCCACGAAATGTGGCTGCTGGTGGTTGGCGAATGGTAAACAAACAAACAAACGAACGACAGGACCCTATCCTGGTGCTCCAACAAAAGCAATGTAACCGAACCAAAGCAAGGGGGAAAATATAAAAAGTCATGTGTTCCTAAGGGGAAGGGGAAAAGTGCCCGAGAGGGAGCACCATCAAACTATTCATGTTTACACATTCAGCCTGAGCTATACAAAGTTTTGCACGTTCCGCAAGCATTTTATACCAAGTAATGACATTGAAGTGAAAGAATTCCTTGAACAACAACAATAACGCCACTAGACAAAAAAACTAGTTTCCCTCTCCCCTGTTCTCCATTTTCAACAATGAAGCAGAAAAACAAACATTGAGAGAACAAGAAGTTAAACTGTGCCAAAAAAAAAAAAAAAAAAAACAACGACGACGACACTAACAACAACAACAACAACAGCACTAGCACAACTATCTAACATTGCAACACTGACAATAAAGTGTTGCATTCAACGTTCAACTACGAGCTGCCACAATGAGAATAGCGCGACAACAATGTAACAAAGGAGACCAGACTATGAGCATTTACACCGCATCGCAAAAGTGTGAACAAACATTTCAACACGTCGCTAACCAATATGTTGAAAATTATAGCAATCGGAATCGTATTAATGAGAGAGAGGCATTGGGGTGATTTTTTTACCCTACACCACATAGAGGTAAGGGTATCATGTCTTTGTGCATTTGTTTGTAACATGGAGAAGGAAGCGAGTTTGACCCATAAGGATCTTAATAGGATCAATTTCTGAGTCGATTTATGCATGTCAGTCCGCGTGTCCTTCCGTTCATCCGTCCATCCGTCTATACATGTATTTTTGTGAATAAAATGTAGGTCGCATTTATTATCCGATTGAGATAAAAATATTTGTTTGGCCCAAGGACGAACCCCATTGAAATTGGTGAGAATCGGTTCAAATTGAGATATAGCTCCCATATATATCCTTAACCGATTTCCATTTAATTGTGCACCAAATGGCCAATATCCGTCCAAATGACCTGAATTTTGACACATCCGACCGAATCCAGTCTAGAAGCCATTACATCAAAATTTGGTGAAAATCGGTTCAGATATAGCTATAGCTCCCATACATACGTTTCTTCCGATTTGGTGTTTAAGTCCCTCACATTCGTAATATGCACTCCACAAGAATGACATTTGGTACCAGATACAGCTTAGATATACCTCTGCCAAATTTTATCAAGATCGGTTCAGGTTTGAATATAGTTCCCATATATATCTTCAACCGATTTCGGGTTAATTGTGCACCAAATGGCCAATATCAATCCAAATGGAGTGAATTGTGGCACTTCCGGCTGAATGCAACCTAGAAGCATATATCCAAATTTGGTGGAAATCCCTTCAGATATAGCTATAGCTCCTACACATATGTTTCTTCCGATTTGGTGTTGAAGTCCCTCACATTCGTAATATGCACTCCACAACAATGATATTTGATACAGAGCATCACATCCTGCTCGAAAATGCGTATGCCAATTTTTATCGAGATCGGTTCAGATTTTTATGCAGCTTCGATATAAATCTTCATCCGATTTTACGGTTATTGCCCACCATATATGTAATATCAGCCCAAATTGAATAGATTTCTTCATATTCAACCGAATTTTACCATTCGGCAAAGCTCGGTGATGCACTATGCATCAATGTTATCCGGTACTAGAGGTACAACAGTCTCTGTCAAATTTGTTGAAAATCTATAAACGTTGGAGCTCAATCCAAGTTTTCCAACTATATCACAGCTTCTCTAACTTGATCTTATCTCATCGAACAAATTTCCAAAACTACCTACACATCCTAATTCTACACTCCGAAAAAAATCATATTTCCAATTTTTAAGGATACCATCTCTATTTAGGTGAACCATATCCTATTTGTACCAAATTTAGTACCACTTAGTAAACTGAAGTACAAATTTTCAGGAGGCCAACTCTACCGGTTTACAAAAAAAAAATGTACCAAATTTAGTACCGTTTAGTACACACCTCACCTCAGTCCTACAATGTAAAAAGACTAATTTTATTTCCAAATTAGAGAATTCCACCTCTATCAGTTCACCAAAATCAAAATTATACCAAATTTAGTACTTTTCGTGATAAAAAGTACACATTTCGAAAACTTTCTCCATATTCTACACTCTTTCAGGATTCCAGCTCCACCCGTTCCTCAAATTTCAAATTGTAATAAATTAAATTGACTCTACTCCTCAACGTTGAATCGCATTTCAAATTTTTAGTTTTTAGCTCGAACCGTTCAATGGTACCAAATGTAGTACATTTTAGTAATTTTCGTACACATATAGTGTAAATATCCAAAAAAAAACCTTTTGTACATCTATCAAACACTCCATTATCTAAATTCTGTTATTATGTATGGCTGCATCCTGAAAAAATCTTTTTTTTTTAATTCATGCTATTTTTATCTCCTTGAGTGCTTTGTCGAAATTCAACCCCATTAAAACTTGACAATTCTTAAACAATTTAAACAACAATCTTAAAATCTTAACTAAAAAGTAATTAACACAAAAACTACCATCAAAAAGTTTATATAAATAAAATAAAATGTGATATTCTCTTCGTTTGTTTAATTTTGAAACTTTGACAATAGGAAAATGAAGAGAAGAGAAAAGACAACTTTTATAAAAAAAATTAAAAATATGCGTTCCACACAATTAAATGAAAGAGAAATTTAGCAAATCATTAAAAATAAGTTGTTTCAAATTGGATTTGATAAAAAAAATCCGAAGATATATAGTAAGGTAAAAGTTTGGATCAAATCGAATATTCCCTTGGAGTGTTATCGTGCATACCAGCCAGCCAGACAGACAGACGCACGGACATCTTTCGATGGATGCCAAATATCCTGAAACGGAGTTGGTTCAAAGCGACAAAGGCACGTTTTGATATACAGGGTTAGATGAAAAAACTGCAGTAAACTTCAGACTGTTGTCATTTCTAAGCCACTCATCCGACAGCTGTTGAAGATATTCCAGTGACAACATATTATATTGTTTACAAGCGTACATAAGAATTTTGGTGAGAATTTTCCAGACAAGAAGTTATTCGTAATGGAATTCAAGCGTGATAGTGTGATCTCTTAATATTTGGCTGGGAAACCACAAGTGGCTATCGTTAGAGAACTCCAGCATTGAAATGTGAATAAATCTTTTGTGTCTCGTTACCGCGAAACTGATAGCGTAGCCCGACGGCAAGGACCTGGAGGGAAGAAAACAGCAGCATCAGCAGAAATGGTTCGAGAAGTAAAGAAGCGACTTGATCAAAACCCGCGTCGCAGTGGCCGAAAAATGGCTCGTGAGCTGAACATATCGCAATATTCCATTCGGCAAATATTGAAAAATGAGCTCGGGGTAAAGCCATTGAAATTCCAAAAAGTGCAAGAACTTACACCGCAACAGAAAGAAAATAAACTCAAAAGAGCTAAAAAGTTGCATCGCTTGGCCAAATATTGTGAACTGCCGAATTTGGTTGTCTCCGCTCCGATGAGAAAACGTTCGTTGTCCAGCAGTTTGTAAACAAACAAAATGATCGGGTTTACCTACTCGCCAAAGAGATCAGCTGAAAATGTGCACCTTCGGTTGGCCACCAGAACTCAAGCGCCGACCATGGTGACGGTGTGGGCCACCATAACAGCCGATGGTCGCTCTCCGCTCGTATTAATCGACCATGGCATCAGAATAAATGCCGAATATTACCGCGAAAATAGTCTGGAGGGTGTATTAAAGCCTTGGGCACGGGCTACCGAAAAATGGTTACAAAATGAGGTTCCTCGCTTCATTTCCAGCGAACAATGGCCACCAAAATCTCCCGATACCACTTCGCTCGACTATTGTGTCTGGAGTATTTTGGAATGCAAGGTTGGCACTAAAAACAATACCAAAGTGTCGATCACCTCAAGCAAGCACTTCGCCGGGAATGGGCCAAAATACCGCAGAGCAACATTCGGGCAGCGTTTAACGGTTTCATTGGCCGTTTGAAGGGCATAATTCGTGCCAAAGGTGACCAATTGGAACTAATCTAAACTTATTCTAAAATTTGATGCTATTTCCGATCTTTTTTTTCCTTTCATTCAATAAAATTAAAAAAATGTAAAAATTATGGCGTTTGACTTTGTTGCAGTTTTTTATCTCACCCTGTATACCCTCTGGAGCCATAGGGCTGAGGGTACAAAAATTAAATCTTGGAACGAAATGGCTTAACCAACAGCAAAAGGAGTCATATAGTGGTGAGCGTGTGCTGGTGTCTCTCCGGCTTTCCTTTTCACTGTAGATTTCAGATAATTTAGCTCATCTCGAAAGAGAAGTAAACATATAAAAGGAGATATTCTCCATTTCATTTTTCCATAGAACAAGAATTCAGACACAGATTAAAAAAATATTTGAATTAAAATTCAAAATTAAAAGGAGATATTCTTCATTTCATATTTCAGTAGAAAAACAATCCAGACCCAGATTAAAAAAAAATATTTGAGTTAAAATTCAAAATTTTCAAATTTTACATCAATGAATTTTTAAACATAACATACCTGATGTCTATCTCACATCTCAAATTAAGAATTAAGAGGCCAAATTAAGAATTTGCGGCATCAAAACATAAGACAGAGAGGAGAGAGAAAGAGAGTTTGCAATAAATATTGAGCAGTAAATGACCTATGCCCATTCACTCCTTTTGGTATCTCCCCCACAAATATAAATGTCGGTAGTAACGAAAGTCTTTTAATCCTTTGAATGTTGTTTTAATATTTTCTAACAAAAAATATTTATTCAAATTCAAATGGTTTCTTGAAATTTAAAATCTCATCTTAATATTTATTTAATTTTCATAAAAAATTAAATCAAAACATGACAACTTTAAATTTATCGATTCAAAACAATTCCTGCAGATACATTGCTCAACACAAAATTGTTTCTGAAGTAAAATCAAAGTTTAGAGGTAGCATTTTCAATTTTCATTAAATAAAGTTCTACGATGCAGTTTTCTATCTTATTCCTATCTCGAAGTAGAAGAAGAAAAAAACAGAAAAAAAAACAACAACAACAATAAACATTAAGAAATCACAAACAGTAAACTAAGTAAGAAGTAAACTTCGACAGAACCGAAGGAAAGAAGAACTAAAGCCGGTGAAATAAACAACACAATAGTTTGCGATGAATGTGCTTTTGATTTGTACCATTTTTCTTCGACAACAAAATAAAAAGTGAACGTGGAGAACGGGCACACAAAACCCCAGTAAATAGAAAACTCATTTGGTATAGAAAGGAGAAAAAAATGCCAAGAAGAGAAATAGCATGAAATGACAGGGCATCATAGAGAACGGTAGAGAGCGGAAGGAAATAACTAAGAAACGAATGAATGAATCTGACAACAGGATAAGCAAAACAAAACCAAAGAAGAACACAGAACTCAAGAAAAACTTTATCAAAACGATGAAGTGGGACAAAACTCTGACAGGCAGAAATATATATATCTAACAAAAACAACAACAATACCACCAACTACTACAACATAACTTTTAAGTTGAATGGTGCCAGAAGAAGGCAAGAGTTAAGGCAACAACCGTAGCATGACAATCATAAGACAAGAAATCTAAGTTGATTCCAAAGACTTGTTTCGAAAAGATCGAACCGAAACGGTTGGTATGCAATGGCATCGAACACACACACACCCATACACACACTGACAAACTCAAGTTCCGTAACTCACGTACTCTGTACCTTGCAATGACATCGACAATAACTTTTGCCATTTTTCCAAATGGAAAAATCAAAAGAGAAATATTCGTTACAAGGAAATAATTGAAAAGGATTTATTTCCTTGCACTGACAGTAGAAACAACAGCAACAACAAAAAAAAAAACAATACAAAAACGACAACAATAACCTGAATGTTACTAATGACTTATAGTCGTCGTCTGGTTGATAGAGAGCACATTTGAAAAATTGAAATGTTGCAATAAAAAATACATCGTACACACACACACACAGATACACACAACAAAGAGAATGAAGTTCTTTTAGATGCACTACGACTGCACATGACATGATAGATGACGATGGCTGAAGAAGATAGAGAAGGATAAGGACGATAACAAACCGTGTATGCAGCAATTAATTAATTAGAAAAGTTACTGCCTTTATGTAATGTCAATAAAAAAATAACTTAATTAAATGGATTTTGATTATAGGAAACTATTGGCGGAACAAAAAGCTTTGATTTAAATTATTAAGGAAATAAGTGGAACAGGAGAAAAAGAGAGAGCTTTGATGCAGGTCCACGTCTTTGAGGAACAAAGAGCTTTGATTTCAATTATTAAGGAAATAAGTAGAACAGGGTAGGGTCTGTTCAGAGTAATAATTTTGGATTTTAAAGAGTCTTTTCTAGAGGACTATGAGGATTTTTAGATTTTGGAGTGATTTTAATTTTAATATTCCTTCAAATATTTATTATGTTTAAAAATATTTCTTCGCGAGGCCATATGAACTAAAATCGTGAATTAAAAAAAAAACAAGTAAAAAATCAGCTAAGTTCAGCAGGGCTGAACTTTGGAAGGAATTTGAAAATTGTCAACAAAAAAATCAATAGAAAAATGTAGTACCCATTACGAACTTCAAATACGAAATTTGACGCAATTTCGGTGAATAATGTAGCGAAAATCCTGGAAATACCGAATATCTCGGGTATGCTATACCATGGGTGCTATACCAAACGCAGACCTGTATCGACAATTCTCTTCCAGGGAATGAAGTGCTCAGAGGGAACTCTTTGTGTAGGTTTTCAGACTATTCCATTGAAAAATGTATCTGAAATCATCAAAATACCGAATATCAGGGGGCACCATTGTATGGGGGATATACGATATCGAGGATCTATATAGAAAATTCTCTTTCAGGCGGCAAACTTCTCAGAAGGAACTCCTTGTGTAGAATTTTAGACCAGAATTGTTTCAAATTTCGTATTTAAAGTTCTACGACTAAAAATAGCGTATGGGAGTGAAATTTCGTCTTCGTATTGCCCCCTAAAACGATACCTCCCTATATTCGGTAATTTGATGGTTTTAGAGACATTATTAACCGGAATTGTTCCAAATTTCGTAGTTGAATTTCGTAACGGGTACTACAATGAATGACCAAAAAGTGTCTGTATAGCCCCCATATAACTATACCTCCCTATATTCGATATTTTGATGATTATAGGATAGTGGAATTGCTTAAAATTTCGTATTTAAGGTTCAGAATCGGTACAATAGGCTATGGCAGAAAATTAGTTACAGAAAATTAGAAAATAGTTACATACCTCTCGTATAGGGACCTATACCGCTAAAGCTGTATTTTTGGACGGATTTTTTTATTTTTTCAAGTTCCTTTCAATTGGTGGAAGGTATAAAAAGTTCGACCCGACCGAACTTAGCTTATCTTTTACTTGATTTTTTTTTTCTTTAAGAAATTTCAGATGTATACTCGTAGATTTTTACACAGCCGGAGGATGTCAATCACAAAATATGAAAATATATACATTTTATATATGAAAATTTTGAAAAATTAAAAAAGATTTATAAAGGTTATGGATGTCGGCATACTAATCCATATTTGGACTCAATATTTTATGCAAATATGTGATAAATTCTCGTGTATCTCTAAAGTTTTTAATCTGGGAAAGTACTTCTTTAGAGAGTCTTCTTCGAGGAAATAAGCTCTGGAAGGCCAAATATTTTGAATTGTAACAAACTACTTGACTCAATCAAGGGTACAAAATACTACACATCAATTTATTTGCCATGTATATTCATTTATGTTATTAAATACAATAATATTAACTAAAAAATATATAAATAAAAATAATTAATTTTTCCAATCAGATAAATTAAATTTTATTTATTATAATTTTTTATTTAATGTATTAATATTAATAATTAAAAAAATATTAATGAAAAATAATTAATTTTTGTTATCATTTAAATTAATTTAAATTGTTTATTAATGTAATTTTAATTCTTTGTATTTTCTCAAACAAACATTCTTATTAATTGTTTTTTTTTTTCTCTTTTTTTCTCTCTTCTCTCTTTTTTCATTTCATGTTTGCTGTCTACTCCTCGATGATGCTGATGATGACGATGACAACTTTGATATCAATGCTGACGCTGATGCTGTTACTCCGCGAATTGCTGCTTCTTTTCGTTACCTCTTTTGGTCAATATGAAATCAACTATCATTTCCGTTTCCTTCGTTTGCCATCCTTCCTCGATTCCTTCCATCCTTCCTCCCTTCCATTCCATTTTATTGTTTTCCTTTACTGTATTATCATCATTGTTTTAACGGCATCTGTCGCTTGTTTCTTTTACATATCAATTTTTCTTTTGGCTTATGTCAACAAAAACAACAACAACAAAAATATTATCTGTTTGACATCCTTATGCTCTCTTGTAACTCTTCACAATGTGGCTGATGCCTCTGCTGCTGCTGATGATGATGACACTCCTCTTGGCAAATATATTTCGATTATGTTTGCTGTTGCTGCAACTTGCAAACAAACAAACAAACAAAAAACAAACTGCATTCATGTCAACAATCAACTGTGCAATCCCATCTTAACGACATGCCCTCACCCAAACACTCCACACACAAACACACACACACACACCCAATGCAATGCAATCTGATGCAATAAATTGTCAATAATCTATATATAAACATATACATACATATCGGTATATCTCTCGCTCTCGCCTTTTATATATAATTCTACTTGTCTGGATGCCAATTCTTCATTTGTTCATTTCGATAATTTTTTTTGCTCCATCTCTGGAATTCTTTCAACGTCTGCAAACATTTTTTATGGGCTTTGCGAAAAAAAAACCAAACATGCAACTGCTGATACTGACAATGCCACCGCCACTACTACCATCACCATTACCACTTCCACGATTACATTACTCCATCTGGCCTTGGCTCGTCTACCGAATCCTCAACTCTCGCCATTGCAACTGCAGCTTATAGAAAATGTCAAAGAACCGATGTATTTTGCAATCAACCCGGCGGTTTACCACCCTCGGATGGCAGTCGTTTGTCCGGTCCATGTGTGCCCACGGAGAAACGTTGCGATGGCTATTTGGACTGCCGCAATGGTCGTGATGAAGAGGACTGCCTGGGCACCGCCTGTCGCCTGGATCAGTTTCGTTGTGCCAATGGCTTAAAGTGTATTAGTGCTTCATTGAAGTGCAATCACAAGGATGACTGTGGCGATAATTCTGATGAACAGGGATGCAGTAAGTATATATATGTCTCTTATGTTATCAATATCTTCTTATGCACGATATGTACGTGTATATGTGTGCGTATGAATGAATGGATGGCTGCGAGTACGTCCTTTGGTTTCCTCCCCGTTATGTTGCTGCTTCGTTTTATCATCATTTGTTTAGCTGCACCGGCAGTTGCCATTGTCGTTGCTGTTGTTGTTGTTATTGTCGGCCATGGCTTGTGGCGTCCATTTGACATGACCATTGTGTTTGTGTCCTTTGATTCTGATTTTGGTACGGCATTGTTTCGTTTGCTCACAAACAGATACTGAAGCTGCCACTGCTGTTATTGTTGCTGCCGCTGCCCATGCGGTGTTCTGGCAACGAATTTAATGTTGTGGAAAATTTACGGAATGTCAAAAAGGGAAAATCCCATGCATTTCCAACCTTTGGTCATGCATATTTTGCCGAGTGATTGCTTTTAAGAAGATTTGTTTGATTACAGTGCATTGGATTGATTGATTTCCAATTCTAAGAAGGCACGGCCCAGACATGATGACAGAGCCAGGGTGACCAAGGACAATATGGCATGTGTGATGACTGCAACACTATTAGGCTTCGTTGGAAGATAATAGAGATTGTTAGATTTCTGTGGGTGTATTTGACATTTAAGGTTTTGGGGGCAAACAAATGCTAGAGTGTGTAGGGGGCGTATGGGTAATAATCTGTGACAAAAGAGGCGTATGAGTATTATAATGTATTATGGTATAAGTAATATATTTCTTATACGATAAATGGCATTGAGTCATAGCCGGAAATGATCAATCACAATGTATTATGTAAATGTATACAAACTATATGAAAATTTTGGGAAAATAAAGAAGGATCTAGGGGGGAGTTGGCATTTTTATCCAAATTTAGTTGAAATGGGACAGGAAATTTTGTTGTGAAGAAAAATCTTCAAGGAAGACTTAGACTCAGAAAAATGCAGGATTTTGTAGAAATTATGGATATCTAAAATGCCATGGGGGGAGTTATTTTTTTAGATTTTTTTTTCAAGAATAAGTTTTGAGAGGTTTTTCAATGGGTGCGATTAAAATAATCAGATCAATGATAATTATTTTGGGAATTAGAGATATATAAGGCGTAATACTGTAGTTGTCTTATGACTATGGCTTTCGGAGTAATACTTGTGGATGTTGGTAGCAGTATTAGTGGATTTAATGGGTTCCCTTAGAAATATATTGAGACCAATAATCTAAGTTTTAAAATGATATTTGTTAGATACCTTAAGGGTAATACTCGTGGAGTTTTAAGAATATACGTGGGATATATAAATACATGGGATGAGAATTTTAATTTGAAGATCTTTTATTTTTCGACATACTCAGGGTTTTTAAGATTTTTTAAACATTTTTTTAGGAATGGTTGATGGAATTTTCACAACTTTGGCAATATTTTTGCTTTTTAAAAAAAAAATGGCAATATATATTTTTTAAGAAATTTTTCGAAGCCTA
The DNA here is from genome assembly GCF_030504385.1 of Musca domestica. Classification (NCBI taxonomy): domain Eukaryota; kingdom Metazoa; phylum Arthropoda; class Insecta; order Diptera; family Muscidae; genus Musca; species Musca domestica. The sequence goes on along the minus strand of NW_026712238.1, from coordinate 8,782,199 downwards.
CTAGGGAATGGAACTTTATTTTTTAGACACATTAGACGGCTTAAGATATTTTTAAAGCACAGTGGGCTCAACACTTATGTTTTTATACCATCAGCAATATAGCTACATTTGATACGACCAAAAGATGCATATCTCTTTGGATGAAATCCATTTCAGGACATTTGGTGTCAACCTATGGGTGTCCTTCAGTCCGTCTTTCTGTCTGTCTGGTGCAATCGATAACCCTCAAAGGGAGTATCCAATTTCAACCACACTTTATACATCGTAATATTATTATGAGTTCGGAAGAGGGCAATAAGGGTGGCCTCCTTCAGTTAGAATAAAAAAACGGACACAATTATTCAAGGGTAGTTCCGAAGGCAAAATTCGCTAAAAACTATGTTAAATAAAATTATAAATTTTATCGAACGGGTCTAGGCAGGGCCAAAAGATCGAAAAGTTTAACCAAAAATATATCTTCTGATCCTTTTAAAGTTCTAGTTCTTTGAAGTTTGAATTTGACCAAAAATAGTTCCAGAAAGACAAAGGTAGCACCTACTTTTCATACAAAGAGAAACCGGATATGGATAATTGTTTTCGAGAAATAACTGCCACCAGAAATTTACAAAGATTAAGATTTTCTTCCAAAATAAGATAATCGTTATTTTTAGAAGTAAGACACTTTCATGCCTTAAAATATGTTAACCGACATTTTTGGCTACCCGGCCAGAAAGTTCAAATTCTGAATTGCTGAGTGGCTTATACATTATGCTGAAACTAATACGCTGTGCAAAAAATTCCAAAAAATATTCAACATAAATTTAAAATAGACGATGGAGATAGCCATGTGGTATCACACACCTGGATTCAGATCGATCAAAAATATGGGGTTTTAATACAAAAATAGGTTATTTCAAACTATCAAAGTTCTTTAAGGACAAAACTGCTTTAATCAAGAAGAAGGCTGATGGAGTGAAATTTTTTCTTAAAGATTAACTTTGTCAATTGAATTTTTTAATATTGTTCCACACTCACTGAAGGATATAGTCTTGTTCCTTACCAAGGTCAACAATATTATGAAATTCGAAAAATGTGTTAAGCTTACAGAATTAAAAAAAAAAAACAAATTTACTTAAATGAGATTGGTTTTGAGGTGTTGAGGGACACATTTTCAACGCCCAGCCGGTATAGCCGAAGCAAAGGTCACTTAGTATTACATGATTTCTTAAAATAATGAGAAGAATAATAAGAAATGTTCTTAGAAGTATTCAAAAATGCAAAGACATTCTTGATTTTGTAATAATATTATGCCTCTCAATGCACCAATTTCGATTTTAAACATGACAAAGGGAAAATTCAAAATTTGCCAACCAATAACTTTGGTATTTTTACACCAAGACGTTTTATAACGTTATCTGAGTCACGGTATGAGCCTGGAAAGGTTTGTTTTGGGAAAACAAAATTCACATTCAATTATATTGTAAATGATCCCCAAACGAAATATGTTTCATTTTTCAGTCACTTTTTTTTTCAGTCACTGTTATTGACAGTTGAATTCTTTTGAACACATACAACTGTACTGGGTCTACATGTGCAGTTAACTGAAAATGTCAAATGTCATTTGTAATCCATTTGGCAATTTACAAATTGATGTGGCACTTTGTTGCAAAATGTACCAACCTAAAAAGAAAAAAAATCAACTTGATGATGACGGTTGGGCGTATACGTTGTGACAGGGCACTCATACAATGAGGCCGGCAATCATTATGTAAAGGCCAGAAATGGAAATTAAACTAAATTTATTTAAACTTCAAAGTTTGTGGAAAATTTGAAAGAACTTTTTTCTTTAGAAATTTGGTGGAGTTAGAAATATTAACAGAATAACAATAGAGCTATTTGATTTTCGATAAAGTCTGCCTGACATTCAGGTATATTGTAATTGACCCACTTTTGATGTAGCTCACATATAACGCATAGAATAGATTTTTCACAACTTTTGACAAAAAAATTTCCTTTTTGTTCCAAAATGGGAAATCGACATCCATGGCTAGTGGATGATCCCCTCCTCTTTAACGCTTGCTTATTTGCCTTCGTTGCACATCCGAAAAAAGTCCTGTGCGTATAAATGAAGTTTTTATTTTTATACTCTCCACCATAGTATGTAGGGTATATTAAGTTTGTCATTCCGTTTGTAACACCTCGAAATATACATTTTAGACCCTACAAAGTATATATATTCTTGATCAGCATAAAATTCTATGTCGATTTAGCAATATCCGTCCGTCTGTGGACATCACTCTAGCTTCCGAACGAAATGAAGTAGATTGATAAAATTTTACTCAAATGTATATTATGACTTCAGGACTTTTGGTACTGAAAATGGGTCGTGTGGGTCCACGTCTTCGTATAGTCCCCATATAACGGTACCTCCCGATATTCGGTATTTTGATGATTTTAGCGACATTATTCACCGGTATCGTTTCAAATTTGGTATTTGAAGTTCGTAATGGATACTACAGCCTAAGACAGAAAATTGTCTGTGCAGGCCCACGTCTTCGTATAGCCCCCATATATCGGTATCTCCCGATATTCGTATTTTGGTGATTTTAGCTATGTTATTCACCGCAATTGTTTAAAATTTGGTATTTGAAGTTCGAAATGGATACTACAGACTAGGACAGAAACTTGTGTGTGCAGGTCCACGTCTTCGTATAGCCCCTATATAACGGTAACTCCCGATATTTGGTATTTTGATGATTTTTACGACGTTATTCACTGAAATCGATTCAAATTTGGTATTTGAAGTTCGAAATGGATACTACAGCCTAAGACAGAAAATTGTGTGTGCGAGTCCACATCTTCGTATAGCCCCCATACAACGGTACCACCCGATATTCGGTATTTAGATGATTTTAGCGACATTATTCACAGGAATTGTTTAAAATTTGGTATTTGAAGTTAGAAATAGATGCTACAGCCTAAGTCAGAAAATTGTCTGTGCAGGTCCACGTCTTCGTATAGCCCCTATATAACGGTATCTCCCGATATTCGATATTTTGGTGATTTTAGAGACATTATTCACCGGAATTGTTCCAAATTATGTATTTAAAGTTCGTAACAGATACTACAGCCTAAGACAGAAAATTGTGTGTGCAGGTTCACGTCTTCGCATAGCCCCCCATATAAAGGTAACTCCCGATATTCGGTATTTTGATGATTTTAGCGACATTATTCACCGGCATCGTTTCAACTTTGGTATTTGAAGTTCGAAATGGTTACTACACCCTAAGAGAGAAAATTGTCTGTGCAGGCCCACGTCTTCGTATAGCCCCCATATATCGGTAGCTCCCGATATTCGGTATTTTGATGATATTAGCGATATTATTCACCGGAATTGTTTCAAATTTGGTATTTGAAGTTCGTAATGGTTTCTACAGCCTATCACAGAAAAAAATGTCTGTGCAGGTCCACGTCTTCGTATAACCCCCATATAACGGTACCTCCCGATATTCGGTATTTTGATGATTTTAGCGACATTATTCACCGGAATCGTTTCAAATTTGGCATTTGAAGTTCGAAATGGATACTACAGCCTAAGAGAGAAAATTGTCTGTGCAGGTCCACGTCTTCGTATATCGGTATCCCACGATATTCGGTATTTTGATGATTTTAGCGACATTATTCACCGAATTTTTTTTCAAGTTTCACATTTGAATTTTGTAATGGCTTATGACGAAAGTTGCCCATACAGGTCCATGTCGTCGTATAGACCCTAATATAAGAGCTACATTCGACATTTTTTAGATTTTAACAGAATTTTTAATGGATTTTATTGTTTTTGAGAATTTTCAAATTCGTTCCAAATGGTGGAGCGTATCCAAAGTTCGGCCCGGCCAAACTTACAGCTTTTTTACTTGTTTTTTTTTTTTTTGTCACTTGTCATAATTAATAAGACAAATTAATGGAAATATTTGTCGTTATCGAAATGACTATTATAATTACAGCTGTAGTAATTCGTTGCCATTAATTTGGATTTAATCATGCGACAAACAAAAAACCATATAAGCTTTGATTTATATCGCATTTAAAGAGAATATTAATGTTGCAGGTGACATGTTTGTCATAATACATCATGAAATAAAACAAACATACATACATCCATATTGATATTTAAATAAATTACTTGTTGGATTAATAAACTTGTAAATCAACGCCACAGAAGCCTAATTGCTTTGTATTGACTTTGACAAGCCAAAAATTTAGTTTCATTTAATGGCTTGTTTGCTGGCAAATAAGTATCTTCGCCATTCAACCAACCAAATTGAAATGTCAAAATTCATTTATAATCCATTAAATGTTTCGTACTTATTGATATGTCACCTGTCAAATTTGTTTGGTTGGGTGTGTGTCGTGTACGAATATTATGTGAATTTTTTGTGTGGTGACGTATACATACTGGCAACACTTATACGCCATGGGGAGGGCACGAAATGGAATAATGAGACAAAAAATTTGAAATAATCGAAACGGGAATTGAGTAAATAAATAAAAAGTATTTGTTTTTATGTTAATGGAATATATTGCTAACACGTGCATGTTACATGTTTGGTGATATTCAAAACTACATTGAAAAAAGGAACTAAATGTTTTCAGACAAAAAACTCACGATTTTTTAAATGGTTTTCAAAATTAATAGAGGTATTGTGAATACCGTCCATCCGTTTATCTGCCTGGCTGGTGCGAACAATAATTCGCAAAGGGAGTATCCGATTTGGTCCAAATTATAATATTTTTTATCAATTTTAGGTCAAGTCTTTAAACGGAAAATATCACACCACACATTCTGGTATCGCTACCACGATTTAAAAAAAAATAATTCCACCTGTTTAATGGACCATTTTGCTACTCCTATTCATACTCCTCTCTCAAAACTGAACTCTTAAACTGTACCCTCCAAACCCCTCATAAATAAATCTGAAATAAGTGACCAATTTTCTTCGAACTTCGTTGATATTTTCGACAATGTTAGATTTTCTGTAGATGACCCATATTAACCTTTAATTTCTGGTACGTCCCCACAAACACTCAAAATGCTTAAGAAGCCAAACTGTATGTAAAACCAACTTAAAGAAAGAATGGGGTTTACTACTTCTGACATCTCCCACATTAACGGCAAAAGGGAACACCCCAATATTTAGGTTAAATATTTTAAAAATTAAGTTTTCCATCACAAAATATAAAATTTTTGATATACCTGAATATTGTATTATGAGTAAGAGATGTCCAATACGGTGCAATTTTTACAGGTCTTAATATTTTTCAAGAGATGTTTAGATTTTTTAGGAATATTTTTTTAATCAGATTTTTAAGGATATAATGAACATGACTTATTCAAAATTTTAAATTTTTTGAAATCTCCATGAAAATCTGTAATTTTTTAAGATTCAAGGACTTCAGGCTCAAAAATGTTTGTTGAGACATTTTTGTATTTTTAGGATTTTTTTGTATTCTATGCCCAAAAAAATGGATTTGTAATAATTTTTTTTAAAGAGTTTTTGATCCTTGTCGAAAAATCGAGGATATTTCTTTATATCCTCAACCATATGGCTAGAGATGGTGTATATCGATTTTGATAGGGCCAAAACGTACTTTATCGAAATAATGGTGTTAGACCCAGGGGTCTTGGAACCAAATCTATTTGAGGACATTTGGAGTCGATCTATTCTACGTGAGTGGCTGGTGCACTCTATCTCGAAGGGAGTATCCGATTTGGTCCAAACTTGGTATATCTTAGGTGAAGTCCGGAGAAGGGCGACATCGGCCCTTTTTAGCAGTACTAGATCTGGTGCAAAAATGGACAACATCGTTCCACTCAACCAAATACGTTCCCCATAAAAGGTCAACATTTTGAATAATTATAACTTCTATAAAATTTTAAATAAAAGTCCGACTACCTTTAAATTTCGCCCATCTCAATATTTCTACCAACACAAGATCTTCTACCACTCCTATTGGACCACTTCCCACAACGGGTAAAAATTTGTAATAATTAAAAGGCTCTGTAATTTCCCCCATTACCATTACTTAGTACATTTAGTACAACTATATTACGCATATCCAAACCCAGTGACATCCATATCAAATTTCAGACTTTCAGCTCTATTCCTTTACCCAATACCTAATTTAGTTCAATTTAGCACTTTTCGAACAAATATAGTACAAATTTCCAAACCCACCTCCAAATTCCAACCTCAGATACCAACAGTGACATCAATATACAATTTCATGATTTCAGGTCTTTAAGTTCCCCTATTACCAAATTTACCACCACTTTGTATATTTAAAACCAGCCTCTTTTCTCAACCAAAGACACCAACAGTGACATCCATATCAAATTTAGGTCTTTCCCTGCATCCATATATAGTACATATTTCCGAAACCACCTTCATATTCACGATACGAACAAATTTGAGGATTTCAGCTCTATCCCTTCACCCAATACCAAATTTAGTACCATTTAATACTTTTCGTACAAATATGGAACGCATTTCCAAACCATCGCCAAATCTCAAACACAGATACCACCAGTGATCTGAATATAAATTGTCAGAATTTTATCTCTATTCCTTCACCCAAAATCAAATATGGTACCATTCTGTAATTTTTGTAAAATTGTAGTACAAATTTCAGAAAACACCTCCACTAGTCGATGTGTAGCCTCATGTACAACGACCTTAATACCAAATTTCAGATTTCAAGCACTATCTGTTCAGCCAATACCAAATTTTTACCAAATATAGTACTATTTAGTACCTGCACCAAATTTAGTACCATTTTAGTACAGTTCGCACATTTAGTAAGCATTTCCGAATTCACCTTCAAATATCAAACTTGCTTTCAAGTTTTTAACTCAATCCGTTCACATAATACCAAATGGTACCACTTTAAAAGTTTAGTACCATTTTATAACTTTTCGTGAGAGTCACTGATGGAATGCAGTATATATATACCAAAAGGTTTTTGGAAACTCGAACTTTAAGAGTTTCCAAAAACCTTTTGGTATATATATACTGCATTCCATCAGTGACTCTCAGAATTCTCCAATACAAAGTATTCAAGTTTTAGTACATTTTAGTACTTTTCGTACCCTGTTATTACGAATTTCCAAAAACCGAGCCTTGTCACACGCATACACATGAAGACTGCCCTCGTGCAAAATTTCAAGATTTAAGATTTTATCTCTACCCCTTCACATAATACCAAATAGTACCATTTTAGAAGTTTAATACCTTTTTAGTACTTTCGTATTTCCCAATTCTAGCTCATTTGGTTTCCATTTTTAAGTACATTTTAATACTTTTGTTCCTTTTTGGTACAAATTTCAAAAAACCCCAGCTTTATAATACACCTACGCACCAAGGCTTACCTTTGTACCAAATTTCAGGATTACATATTTCGTCTGAGCGTTGATTTATTGGCTTCTTTTTCCTTAAGATGTCCTACCACAATGCAAATATTATTGTCCCAGGTCATAATATGTAAACCCTGAAAAAAATGTAAACCCTTTACATTTTTAAATAATTTTTCCACCACACCTCCCCCTTACTCTTGTATCCTTAAGACAACAGTGATTTTCAATGAAGGACATACATTTCCTGACCACAAAGTCAAACGAAGACATCCCAAGTATGATTTTATTAAACTTAATGAAGTATCCTTTGGCTTTGTCTCTTTTTCGGACTCAGCGAAAATAAGTTCACTTGTTGACATAATTCCCTGTCATTACCGTCTTCCCGGAATGTCAATCAATGTCATAACCAAGCATTTTTCTCCACACCCCCACCCCCACGTCATCAATCTGCTCGAAAGATGCAATTACAAAGTGATTATGCAACGAGCACAACTGTGAAAATTCAAATTAAATATTTAATTTTTCTTCAGTTTTTCACGACTTTTTTTGCTATTGTTGTTGTGTCATCGTAGCAGGATTTTTTTGTTTTTGGTATTCTGCACCTGCATCTTCAATACAGGTAAATTTGTGCGCATCTTGATGCGTAATGGCAACGATGCCATTAACATATTTTACAACAATCATTATCATCGGTATAGCAGCAAGTCAGACGCATCTTCCCTTCACAGCGACCCCTCCCCTATCCTTTTTACATCTTTGGCTTAAAATTCACAAAGGCAAACGCATAAATGGAGCAGCAAATGTATGGGGGAGAGCAAGCGAACTAACGATGCACAGTGGTTCAAAACTCAATATTTAAAACCCTATCTCAGAAATGCTGGCTCGAATTCAAGTAGGATATCGACCCTCATTCTTCAAACAGGAATGAATCGCAAGACCTCCCGCATAAAATGAAATAGTGGAGAATAAACTTAAATTATATCATACTTAAGATATGTTCAAAAATCAACCATAGAAGTCTGGATTTTTGGGAAATTTGTTGCTTGAGACTGAATTTTAAAAATCAGCCTTCCAAAGGTACGAAAAATACTAAAAGGTACAACAAGCGAGTGATAGGAGCTTGGATTTTTACGTTTTTCAGGAAGATAAGTCTGGCTGCAAAGGTATGAAAAAGGCCTGGATTTTTGAAACCCACAATTCTAATAAAGAGTAGACGTCTTAGCGAGCAGGAAATTTCTAAATTTGTACTTTAAAGGTACAAAAGTACTAAAAGGTACAACATTGCCGTCGAAAACATGTAGATCTTTGAAACTCTGCATGAGGGTATAGCTGCTGCAAAGGGACGAATCAAGTCTGGATTTTTGGAAATCTGTTGCATAAAACTGCATTTGAAAATCAGATATGAAAAGTACTAAAAAGTACAACATTGTTACTAAGCGAACGATAGGAGCTAGAATTTTCAAATTTAGCACGAAGATAAGTCCAGCTGCAAATGGATGAAAAAATCTCGGGTTTATGAAATCCAGAATTCTAAGAAAGAGTAGGCGTCTTAGCGAGCAGGCCACCATGGCGAGTCAGAAAGAGTGGTATAATGTAGGACTTTTTGAAATTTGTACTTTAAAGGTACAAAGAGTACCAAAGGGTACAACATTGCCATCGAAAATATGTAGATCTTTGAAATTTTGCATGGAGGTAACCTTTCCGCAAAGGGACGAAGAAATTTGTTGCATTAAACTGCAGTTTTCAAAGCAGCCTTCCAAAGGTACTAAAACGTACAAAATTGTTACTAAGAAAACGATATTAGCTTAGACTCTTAAATTTGGAATGAAGATAAGTCTGGCTGCAAAGGTATGAAAAGGTTCTGGTTTTATGAAATCCATACTTCTAATAGAGAGTACGCTTCATGGGGAGCAGACTACACCCTCTTCTTAAAATATTGTTACCAATTTTTTTATACCCTCAGCCATATGGCTACCTCATAGAAATAACGGTTTTAGATCTCCCTAGGTCTCTTTCGACCAAATCCGTTTCTGATTGATGGGCACGATAACTCTCGAAGGGAATATCCGATTTGATCCAAACTTGGTACATCGTAGCATTATTGTCTAACTTAGATCGAACTCGAAATAACGGTTTTAGGTCTCCCTAGGTCTCTTTGGACCAAATCCGTTTCTGATTGATGGGCACGATAACTCTCGAAGGGAATATATCTAACTTAGATCGAACTCGAAATAACGGATTTAGGTCTCCCTAGGTCTCTTTGGACCAAATCCGTTTCGGATTGATGGGCACGATAACTCTCGAAAGGAATATCCGATTTGATCCGAACTTGGTACATCGTAGCATTATTGTCTAACTTAGATCGAACTCGGAAATGGTCAATATCTGTCCACTCCTTGTGGTAAATCATCCCCCACAAAAGGTCGAAAATCCTAATATTTGTATCAGTGCTAGATTGGGTGGGAATGAAAAATCATAACTCTTTTAAAATGTAAAAGAGTCCGATTATCTTCAGATTCCGCACATCTCAATATTTCTACCAGCACAAGCCCTGGTGTGAAGACAAAGTATTTTGGACAACGCCTTCTGGTACCTTCCCAACAACGGGTCAAATTTTTGAATAATTATATGTGTCATAAAATGCGAAATAAGCAACCGATTCATTTAAAATTCATAACTCCTAATATTTGTATCAGTGCCAAATTGGGTGCGAAAATGGACAATATCGGTCCACTCCACCAAGTAGCTCCCCCAAAAAGGGTCAAAATTTTAAAATGTAAAAGAGTCCGATTGTCTTCACATCTCAATATTTCTACCAGCACAAGCTCTGGTATGAAGACAAAGTATTTTGGACAACGCCTTCTGGTACCTTCCCCACAACGGGTCAAAATGTTGAATAATTATATGTCTCATAAAATGCGAAATAAGCAACCGATTCATTTAAAACTTCACACGTATCAATATTTTTACTAACATAACATCGGATGAGAATATGGTAGATATCAATTCACTCGTTCTGGTACCTCCTCCTCCACAAAGGGTCAAAATGTTGAATATTTATGAAACTCATAAAACGCGAATTTAACATCCGATTCCATTTAGACTAGGTAAATCTCAATATTTCTATCAACACAAGATTTTTTAAAAAGATGGTGAAGATCGGACCATTCCTTCTGGTACCTCCTCCACATAGAGTTCAATTTTTTGTTTGGCTATCTTTGTCTTGATATGTTTTATTTCGAATTCTAAATAAATATTTTAAATATCGCTGATGACATAAAAAAAATAATTTTCATCAGAAAATATCGTATTCCGAACCCCTGTGCAAAGATGGGCAACAATGGTCACGATGTCCTTTATGTGCTGAAATGCAAGCATGGCAACACGTTTCCACGTTTATGCCTTTTAATGAAATAGCAACAATGTCGTTATCAGCGCCCTTATTATTATTCGCACAGTTTTTGCATTTTTACTCTCCAACACCCACTCACCAATCTACCTCCCCCATATTTCTGTTTACAGATTTCCCACCCTGTCACCATGGCCAGTTCCGCTGTACCAATGCCCTGTGTATACCCTCGAATTTCTATTGTGACGGTTATCACGATTGTGCTGATGAGAGTGATGAAGCCAATTGTACGGCGATTGCCTGCCCCGATAATAAATTCCTTTGTCCTCGTGGCGGTGTTAATGGTACCCCCAAATGTATATTGAAGACCCAGCTGTGTGATGGCAAAAGAGACTGTGAGGATGGCAGTGATGAGGAGGAGGCATGTTGTAAGTATTAACTAAAAGAGAGAGAGAGGGAGAGACATTAGATTTGAATTCAATGATTGTTTGTTTTGTGTGTTTTCCCCAATTTCCAGCTACCTCTTCCTGTCCGGCCCTTAGCTGTGAATACAAATGTGGTCCCTCGTTGACGGGTGGTGTTTGCTATTGTCGTCCCGGCCAATCTCTGGCGCCCGATAATCGTACATGTGTGGATTTTGATGAGTGTTCCGAGTGGGGTCACTGTGACCAGTTGTGTACCAATACCCAGGGCTCTTACACATGTTCCTGTACGCATGGTTATACCCTGATAAACAATGCCAAATGTATTGCTCCCGATGCCAATAATTTACAATTGATATTTGCCCATGATCGTGCTGTGGTCAGGATGTCGTCGCATGGTGGTGATCCACGCATCATTGCCAATGCCAGTGCTGCCTCGGGTGTGGCCTATCACTATCAACGCAATACCTTATACTGGTCGGACACCAAGACGCGTAAGGTACAAAGTTTGCCGCTGGATGTGTTTAGCAGTGCCATACAACCCTTGGATCTAACACTACCCGGAACCTGGGCTCCCGTGGCCTTGGCCGTCGATTGGGTGGGTGATAAAATCTATGTGGCCGATTTGGTGGGCCAAAAGATTGATGTCTTCGAATTAACCGGAAACTGGCATGCTGTGGTTTTGGGTTCCAATCTTACTGGGCCTGCTGATTTGGCATTGGATCCCACGGCGGGTCTCATGTTTGTTGCCGATGGTGGCCAGGTTTTGAAGGCCCACATGGATGGTACCCATGTTCGCTCAATTGTTTCCGAAGCTGCCTACAAGGCCAGCGGTGTTACCGTTGACATCATCTCCAAACGTGTTTTCTGGTGCGACTCCCTGCTGGACTACATTGAAGCAATCGACTATGAAGGCAATCATCGTGTTATGGTTCTCAGGGGTCAGCAGGTACCCAGTCCCTCTCGATTGGCCTTATTTGAAAATCGCATCTTCTGGACCGATGCCACCAAACAGGGCATTATGTCAGTGGATAAATATGCCGGTCCCACCTCCATCCAGGTGACCTACAAGGCCAAGGACATACGTGAACCCAAGGGTATTGTGGCCGTTCATGCATTGAGTCAACCCAAGGCCAGCAATCCCTGTGGTAGCAACAATGGAGGCTGTAACCACATGTGCATTGTAACTGCCGTCAAGGGAGCCAACCACTTGGGTTATCGCTGTGCCTGCCACACTGGCTACCAGTTGCAATCGGATCTGAAAAATTGTAAAATTGTCAAAGAGTTCCTCATGTATTCCCAGCAACGTTTCATCAAGGGCAAGGTATTGGAGCCCGTCATTGAGGGCTTCAGTGATGCCATTTTGCCAGTGGTATCGCGTCGGGCGCGATTTGTTGGCCTGGACTTTGATGCCCGTGATGAGTTCATTTACTACTCTGATGTTCTGCAAGATGTCATCTATCGGGTACATCGCAATGGAACGGGACGTGAAATTGTCTTGGCCTCGCAGAATGAAGGTGTGGAAGGTTTAGCCGTCGATTGGGTCTCAAAGAATCTCTACTACATTGATTCCCGCAAGGGAACCCTCAATGTTCTCTCCACCCGCAATGTCACCTATCGCCGTACGCTATTGAAGAATCTCAAACGTCCACGTGCCATTGTTGTCCACCCCAACAAGGGTTACATTTTCTTCTCCGAATGGGATCGTCCAGCCAATATTACACGTGCCAACACCGATGGCTCTAATTTGCTGGTCTTCAAAAATGTTACCCTGGGTTGGCCCAATGGTCTCTCCATTGATTTTAAAGAAGATCGTGTCTACTGGTGTGATGCTCTACTCGATCATGTGCAACACTCGAAACTGGATGGTACTGACATAAAAACCGTTAATTCCCGCCTAGTACGTCATCCCTTCTCAATTGTCATACACAACGATTGGATGTACATAACGGATTGGCGTCTGGATGCAATTATACGCTTACACAAACTAACTGGAGAACAAGAGGAAATGATGGTTCGCGAGCCACAAACAAATCGTTTGTATGGTGTCAAGGTCTATAGCCACGATGTCCAAACTGTGTCGGATGCCCAACCCTGCCACTTTGATAATGGCAAATGTGAGAAGATATGTTTTGCTGTGCCATCGAATGATACTGGCGTCCTGCAGCCTAAATGTTCCTGTCCCTATGGTGAGCGGTTGGCTGATGATCAGGTATCTTGTGTGGTAGATGAGAGTGCTGAGCCACCGGTACAACCCTGTCCGAATTCTTGGGATTTCACCTGTAACAACCAGAGATGTATACCCAAATCTTGGGTATGTGATGGAGATGATGATTGCTTGGATAACAGTGATGAGGAGCAGAATTGTACAAGTAAGTAGAGGCGAGGGGGATATTTTTATTGAAATTATTTTGAAGCCATGCTTAATGTATCCAGGGTATGGATAATCTACCCAAATGCAGAAAATGTATGGAAATGTATCCAGGGTATGGATAAATTTTACAAGACAAAACTGTGACTATCCAAGACATTGGATAATTATCCAAGGCTTCAAAAACTTATCCAAGACACTTCCAAAACTTGGATAACATATCCCAAATATTTCCAAAGCATGGGTAACTTATCCAAGCAGTGGATAAATTATCCAAGATATTCCCAAGGCGTGGAAATCTTATGCACGACATTTCCAAGGAGTGGATATATTACCCAAGACATTTCCAAATCGTGGATAACTTATCCAAGACATTTTGAAGGCTCGGATAACTTATCCAATACATTTTCAAGGCCCGGAAAATTGTCCATGGCCTGGATGTCTTATCCAAGACATTTCCATAGCGTGAATAACTTATCCAAGGCGTGGATAACTTATCCATGACATTTTCAAGGCGTGGATAACTTATCCATGACATTTTCAAGGCGTGGATAACTTATCCATGACATTTTCAAGGCGTGGATAACTTATCCATGACCTTTTCAAGGCGTGGATAACTTATCCATGACATTTTCAAGGCGTGGATAACTTATCCATGACATTTTCAAGGCGTGGATAACTTATCCATGACCTTTTCAAGGCGTGGTTTAATTATCCAAACCGTGGATAATTTATCCATGACATTTTCAGGGCGTGGATAAAGTATTCAAGAGGTGGATAACTTATCCATGACATTTTCAGGGCGTGGATAACTTATCCATGACATTTTCAAGGCGTGGATAATTTATCTAAGGCGTGGATAATTTATCCAAGGCGTGGATAATTTATCCATGACATTTTCAAGGTTAGGATAAAGTATCCAAGGCGTGGATAACTTATCCATGACATTTTCAAGGTTAGGATAAAGTATCCAAGGCGTTGATAACTTATCCATGATATTTTCAAAGTCAGGATAAAGTATCCAAGACGTTGATAACTTATCCATGATATTTTCAAAGTCAGGATAAAGTATCCAAGGCGTGGATAAATTATCCATGACATTTTCAAGGTTAGGATAAAGTATCCAAGGCGTGGATAACTTATCCATGATATTTTCAAAGTCAGGATAAAGTATCCAAGGCGTGGATAAATTATCCATGACATTTTCAAGGTTAGGATAAAGTATCCAAGGCGTGGATAACTTATCCATGATATTTTCAAAGTCAGGATAAAGTATCCAAGGCGTGGATAAATTATCCATGACATTTTCAAGGTTAGGATAAAGTATCCAAGGCGTGGATAACTTATCCATGATATTTTCAAAGTCAGGATAAAGTATCCAAGGCGTGGATAAATTATCCATGACATTTTCAAGGTTAGGATAAAGTATCCAAGGCGTGGATAATTTATCCATGATATTTTCAAAGTCAGGATAAAGTATCCAAGGCGTGGATAAATTATCCATGACATTTTCAAGGTTAGGACAAAGTATCCAAGGCGTGGATAAATTATCCATGACATTTTCAAGGCGTGCATGAATTATCCATGACATTTTCAAGGCGTGGATAAAGTATCCAAGACATGGATAACTTATCCATGACAATTTCAGGGCGTGGATAAAGTATCCAAGATGTGGATAACTTTTTCCAAACCGTGGATAATTTATCCATGACATTTTCAGGGCGTGGATAAAGTATTCAAGAGGTGGATAACTTATCCATGACATTTTCAGGGCGTGGATAACTTATCCATGACATTTTCAAGGCGTGGATAATTTATCTAAGGCGTGGATAATTTATCCAAGGCGTGGATAATTTATCCATGACATTTTCAAGGTTAGGATAAAGTATCCAAGGCGTGGATAACTTATCCATGACATTTTCAAGGTTAGGATAAAGTATCCAAGGCGTTGATAACTTATCCATGATATTTTCAAAGTCAGGATAAAGTATCCAAGGCGTTGATAACTTATCCATGATATTTTCAAAGTCAGGATAAAGTATCCAAGGCGTGGATAAATTATCCATGACATTTTCAAGGTTAGGATAAAGTATCCAAGGCGTGGATAACTTATCCATGATATTTTCAAAGTCAGGATAAAGTATCCAAGGCGTGGATAAATTATCCATGACATTTTCAAGGTTAGGATAAAGTATCCAAGGCGTGGATAACTTATCCATGATATTTTCAAAGTCAGGATAAAGTATCCAAGGCGTGGATAAATTATCCATGACATTTTCAAGGTTAGGATAAAGTATCCAAGGCGTGGATAACTTATCCATGATATTTTCAAAGTCAGGATAAAGTATCCAAGGCGTGGATAAATTATCCATGACATTTTCAAGGTTAGGATAAAGTATCCAAGGCGTGGATAATTTATCCATGATATTTTCAAAGTCAGGATAAAGTATCCAAGGCGTGGATAAATTATCCATGACATTTTCAAGGTTAGGACAAAGTATCCAAGGCGTGGATAAATTATCCATGACATTTTCAAGGCGTGCATGAATTATCCATGACATTTTCAAGGCGTGGATAAAGTATCCAAGACATGGATAACTTATCCATGACAATTTCAGGGCGTGGATAAAGTATCCAAGATGTGGATAACTTTTCTATGACATTTTCAGGGCGTGGATAAAGTATCCAAGACATGGATAACTTATCCATGACAATTTCAGGGCGTGGATAAAGTATCCAAGATGTGGATAACTTTTCTATGACATTTTCAAGGCGTGGATAAAGTATCCAAGACATGGATAACTTATCCATGACATTTTCAAGGCGTGGATAAAGTATCCAAGATGTGGATAACTTATCCATGACAATTTCAGGGCGTGGATAAAGTATCCAAGATGTGGATAACTTTTCTATGACATTTTCAGGGCGTGGATAAAGTATCCAACACATGGATAACTTATCCATGACAATTTCAGGGCGTGGATAAAGTATCCAAGGGGTAGATAATTTATCCATTCAACAATTTATATTTAATTAAAATTTCTTTCTCCTCACCTTTCTTCCTTTTATAGAACCCACGTGCGGCTCCAATGAGTTCCAATGTAAATCTGGTCGTTGCATCCCCTTGAATTTCCGCTGTGATCAGGAGAATGACTGTGGCGACAATTCCGACGAGTTCGAATGCGGCAACGTAACCTGTGGCACGGCACAATTTGCCTGCGCCAATGGACGCTGCATCCCCAACATGTGGAAATGTGACAGCGAAAACGATTGCGGTGATGGTTCCGATGAGGGTGATTTTTGTGCCGAAAAGACTTGTGCCTACTTCCAGTTCACGTGTCCACGTACCGGTCATTGTATTCCTCAGAGTTGGGTGTGTGACGGCGATGATGATTGTTTCGATAAGCAGGACGAAAAGGATTGTCCACCCATAACATGTTTGGCGAATCAATTTAAGTGTGCCGATTTGCGACAATGTGTGGAGGAATCGTATAAATGTGATGGTATTCCGGATTGTAACGATGGCAGTGATGAGGAGGGATGTCCTTCGATGGGACCAAATCAATGTAATCTCGAGAAACATTTCAGATGTAAGAGTTCTGGATTTTGTATACCCATTGCCTGGCACTGCGATGGCTCGAATGATTGTTCCGATCATTCGGATGAAGAGGAGTGTGGTCAGATAACCTGTGCCCCGAACTTCTTCAAGTGTAACAACAGTAATTGTGTGTTTAAGGCCTATATTTGTGATGGTAAAGATGATTGTGGTGATGGGTCGGATGAGAGTGCCATGCATGCCTGTGTACCTCCACCATTCAGGTGTCCTCATGGTCAATGGCAATGTCCGGGTGTAACTAATCGTTGTGTCAACACCACTTCGGTGTGTGATGGAAC
The DNA here is from genome assembly GCF_030504385.1 of Musca domestica. NCBI lineage: Eukaryota > Metazoa > Arthropoda > Insecta > Diptera > Muscidae > Musca > Musca domestica. The sequence continues at coordinate 8,764,773 of NW_026712238.1, read as the reverse complement.
TCCTGACTGTCCAAATGGTTCGGATGAAGGTGAAGGCTGTGATTTGGCCGAGTGTGAACATCAAAGTGGTCTGTGTTCGAATGGTTGCCAGAAGACACCATTGGGCGCCACCTGTGTTTGTCCCCCAGGCTCGGAGATTGGAGAAGATAAATATACCTGTGTCGATACAAATGAATGTGATCCACCCGGCTTGTGTTCCCAGATGTGTACCAACACCAAGGGCTCGTACTTCTGTTCCTGTACGGATGGTTACATTTTGGAACCGGATAAGCATCGTTGCAAGGCTGTCAATCATACCGCTGCCTTTTTGATTATTTCCAATCGTCATTCGATTTTGGTGGCTGACTTGAAGGACCAGGGTTTGGAACGTGTACCGATTTATGTTGAAAATGTTGTGGCCACAGCCTCGAACATGCACACTGGCACGATATTCTGGAGTGATATGAAACTGAAAAAGATCTCCCGTTTAGACAGAGGCTCAGATCCCCAGGAAATTATTACCACAGGCTTGGATTTGGTTGAGGGTTTGGCCTACGATTGGATTGCTAAGAATCTCTATTGGTTGGATAGTAAACTGAATACGATCGAAGTGTCGGCGGAGAATGGTTCAAATCGTTTGGTTTTGGTGCGCGAAAATATTACCCAACCACGTGGCATGTGCATTGATCCCAGTCCTGGAGCACGCTTTATTTTCTGGACCGATTGGGGTGAAAATCCACGTATCGAACGTATCGGCATGGATGGCACAATGCGTGAAACAATTATCAATACGAAAATCTATTGGCCCAATGGCTTGACTTTGGATACCGCCACGAAGAGGGTTTACTTTGCCGATTCCAAATTGGATTTCATTGATTTCTGCTACTACAATGGTACGGGACGGCAACAGGTTTTGGCTGGTAGCCATTATCTTCTGCATCCCCATTCGTTGTCTTTGTTCGAAGATACGCTCTACTGGACAGATCGTCAATTGAATCGTGTGTTGTCGGCCAATAAGTTCCGGGGTCATAATCAAACCGTTGTGTCGCATTTGATAAGCCAACCCTTGTCCATACATGTCCACCACCCATCGCTGCAGCCCATCCATCCGAATCCATGTGAGAACTCCAAATGTCAACATTTGTGTCTGCTAAGTCCCTCGGCCAGTGAGGGTTATTCGTGTAAATGTAAACCCGGTTATCGTCTGCTGAGTGAAGGTCGTTGTGTGGAGGAGGAGAATCCCTTCCTGATGGTTGTCAAGGGCACTCAGATTGTGGATATTCCATTGAATGGTGGTGATGCCAGAGCTGGTTCTTTGGCTCCGGTAATTGGCATTGAAAGCTCGACAGGCTTGGACTTTGATCGCAAGGGCGAGACTTTGTATTGGATCCAGGGACGTGAAGATGATGATGAGAATTGTACCATTTTCACCACACCCTATGGTGGAGGTAATAAGACCCAATTTTTGGGACTCGATACTGGTATTGTGGGAGCTCCTTACACCATTGCTTTCGATTGGTTGGGTCGCAATCTGTATATGGGCAATCGCATTGCCAGCAATATTGAGGCCGTACGTGTGGATGGTAAAATCAAATATCGCACCATTATTCTGGCCAATGATGGCAATCGTACCTCTGTCTCGAAACCCAAGCAAATTGTCCTGGATCCCAATGAGGGAAAACTTTTCTGGATCGATGAGGGTGGCTTTGGAGTGCCAGTGAAAATTGCCCGTGTAAATATGAATGGTCGTAATCCGGTGGTGCTGAAGGAGGATATCGATAGACCGGAAAGTATTACCCTGGATATTGACAAGAAGCAGGTGTATTATTCCACCCAATTCCCGGCCACGATTTGTGTCATGGACTATAATGGTGATGATTTCCGGCTGCTACTGACCGAAGAGAATGCCATTGCCAAACCACGCAGCTTGGGTGTCCTGGACTCCCGTTTGTATTTCCTGGATCCCACCTATGAAAATATTGTAAGAGTAGACTTACCGCGAGGCGATAATCCCAAGATCATTGTGGACAATGAACCCGAACTGAAGAGTATGATGATCTACAAGAAACGTCCCATGATGCAGCATCCCTGTCAGACAAATAATGGCGGGTGTGAACACATTTGCATACCGGATGATGGAGCTTCGCGTACCTGCTCCTGTGGCATTGGATATCGCAAGGAGAATGATATTAACTGTGTGGCCTACAAGACCTTTGCTGTAGTCTCACAGCTGGATGTGACCAGAGGTTATAGCTTGACCGACAGCTCCGAGGCCATGGTGCCCATTAGTGGTACCGGACATCACATACTCCATGTGGATGTGCTGTTCCGTGAACAATGGATTTACTGGGCTGAATATAATCGTGGCTATTGGAGTGGTATCTTCCGTACCAGGCCCAATGGCACGGAATTGGAACACATTATCAAGGATGGTATTGGAAGTAATGGTATCCGTGGTCTGACCATTGATTGGGTTGCCGGTAACTTGTATTTCACCAATGTCTATCCGCATGAGAATTATGTGGAGGTTTGCTGGTTGGATGGCAGCCATCGCAAGGTTCTGGTCAAGACCACCAATGATGCTCCCCGTGAACTGGCTGTAAATCCCATTAAACGTCTACTCTACTGGATTGATTATGGCCAATATCCTCGCATTGGCAAGGCCTTTTTGGATGGTAGTAAATGGACACCGGTTGTGACCTCCGGAATTTCCAATCCTCGTGATCTGACCGTGGATATGTTGACACATGATGTGTACTGGGTTGATTCGAAATTGGATACGATACAAAAGATTTCCTATTCAGGAGGCAATCGACAAATTATTAGACGTAACCTGCCGAATCCCATGGGTATTGCCATACATTTGGGAGAGGTCTACTGGGTAGATCGCAATCTGATGACGGTGTTTAAGGCCTCGAAATTGCCTGGCAATAATACCCTGCCCACCAAGGTTAGGACCAACTTGCCCAAGCTACGTGACATTGCCATCTATAGCATCAATAATCAGCCTCAAGATGAAAGTAATCCTTGTACTCGACTGGGTAATGGAGGCTGTGATCAGCTGTGCTTTAGCTTCCCCGTTGATGCATCCAATCCCTCGCGTTTGAGTTATCGCTGTGATTGTGCCACCGGAAAATTGGCCAGTGATGAGCGCAAATGTGAAAGCGTAAATGAGTACTTGGTATTCGCCACCCGTACCGAAATACGTGCCGTCAATTTGGATCCCCGCTCCACCCAGATACCCTTCACACCCATGACAAACCTGACCAATGTTGTGGGCTTGGATTTCGATTTCCACGACAATCACATGTTCTATACACAAATCCGTCCATGGGCTAAGATAGCCTACACCAAGGCCGACAAGCCTTCAATCAGTGATGTGGAAGTCGTTCTAAGCAAGGGCATTAATCCCGAGGGTATTTCCTATGATTGGACACAGAACAAGATCTACTGGACCGATAGTTCGAATAACTCGATTTATGCCATGAATTTGGATGGCAGTGATTTGGTAATGATTGCCCGTGTGGAAAGACCCCGAGCCATTGTTTTGGATCCCTGTAATGGTACCTTGTACTTTACCGACTGGGGAAGATTTGGTACATCGGGCAAGATTTTCAAGACCACCATGGCTGGATCGTTAAAGAGAGCAATTGTGGATAAGGATTTGTCGCAACCCAGCGGCTTGGCTATTGACTATGACGAACGTAAGCTATACTGGACCGATGCTGTGCGGGAGAAAATTGAAAGAGCCGATTTGGATGGTAAAAATCGCGAACTGCTGGTGGCAGCCACAATTTATCCCTTCTCCATAACGGTGTTCCGTAACTATATCTACTGGACTGATTTGCAGCTGAGAGGTGTCTATCGTGCCGAGAAGCATACCGGGGCGAATATGATTGAAATGGTTAAACGTTTGGAAGACTCACCGCGTGACATTAGGGTCTACAGTGCCGATAGGCAAAAGTGTAATGTCAATCCTTGCCTGATCAATAATGGTGGCTGTGCCCAATCCTGTCATCCGGCGCCAAACGGCAAGGCAGAATGTAAATGTGATGACAACTCCAAGGTGGTGAATGAGGGACGTATGTGTGCTCCACGCAACAACACCTGTGAGGCCAGCAAATTCTATTGCCAGAATGGTAAATGTATATCGCGCATGTGGTCCTGCGATGGTGACGATGACTGTGGTGATAACTCCGATGAAGATCCCAACTACTGTGCCTATCACTCCTGCTCACCCAATGAGTTCCGTTGCAACAATGGCCGTTGTATTTTCAAGAGTTGGAAGTGTGATCATGAAAATGACTGCAAAGATGGATCGGATGAAATCGATTGTACCTACCCGCCGTGTGTTGATGGTGAATTCACTTGTGGAAATGGCCGTTGTATACCTATGTCTCAGGTTTGTAATGGTGTCAACGATTGCAAGGATAATGCCACCTCGGATGAGACACATGAGAGATGTCCCACTAACACCACTTGCCCGGCCAATCACTTGAAATGTGAAAAGACCAACATCTGTGTGGAACCCTATTGGCTGTGTGATGGTGACAATGATTGTGGTGATAATTCCGATGAAGATCCTTTGCATTGTGGCCAGAGAACTTGCCCTGCAAATAGTTTCCGTTGTCCCAATCATCGTTGTATTCCCGCCACCTGGTATTGTGATGGTGATGATGATTGTGGTGATGGGGCGGATGAGCCACCAGAGTATTGCAAATCCGAGGGAAGAACTTGCTTTGGAGATCTCTTCACCTGTGACAATGGCAATTGCATACCCAGAATTTATATCTGTGATGGTGACAATGATTGCTTGGACAACTCCGATGAGGATAATCGGCATCAGTGCAGTAAGTTGGAAACGTTTTAAAAAATTGGAAAGGATTTTTCACCGAATTTTTCTTTGTTTTTCTTTTTAGATGAACGCAAATGTGATGAGGAAACCGAATTTACCTGTGTCGAAAACAAATCATGGGGCAGGGCTCAGTGTATACCCAAGAAATGGATTTGTGATGGTGATCCAGATTGTGTGGATGGTGCCGATGAGAATGTCACTTTGCATAACTGTGCCACCCAGCAACCATGTGGTGAGGATATGTTCACCTGCGGCAATGGCAGATGTATTAATAAGGTAAGGGGAAACAAATAAACAAGACAGCTAAGTTCGGCGGGGCGAATACCCACCACCATTTGGAAGGAAGTTGAAAATTTTCAAAAAAAATTCGAAAAATACATCTTAAAAAATACCAGGCTATACGAAGACTTGGACCTGCATAAGAAATTTGTTGTTATAGGCTGTAGTACCCATTAAGATTTTCAAATGAGAAATTTGAAAAAATTCCGGTGAATATTGTCGCTAAAATCATCAAAATACCGAATATCGGGACGTACCGTTATATGGGGGCTATTCGAAGACGTGGACCTGTATACGAAATTTTTTGTTATAGGCTGCAGTACCCATTACGAACTTTGAATACGAAATTTAAAACAATTCCGGTGAATGTGGTAGCTAAAATCGTGAAAATACCGAATATTGGGAGGTACCGTTATATGGGGGCTATACGAAGACGTGAACCGGCATACGAAATTTTTTTCATAGGCAGGGTACTAACCCATTACAAATATCGAATACGAAACTCTAAAAAATTCCGGTAAATAATGTCGCTAAAATCATGAAAATACCGAATATCGGGAGGTACCCTTATATGGAGGTTATACGAAGACGTGGACCTGCAAACGAAATTTTTTGTCATGGGCTTTAGTACCCATTAAGATCTTTGAATATGAAATTTGAAACAATTCCGGTGAATAATGCCGGTAACATCATGAAAATACCGAATATGAGGAGATTCCGTTATATGAGCGCGATACGAAGACGGGGACCTGCATACGAAATTTTTTGGCAAAGGTTGTAGTATCTATTACGAACTTTGAATACGAAATTTGCCGTTTTATGGGGGCTATTCGAAGACTTGGACCTTCATGCGAAAAATTATGTCAAAGGCTAAATTTGAAACAATTCCGTTATAAAATGTCGCTGAAATCATGAAAATACAGAATATCGGGAGGAGGTATCGTTATATGGTGGCTATACGAATACGTGGACCGATATGACCCATTTTCGAACCTAACCTGCCCGCTGAAATATAAACATCATCATCAAATCTCAATTCGTTCAACAACCTACAGACGTACATACGGATTTAGCATTTTACGCGGATCATGAATATATATACTTTGTTGGATCCGACATGAGTATTTCGAGGAGTTGCAAACGGAATGACGAAGTTAATATACCACCATAGTATGGTGGAGGGTATAAAAACCTCTCTCTCTCACACAAAATGTTTCGATCTCTCCTCACTCTCTCAAAAAACAAAAATTATAATGGTATTTCTCTCTCTCTCTCCTTTCCAGGGTTGGGTTTGTGATCACGACAACGATTGCGGTGATGGCTCGGATGAGGGTAAATTCTGTAACTCGAAATACAAGACGTGTTCGGAACATGAATTCACCTGCCAGAATTTCAAATGTATACGCAATCAATATCGCTGCGATGGAGAGGATGATTGTGGTGATCATTCGGATGAGGTCGGTTGTAAAAAGGATAATTCCACATGTACTACTGGCCAGTTTACTTGTGCCAATGGTCAGTGTATAGATATGTCACTGGTGTGTAATAAGGTCTCCGATTGTTCCGATGACTCAGATGAACCGGCCCATTGTAATGTCGACGAATGTGCCAAGGTGGAAATTAACCAGTGTGGTCATAAATGTGTCGATACGCCGACCAGCTATTACTGTGATTGTAATCAGGGTTATAAGTAAGTATTTTATTATTTAAATCACTTAATTTTCGGAATATTACAACATTTTTCAATTTTCTTCCCTCTCCCCACATAGACTCCTGGCCGATGGCAAAGCCTGTGCGGACATTGATGAATGTATTGAATTACCCGGTGCCTGTTCACAACATTGTTCCAACACCCCGGGCAGCTATTATTGTAAATGTGATGAACGCTATTACGAACGCCAGCTGGATGAACACACATGCAAGCGTAAGGACAATACCTCAGCCTGGTTAATCTTTACGAACAAATACTATGTACGCAACATGTCCGTTGATGGCCATCAATATAATCTCATGCATCAGGATCTAATGAATGTTGTGGCTTTGGACTTTGACATTAAGGAGGAGTACATGTATTTCTGTGATGTCACGGCCAAGACAATATTCCGTTCGAAATATACCGATCCAAGTGAGAAACCACCACGTGAAGCTGTTATACGTCACGATTCACATGGCCTGGAGGGTATTGCCATTGATTGGGTGGGCCGTAAACTCTATTGGTTAGATAGACATTCCAAGAATCTGGATGTGGCGGAGCTGGATGGTACCAAACGCAAGACATTGCGCAGTGGTGTGGTCGATCCTAGGGCAATTGTTGTCCATCCAGGTATTGGTTTCCTATACTTTACCTCATGGCATCTGCAGGCCTACATTGCCAAAATGGGTATGGATGGTTCGAACTTTACCCGGATTTTGACATGGGAAAATGATATTGCCTGGCCCAATGCCTTGGCCATTGATTACTTTACGGATCGTATTTATTGGGCTGATGCTCATTTGGATTACATAGCCTATGCTGATTTGGAAGGACGTCATCGTCACATTGTCTTGTCCGGTGCTAAGGTTCCTCATGTCTTTGCCATCTCGTTGTTCGATGATCATTTGTATTGGAGTGATTGGAATTTGAAGGCAATTGCCAGGGCGAATAAATTCACTGGTGCTAACTTTACCGTGCTACGCAACACCACTCATCGTCCCTATGATATCCACATCAATCATCCATTGCGTCAAGTGCCCTATAATAACCCGTGTGGTACCAACAATGGTGGCTGTTCACATTTGTGTTTGATCTCACCTCCCCCGGAGTCGACCTACTTGAATATTGAGGGTTACATTGAAGAAGGTGCTCCCGGCTATAAGTGTGCCTGTCCCAACCAGTTCTATTTGGCTCGTGATAGTAAGACCTGTATTGCCAATTGTACCACTGGCCAACATCGTTGCGGTGGAGATGATGAGAAATGTATACCCTGGTTCTGGAAATGTGATGGTGAAAAGGATTGTAAGGATGGTTCAGATGAGCCCACCACTTGTCCGCAACGTCATTGCCGGGCCGGCACATTCCAATGTAAGAATACCAACTGCACTCCTTCGGCCACCATTTGTGATGGCATCGACGATTGTGGTGATGGTTCCGATGAACAAAACTGTGATCTACCCTGTCCCGATTCTGATTTCAAATGTAAGTCCAGTGGCCGTTGTATTTTGGATAGCTGGCGTTGTGATGGCGATGCGGATTGTAAGGATGGCTCCGATGAGGATCCGGCTGTGTGCAGTAAGTTTTAAAACCTCATACCCTAGTTTATCATTTTTCTAAACCTATTTCTTTCTCTACTGGAACAGATAAACGTGTCTGCGATCCTGAAACCGAATTTAGCTGCAAAAATGGCCGATGCATTCCCAAGCTGTGGATGTGTGATTTCGACAATGATTGTGGTGATGATTCCGATGAGCCTGCCTATATGTGTCGCCAACGTAACTGCACCACTGGCTGGCAGAGATGTCCTGGACAATCCAACTATCGTTGCATTCCGAAATGGCTGTTCTGTGATGGCAAGGATGATTGCCGTGACAACAGTGATGAGTTGCCGGAGAATTGTCCATCTTGTAATTCGGAAACTGACTTCAAGTGTGGCAACAACAGATGTATTCCCAAGTAAGTGTGGGAGATCCTCCCGGATTTTTTTAATGTTTTCGAACATTTTCTAACCTTCCCTTTTTTTCTCTCTCTCTTCCAGACAATGGATGTGTGACTTTGCCGATGACTGCGGTGATGGTTCGGACGAAAACGAAGCCGTGTGCAAGGGCAAATATCGCGAATGCTCCGAATCGGAATTCCGTTGCGGCAATGGCAAATGTATTTCATCACGCTGGCAGTGTGATCATGAGGATGACTGCGGTGACAACTCGGATGAATTGAACTGTGAGGGCTTCCAGTGCAAGAACGGCACCTTCCAATGTGCCTCGGGTCACTGTATTGCCTCGTACTTCCGTTGTGATGGTGATCGGGATTGCCGTGACATGTCCGATGAAATGGGTTGTCCTCCAAGATTCCCAGGCGGCCGTTATTGCCCCGAATCACGCTTCCAATGTTCGAATAATCTCTGTGTTTCCCCCTCGGATCTTTGCGATGGTACTGATGATTGTGGTGATGGTTCCGATGAAGATCCTAAAGTTTGTTCCGATTTCAATTGTGACACGCTGCGACGATTCCAATGCGACAATCATCGTTGTGTGGCCCGTTATCAGATATGTGATGGTGTGGACAATTGTGGTGATGGTTCGGATGAAAACAATATGACCATATGTGCCTCCAAGGTGAAGCCCTGTGATCTCTATACCCAGTATCAGTGTGCCAACAAGAACTGTATCGATCGTGCCCAAGTTTGTGACTACTCCGATGATTGTGGTGATGCTTCCGATGAATTGGGTTGCCATCATAATCTCAGTTGTCTGGATGACACCCGCGGCGGATGCCAACATCATTGTCACAATCTGACCGATGGTGGTTACATTTGTGCCTGCTATCCGGGTTATATTATTTCCAACGACAACAAAAAGAAATGTGTGGATGTGGATGAATGTGCCACACGCCAACACACCTGCTCCCACCAATGTCACAATTTGAATGGCACCTATTCATGTTCCTGTCGGGATGGTTTCCGCCTGGTGGACAGCACCTCAGGGGTGTGCAAGGCCGAAAAGGAAGATGTTGTGGTGATATTCTCAAATGGTCCCGAGATAAGAGCTTTAGACTTACAAAAGAAGGACGAATACGATGTCATCTTGTCGGAGAAACGTATTGAGGCTTTGGATTATCATGCCGAACAGCAGATTGTCTTCTGGGCCGATAGCTATGACAAGACCATAAAACGTTCCTACATGGTAAATGCTGTGGATGGTCAGGCTCGTATTGGTTTTGCCCAGGACTTGAATATGAAGGGAGGTTCCAAACCCACAGCAGTGGCTGTTGATTGGTTGGCCAACAATCTCTACTGGGCTGAGGTGGACAGAACAGGATCTAAGCCTCGTGGCCGTGTTATGGTTGCCACCACCGATGGCCGTTACCGAAGATCAATTGTCAATGCCGGTCTTGAAGTACCCACATCCATTGCCGTTAATCCCCAATTGGGTCGTATCTATTGGTCTGATGCTGGTTCTGCTCCCAAGATTGAGGTCTCATGGATGGATGGCTCGAAGCGTCGACCAATTATTACCGAAGCCATACGACACCCAGCTGGTCTCACCATCGATTATGCCCAAGATCATGTCATCTATTGGGTGGACACCAAACTTAATACCATTGAGTCCATCAAACCAGATGGTTCGGCCCGCAAGACCGTTGTGAAAGGCGATCAACTTAGACATCCCGTCTCACTGGATATTTTCGAATCGAATATGTACTGGGTGACACGTGACACCGGAGAGCTACTGAAACAAGACAAATTCGGTCGTGGTGTCCAGGTTGCGGTTCATCGCAATCTTGTCAATCCTTCGGGTTTGAAGATATATCACGAGAAACGTTATAATACCAGTTTGAAAGATCCTTGCTTTGGCTCCAGCTGCTCGCATTTGTGTCTCTTGGTGCCCGGAGGACATCGTTGTGCTTGTCCCGACAGTTCGGGTGCTTTGCCATCACATCGCAGCACTGTTGAGGTTATCTGTGATGCTGCTGCTGAACGTCCCAGACCTGCTCCACGCATCTGCCCATGCCAGAATGGTGGTTTCTGTGTTGAGGATAACAACGGCGAATTGATGTGTGAATGTTTGGCCGATTTCAAGGGTGATCATTGTGAACAAAATGCTGCCGGCATGTTTGGGCATGGTGGTGCTAATGTCACAGCCGTAGTGGTGCCCATAATGGTAATTCTATTGGTGCTTCTGGCTGCCGGTGGTGTTTGGTTCGTGATACGCAAGAAGCCATTGTGAGTATTTTTTGAAGGTTCTCGAAAAAGATTCAAATGATTAACGCAATTTTCTTTTTTTTAGTGGAAAACTGGCCCGCCTACCTACGCTGACTTCATCACAAAGTGTCACCTTCCGCCAGGGTACCAATGTTGAATTCAATGCTCCTGGCTTCCCAGGACCCACAGCCCCAGTTGGTACCTCAACGGGCGATGTTGCACCCTTGGAAGGCTACAATTTACAAACAGTGAATGCGGGCAAGACCCGTGATTTCTCCAATCCCATGTACGATGCTGTACAATCGGGTACAACGGATCCAAGCATAAGCAATGGATCAGGTATGTTTTAGAGAATATTAAATATATTTCTGATTAGATTTTAGCGGTCACATAAAATATTTATCTGACCTTATAAACTCTGAAGAACACAATTGATAACTAGCCATGCCAGTTACAATACTGAAAAGATCAGGATATTAATTTTAGGAGAAATGTTCTTTACAAATCCACGATTATAGTCCTGATAATCCTTTAAGAAATATTCTTTACAAATCCACGATTATAGTCCTGATAATCCTTTAAGAAATATTCTTTACAAATCCACGATTATAGCCCTGATAATTCTTTAAGAAATATTCTTTACAAATCTACGATTATAGCCCTGATAATCCTTGAAGAAATATTCCTTACAATCCCACTTTTATAGCCCTAAAGAAATAGTCTTCAAAATTCACTAGTATAACCCTGAAGAAATTTTTTATAAAAATCCAAGATTACAAACTTGAAGAAAATTCACGATATTGTCCCTGGTGATCCTTGAACAAAATTTTCAAAATTTTACGGATTTCTACCTGGCTAGCAAGTACCTCCTATTTCGTCAGCGAAAAGTCCATCTTAAATTTTTAGATTCTTTCCAACATTCGTGTTAGGCCTTTTTAGTACTCAAAATGCACAATTTGTTCAATACCGAATTTGGTAACATATAGTACGCATTTCCAAAACAATCTAAATTTCTCCATTCCAACAGTGATCCAAAATTAGTACAATTTTGTACTTTTCGAATAATTACCACAGCCAGATCTCAACACAGGTACATACAGAGACCTCAATATCAAATTTTGGGTTTCCAGCTCTATCCCTTCATCCAATACCATTTTTGATACTATTTAGTACTTTTCGTACAATTTTGGTACACATTTCCAAAAACCACCTCCATATCTAAATTCCAGATATCAAAAGAGACTTCAAAATTAAATTTTTGGATTTCAATCCTATCCCTTCACACAATACCAAATTTAGTACCATTTAGTACTTTTCGTACAATTATAATACACATTTTTACAACCACCTCCTTATATCAAGGATACACATGAACGGTGACCCTAATACCAAAATTTCAGATTTTAAACACTATATGTTCATCCAATGCCAAATTGTACCAAATATAGTACTATTTAGTACTTTTCGTGTACTTCATAGTACACCTTTTCAAAACCAACCAAAACCAAACCAATTCTCCATCTTATACACTAACAGTGATTCTATAACCAAATTTCAGATTTCAAGCAATATCAGTACCATTTAGTACCTTACGTATGCTTGCTGAACGAATTCCTGACCCCAAATCTTTATCTTAAACCTACCCACATGTATTGACCCCAGTAACAACATTCCATTCTTCTTCTGTTTATCCAAAATGAAATTGTACCAAATTTAGTACCATTTAGTACAGTTCTTACGCTTAGTACTCATATCCAAAACCAGCCTCCTTACCAAAAATAGATTCTCTTACAAAAATTTAAGAATTTACCTCTAACCGTTCACATAATTACAAATGGTACCAAATTTAGTCCATTTTAGTACTTTTGGTATACGTATTGTTAGGATCTCAGAAAACCCCTCAAGATTGTCTTCCTACACAACATCAAAGACTAAGTCCAAATTTTAGATTTTAAGCTCTATGCGTTCCCCAAATACAAAAGTTAGTACCATTGAGTACTTTTCGCACTTTCTGGTACGTATTTCCAAATCTCCCGCCATGTATCAACCGAACCACACAAAAGGTGGTTCTAATGCCAAATTTTACACATCCAACTCAATATTTACCCAAATTGCAAATTTAGTACCATTTAGTACTTTTTAGCACGAATTTCCAAAACCACTTCCAAATCTCAACCGTACGCAATAACAGTGATATAAATGCGAAATTTCAGATTTCGATTTCAGATTCAGTGATTCAGTGATATAAATGCGAAATTTCAGATTTCAAGCCGTAACCGTTCACGCAATACCAAATTGTACCAAATATTGTACGATGTAATACATTTCGTTCACTTTTAGTACACATTTCCAAAACCAGCTCTTTATGAGAAACATATCACCAAAAGGACCACAGTAAAAAAATTCAAAATTCTAGCTTCATCCAATCTCCCTGAACCAACCTATTCCAAATTTAGTACCATTTAGTACAGCTCGTACACTTAGTACACATTTCCAAAACCACCTTCATATATCAAACGTACTTTTCAACCTTGATTATCATACCAAATTTCATGTTCTTGGATTTATACGTTCACATAGTACCAAACGGTATCTTTTTAGTACCATTTAGTACAGTTTGTACACTTAGTACACGTTTCCAAAACCACCATCATATATCAAACTTACTTGCCAACCTTGATTCTCATACCAAATTTCAAGTTAATATCAAATGGTACAATTTTAGAAGTTTAGTACCATTTAAGGACTTTTTATATCCCTAAAGTTCGAATTTCCCAAAACCCTTTGGTACTTCCATACTCTCATTCCAAATTTCAGAATTCTAGCTCATTTAGTTTGTCCAATACAAGGTATTCAATTTTTAGTACATTTTAGTACTTTTCGTACCCTTCGTTTTATACTCTTATCTTTCTCCTTTCTTTTATAGGACCTGAAAATAAATATAAATATTTACATTTTTTTCTAATGTTTTTTTTTTCTTTTTATTTTCCAGGAATTTACGAAGTGCCACACGATCCCTCCAAAACAAAACCCATCGGTCCATTTACGGAACCCGTATCAGCCATTTTAGCACCTAGCAGTATAACGCACAAATCCTCACCGCAACTACAGTTAAGAACCCGCGAATTAGATCCATCCGCCGATAATGGCAAAGATACCCAGTATTTGGTGGAAGAAGATAAGTCTGAATGCTGATATAAACCCTAACATCAGATTTTAGCTACGGCAACAACAATAACACTAACAACCTGTGGAACAACTACGATAAAGAGAACAAATTTAAATTTAATTTAACATAACGTTAATACCAGCAACAACAACCACAACAACAGCATGAACAGGAAAAGTAAAATAATGAACAACAACAACTATTACAGCCACTATAAAATCCAACCACAACAACAGCTAGAAGTGACAGCAACCGTTGATGTCAATAAGAACACTTAGATAACGTCAGAAAAAAAAAACAAAAGAACAGAAACTATATAAATTATTTATATATACATACTTTTTTATATAAATATATAGCTATGTAAGGAAACAAACAAAAAAATATATAAGATGGAAAACGGAAAGGAAGGAAGAATGAAAAAAAAAAAAACGGAGAAAACAAGAAACAAACAAACAAAAAAAATCCAAAAACATATCTTTGATGTATAACAAAATTTTGAAAAATTGAACTTAAAGTTTGAGTTTGAAAATATACAACACAACACACACACCATGATGCCCACACACACACACACACGGATAGTGATATAGGCCACAAAATGTAATTTGAAGTCCCAACTGTCAACTCTCAAGAACCTGTATTATACTATTTTAGATCAAGAGAAAACGATCGATCGTTTGAGAGTATGAATTGGGATGAAATGAAAACTCTTTTTTTTTTGGGAAGAATATCACATATACATACATAAAATATATATATTTATTATTATAAATTAAATGAAAAAAAGACAATATTTAAAAAACAAAAACCAGAATCTCTATATAGTGAAAAAAAAAGAAAAACCCAAGACATTTTTGTGTATTTTGTAAAAATTAACCAAGAGCAAAAGCAAAACAAAACAAAACTAGAAAATGAAAATGCAAGCTAAAAACAAATTGTATGTATAAAAAAATTGAAACAGAGGTAAAAAGAAAGAATGAAAAATAGTTTTCTAAATATTTTATATATTTTTTATAAAAAAAACACAATCAAAACGCAAAAAAAAATAACAACAAAAATCTTACCTAAAAACAAACCAGAAACAAACTAGCAGCAATGTAAAATGAGGTTTAGTTAAAAAAAAACAACAAATTTGCAATGTTTTTCCTTTTGTTAAACGTTGATGACAGTTAAATGAAAAGCTTTTTTTTTGGAAAATCCAATTTTTGTTATTACTAGATTATATTTAAACATAAAAAATTATTATTGAACAACAACTATAAAACTCAACACCCCCTTCCTGTGCAATGGAGGAAAGGTTCTTACAAAGGGTTTGAAAAAATACTTTTTTTAATATTTCACTGACATAAAAGTTACTATTTTTGCAAGAAATGTTTTACAGAGACAAGCCTATTTTAACAAAAAAAAGGAAAATTAAATTTTTACATAAAATCTTTTCATTCAAAATGAAATAAACAAGCGGATTTTGTCTGGAGCCAGAGCTCATATTCCTTTTTAATTAAATATTGGAAAAATACACATTAAAAACTGAGATTGAAAAGTAATTTAAAATTGAAAACATCACATTTTATAACATCACCCAAAAGCTCTTATTTAATTTAAATATTTTCCCCATAAGAAGACCTTCCAACATTGCACAAACTCTTGTTTTACAAAGAATATAAATTTATTTTTTTTTTTTTTCAAAAGAAGTATGATCCCGCTACGTCAAAATTGAAATTGTTTCCCATCTCTCTCTCTCTCTAAAGAATTTGTTTCTATTTGTTGTTGTTTTTTTATTTCATCTTTTTTAAAACAAAGCAATAACTAAATATTATTTAAAGTTGTGAATTTATATATATATATATTAAAATAAAACATATACATTCTTTTTTTAAATATACATAGTTTCTACACAAAAAAAAAACAACAATTAAATTCATTAAATTTTTATATAAATATTATATATGTGTCTTATTAAGTTTTTAAAAACTTTTTATTAAGTTTGTATTTGTAAACTCTAAATGGAAATTAAGAAAATTTAAGAAAAATACGAAGATTAAACATTCCTTTAAAAATACTTTTTTTATTTAAAATATATCTTTAAAGTATTTCATTTATTGTTTTTGATTTATTATTGTATTGTATGATTAAACCTTATATTTTTATTACCAACAAAGAAAAAAAGACATCACGTTTTGTGGAGAAATAAGTAAAGGGAGCAAATTTATAAGGAGAATACTAAGAGCATTTAATAATTCTGTGTTTTTTCTTTCTCTTTCTTTAAACCCCCTCACGTTAGCAGCTTTTGTGAAAGAAACAAAGCCTAGCTTTATCTTTCGCCTTAATTTGTTTGTGTTCCCCTTCCCCGCCATTTTGTGGCTTTCAATTCTCTCTTTTTCTCCACTTATTTCTCTCTTTTAATTATTATTACTATTATTAATTGCAATATTTATGTCATCACAAATAAATGGTTTTTTATTAAATATATAAAAAAAACTAACAACAACAAAACACATATTTTTTAAAGCGAACCTGTGCTTCCTTTCGTTTTTTTAGAATTACAAAAAGAAATGAGAAAAATATATTAAAATAGCATTAAATTTTAAAAATTTAGTAAAGTATATGAGAACAAGAAAATGAGAAAGTAAAATAAAAGGAAATTTGTTAATAAATAAAAAATGTAAAAAACAAAAAAGAAAACTGTTGTTTTATTTATGAAAAAACTTTTTTTTAAATACAAAACTATATATTTAGTTTATACCCTATACCCCACCACCGTAGAGACAACTAAAACAAACAAAGCGAACAGAATAGCAAGAGTTGCCAACGTTATTTAGTCAAGACACACACAAAACATTAAAGACTGACCCTTCTTATGAATGTTATATGTAACCAAATACAGATGGCGCTACAATATTTTTGCTTTGTACTGTATTAAAAGATTTAATCATGGTGCCAAACAAATCATATGTTATGCTAGGAACACAATTGGAGCGAACGACGAATTTTTTCGCGGCGTATGTTCGTCGTCAAAAATAAAACACATATGTGTATATGGAAGTGCACACAATCACGGCACCGGCGAAAATTTCGTCGGTCGCCGCGAACTCAATTAGCTTTATTTCTATTTCATACGCCGGCGACCGGCGAACAAAACAGTACAAGGTGGCCATACTTGTACGAATTTTATGTGTTTCAGTAAATAAAGTTACTTTTTACTTTAAAATTTGTTATGGTCACTCTACTATCTGTTACTCGTATAAAAAAACATAATTAATTTGTTTATTTATTTGTGTACTTGCGCCTGAGTGAAGATGGATATCAGTGAATTTATAATAGAGAAGATGGACATAAGTGAAATTATAATAGAGAACGTAAAGAATTATGTGTTCTTGTATAATTCATTGTAGTCAACAAATGAGCAAAAAGTAAACAACTTCATCAGCTGTTTTATAATTTCGTCGGTATTGTGTTCCATACGACGAATTTTTGCGGCTCATTTTGTCGCCGCGTAGGGCGAAATTCGTCGTTCGCTCCAATTGTGTTCCTAGCATTAATTTGAGCTGCAATTATGTTACTTCAAAAATAAATAGATTTTTATATGTTTTCCTCTACGACGTCAATTGGAGGTTATTATAATAAGCGTTTTCAACAATTTTTACAAATTTAAATAATATTTCATTCAACATTTTCAATTCCAAAATCGGTTTGACAGTTCATTGTTCTAGCAGCTGTGTCGATGCGCCTACCTACATTTTTCTACCATGATATATATTCTTGATAAAATATGTACTTCCTTGGGGTCAGAGAGTAGGTGTGTCTGGTTACCCTAAAATTTGTAACAATTGTTACAAATTGTTACTGGATGTCGTCTGTTAACCCGAAAGTTCTGCAAAAGAGAGCGGTTGGAGAGAGAAATTTTTACAGTTCTTTCAGTGAGAGTTTGCAAATTCTTGCTGGACAAATTTCTTCTTGCAATCTCTTGCAACTCTTCTTCTTCTCATTCGTCGACATTCAATCAGATGTTTTCTATTGTTTATTTATTTCTTTTTGTGATTTTAATTTGAAAATATTGTTTTGAAATTAGCAAGACTAATTGTTTTTGGAGAACAACTTTGAACTGAAAAACATAAATATTAATATGTAATAAGAAAATAAAAGACTATTTCCAACATTTTTAGACAAATGTCATTAGCAACAGGTTTAAATAATTCCGCGGAACACATCAAATCTATCTTCCTTTTATTGCTCATATTTTTATTTTAATTTTTTTTATTTCGTTAAATTCTTTTAATGGAAGACAAATTGGTTTGTTTTGACAAATCAGCTGATTAGTTGCAAGCTTCTGCAGGAATACCGTCTGTTTACTTTTGCAATTTCCTCGCAAAAGAGAATAAAACTACCTTACTCTCTGAGAAAGATGTTGCTGGACAATTCCTGCAGGAAAA
Organism: Musca domestica; assembly: GCF_030504385.1. NCBI lineage: Eukaryota > Metazoa > Arthropoda > Insecta > Diptera > Muscidae > Musca > Musca domestica. The sequence continues at coordinate 8,746,161 of NW_026712238.1, read as the reverse complement.
GTAACCAAACACACCTAATGCAAATATGTTTTTTTTTTTGCTGGCTTAGCATTCGTCGCTGCACTAACAATACTTTCTCCTCTTCATACTCAATTGAACTTAAGAGATATGAAGCATTTATTATATTATATTCATTTTCACTATATTTTTTCCGAATGAGAAGAAATTAAGATTCAAAATGTAAAATTTTTTATCTTTCTTGTCAACAACAAGGGAGTGTTGCCAACTTTATTTTTTAAACTTTCGCTCCTATGCCTTACCGTAATACAATTTTTTAATCAAAGCGACTGCGACGACTATAGAAACGACAACCGTAATTGGGCCTTCACCTTTCTATGGAGGGTATATTAAGTTTGTCATTGCGTTTATAACACATCAAAATATACATTTTAGACCCCAAAAGGTATATATATTTTTGATCAGCATAAAATTCTATGCCGATTTAGCAATGTCCGTCCGTCTGTGGAAATCACACTAGCAGAAAAATGTCTGTGCAGGTCCACGTCTTCGTATAACCCTTATATAACGGTACCTACCGATATTCAGTATTTTGATGGTTTTAGTATTTTTGTAATGTAACGGCAAGCTTCGGAATTTTTAAGATTTTTACAGAATTTTTAATTTTTTTTTTATTTTTTGAAAATGTCCAAATTCAAGAGGAAGAGGGTATTAAAAGTTAGGTTTAATTGATATTCAAAGTTAGGTTTAATTGGTATAGCTCTTAAAAACTCACCTTTATTATCAAGACCTGCCAAGGAGACTACTTTTGACAACAAATGTAGTTGTTTTTGCACAAATTCAAATCATAATTATACCTTTTGATATTAAAATTTACAATCCATGCATTGGATTTATAAATATATACATTTTGACAGTGAAATGTTGTCAAATGGATAATATTGAATATTTTTAATCATATCAATGCACGGCGTTATGGATTGAGCATATGCAACGCTTTCGACGAGCGCCACAATTATGTGCGTAAATTTCAAACGTTTTAAGTATGGCAACCCTCAACAAAACTCCCCCATTCGGTTCGGATGGAGAAACAACTTTCTCTCGCGCATTTTAATTTATTAAAAGAAATAAAATAACCAACCACTGAAACAACAAAAAGTAAAGAGTGTTTGTGTGTTTTATTTTGTGTTTTTTCTTTCATGTGCTTTTCATTGGTTCAGTATCAGTTTGCCAATTCTGTCGTGAAGTTCGGTCGTCGATCGATTGTCAGTTGTGGGGCTACTCGCGTTTTTGTTAACCCCTTCTAAAAATTCTTGTGTACGTAAGCGTCATTAGTTATTTTATTTATGTGATTTGTTTTAATTGAAATGAAGAGAAAACACGTGTTAAACTTGATAAAAATGTATTTTTTTTTTAATTTGCATAAGTTAAAAAACTTCATGTAATCATCTGATGTTTTTCCAAAGAGGTGTGAGAGAGTTTGTATGTATGCATGTTGCTGCAGAAAAGAAATGCCACACAAAAAAAGGAGATAGAAGATTTTGTGATGAGTTTGTTTTTGTTTAATGTTGCTTTTTTATCAAAATATAAACAAGACAAGGTCATTTATTTATTACGGTTAGATAATCATTTTTTACAAAGAAATTATACTATAAAATTTTTATTATTTTAACAATAGATAATAAATTGCACAGTAAAATGCATTATGTCATTCATCATATTTGCAAGCTAATTAAATTTATGCTAATAAGACATAATTTGGTGGTGTAAAAGGAGAAGAAAATAAAGATTTTTAAAATTGGACCACCTCATAAATCGATAGAGCTTATTTCGTCTTTTATCGTGCCCTCTTATCCGTCTGCAGTATTCTTCATCGTCTAGGTCAAACCCCAACCGGCATTCTATTTTGTGTATATCTTCTTGCACTTCATAAAACATACGTTTACACAAATATTTACTTTTTGTATTTTCTTTTGTTGCGCGTTTGTTGTAGTTTTTTGTGTTATTGTTTACATTTGCAACAGTTTGTTTTGTTGTTGATTGTAGTTCTTCCCCCTCAATGTCGCAAGTTTTGTAAAGTGTGTAGTTTTTTATTGCTTTCCTCCGTCTTTTTCATGAGTGCTAATTTTGTATCAACAAGAGCTAACACTTCGCCAATTAAATCACTTTCGCGTTCATAAAATGTTCTACAACATGTCAGACATTATTTAGGTCACATATTTTCTTGGCCATCGAATAATTTTCATTTGGAAAAATATTAGTTGAATAATGGTGTAAAAAGTTGAAACCTTACACCGAACAGGTTTCCCGTTTGGGCTTAACTCTAGTTGATAAAAACTCTTCAATTGTTTTTAGATTTTTTTCAGTGGTAGGTATTTTTAGCCTGATACCCGGGACGCCAGATTTTTGACCCGAGAGTCCGGATTCAAGATCCAAGAAAATATAGTTTCAGAGTAAAAATATATATAATTTTAAAAGAATTCAGGTAGTCGCATCGACACAGGTGCTGGGACAATGAACTGTCAAATCGATTTTGGAATTTAAAAATGATTGAATTTTGTAAAATTGTTAAATATACATGTCAAAACAGCTTCTGATTTGTGGCGTGTAAGAAAACATATATATTCTACTTATTTTTGACAAAACCTTTTAAAATTTTTAACTTATCGATGTTCATAAGCGTTGATGCATCTACCTGTATTCTTCTACTATGGTACATATATTCTGGATCAACACAATATTTAAGACTTAACTCTAGTTAAAAAAAACTGAGTTCTGTTTGCATTGCTCCCGATTTTTATTCTAATTTCTGAAAAAAATGTTTTTAAACATTTTTAAATGGTGGAAGGTATTTAAAATTTTTATAGAAGTTCTTTCTAAGCACTTTACTCCCTGGAAGAGAGATGTCTATATAGATCCACGATATCGTATAGCCTACATAAAAATTTTAGAACGTTATTCACCGGAGTTTTTTCAAATTTCGTAATTAGAAGGGTATTACAGTCTATGACAGAAAATTGTCTATGTAGGTCTAGGTCTTCGTATAGGCCCTATATATCAGTACCTCCCTATATTCGGTATTTTTACGATTTTAGGTACAATATTCACCGAAATTGTTTGAAATTTCGTATTTGAAGTTCCTAATAGGTACTACAGCCTGTGACAGAAAATTGTCTATGCAGGTACCTCCCCATATCAGTATTTTGATTATTTTAGCTAGCTTTTGTATTTGAATATCATAATTGCTTGTGACAAACGTTACCTATTCTGGTCCACGTCTTGGCATAGACCCAAATATAACGGCTTTATTCGGTATTTTTAAGATTTTAACATAATTTTTAACGGATTTCATATTTTTAAATTTCCAAATGGTGGACGGTATTCAAACTTTGGTCCATCCGAACTTATTGCTTTTTTTAGTTGCCTAGTTTTTAGCCTGATTTTTGAGGCCTTTTGGGTGTTGTTGTTTTGACGTTGGCGTTATGTATACATAAACTTTCCTAATGTAGATAGAGGTGATAAGGCTATTAGGCGAAATCACAGACATTGGACCATACATTTAATTTTGATTTGATAACCTTTCATCTTAGCGTCTAAAATTTGTAAACAAACAAACAACAAAAAATCGAATGTGGTTATTTGCAGTGCAATTTTGATGTGTTTCACTACATTGAGGTTGGGATATAGGTTTGTGTTAATTGAAATTTCGGAATATTACGAGCAGGAAATTTGGTCAGATAACTTTAATTTGTATTTTTAAAGTGTCTAGATCCAAATTCTCACATTCAACATTTCACAAATTTTGATGGGGTTTGAAAGGCATAAAAGATGTTTAGATTAAAAAAACAAGAATATTTTGGTAGACCCGATTGGAGATGGATATTTGGAGGGGTTACCGAAATTTTCAATTTTATCAAACTAAAATGAAATTTTTTAAATTCATTTTTATCGGAATTTTAAAATGAGAATCCATAGGTTTTTTGACAGTCTTAAGTCATCGGCATAAATGACGGGCCGAAACTGAACTAATTTAACCTAAGACTGCATTGTTGAACGGACTGAATAAGCCATCCGATCTCTTAATACAGTATACAAATTTTAATCCTCGCTATATGTATTGAATTAAGCATATATGTACACATAAACATATATATGTTCCATAAACCAAATAATTTATTAAAACAACAAAAAATTCTTTCTCCAATAGCAAATTTCTTTGGAAATTTTTTGAATATTGTGTCAACCCGTGCCATGCCCCCTTTCAAAGTCGCCATATGTTCAAACAAAATTTTTAAAATTATTTGTTATTCATTTTGGTAGCAATTACGAGACGAACGACAAAAATGCTATTTCTTTTCTTGAGTGTTTGCCAAAAAATTACCAATACATAAAAAGACACTGTACATTAGGGCATAGCTGATTTCTAATATATTTCAGTGACACACTTTTATTATAACCTCCACCATAGTATGGAGTAAGTTTGTCATTCCGTTTGTAACACCTCGGAATATACATTTTAAACCCAACAATTTATATATATTCTTGATCAGCATAAAATTTTATGTCGATTTAAGGAAGTCCGTCCGTCTATCTGTCTGTCCGTCTGTGGAAATCACTCTAGCTTCCGAACTAAAGTAGAAGTAGATTGATAAAAGTTTACTAAAATGTGTATTATGTCCGCAGGACTTTTGGTATTGAAAATGTTCCATGTAGGTCCACATTTTGGTATAGCCCCCATATAACGGTACCTCCCGATATTCGGTATTTTGATGATTTTAGCGACATTATTCACCGGAATTGTTTCAAATTGGATGTGGATGCTACAGCCTAAGACAAAAAATTGTCTGTGCAGGTTCACATCTTATAGCCCCCATATAATGATACCTCCCCTTATTTGGTATTCTGATGATTTTAACGATATTATTCATCGGTAATCGGTAAAATTTGGTATTTGAAGTTCGTAATGGATGCTACAGCCTAAGACAAAAAATTGTCTGTGTAGGTCCACGTCTTCGTATAGCCCCCATATAACGGTACCTCCCGATATTCGTTATTTTGTTGATTTAAGCGACATTATTTACCGGAATTGTTTCAAAATTGGTATTTGAAGTTCGTAATGGTTACTGCAGTCTAGGGCAGAAAATTGTCTGTGCAGGTCCAAATTTTGATATAGCCCCCATATAATAGTACCTCCCTATATTGATAATTTTAGCTACATTATTCACCGATTTTTTTTTCAAGTTTCGCATTTGAATATTGTAATGGCTTAAGTATAAAGTATATTCAATTATTTTGAGATAAAAATACTTAAAACAATAATGCCCCAAAAGAAAAATAAACTCTGTACGGTCTAATGTATCTTATTTTAGCTATCGTACTTTGCACCTTTGTTTGTTTATCTATTTTGATAAAAAGAAAGAAAAAGATTTTTTTTTTGCCCAAACCTCCTCTTCCACAAGAAATTTTGAACAGATATAGGATTTGTTATTTTGGTGATCAACAAAAACTAGAAAAAAAAACACAACAGTCACACACCCCTCATTTGAATTGAAATATTTGAATTTTGGGGGCAAATACAACGCGTGCAAATTAAGTTTCCCTAACACGTCGATGAACTAGACAAGAATAAATCACATTTTTATTTGCCCTTAGTTGCAAATTAATATTCATATTTACTTGTTGCCATAAACCTGTGGTGGCAGACTGTGTTAAACACAAATAAACAACACACGAAATCTCATTAATAATAGCTGCTGCTTTTTATTATGCGAAAAATAAGAAATGTGTGATAATTATGAATGTCTGATATCTTATCAAATATTATTTTTTTAACATAGGGGGTAGATGTAGACGATGTTGTCGCTGAGGAGGTAAACGATAATGAATCTAATCTGTTTTTTTTTTAATTTGAATTTTCCTACCCTTAAGAGAAGGATTATTCTTTTGAACCAGAGCCCTGTAAACCAACCTTTATCTTATCACGGCAATTGTTTGTCGATATATATTTTTTAATTTCAATAAGTGTGGACCAACACGGGTACTTCCTTCAAAAGTTAGTGTCACGAAGTGACATAACACCAACTGGCGCTTTGCAAAAAAAGTCTCGGCTCTTAATTGACGTTTTTGTAGCATCAAACACTTTATTTGTTTTTATAAACACCAATATACGTCATAAAATTGACTTTGCTCGGAAAGTATTTAATTACACATATATGTATATAAACAAATAACTTGGACGCATCTTCCTGTTAGAATGTTGTTCTCAATAATATTGGCATGTATATATTGTTTAGTCTCTTATCACTTACCAGGCGTTTTGGATGCACTTGTGGTTTCAATCAAACAAAACACCAATGGTCGAATTTCAATAACAATCGCACACGTTTTAATGTAATCAAATTAATCGATTTCAATGTCCATTTCCGTTGACTTATGATTTCTAAACTTTGGAATTTCTATTATATTTTTCGACCTTTGTTGAAATTAGAGGAAGAGTACGAAAAATATTACCAAATTCCAAGGGTATAAAAATTATGCACATCCCTCGAAACCTTGCTACGATCACCGATTGTTCCTTTATAATATTAAAAGTTTTCAAACTAGCAGATTTTTGCTGGAACAGATCAATTACTAAGATGGGATTTAAAAAGGAGAAGGTACTAGATAATTGTGGTTGTTGTAGCAGCTCCTACTGCTGTGTCTTTTTGCTTCTTCTCAACCTGGCTTTGCTGCAACCTGTTGGGCAATGAAAGAGATGCAGCTTGTCAAATTTTTAACCTTCCTACAGAAAACTTTAGGCTACCTATTAAAGAACCTAACTGACAATTAAAGAACCTGACTCAAAGTGATCATCACATCGATGCCCATTCTTGTTAGAAAATTTTATTTTTCCTCAAAAAACATTTCATCTTGGGAATCGGATATATCAGTGGTTGCTACCAGAGAAACATCTGCTGGGTGCTACAGCCTTGCTGGGTACTACAGCATATGACGAAAAATTGCATATGCTGGCTCACGTCTTTGTATAGCCCCTATATTACGGTTTTCACTTAAGCGGTATTTTTCAGATTTTTTTTAAATGTTTAAGTTTCTTCCAATTGGGGGTGTGTAAAAAAAATTCGGCCCGGCCGAACTTAGCCGCTTTTTTATCGGATTGAGATTAAATTCTCCAAACAATATTTGTTTGGTCCAAGGACGAATCCTATTGAAATTGGTGAGAATCGGTTCAAATTTAGATGTGACTCCCATATATATCTTAAGCCGATTTCTGATAAATTTCGCACCAAATGGCCAATATCAGTCCAGATGATCGGAATTTTGGCACATACGACAAATTCAGTCTTCAGAATCAAATTTGGAGAAAAACATTTCTGATATAGCTATAGCCCCCATATATATTTAATCCGATTCGGTGTTAAAGTTCCTCACATGCGCAATATGCACTCCACAACAATGGTCCTTGGTACCGAATATCAGACGCAGCTCATCAATAATTGTTTAAAGATCGGTTCTGATTTGGATATAGATCCAAAATATATATATTTATCCGATTTCAGGTGCACCAAATGGCTAACATTAGAGCAAATGGACTGCATTTTAGCACTTCCGACGTAATTCAGCCTACAAGCAAGTACTTCAAATTTTGGTGAAAATCGGTTCATATATAGCTATAGCCCTCATATATATTTCATCCGATTTGATGTTAAAGTTCCTCACATGCGTAATATGCACTCCACAACAATGATATTTGATATCGAACACCAGATACACCTCGAAAATACATCTGCCAAATTGTATTAATATAATTTGTTTTTGTTACGGGATCTCTACTAAATACGCATGGTGGTGTAGGGTATCATAAAGTCGGCCCCGCCCGACTTTTGACCTTTCCTTATTGGTTTATAGGCTCTTCTGTAACAATTCTAATTCTTTAAGGTTTGAGAGGAGAGAATTTGAAAAAATTGAGATTTATTGGAATCGTTTACCGATATGGGATTAATTATAAAATAAGAAAAACTGCGAGATCCGCCTGAGAGGATATTAAAAATACCAAATTTTTATTACCAATATTCAGGGCTCATATAAAAATGTAAAACGATGCTTGTTGGTCGAATTTGTATGCGGAAGAAGTCAGATTTTAAAATTACAGCCAATTCGGTTGAAACTTGGTGCTGAAAACTTTGAAATACCCAACATAAGGAAGTTTCTCTATATGGGATGGTGTTGCCATCTGAACATTGGCTCAAATAAAGGCTTGTGTCTTCTTTGGTACCGTTAAATAGAACCCTAAAACAGTGGATCTATATTCACCCTTCCTGGATAAAAGATATCTTACATACTGAAAACCCTAGATATTAACATTGACTTCTCAATTTATGTCTAAAACTTTTTAAATACCGATAATCTGCCGGTAACGTTATATCAACCATTCAAGACATAATTCAATTTTCTTTGTGAAATTTAAAAACTTTATAAAATATTTTGCATTTTCTCTTGTTTATGACTTGAACAATATATATTAATTACACACATGATGCACATCTTTATATATCTCCATTTTAACGTAAAGAGGATAAAATTTAAAAAATACCTTCAAATTTTCTGTGAGATAAAAAGGTTTGTGCCGAAAAAGTAACCCACTGTGTGGTTTGTGTCTACGCTAAAGCACCACCTTTACACAAAAGCTTTTTATAAGATAAGCAATAACAATAAAATTGTTTAAACTTTTCTTATTCTTTTAAATGTCCACATCGAATACCGATAGGTTCTTTAAACCCCCTGACAACAGAAACACCATTATTCCTATCAATAATGGGTACTTTACGATAACGTTCATTCCAAATATTTATCTTAGGAAATGTGTTTTTGTTTGATTATTGACAGGCACTGTCGTATATCAACTCGATGAACGTTAACCAAGCTTATCACCAACAATCAACCATAAACACCATACTCATACTCTCGTTTTACTCTTTGTTCTCTTTACAGTTCTGACAACAAGAAAACCAAACAGCAGCCAACAGACAGCTGTGGAACAATAACAAAGTTTTCCAAGCACACACACACTCATTCACGTCAACGGCCATCCCCACCGTCTTACTTTCTGCGTTGTAAACTCGTCGCTCGTTATTATTCCCATAACAATGAGTCGTCTCTTGCTTAGCAATTCCAATGCCGCCATCCAGCGTGCCACTGCTGCTGCCGGCAGCGCTGGTAGTAATGCATTGAGAGCACCATCAACCTCATCGCCGGCTATTTCCAACAATCACATATCTCGTCGTTGGAAATCATTGTTGATACACACCAACAAACCACAGCAGCAGAACAAGCAACAACGAAACCAACTCTCCTCATTCAGTCCGGCTCAGACCTCTAGCGCGCGCTGTAGTCGTGTCAGTAACAACTTGTATGTACCGAAATATTGTCGCGCTCTAAGTACCTCCGCCGTCGATCAAGCCAAAATGTCGGGAAATACCTCAAAATGTTTACAACTGGAGAATATCAATCCAAATTTTATAACCATGGAATATGCTGTGCGTGGTCCATTGGTCATAAGGGCCGGTGAAATTGAAAAAGAACTGAAACAGGTATGTCCGACTATGTGTGTCTTCTTCTAAGTGGTGAATTGTGTGTATTGAAATTTGAGAAGAATAAATCATCCCCAGTAGAACTGAAAAGCGAAATGCCTCATCTCGAAATGAGAAGAAGGGAAGAGTTTGCTGCGATATCCTTGTATTCCGAAGGAAACCCTAATGCGTAGTGTCGAACAGATGTTGTTATTGTTTGGCAGTTTTTTTGATAAAAGTGAATTTTAATGAGCCCTAGCCATATGTGGAGCGAAACTACGTGTATGGTTTTTGCAAACGGGTTTGATTCATTTACCAAGCGGTACACACGCCATAGTTGTTAGAAAAAACAATAAAGCTTCAAACAAGTAGGTAGTAGAAAAATATGTATGTCAGTGTGAAAGGCATACAAATAAATAAAAACCAAAAATGCCAGCAACACAACGCAATGTAAATAGCTCTAGGGGGCAGTGTTATTGTTTACATTCTTGAAAAATTGTAATTTGTTTATATCCGCAGTTATTCATAAGCGAAAAAGTCAGCAAAGAACATTTGAATAGGGCGAAGGTAAAAAATTGTTGTAGGGAATAAAATTGAAAAAGACAATTGGAATTCAATCAATTCATGGCAAATATTAGAAAAATAGACAGAGTTCAATTATTATATTTTGCGGATGGACCAAGTGAAATCATAAAGAGATTTCACATTCGAAATCTGTGTTCCTCATATTTGGACATTTTATCTGCAATATTAGACATTAGTATTTGGCAAAATTTCCTCCTGGCTTATAAAATTAACTAGTAAGGAAAGATAAAATAGGATGAACCGACTATACAGGGTGAGATAAAAAAAAATGCAACAAAGTCAAACGCCATGATTTTTATTTTTTTTTTTTTACTTTTAGTGAATGAAAGCAAAAAATATCGGAAATAGCATCAAATTTAAGAATAAGTTTAGATTTGTTCGAATTGGTCACCTTTGGCCCGAATTATGGCCTTCAAATGGCCAATGCCCGAATGTTGCTCTGCAGTATTTTGGCCGATTCCCGAAACTTTGGTATTTTTTAGTGCCAACCTTGCTTTCCAAAGTACTCCTGACACAATAGTTCAACGGATTGGTATCCGGACATTTTGGTGGTCATTGTGCGCTGGAAATGAAGCGAGTAACATCATTTTGTAATCATTCTTGGGTGGTGCGTGCTGAGTGCAATGGTGCTGAGTCCTCTTGGAATGCCCAAGGTCTGCGGCCAAAATGTTTGCGTGCCCAAGGCTTTAATACACCCTCCAGAATATTATGGCGATAATACTCGGAATTTATTCTGACGCCACGGTTGATTAATACGAGCAGAGAACGACCATCGGCTGTTATGGCGGCCCACCATCACCATGGCCGGCGCTTGAGTTCTGGTGGCTAACCGAAGGTGCACATTTTCAGCTGACCTCTTTGGCAAGTAAACACGATCATTTTGTTTGTTTACAAACTGCTGGACAACGAATGTTTTCTCATCGGAGCGGAGAAAACGAAATTCGGCAGTTCACTTTCGGCCAAGCGAAGAAACTCCTTACCTCTTTTGAGTCTATTTTCTTTCTGTAGCGGTGTAAGTTCTTGCACTTTTTGGAATTTCAATGGCTATACCCGAGCTCAATTTTCAATATTTGTCCAATGGAAAATTGCGATATGTTCAGATCAAGAGTCATTTATGGGCCACTGCGACGCGGGGTTCGATCAAATCGCTTTTTTTACTTTTCGAACCATTTCTGCTGATGTTGCTGTTTTCTTCTGTCCACTTCCTTGACGTCGGGCTACGCTACCAGTATCACAGTGACTAGCAATGGTACGAGACACAAAAGATTTATTCACATTTAAATGCTGGAGTGCTCTGACGATAGCCACTTGTGGTTTTCCAGCCAAATATAAAGAAATCACACTATCACGCTTGAATTCTATCACGAATACCTTTTTTCTGAAAAATTCTCAGCAAAATGCTTTTGTACACTTGTAAACAATACTGGAATAATTTTAACAGCTGTCGGACGAGTGGCTTGGAAATGACAGCAGTCTGAAGTTGGTTGCAGTTTTTCCATCTCACTCTGTATTTTTCTAATTCAACTCTTTAATTTGTGTATTTTGCTATAATTCTGTTATTGTTTTTCTTTTCCTCTTTCTGGAGGTTAAATTGTGCTAATTTATTATTTATACCATAATTAACACAAAAATTTTTTGCTCTTTTACAACAACATTCTAACAAAATGTTTTTATATTCGAACGCTGTATATTGGCACTGCTCTTGTTTTTGGCCATTTTACGAGTTCAAAATAAAAAAGCCAACATTTTAAGATTGTATATCATGGCAATGTGGTTGTCGCTTTCTTTTTGTCGATAATTTCTTTCGAATGTTTATTTTGTTTATATAGATTATTTCCATATCTAAATTCGTAGATTGTATACCACTACATTGTTGTTGTGCTCAGTTTTTGATCATTTCTATCGAATGTTTTTTTTTTTTGTTTATATAGATTAGTTCCATATCTAAATTCGTTCCATAAAGCCAGTTGACAACAATGTTCTTCTGTTATTAACCTAATAATAAAAGAGTCAAATTGTAATAGTTATTTCGTTAGCATATCGCAAACAGTGATATGTACTAATTGTAGTAATTTACATAGGTGCAGACACACCATTTTCATGTTTAGCATGTTAAAGGACAATATGTGTGCCCTTGAGTGACGAATAAAAACGAAAATAGTAGACTTCTCTGGGACAATTGTAATTATTATTTGTTGGTATAAAGGGTAGGTGTAGGAATCCTCTATAAATCAATTATAATCTATAAGTTACTCAGATCATTTCAAAATTTAATGATTTCGAAGAATGATTTAATTCAATGAAAAAAATGTCTTTAAATGTCACTATAAGGTTGCAATTACATTTTTAATTTCGAGACAATTTTGAATTTTTTTAGATATAAAAAATCTGTTCTTACAGGGTATATCGAATGTTGGATTATACCTGTCCCCGTCCGATATAAAAGATTTCCTCTTTGAAACAAAAACCTTGTTATTGTGGTTTTTACAAATACGCCGCACGAAAAGCTATCGTGTTCTAAACTAAACATGCAAGTGTTATAATTTCCATCTCAAATATCACCATCATCATTGGCGTCATTATGAAAGTACATATTACATGGTATTTCTCCCCGCTGGAAATGTGAGGCATTGGCATCATCTATTGCATTTTCAATAGCCCACTAATTGGTGCAATTGTTCTCATTTCGAACGTGTCTCGTTTACCACATTTGAACACACATAGTTGTTAATTACAGACATAGTTATATTATAAACTGGATCCGTGCATGGGTGTATGGACAAATTTTCAATTTTTTTTTTTTTTTGAGTTTCTTGTACATGTGTATGTATGTATCCTTCTTTGTTAATTTTTATCTCTTCAAACGCTCGCTTGAACACGATTACTTTTCTTAATGCTTTTGTGTATTTTGCATCAAGTCTTGATTGCAGACGAATGCATGAATCTAAATTAAATTTGCTCTCAACCGCTAGATTGTTTTATTTGAATAATGTGTCGCTGGTCATTGACCTGCGTTTAATAGACCGATCGAATCAAGGTTTTCGTTCGTATAAGTTTAAGGCGAATTCGGGAATTCAGTAGAATACACGATTTTTATTTTTTCGGTAGTGGTTTAAGTTATTTTGAGACTGATACTTTTTCCCGCTAGATCTGGCGTTTAGTACTAATGAACATTTGTAACAGGGAAACGGTTAGTAGAACTTTGGCCAATAATTGGTCCTCGTTATTGAATTCGCATTAAATTAAGTTTAAATTTGAAATCGGATAGAGATGGCTTAATTGATTTTGAGAAGTCTCATATAAAGTTGTTTAAAACATATTTGATTTAAAACGTGTCAGACTTTATTCTAATCGAATCTTGATCGTATGATCTAAAACTCAACCTAATTGGATAAATGTAGCGTGGTTGGTGCATCTGTTACCTCAAATTACAGAGAAACGAATGTGAGAGCAGTATTCAAATCTGAACGATTTGGACAAAATTTGGCAAATGAATTTCTAGGCTGTGAATAATATCTTGTAACGAATATAATTGTTATGGAGTACATACTCCGATCTGGACGTTGGAGGTTAATTTTTAAAAATTCGAAATGCTTCCAAGTTTGGAATTATTTTAACATAGTTCTTTTTATATGTTGGAAAGGTGCTTTCTAAGTCCCATAGTTTGAGCTTGTTCTTAACTAAGTTTAATTTTTAGTTTCTTTTGTCTGAAAATTACCCAAAGGTGCTCTAAAATTTGAAAAATCTCTATTTTCCAAATTTATTCTGACTAAAGATCCTTATGTTCGAAAAGTGAACCCTGGCACAATTCATTTAATCCGGTCTCAGCTTCTGTACAGTGGGCCATTTTATTTCTAATTTCCCGAAGATCCTCTGATTATTATACCCTAAGCCATATGGCTACAGAGGGTATATATCATTTTAAACGGCCAAAACGTTCACCGACAGAGAAAGGATAATCTGGTTTTGATCAAACTTTGCATATCATAATATTTCCATCAGTTCTAGGTCAGGCGCGAAAATGGCAATATCGGTCCACTCCATCAAGTACCTCCCCCACAAATGGCCAACATTTTAAATAATTATAACTCCTATAAAATGTGATGTAAGAGTCCGATTATCTTCGAATTTCACACATCACAATATTTTTATTAACCCAAGGTCTGGTGTGAAGATGGAATATATCGGTCCACGCTTTCTGGTACCTCTCCCAGAAAGGGACAATATTTTGAGAATTCATGAAGCTCATTAAACACGAAATTAGCATCCGATTCAATTAAAATTCCATTTTGGTACATCTCAATATTTCCAACAACATAAATTCTGTTATAAAGATGGTAGTGATCGGACCATTCCTTCTGGTATTTCCCCCACAAAGGGTCAAAGTTTTGAATAACAAAACGATAATAAAACCCGAAATAAGCATCCGGTTCTCTTCAAATTACACACATTACAATATTTTTATTAAACCAAGGTATGGTGTTAAGATGGAATATATCAGTCCACGCCTTCTGGTACCTCCCCCACAAAAGATCAAAATTTTGAGCACCCATAAAGCTTTCCGTTCAGACTTTGTACATATCAATATTTCCAACAACACAAGTTCTGTTATAAAGATGGTAGAGATCAAAACCCTCAAAGAAAGTGGAATAAGCATCCAACTCTCTTCAAATTTCACGCACACAAACTTTATCTGCGAACCACTTCTAGTACCTCACCCACAAAGGGTTACAATTTTCAGTTCTTTAATCTGTCATGACTTGCGAAACATGTTAGCGATTCTTTAGAACTTCCTATGTATAAACATTTCTCTTAACCAAAAACCTGAGATGAATACTAAATTTATGATTTTCCATAAAATTGGATACAAACGTTCAATTTTCTTGCAATTTTGCCCAAACCAATATTTTTTATCTGTATTAGATAAAGTTCGAAAATGGAATACTGTGGTCGACTATATGTGGAACCTCACGCACATGTTAACAAGCCAAACCTGGTACGTCGCAATATTTATATCATATTTATTTGGGTCCGATAGAACTCCATAGATGGTCAAACATTTGAATAATCATAACAAGAAGTCAAAATATATTTAAATAATCGAACATTGGCTGAGGGTATACATCTGTCGGCAAAACCGACTAAAGTCTTTATATATATATTTTTTTTAACTTCTTATATTTTTAACTTCTTTATATATATTTTTTTTCAATTGAAGTACTCATCAGTAGACACATGTCCTCGATACATAACATGAAATTCTCATGTAACCGAATATAACCAAATGATTATATAATATGTATTACAATTTTCTTTAGCAACTGATATTTGTTCACTAAAGTGATTGATTGTCAACGTAAACAAACCGACTACCCCTCAAACGGTGGTAAAATTTATTCACGTATTTTTTTAAATATAGTCGCTTGTGTTTTCGCTTTTGTAACTAGCCGGAACACTTTATTGAAGCGGCTTCCAATTGTCACGCAGACAAAGTAGACGAAGTTTCATTCTTGTCGTTTTTTTCTATTCCCTCGATGATATTCAACAAATTTAATACATTTTCACACATCAGCCTGACATGGGAACAAAAAGTGGCGCAATCTGTTTGTTTTTTGTTCTCATATATATTAAACTACTACCTCACCGCCGCCGCCACCATCATCCGCAACAGTATCAAAGTTGATGACTACTGAATGAAAATGACTGGAAGTAATATGTGCACGTAGCGCACAAAGAAGAATCGCATCCTCCTCTTTAACGCAACACAAAGATGAGGAAGTAGTTCGGCATGGTTATCATAAGTATGTACATCACAACAGCCCACCACCCGGCTTAGAACTACGACAACAAAACAAACCGTGTTCTCTTCTATTGGAATGTTATGGTTCTGCGCACATTGCACGGGACAGCTCTCAGGGTGACACTCCTCCAAAAATGCCAAGCGGAGAGGCCAAAGTTGAAGTTGCTCTCAAAAAAATTTGTTGGGTGCATTTTGTTTTGAGCATGACGTACGGTTGTTTGTCTGTTTGTCTGTTTTTTTTTGATAATGAAATATTACTAAAAGTGCATTTCGTTTTCTAGTCGTTTGGTCGGTCGGTTGTTGGGTTGGCATTGAACAGACACATGAAAAGTAGAACATATGGTGTGCGAATGTGTTATAAAGTATATATATTTGATTACAGTGACTCAAAGTAATTTTAAATCATTTTAATAGGAAAGATTATAAAGTCTTAGAAATGGAAACGAGAATAATAATTATGCATAGATCTGGTAATAAAATAAGAATAGATTTGTTAAATCTCACACTTTTTAATGTTATATTAATAACAAATGGTTAATGAAGGAGTTCATAATGAAGTAGTACTCTCGCTGCTCCTTTTGAAGTACTCCACTTGAAGTCAGGAAAGATGTTTTCGGTTCTCCATATTTCAAGAATATCGGGATTTGATTCCAAGTCATTTTAATTATTTTAGTTAGCATTTATTTTCGATAATTAATCTTAATCGTAAAAATTTGAAAAGAAAACGGTTTCTATTAATTTTTATGATGAGAATTTGTACAAAATTTGTAATGGAATTCTTTACCTACTTACAAAGATCCTAGCGGAAGATATGTTCAAGATGCAAATTGACTATCTACTAGCCGCACCACGTCTTTGTAAAAATCATGACATCATTGATATACTCCGAAATAACTTGATCTTATGGTTGAATTTTTCTTTGGCTCTTGCCATTTTACTGTGATATTGTCCCAGAAACAATAAGACTGTTTGTTTTCAGTAATGGATTTTTCGGATAATTTCTGGTAGCTGGGACTTTCCAAGTTATAGCCAAGATATATAACTTATAAATCCGAAAGAGGATATAGAAAAATTTCGGGATCCTCGATATTAATTTTGTCATTTTATAATATAAAAATGATTTTTTTATGAGCTATACGAAAGTTTTTCAAGAATACGCATAAAATTGAAAATAAAACAAGTAAAATTTTTACTGACAGATGTATACCCCCAGCCTTGACTTGTGATTATTCAAACTGTTGACTCTTTATGGGGGAGGTTCCGAAGCAGTTGCCCAATATTGGCCAATTCGTATCTTACCTAAGACTGATATAAATATTACAACCTGACAAATTTGGACTATATCGAGTACTTCCTGTACTTTTTATGAGATATGTTCAAATTTTTGGAAAATGTGGAAATACGCGTGAGGTAACAGATATGGCGGACCGAAGTATTCCATTTTCATATTTCATCTAATACAGTTAAAAATATTGGTATGTGCAAAATTCGAAGGAGATCGAACATTTATATCCAATTTTATCCAAAATCATATATTTCGATAAATTGCATATTCATATCAGATTTTTGATCAAGGGAAATATTTAGATATAGAAAATTGTAAAAAATCGTCGACTTGTTTCGCAAGTTATGACCGATAAAAGTATTGAAAATTGTGACCATTTGTGGGTTAGCTACCAGAAGGGGTTGGCAGATGTATATCATCTTTCCAACAGATCTTGTGTTAGCAAAAATGTATGTATGTAGGAAATTTGAGGAGACGGATGGATGGATTTGGACCGATATATTTCATCTTCACACCTGACCTTGGATTATTAAAAGTATTGTTATGTGTGTAATTTGAAGACAAGCGGACTCTTACAACACATTTTATAAGACTTATAATTATTCTTATAAAATTCTGACCGTTTGTGGGAAGTACTTGATGGAGTGAACCGATATTGTCCATTTTCGCACCTGGCCTTGCACTGATTTAAATATTTGAATATGCAAAGTTGGAACAAAATCGGATTATCCCTTGTCTTTTTGTGCTGTAAATTATTTTCTTCGAAAATGTTGACATTTTGTGGGGGAGGTACCAGAAGTAGTGGACCGATATTGCCCAACTCCAAACTCGATCTAAGTTTGACAATAATATTACGATGTACCAAGTTTGGATCGAATAGGATACTTCCTTGGAAGAAAGGAAAAACATTAATTGGTATAAAAAATATATTTAGTCTTATATATAGTATTGTGTAACCATATTCGAACCACGGTCTATGTAAGTTGTTTAATATGTATGCATTTAGTTTCCATTTCTGCAAGTAACAAGTAGATGACGTAGATGTTCCAATTTTCAAGTGTCTACTTTTGCCTATTCAATTCTTATTTAATGCATTCTTGTTGCTTCAGTTTCTTTGGTGGCAACAAACTGCTTTGTCTGCCTTAATGTCTACCCAGTAAACAATTTTTGCCGAATTCGGTCCGATTTCTGTCAGAATCTCTGAAAAAATGTCCGATTCTGATTCCGAATTCCTTCCGATTTCGGTACGAAAGTTGTATGGACGTGGTCACCGAATTCGGAAAGATTTTCTGAAAAAAATCTGAAAAAATATTAGATTTTCTGGACGAATTCGGTCTGAATTCGGTGAAAATTCTTGAAAAAATAGGAGAGAAAATTAGATTTTCGGAAAAGATTCGGAGGACAACTCCGAATTTCTGAAAGAAATCGGGCAGAATTCGTCTGGAAATTCGGCGGAATATTCAGATTTTCTAAAAGAAATCGGTCAGAATTCGAAAGAAAATTCGGAATAAAATTCAGATTTTCTGAAAAAAAAAAAACGCTCAGAATTCGGGAGAAAGTTCCGATTTTCTGAAAGAAATCGTTCAGAATTCGGAAGAAATATCGAAAAAATCGTCACACCACTTAAAAATGAAAAAAAAAACACATATTTATTTAAAAAACAAACAATTTATTTCGGGTTTCGTAAAAATGTAGTTTAAATATTACATCTATAATACATTTACATTAAAAATATTATTTTTATTAGGAACATAACATACAGTATTTTAATGCACAAAAGAGTTGAACAGATAACAGATAATTCAATTATTTGTTGTTATTATATACATATATATAATTTTTGTAATTCACTGTATCTTTTTAAAACAAAAATAAAATTAATTCAGTCTTTCAGCCTAGGCTGATTCACAACAACAACAAAACGCACATTTTTACAACGGAAAATCTAACAGTTCACAATAACAATAACAAATAGCATTTTTGCTTTGCGCTTTGTTGTTGTTGAGATCTTGAAATGAATGATCACAACAACAACTACTATGGGAGAGAATGTGTCAAACCACCACCATCCGTTTACATGTGGGAGAGAATATGCCAGAGCAATAGACAATCTACTCTCTCCGTTTGTACATTTTTCGAGTTTTTTTCGCTTAAAAACACAGGAAAATGTGCAGAAATTCTAAAAAAAAAACGTTTAGAAAATCGGACCAATTTCTATCAGAAATTTCTGAAAAAAACGTCAGAAATTTCGGAAAAAAATCTAAAATCAGAGCAGTCGGAAAAAATTGTTTACTGGGTAGCTAGCTGTCTGCAATGAACTTAAAAAATACATATACGTACAGTATGTTTGCGTATGTGTACTTTAAAATACATTCTTTTAGATACATTCACAAAACAAAATTATAATAATGAGTGTTCATAAAAAGTAATTTTGACCTTCATTGAATTTTGAAAGTTAAGTTTTCGATGTTTTTTGTCATTATTCTGCAAAGCTAAATTATTTGGCAAGCCACAAAATTTTATAATTTGTTGATTTTTTCTTCATTGCTAAAATCTCTAGATAATTTTATTACAGATTACGGTGATAGCTTATCTTAGGAATCGTGCCAGCTTATCATTTGTTTTGTCACTTAAAATGAAAATATATTATATTTTTTATGTAACAAAATAGAATTCCTTGGGATGGGTTCCTCAAAATGAACTTTACCAAATATAAACCCACAAAGTATGTAGAACAAGAGGATCAAAGAGCCGAAGTTCTGGTGCAAATGGTCATTGGAGCACGCTGAGATTTTGTGTAGGTTGGATTCTAGAAGGCGCGAAAAGAAATATATGATTGACATGAACTTCTTGACCATTAAGAACTCAAATCTAGACAATATAGCAATCTATTCGGCTGGAACAAAAATTGAAAATTTTACATGTGCAAGGTTCTATTGCGATAGCTTAAATATTATATAATTCTTCAAGCTTATGAATAGCTGCAGCCTATTTCTTTCGAAAACCGTTTCAATCCAAAATTCTAACGATATTAGTTTAATGGGCCCAATTTACCTCTCTAAAGAAACCAGACCAAAAACATGAGGTAGACATAGTTCAAATGGCTTCTCACTTGACGTTATTGACTATTGCAGGCTTTGTAGGGACAGACGGAAGACTTGGTTACACGGAGTTAACATTTGGTTTGGTTTGGTTTAGTTTGTTTGGATTAATGATGCGTTGCTACACAGGAGGCAACTGCCTCACTCGGATATGTTTGGTCCATTGTGTTCATCCTAGAAAGAATAAAGGCATTAGTGATAGGATAGAGAGAGAGAGAAAACGAAGGGTTTATAGAGAGAAGTACAGTTGTAGTGGTCTGCTTAAACAGGAAATGTTTACTTGTAGATGATGATGGGATCTATGTTCGAAAAGAACTTTGCAGTTTCTAACTCCAACCTGCCAAATGGCCTATGTGTCCTGTTGGATAACATGGGGTATCTGCATAGTAAATGTTTAATCGTCTTTATATCTTCTTCACATAGTCTATAGTAGTCAGGAACAATGTTATCCCAACTTGAGGTCCGATATCTGTTACTGCAGTGGTCAGTCAATATGCCTACCGCAATTCTTAGATCAAACCTACTAAGCAATAGAACGATGAAGCTTGCTCTTCTTCTCGATATCGCCGGCCAGATGAATTTAGATACCCTACAACTGGAATTTTAGTCCCATCTTCCTCTAACTTCTTCGATGAGAGGTTTTTTAAGCAGCTGACATAATATCTTATTGGTGATTTAACAGTCTCATCAATCGGTAGATCAATCGACTGGGAACCACTTCCTTATGATTAAGCATTATTGAAATTAAACTAGTAAAGAAGTATCAGTCGGTTTAGCCGACAGATGTATACACCCAGCCAATGTTTATTTAAGTATATTTCGACCTCTGTTATAAATTTTGGCCCTCTATGGAGTAGGTTTTGAAGGAATGGGCCAATATTGTCCATTTCATATGGGACCTAAATAAATATGATATAATTATTACGACGTACCAGTTTTGGACTATTTTGGTTGCTTCCTTCAATTTATTTGAAATATTTGATAATTTTTAAAAAATGTTAAAATGTGCGTGACGAACCCAGATGTAGTCGATATATATTGGTATGGGCAAAATTACAAGAAAATCGAACATTTATATCCAATTTTTTTGCGAAATTATAATATATCCATATTAATCTCCGGTTTCTGTGCGAGAAATATCTAGTTATAGCAAGTTGTAAAGAATCACTGACATGTTTCGCAAGTTATGATAGATTAAAAGTATTGAAAATTGTGACTCTTTGTAGGTGAGGTAACAGAAGGTTTTTGCAGATATATATCATCTTCACAAAATATCTTGTGTTAGCAAAAATTTATGTGTGAAATTTTAAGCGATTTGGATGCTTATTTCGCTTTCATTGAGTGTGTTTTTATTCAAAATCCTGAACCTTTTGTGAGGGAGGTACCAGAAGAAGTGGTCCGATCTATACCATCTTTATAACAGATCTTGTGTTGATGGCCATTCAAGATTTTGACCCTTTGTGGGGGAGGTACCAGATGGAGTGGACGATTTATTCTATCTTCACAGCAGATCTTGTGTTAGTAGAAATAATAGGATGTGTGAAATATGAAAATGATCGTTTTGGATATTCAAATACCAGATTGAAAGGTTTGGTCTCCACCATCTTTATAACAGATCTTGTGTTGATGTGCCTGATCTGAATGGAATCATATGCTAATTTCGCGTTTTCTGAGCATCAACATTTTGTCCATTTCCGAACTCGATTTAAGTTTGACAAAAATATTACGATGTACCAAGTTTGGACCAAATCGGATACTCCCTTCGAGATTTATCGTGCGCACCAACCAGACAGACAGACGGACGGACAGATCGACTCCAAATATCCTGAAACGAATTTGGTCCAAGGAGACCTAGAGTCTATAACAATTATTTCGATGAGGCAGGTTTTGGCCGTATAAAATTATTTATATGCTCTCTTGCCATATGGGCTGAGGGTATACAAATGTTTGCATTTTATCTTTATTTCAGAGCTATTTATGTGTACCCGTAACCAAAACAAAATAATAAAATTCAAATTAACTCTGCAACTGGAAGAATGTTTTCTTATCAAATTATAACATAGTCTTTAGGTTTCTATTTTTGAAAAACTGGTTAGCCACATATAACTATTCACGATATTTGTATATACTCAGGCTAGCTTAAAATTAATTTTTATATATATTCTTGAAAGTCTCAAACATAACGAAAATTCAATACGCCTTTCATTCCTGGTATAGGTTACAAAAACATACCATAAGCCCTCATTTAAACATCATACTTATCAATTATCAATTTTATGTAAAACTAATGATAATTGATAGCCGATTACAATATTGAGTGGCAATTCAAATAACAACAGTGGCAATAGTAAAAATTTTAAAATGCAATTACTCAAACAAATAACTTTCAAACAACCTTAAATAGAGAAAAACCCCGCCTAGCAAATAGCTGCTAAATGTGTTCGAATGCATGAATACATGACAAAAAAAACGAACAAGTGGAAAAGTGTGAAATATTGTAAAATAATACTACATTCGTGGTTGTAGCTATTCTACGAAATTACAAAAAAAAAAAAAAACAATGCACCCACATGTACGGTCGGTATAGGAAAATTTTGGAAACCAATACAATTAAATGGAATTTTTTGCTAGATGAGGTGTCTCAATTAAATGCTTTTTTTTAAGCTATGACATTTTGAAATATTGGCAGTTTTCTAACAAAAAATTCCCTCCATCACAAACCAATGGATAATCCAAATATTTATTCAATATGAAACATTAATCTGATTTTGTTATAACTTCTTCCAGTTAAACCCACAAGACATACCCGTTAATCAAATAATTTCACTATGATTGTTAACTGTCAATTTTTAATAAGTAACAATTTAAATGACATGGGTAATTTAATAGCTCACTTTAATATTAAATTACGGCATGATGTAGCAGAGTTGTTTGCATTCTATTCTCAGTCGGTTTTTTTTTTTTATTTTTCATTCATTTGTGCAAATATTGTTCAAACAAACAATTTTGTAATTTTCTCATTTCATTGAGAAAATGAGAAAATTGTTGCGCAAAAAATGTCAAATAGTTTTTTTTTTCCAGTATTCTGTTCTGAATTACGATAACCCAATTTTAGCACATAGCTGTGTACGTATGTATAAGCACAGTATTATAAATATAAAGATATGATAAGTGCTTGCATTCACACCATATATTGTCATTGTGTTTATCAACAGGCAAGTAGATTTGTTTATTTAGGAAAGTAGCAGTAGTAGAAAATTGATTTAACATACGCTAATAATATTTTTGGGGCACACGTTTATAAAATTATTTTATTGAAGCTTTGTTAGATACAAAGATACAAGTTCAGACCTTAATTGAATTTTTGGTACATTTTTAAATTATATATAATCATAAGTAACATTATTATTGCAAATATGCTCAATTTTATTAAAATAATAAAAAATTTAAAGTGCCAATACCGACAATATTTCGCCACATTCTCAAAGAATTGCCAAATGATTTTTTGATCCTTAAAAATCAAACGATCCACTCTTTCTGATAGCTCCCACAAAAGGTCGAAATTTTCAAAAAAAAAAAATATTTTCTACACAGAAAAAGATTTTGCCCTAACTTTGCTAGGTCTGGTGCGAAAATAAACAATATCGTTCCACTCCTCGCAAAGGGCCAAAATTTTAAATAATTATAACTCTTATATAATGTGAAGCAAGAGTCCGATTGTCTTCATATTCTACATATACCAATATTTTTATTAACCCAAGGTGTGGTGTTAAAATACCTCCACCACAAAGAATCCAAATTTTGAACATTCATGAAACTCATAAAACGCGTTTCTATTCACACTTGGTACATCTGAATATTTTCATCAACACAACCTCTATAATAAAGATGGTAGAGATCGGACCATTTCTTCTGGTACCTCCCCCACATAGCGTTCAAGCTTTTGAAAAACAAAACGCTCAAAGAAAGCGAAATAAGCATCCAACTCTCCTCAAATTTTACTCATACAAATATTTTTGCTTATACAAGATCTGTTGTGAAGTTGATATATATCTGCGAACCCCTTCTGGTACCTTACACACAAAAGGTCACAATTGTCAATACTTTTATATGTCATAACAAGTCAGCTCTACTTTACAACTTGTTATATCTAGATGAATATATCGTATAAAATTTGATATAAATGTTCGATTTTTCTTTAATTTCACCTGTACCAATATTTTTATCTGTATTAGACGAAGTATGAAAATGGAATACTACGGTCGATTGGTAACTCACGCACATTTTAACATTTTCTAAAAATGTTCACTTATCTCATACAAAGTAAAGGATGTAGTCGATATAGTCCACACCTGGCACGTCGCAATATTTATATCATATTTATTTAGGTCCTATAAGAAATGGACAGGGTCAACAGTTTGAATAATTATAACACAAGTCAAAATACAATTAAATAATCGAATATAGGCTGAGGGTATACATCTGCCGGCAAAACCGACGGATACTATTTTACTTGTTGATTCTTAAACAAAGTTTGTTCTTGAATTTCTTTCAAAGTATTGACATTTTAAGGGCTACTGTTATTTTTAATCCTTTCTTGGTTTGGGTTTATTACTTAGATCATGGAAGGTTGCATTTCGAATTCTACAGTCTCCGGAATTATCAATCTTTTATTGTACAAACTTTATTCTTTTACATTATCCTTTAATCCGCTTAATGTCAGATTTCTCATTTCAAAATGGGGATTTCGTTACCTAGACATATAAATTATCATAAGTGTTTTTTCCTTTTTTTGACTTTTTTGTATTTTAATAAAACTAGTGTTTTCGAGCTTGAGCTCTTTGTTGTTGTATTTATTGTTTTATTAATATAAATTATTATAAATATTTGAATATTATTCAATTGTCATTTATTTCTTCTTGTTTCTTTCAGGGTGTCAAAAAGCCTTTTGACTATGTCATCCGTGCCAATATTGGTGATTGCCATGCCATGGGTCAAAAACCCATCACCTTCCTCAGACAGGTAAGTTCTCATGAACAGAAATTATATTGCCGCACAAAATACTTAAAAATCGGATTGTGTCGGACTCTTTAAGAGAAGTTATTCAGGGAAGTAGCTTCATTTTGATAGTACAGTATGTTCGATCGTCTCAATTACTTCTTCGTCCTGACATATTCTACAGTAATCAATGTCATCGCTAGAGAAGTAAAGGCTTTCAGTGCCGCTTGACTATCGACCTATATAGTTAGCGGACTGATAACCTCGTTGTTCCTCGTTACCAACAGGTCTATGGCTTTTTTGACCGCAAAAATTTCCGCCTGCCCGCTACAGTCGTTTCTAATCTTATAGGATTCGCGAACATTAGGAATGTCACAGAAGACACCAGCTCCCGTACACCATTCCATCTTTGAACCACCGGTATAGATAGCTTTGCCGTAGAAAGGTGGGCCCAGATGTCTCTATCAGGTGTGTGTCAGAGTGTTGAAAACGCTAATCAGAGGGGATTAATATATCTGAACCGATTTTCACTAAATTTGATGTACTTGATTCGAGGCTGTAGTCTGTTAAATGTGCCAAAATTCAGGTCATTTGGATCTATATTGACTATTTGGTGTACAATTAGCTATATCCAAATCTGATCCGATTGTCGCCAACTTCAATAGGACCAGACATATATTATTTGGAAAATTTCCTCTCAATCGGATAATAAATGCGATCTGCATTTTGTTCACAAAAATACATGGACAGACGGACTGACCTGCATAAATCAACTTAGAAAGTGATTCTATGAAGATCCTCAAAAGTAACTATGGGTCTATCTCGCTACCTTCTCCATGTTACAATCAAATGCACAAAGACATAACACCCTTACCACTATGTGATGTAGGGTATAAAAATCGCTGATAATTCCGATTTTATCCCAGTTGTGCTTTTGTGGATTATGCCTTCAATATGATTCTATCTGCATATTCTGGAAAATGGGCAAGGAAGAGCTAACAGACCGCTAGTAAAAGCCTGCCATATGGGAATTCAAGTGGTCCGTTTTAAGAGTTCGGTAAATTCATAAGACTATCCTCTTTTAGTTAAAGTTTAATTGAAACTCCACGATTTTTGAACTCGTTATGAAATACGGGGCTCTTTCTTTGTGTTGACTTACTGTGGAGATTTTGAGAGAAGCGGAGGACCGATGTAGCTCACCATCAAACATTGTCTTAGCAAAATGAGCTAAGTTGGACCAAATAGTATACTCCCATCAAGAAATAAAGATAGTTGGCAGGCAGACAGATTTGCGGTCCATTTCTATGATTTTTGACAGCATCTTCCAACGAAACTTCCAACATTAGCCCTATATAGAAAAAAAAAAAACAATATACATATAATTAAAATTTTTATATAAATTATTCTCCTTCAATTTTTTCGTATAGCTTTTGAATTTGACTTTTGATCCTGAATTACTGAATTCGCCCAACTATCCTGAGGATGTTAAGGCTCGTGCTAAGACTGTACTTGAAGGCTGCCAAGGTCAATCGGTTGGTTCCTATACCGATTCTGCCGGCATTGAAGTGATTCGTCGTCAAGTAGCTGATTTTATTGCTGCTCGTGATGGTGTACCCTGTGATTGGCATAACATTTTCTTGACTGCCGGTGCCTCGCCTGGCATTAAGAGTGTTTTGGCTCTTTTGAGGTAAGCATATTATATTGATCATTAGAATGTATAACTAAATATATAATTTACCTCCCTTCTTTGCAGATGCAAAGTTGATGGCAAAGCTCCCGGTATCATGGTGCCCATTCCCCAATATCCATTGTATTCGGCCACAATTGCCGAATATGGTATGACCAAGGTTGACTACTATTTGGAAGAAGAGAGTGGCTGGAGTTTATCGACCGCCGAGTTGCAACGTTCATATGATGAAGCCAAAAAGACCTGCAATCCACGTGCCATTGTTGTCATTAATCCAGGCAATCCAACTGGTCAAGTTTTGACTAGACAAAACATTGAAGAGATTATCCGTTTTGCCCACAAAAACAAATTGGTCATTTTGGCCGATGAGGTGTATCAGGATAACATTTACGATAAGGACTCGAAATTCTTCTCGTTCAAGAAGGTTTTGACCGAAATGGGTTCGCCATACAGTGAAATGGAATTGGCCAGCTTTATGTCGACATCAAAGGGTTATTTGGGTGAATGTGGTATTCGTGGCGGTTACATGGAAATCATCAATATGTGTCCCCAGGTTATGGCTATGCTAACCAAATCGATTACTGCCTCGTTGTGTGGTACCACTGCTGGTCAGGTGGCTGTTAGTGCTTTGGTAAGTTGGGGATCTCTAATAACATAACATTTATAAAATTAAAAAAAAAAAATAATTGAGCCAAAATTAGCATATTCGGCAATAAATTCTGAAAATAGAAGATAATACGAAATTTTCCCAAACTTTTCTTCTTCTATCCCCGAAGAGGGAAACTCAACCTTCAAAAATATCATTTAAACCTAAGCTTTTTTATACTTCTTCCAATAAAACATTTCAATATTAAAGTAATACATTTTAATTTTTTAAATTTTCAGGTTAATCCTCCCAAGCCCGGCGAGCCATCATACGAAAAATACATTGCGGAAAAGAATGGAATTTTGGGTGCATTGAAAGAACGTGCCGAATTGGTACACAAAACACTCAGCAGCTTTGAAGGCTACAAAGTCAATAAAGTACAAGGAGCTATGTACGTTTTCCCACAAGTTGTTATTCCTCCCAAGGCCATTGAAGCCGCCAAGGCCAAGGGTTTGCCCGCCGATGTTTTCTACGCATCTGAACTTTTAGAATCAACTGGTAAGCAAACAAATCATTGTCGCAAAATAATGACACTCGTAAGATTGATGTCATTATTTCTTTTCCTTTAGGTATTTGCATTGTTGCTGGCAGTGGTTTTGGACAGAAGCCCGGTACATATCATTATCGCAGCACCATTTTGCCCCAGACTGATGTATTGAAGGACATGATGAACAAATTCCAAAAATTCCATTCTGAATTTATGCAAAAATACAAATAAGCCACATCAGCCCCCCTCTTTCCCGCTATTGAGCCATTTGTGTAAAGTAAAGGTTGATCATACAGATCATAATAGTTTTTTGTTTAATTCTATTTTTGTTTCTTTTTTGTTTGTCAATCCCCCATTTTAATGTGATCGTATGCATCTTAAAAAAAAAAAAAAACAAAAAACAAAAAAGTGTTTGTTATTTATATACATAAAAAAATGATAATATATTTCATAATATATACAATTAAATAATTATTCTTGTTAAGATATAAAATGCAAGACAAAGAAGAAAATCACTGAAACATAATCAACGATAATTGTAGTTGTTTTCTTTCGTTTTTATTAGTTTTTTCTTTTATTTTTTTAATTTAATTTTTGTAGTCTAAACAATGGGATGTTGAGATTGTCAATTCGTGTGTCCCAATTTTGGAATTATTTGCTCCCGTCTAGGTTTCAACGCTTTCTTTTCAAATATTTAATAAATATTTATGAAATTCCTTTTGGGAATTTTTTAGCTATATACATATGTACTTCATAAATATACGCGTAATTTATCTATGTTTCATTAATGTGGACAATAATATTCGATTGTTTTATTGACATTAAAACATAATTTATTAAACATTCATTGACAAAAAATAAAGTTTTAATAAAAATCAAAATCATGAACATTTTATGGTTTCTAAGGATGATTAGCCTTTTTAGATAAAGTGACCTTGAAAATAAACGGTAATAAAGAAATGATACCGCTTCTAATTCGGATTACCATTAATTAGGTTTTTCCTCAACCCACACTAATTTCAGGACCGATTTTCAAGATTCCACAATGCATAGGTACACGTTCTTCCTTTACTTTTGGTATTTACTAGTCATTTGACGTATTTTTAAGTGAGCGCTTTCGATGTCAATGGTGAGGAAGAAGTGATTTGAAAACATCTCAAGCTAAGTTGAAAGTCTCCTACTCTCCAGATAATATCGTCTTTCTTGGGGTCGCAGCAGCAAAATCGATACATTGGTTCCTTGAGTCGAATCTGTGATGTATTTTCCTCTGCCGACAAATGTATACCCCATCCTTGCGTTTTGATTATTCAAACGGTTGACCCTTTATGGGGGAGGTTCTGAAGCAGTTGGTCAATATTGACCAATTTGTATCTGACCTAAGACTGATATAAATATTACAACGTGCCAGATTTGAACCATATCGACTACTTCCTATACTTTATATGAGATATGTGCAAAGTTTTAGAAAATGTGGAAATATCCGTGAGGTAACAGAAATAGCGGACCAAAGTTTTGGTACAGATAAAATATGAAATCTTTGGGAGTTCCAAGAGCCAATGCATCTGGGAATGTAATGATTTTGTTCATATATTCAAATTCCATACCAAAATCGTGTTTGTGGATCATGCCGTGAATCCGTTCATCTTGGTGAAACCTAAAGTTAGGTTAAGGGATGACCAGTTGTTTTGAGTCATTTATTTTTCTCGAAGACCTACTGGTCTAATTTTGTAATTTGTAACACGAAGAAAAAATGAAGATGTTGTCTTTAGTCTTCTGGCTTACTGAAGAACGACTACTGGTCCCATGTCGAAGAATGAAAACAGGTCGTGCATAATTTGCCTTACATAAGCTTTTGTCTCAAGCCGAAGAGAGTTGGACAGTAATTGGTGTCGTCGTCACTCAACCTAGAAGTCATGGCTCTTATGCAACAGTAACCTTTGATAATTCCAACCACCAAGTTTTAGTTCTGATTTTGCCATGGAGATAAACGACCTTAATTTTTTAACGTAGAGTTTCGGCAAAATTTTCTTACAGACATTACATCCCCCTTCATTTAGGCAGTTTTGTGGAAAACTCCTGGAGTAATGTTTATATATCACTCGGAAGAAGTGGCACAAAGGTGGCCTCACCGAGTTGTCGATGTCACTACTTTATCTGCTGATGCATTACCAGATATGTTGCAATTGCCTGGAACGCAACAAAGCTTGATGGATGACTTAAGCTAACACATCGCAATCAAAACCCCATCGTATACGTGTATAACTTTCAATCGTACGTTGCTAAGACTCCTCGAGCTTTCTTGTTCCCTCATATATCACAGACACCCAGAATAATGAGCGGAATATGATATTCAGTTTTGCTAAATCACCTTGATTGCTTCTCTATGATTTCAAAGTCACAGAGCCATATGATTCTTAAGATATTAAGGGACCGATTCTCCGACAGTCTGCGTGGCAATCCACACCAGAACCTGTGTACAGTTCACTCCTGCACCTGTGCCTATTTCCATCTTTGATCGGTTCCTCTGAATTAATGGGCTGTATTATGAAAGAGTTTATGCCGTCTCTTCTAGGTAGTACATAAATTGAAACAAATCATATGGTAAGTTCTAATAACCATTCCATACTTTAGAAGAACAAAAGCAAGACCTAGAAATAAATGTGGTCACAGTCCATAGTCTTTGAGCCGTTGAGTACTGAGGCGAGTATCAAACGAAACGATTGGCTATTGATTTCCTTCCGTTGACTCATTACACAATCGAGAACATTAGTGTGTGATTCATATGATCATGCACCACCTGAACACCTACCTGGATTTACCACGTTTGAAAGGAATGGTATTTATGGACGCTGTGGAGACATACATATTCGCCATTTTAATGATTGCCAGAAACTCTGCTAAAAACATTCCAACTGTTGCAGAATTATCTTTTGAGAACAGATTATCACATCGGCCTACTGGCTCATTTCGGGCGTCTTCCGTTCTGTCTTAACCCTGCTTCACTTAAACCGTATTTGTTTATGTGTCAAAAAGCCTAAAGAAAATCTTGGCTGGAATTAATATCAAACCTCTTATATTCTTGTTTGTCAATTTACACAACGCTGCAGCGTCTGCTAAAATTCCAAAAATCTTTGATTTTTTGTTTGAGAAATGCAAATGGGTATCTTATTAAGTGTACTCTTTTTTAAGATTCATTACATTCATTACTTTTCATACACATTACACTATACAAATATACAGCTAAATATTGACTTAAAATACAAAAATATATATAGTTAGTTTGTTATATTACGAGGAAAAGTGAGTTGTACGTAAATTAATCGGAGGTTTTAAGTCGCTTAACTGGTCCCTCACTGCCCTGTGAATTAGAGTCTTCCGAAAATGGCATACTGCTGACAAAATCAGCACCCTGCGAATCGCTGACAACGGAGAAACCTAAAAGTGAAAAAACACATTAATTAAAATCTCTACTAATAGCAAAATAGCAATTTATGGGAAAATCTTTAAAATAGACTATAAAAACATCAAACATTTTTTTCTTTGTCGGACGATTGCTTGCTGCTTTTTGAAAACTCATTTTCGAATTCACTCACAGGTATTGGAATCCTCAGCAGTTAGGCCTCCTCCATAGCTGGATGTTATTTGTGGCGGTGTTGGTGTACTCTTTTGGGAATTCTCCTTGTCACTCTTGCTGCCCAGACCGACCCCGCCGCCACCACCACCGCCAAGTTTCTTTTTATCGTTATTCGATATTGGAACCCATTTGAAGATTTTCATTGTGGTATCATTGATGGTCACCCATTTCTTTTCCCAATGTCTGGGTTTATCCACAGCGGCCATTACCCTTTTGATGTCATCTTTGGCCCGGCTACGTGTCTCGGCTCTTACACTTCGTGACATTGTGGAGATTTTAAAGCGAGAGAATTTCTTACAATTTCAACAAATTTCTGTTTGATCTTTCATTTACAAACAATTTGATATGTTTTGTCTTGTTTATCCCTTGAAATGGTGGTGGTTGTTTTCCGTCTATACGTCGAGGAACGCTTTGTGCCGGGCAATGTTTACATCAGGGTTGGAAATGTGTATTTACTATTAGTTTGGGAAAATGTAATTAATTTCACCTCGATATCCTTATTATTAAATCGGTTAAATGAAAATTATACTAAATACAGCTAATGTAAAGAGCAACTTTTAATTTACTTTCTCTAAAATATCTTTAATTTCCGGATATTTTATTAAAATACTAAGAAACCCATCTCTGGCGGTATGATTTCGAGTACTGGTTACTTAAGAAACAGTTATTAAAAGACGCAACGTGAACGTAATTGCTAAAGCCACGTTTACACATGGATAAAGAATAAATCAATTTTGTTTTAATGTGTGTATTGTTTTGAATAATAAACAATTTTAAAGGTCATCAATATTGTCCTTTTATCACGAATTTAGTTTTAATCTTCCCCACACTTTTTTTAAATGTAATCGAGACATAACAATTCTAGTTTTATAATTTTTTGACTTTTTCTTTTTTGTAGTTTCTTACTATTTTTTCTAAATCAAAAAGAAAAAATTGGTTTACGTAGTAAAATTTTTAACCTTTTGCAGGTTCTACTAGTTTTGCTATTTTTTTGGTGTCATGAAGAAAATTTCTTTGTAGCATTTGTAGATTTTTTACGCGAGTTTCGATCAAGTCGTTTCTTTACTTTTCGAATCATTTCTGCTAATGTTGCTGTTTTCTTACGTCCACTTACTTGACGTCGGGCTACGCTACCAGTATAACGATAACGAGCGATGGTATTTATTCATATTTAATGCTGGAGTACTCTAACGATAGCCACTTGTGGTTTTCCAGCCAAATATAAAGAAATCACACTATCACGCTTGAATTCCATCACGAATAACTTTTTTTCTGGAAAATTCTCACAAAAATGCGTTTGTACGCTTGTAAACAATATAATGAGCTGTCACTGAAATAATTTTAAAATAATTTTAATTACAAAAAATGCAGATAGATATGCTCAGGGTACAATAAGGAGGTAGAACAGATTCGTAAAACTACGGAAATACAGTCCTGAGGCCATGACCGCTTCTTGTCAAATTTGCATGCAACAAGTTATTTTCATTTATACAATACTTTTCCTCATTTTTAAAATCAGTTAAACAGTCGTTAAAATGTATGAAATGCTTGGATTTTCTTTCAAAAATATAGTCTAAACAGTTCTATCTTTTAATTCCAGGACAAAACTGGCGAATAACTTTAATGAGCGCCTCGCAATTTTCGCGTCTTCCAAACATTGAAAATTGAAAACAAATACACAAATTGGCAGAAGTCGGGCACACTTAGAAAAAAATGTAATCAGCTGATAGCTCTACCTTACCTTTTTATTGTAAGGCATATCCATGCTTTTTTAAAATTACTTTGCCTTTTGGTATGGTAGAATAATACAGGTAGTCATAGCGACACATCTGCTGGGACAATGAACTGTCAAACCAATTTTGGAATTGAAATTATTGAATGAAAAATTATTAAAATTTGTAAAAATTGTCGTTTTCAGTTTTTCAAATACCTAAAAAAATCAAGCAACTAAAAGTATGAGCTCGTTAATTCCAAGTACGTAATTTTGAGATCAAGCAACATAATTCATTTAGCAAGGAGAACATGGTATGAGTACAAGCATTTTGTCCGATAAATCAATGGAAAAACCATGAATCGATACACCCTTTCGATGCTATTGATATTGCCATCGATTGTTTGCCACCTCCATACTGCTGTCACTTGAGCACGAAGCCGATCGGCTCGCAGTCGGCGCACAGCAGCCGCCGACTTTTTTTAAGTCATCTGAGCCGCCGCCGATGGATGCGGCTCTCATCGGCTCAAATTCTTAGCCGACTGAGTCGACTAAGCCTTCGAAAAAAATACATGCAGCATGTTTGTATAAATATGTCTTTTAATATTATCGATTAATAAACTTATTATTTCATAGTAGTAAGGGTAATATGTCTTTGTACATTTGTCTTTGTACCTTTGGCAACCTTTTTTATTTACGAATTTTGATGGAGTGGCAGCCACATGGTTTGCAAAAAAGTCATTGTGTTTTTGCTTGTTCATCAAAAGTAGGAGAAGTATTAATAAAAGATTTATAAAATGTGCCAAAGATATATTAAAAACTATTTATTTAAATAGTTCTGTTAATGCAAAGACATCAGCCTGTATTCTGCAATATTAAACCAGCAAAGAACGTCTTAAAGTCGGGCAGGGCCGATTTTATGATACCCTACACCACTTTGCTAATTTAGTAGTGCTGCGCATAACAATTAAATTTTTTTATGGCAGAATTCAATCATACACGCTATGATTATGATTATAATTTTAAGTTCAAAGAACTAAATATGCCGAAGTATTTGTATCTTTTAAATTCGGACTTGTATTGGAACCGATCTCGATAAAATTTGGCAAAGATATTTCTGAGCTGTATTTGATATATTTCCCTGAATATCGTTGTTACGGAGTGCATATTACGGCTGTGGGTAACAAATATGACAAATCGGATGAACAATAAATATGGGAGCTATAGCTATATCTGAACCGATCTTCACCAAATGACATACAAGCTTCTAGACTAAATTCGATCGTAAGTGCCAAGTTTCATCCAATTTGGGCAAATATTAGACGTTTGGTGCACAAAAAAGCTAAATCCGACGAAATTATATATGGGATCTATATTCAAATCTGTACCGATCTCGATAAAATTTAGCAAATGTATTTCTGAGCTGCACTTGATATATTTCCCCAAATATTTTTTTTACAGAGTGCATATTACGGCTGCGGAGGACAAAAATAACAAATCGGATGAACAATATTTATGGGAGCTATAGCTATATCTGAACAGATTCCGATCAAATTTGGCACACTTATTTTCAGGCCTAATTTGGTTGTATGTGCAAAATTCCATACTATTCGGGCTGATATTGAACGTTTGGTGCACAATAAAAGGCAAATCGGACGAAAATATATATGGGAGCTATATCTAAATTTTGACCAATTATCTCCAATTTCAATAGGGTTCGTCCTTGGGCCAAATTTCCTTGGGTGAAAAATTTCATCTGGATATGGCAATAAATGCGAACTGTACTTTGTTTACAAAAATACATGGACAGACGAACGGACGGACATGCATAAATCGACTCAGAATGTGATTCTATGCAGATCATCAAAAGGAACTATGGGTCTATCTCGTTTCCTTTTGCCTGTTACAGACAAATGCACAAAGACATAATACCCTGACCACCTTGTGGTGTAGGGTATAAAAATACAATTGTTTGTTCATGATAACAATGCGGTCGGCGAACCATTTTTATCAAATTAGTTAGTAGACTGTAGCCGACTTTTAGCCGCCGCCGATTCTCTTTCGGCTGCAGTCGACTTTTAGCCGCCGCCGGCTTTTTTGTGCTTAGCCGCCGCCGCCGCCGCCGGGAATTTCACATCGGCTTCGCCCTCTGGGTGGTACAAGTGTTTTGCTTATCTTCTCCAATGTCAAATTGCTGCCATCATTAAAGCTTTTGCTATTAAAATAACATGTTAAGCTAGTAAAAAAATAATAATGAGTTGTGGAGATACTGAAAAGAAGAAAATAAATATTCGAATATTATTTTTTGCTAAATCACGTGAATTGGCGGGACTGGACGAAGCATCGTTTGGCCTGGAATCAAGTTCAATAACATCACTCGACTTGTTGGGGAAAATTAGTGCTGCATACAATTTGGAAGCCATTAAAACAACAATTATATTGGCCATCAATCAAAGCTATTGTAATATTAGCGAAGAAGAACAACTGCACTTAAAGGAAGGCGATGAAATAGCCATTATTCCCCCTTTGAGCGGTGGATAATTTGAACCTGTTTTTTTCCACTCTAACACACGACGGTACCTTAGTAGCTGATAAGTCAATATGAAGAACCACTTGTTGCTCACGCATGAAAAACTTGATGTTGGTGCTATCAATAATTTGGTAACTGCCGGCAGCTGTGGAGCCATATCGCTGTTTGTTGGCACAACTCGTGATAATTTCGAGGATAAGAAAGTCGTCTCTCTAGAATATGAAGCATATGAGCCTATGGCTATCAAGGAAATGGAAAGTATATGCGGGCAGCTAAGACAAAATTGGTCGGATATTGTTAACATTGCCATCTTTCATCGTTTGGGTTTAGTTCCGGTAAGCGAGGCAAGTGTTGTTATTGCTGTTTCCTCGCCACATCGCAAAACAGCTTTGGATGCCGTTTCCATGGCCATAGAAGAACTCAAGAAACGTGTACCAATTTGGAAGAAAGAAAAATACGAAGGCGACGAGGGTTCTTGGAAGGAGAACAAAGAATGCCAGTGGTTAAGCAAGGAAAAAGATGTTATATAGCATAATATATATTGTATTTTATATATCTTTTGATTCATGTTGCTTCTTTGAAAATTTGTTAAAGTTTTTGTAGTTGTAGTGCAATAAAATAAATTTTCATATTGAATTTCTAATACCTATATTTTATAGAAATAGGAGCATTATTGTTATACATGAGAGTAATATCCAAAATATTACACATTTTAAGAGGGATTTCTAATATTTTGAGTTTTCGAAACAGATCTTGGATCTTTAAGGATCACAGGAAAATATAAAAAAAAATTTGGGTCTATTACGCAGATTATAAATTAATGTTTTGATGGATATTCTTTAAAAGCAATGAGAACTTTATCTAAAGACATATATATATGTATATATATATATATATATATATATATATATATATATATATATATATATATATATATATATGTATATATATATATATATATATATATATATATATATATATATATATATATATATATATATATATATATATATATATATATATATATATATATATTTATATATTATATACAATTTCTATATAAATGAGCATCAATACTTGCGAATCATTAAATATATTTTCTATGAAATATGAATTTTAATACTAGTGAGATGTCCTAAAAAAAGAAGAGTTAACAATCGTAGATTTTTTAGAATATTTTCTGTGAAGCGTTGCAGATTCAATACTCTTGGATTTTTGGGAACATTACTTACATTCTAAATTACATTTCTTTAAACTATTGGATTTAATAATCGTGGATTTTGAAAGCAATTTTCTATGAACCACAAGGTAAAATACTTTTAGATTTTAAAATATATATTCTGTGAGCAATGAGAGCAAATATTAGTGTTTTTAAGAAAATTTGCATGGAAATTATATGATAGTAATTTTTTTTTATATTACAAGAATGGGGTTGCTGTTATTTATGACAATAATTTAAGATATGTATTTCATTTGGTATGAAAAATTCTATCCTTATTTTGAGAATAAACACATAAATGTAATCATTATTATAAGGGACAATGTAAACATATTATTATTTTCACTATCACCAATCGGTGTTTAAATCGAATAGTCGATAATTCGATAAGTTTCATCTCGACCTAGTCATCCCTATTATATACCAAACAATGCAAAGTAAAAATCGAAGAGCAAACGAACGAAATGGATCGGAGTGTAGCGGATAAAATGAAAATTATTAAGAAATTAAGAAAAATCTACTTGTGAAATTTAAGAATATTGTGAAAATAACAACAAAAATTTTATAAAAAGGGTAAATGCAAGTTTGGAGAAGCCCAAGACAAACCTTAATTAGTGAAAAATGATGTATTTTCTAAGGGCCAAAAGAAAATGAGATGAGAAAAAAAATTGTTGTGGAAAAAAGTGAAGCCTATATGTGTGTACGTTTGTGGTGCTGCAAATGAGTGTATATGATTGCGTGTATGTGCAGAAAAAAGCAAATAGAAAAGTAATTGAAAATTTTCAAGGAAAGAATTCTCGCCGTTGCTGATAAATAAAAGTGAAATTTTGCAAGAATTCACAGTGATAATGGCCAGCCCCCCAATCCAAAATAGATTTAATTAAACAACAAACACACACGCACACACACAAACACACATCTCACGTAAAACAGCAGTGGAAAGAAAATCTAATTGTCAATTGTGTGTACGATAGTTATTTTGTTTGCAGTATGGTAACTCTGAAACCGGTTACCTGTCACATAAAATACTAGACATGGCAACACTGTTTACTTTTAGTTATTCTTTCATTCTCATTTGTTCGTAACAACAATTTTATGAAATAAATATCTTCAATTCTTATTGTATTTGTTCGCAAAAGGGGAGAAAAGTAAGTGGGAGCAGTGTAATTTTTTCGTAAAAATTTTAATAAAAGTGAATGCATGTTAATAACAAGGAGTGTGAGAGAGAAAAGCCATTAAAATGCGTTTCGGTTTTCTGCAAAAAAGCACAGCTTAATGTCAAAGACACTTGTGAAGAAGTTTTAGTTTTCCGTGTGTATCTCACTGCGCCACCTAACGCCATAGGGAACTCCCTCCGGCGCCTCTTGGCTCTTCAATATATTTCGCAGTGTTTCTTTTTGTTGGTGCTTTCATTTCATTAATATCTTCTATAGTTAATATAGGTAAAATTGTCATCCTTGGAGAGAAGAGAGTGAACATTTCTTCCATTCACTTAACGGGAGGAGACACAACAAAAACAACAAAGTGCAAATATATATGATTTTTACAGAAGAAAACAACAAAGATAGCCTTTTTTTTGATTGGCAAACGGGAGAGTGGATACGAATTGTGCAAGGAATGAATGAAAAGCGAGAGTAACAAGAGTAACCAACAAAAATAATAGAAAGACAAAACGTCAACGTGAATAAAATGTGGAATTTTTTTCTTCAGAGTGCATGTGCAAATTAACAAAAAATATAAACAGGTGATGAATTTGGTTTAAGTGAAAAAGAATATCCTTTGTCTTGGACACACAACGTGCAGCAAAGAGTAGCATACAAGAAAACGGATTATTTCCTTTACTAAAGTGAAAGAGTGAATTGTGATTCTAGTCAAAATTGACAGACGTTTTTGCAGGCGGCGGAACACATTGTTGGGAAGACCAGGCGAAAAAAAAAACGTGAAGTGTTTCGGCATTGTTTTTTGTTTAACTCCAAGTAATGGATACTTTGTTCGTTTCACACCACCATCATATCCTGCTCTACTAAAAACTCATCCAGTCTGAGGAACAAGACATCGTCTCGTCGTAATTGCCTTTGTGCTCCGTCATTGTGTCTGCCAAGAAAATCGAAAACAAAAAATAGCCAAGGGAAGCAATAAAATTGCAAGCCATCGCCCTCTTTGTAAAAAAACAACAACAGTTCACACTAACTACCATCGAATTTAAGCATAAAAAAGCTAGACAGGCAAACAAAAGAAAAAAATAAAAAGAAGTCACGAGGAGGATTCATAATTCATGTGGGCATTCTAGGTTTTACATCCATCCCTTCTCCTAGATGTTGAACACTTTTACACCTGTCCCCCAGAACAATAAACACCGGCAATATTATTAACATCGGTAGGAAAAATAATTTGCAATCGCCATTTCATCACCACTCACATTCACATCGATTGCCAAAGACGACAACATCACAATCGCCTTGGTGGTCGCCGTCATCGTTGTCCTCCACTTCACCACAGTCATCATCAGCATTAACCCCTTCGTCGTCGACGTCGTCTTCGTCACCAACAGTTGTATCGTCAGTGACCAAGCAGCACATCAATTCAGCCAGCATTAGCAGCATCAACGACAGCAGTAGCAGCAGCGGCGGCGGTGGCATCGGTAGCAGTAGAGCTAGCAGTACCGACAACAAAATGCCCAAATGCGATGTTAAAACACGTTACATTCCTGCGACTTTCGCCTGGATTTTATTATTGACCACAACATTTCTCTTCTTCTTTTATCCGTAAGTATTGCAAATTGTCATTATGATTCTCCTTTTTTTAAAATTTCTCATTTCTGCACTTGTTTTTTTAAAGTTGCCTTCAATTTGTAGTTTTTGTTTTTCGTATGTGACAAATGTCCATGAATACCTGTTTCCCCTATTCTCTTTCCCCGAGTCTCTTCGACTCTCTTGCAATTGGCTCCCTGCATCCACAACAACAGTGGCCAGTTAATGTTGAGTATTGTTCTTATTTGCTGTTGTTGTTGTTTTATTATCATTGCTGAGTAGGGAGGCCAGTGTGTATGTTTGTTTTAAACTTGTTACAAAAACAAAACGAACAACACCAACAACTAATATAACAACATAAACAGTAACACCAACCGTGTGTATAGTGAGTTGAGTGAAGAGCTATCAAAACAAAACTTGTTTTCAAGTTCACACAATCATTTATTCAACATGCACACAGATGTATCAACATGCTTTTAGAGAGAAAGAGAGAGAGAGAGGAAGAGAAAGTGGGAGTAATAGGGGAAATATTACAATTTTAATGGTCAGTAGTTTGTTATGAGTTATGGGGGGACTCTATTGATAGTATATATTGCTTTGTGTGGCCTGTCCTTGTCCTTTGAACAATGTTATGCAGTTATTTACGGATAGCCATTTGGAAATAAGGCTTCAAATTGGTTATTTGTTTTAATCATCAGGCTTGAAATGACAAGTAATATAGGTATCATTACATGAGAGTAAAAAACTTTTATACAATTTTGAATACATTTGCAGGGATTAAATGGATTGTAGTCGATTGTGTTTAGAAGTTATAGGGTAACCTTGCCCTTGGAAGAATTAAGGAGATATGGTCGACATTAAAGTTTTAGTTTGCGTAAAATATTAATTGTTTTGACGCCCTGGATAAAACGATAAGGCTTACGGGTATATTAACTTTTGTCATTTTGTTTGTAACATCCCTAAATATTCGCGGAAGACTCCACAAGGTATATATGTTCATGATCAGCATAAAATACTAAGTCTATTTCACGATA
The DNA here is from genome assembly GCF_030504385.1 of Musca domestica. Lineage (NCBI taxonomy): Eukaryota > Metazoa > Arthropoda > Insecta > Diptera > Muscidae > Musca > Musca domestica. Next base: position 8,705,170 of record NW_026712238.1, on the reverse strand, counting down.
TCCGTCTGTCCGTCTGTTTAAATCACGAAACAGCTCACATTATTTGACGTAGAGCTTTAAAATTTGGCACAGTAGTTTGAATTGTGTCTAGGGTGGTTGGTATTGAAAATGAGATATATCGGTCCTCGTTTTCGTATAGCCCCATATAAGGATACCTCACGATATTCGGTATTTTGATGATTTTTGCCAAATTTTTCAAGGGATTTTTCTAAAAATTGGTATTTGTTGTTTGTTATGAGTTCTCGCTACAGTGGCGGAAAATTTTTTATATAGGTCCACGTTTCCGTATAGCCCCCCTATATGGGTACCTCCCGATATTCGGTATTTTGACGATTTTTGCCATATTTCTCGACGGATTTTTCTAAAAAAAGGTATTTTTATTTCGTAATGGGTTCTAGCTTCGATGGAGGAACATTTTACATATAGGTTCAAGATTTCGTATAGGCCCCGTATGACGGTACCCCCTAATATTCGGTATTTTGATGGGTTTACCGACATTTTCCAACGGATTTGTCTAAAAAATGGTATTTGCACTTCATAATGGGTTTTAGCTTCGGTGGTTTTCCTAAAGAAAACATGTAAAGGTTTCTTCGGATACTCGGCATTTTGACGATTTAACCTACATTTCCTAATAGATTTGTGTGAAATTTGGTATTTGTACTTCATAATGGGCTCTACAACCGGCGTCAAAACATTTTCCATATTGGTCCTTGTCATCCCAGTTACACTTAACCGGGAACTTATATCAAATTTGGTATTTAAGACTCGCAATAGCTTATAATCATTGTAGTATAATATTGTCTATATAGGCTCCCGATTTTGTAAGGTCCGCCATATAACGGCTCAAACCATTCTCCTACCGATCTTACTGGAGTTTGTACTTGAAAGTGGAACATGTTTGAATTCAGATACTTTTGCCAACAAATATTTTTTTTACCCGATGGTGGAGGGTATAAGGAGTTCGGCCCACGCGAACTCAATGTCTTTTTAATTGTTATTTTTTTTTTTTGACATTTTCAAATTTTTAGTTTTACCCAAAGGCCTCCTCTTTTTATTGTTCTTCAACATTTTATTTCATTTAAGTTTATATTCCTAAAAATATGTATCTCATAGAGAATTTCCGATAATCAAAAGTGTATTTTTGTCCATGAAGTTGAATTGAAATTCCTATGTAAACATTTACACTGTGTTTTTTTGGGAGATCCTACACACTTCGTTGTATGTGCCATTAATGACATCCAATTTGATGTAAGAACAATGTAACATAAAAAACCCTTGATGACAGTAGTGACGCAGCCAATATTGTAAATATTAACCACAATAATTATTAATATCTAATGCGATATGGTTTAATTACTCATCATTTTGTTAATGATGTCGCACAATAAACGTTGTCGTTATTCGTTGCCAATGTCATCACAGGGCGAAAGCCACAGGATTATTAATTTTCTTTGCTCTCAATGTTTATGAAGTCTTTTCGTGGGGCTTTTTAATAGCTGCAGTGGAGTCATTGTCAAAGTGTCGTAACGGAACATAAGTTTTTAATAAATTTTTATGATGAAAACCATTATTATGAATATTATCATTGTCGTTATGGAATAGTCATTGCGAAGGAGATCTTTTTGTGTTTTAGTTTTTAAGAGGATATTAACCCTTGCCGTGAAAAAATTAGTGAAAATCCCTTATTTGGTATAGTTCTCAAATAGCTTTATTTCTATATAGTCGGTATTTTAAAGGGTTCGGTTCAATTTGGTTGGTTCAAGTGTGGGTCCTCATTAGCCCAAGTGAATGTTGCTTTTTATTTTGCAATCTTAGTTAGTTGAACAAAGTCACCGAAAATTTTAACGATTTTGAGGAAATTTGATCTGACCATAATTTAAGTTTTCACACAGATACTCAGCTAAACTGAAGCTGGCGCCAGCTGCAAGTAATATGATTTGGATACTTCTCGAAACCTCATGTTATATATCTTTTGGAGTGAATCGAGTAGATACTGTATGACACGAATGCACCTTCATGAGCGTATTTTCATACACTCTGCCATATTATGGAGGGTATATTAACTACAACAACAAAGTACAGGGTGAAACTGCAACAAAGTCAAACGCAATATTTTTTTTATTTTATTGAATGAAAGCAAAAATTGTCGGAAATAGCATCAAATTTTAGAATAAGTTTAGATTTGTTCGAATTGCTACGAATTATGGCCTTCAAACGGCCAATGAAACCGTCACACGCTGCCCGAATGTTGCTCTGCGGTACTTTGGCCCATTCCCAGCGAAGCGCTTGCTTTGGTATTTTTTAGTGCCAACTTTGCATTCCAAAATACTCCAGCCACAATAGTCCAACGAATTGGTATTCGGAGATTTTAATGGTCATTGTACGGAAATGAAGCGAGGAACCTGATTTTGCAACCATTCTTGGGTTCCAAGGTCTGCGACCAAAATGTTTGCGTGTGCAATTCTTTAATACACCCTCCAGAATATTTTCGCGATAATATTCGGCATTTATTCTGATGCCACGGTCGATTAATACGAGCGGAGAGCGACCATCGGCTGTTATGGCGGCCCACACCATCACCATGGCCGGCGCTTGAGTTCTGGTGGCCAACCGTAGGTGCACATTTCAGCTGACCTCTTTGGCAAGTAAACACGATCATTTTGCTTGTTTACAAATTGCTGGACAACGAATGTTTTCTTATCGTAGCGGAGAAAACCAAATTCGGCAGTTCAACACTTTCGGCCAATTACCAACCTTGGGTCTTGCAACCGGACGTGTACACTCTGGGCCGTCATTACTCAGTAGGAGTGCTCGAAAAGTTGTGACCTACCAGAATTTTGCCGGAATATGACCCCTAGGGGTTATTATCGGGTTGGATCATCCTCTTGATCGACCTGCATATTTAGGTGGAAAAAAGTTGTGGCCGCTGATTTATCGGTGGACATTTTCATATTCCTTGTTTAGATACTGGAGAGTCGTATCTAAACAAATCAAATCCTAGCGGAAGTACTCCTGTGATTTTACAATCTCCTTCTCACCCGGGGTTCACAGCAACATCAAAACCAATAATACACGCGTACATAAATCTGCCATAAAATTTTTTTATTCCGCTCGATTTTACTCGTAGAGTAAAATCTTTTTCTAATTTGAGCACTTCACTCTCTTATATTTTACATCTCAGTAATTCGCAAGCGCTCCCACACACAAAAAAGCTGGAGTGTAAACTTTGTGTAAAACTCCTACTCTTCGATCACTCCCGTTTGCGATAATATTGAACTCGGGAGTAAAAACGTGCAAAAATGAGTTCTGCTCAGTTCTTTAATTAAATTCCATCCGCCTTTTTAATAATAAATCTAAGATTTCAAAAAGAACGAGGTCACTCTGGTAATAGATCAAAATGGCTATACGTAGGAGTGCTCTTTAGAAGTATGAGATACATAATAACGAGTATCGCAGGCTCAGCTAAGGGAAGGTGGGAATGCAAACGTACGTTTGTGGCAGCCTTGCTCAAAGCGATAATTCTCCCACCAGCATTGAAAAACAACTGTTCTTACCTCCTAGCTCCTAAAAAATCGCTCATCAATTAACATGCTTTCTTTTGCATCCCTGTTTGACTGACTGCCTGTCAAAGACTAACGACCCTTATTATTTTTCCAATGAAGAAAATATACATTTTCATGTTTTATTTCTGTTTCTATTTTTTGTTTATTATGTGTCTCCCTTACTTCGCCATTTCCACTTGCTAATGGTAATTTAAGATACCGTCAACTTTTTTTCTTTCAATTTTTATAAACGGATTACTGTCTATAACTCTCGGTGCAAGAAATCGAAAGGCATCACCATCATCAGTTAACAAATATATTTATTTTTATTTTTCGTTTAATTTCCATAGATTTTCATTCACATCGTTGGCTTTGGAATTTTCTCCCGCAGTATTTCGTCGGTTTTTTTTTCTCATTTTTCGGGGGATACAGTGTGGGAGCAATAGCTGGCTTCACTATCATTGATATCAGCGTCAAGTCAGCACAAAGCGTCATTGCGAAAATATCTCTCTTCTTTTTTTTCGTTGTTTAGTTGGTTGCTTCATTCCTTCGTCGTTTGTTGGTGGTTCGCATGCCAACAACATTCCATTCATTGTTTGTTTTCATGGAAAACAAGATAAAGTTTTTCGCCTCCTTGGATTTTCTTATTTGTAGAAAACGAGTGAAATACCTCCATAATGAATGAATAAATGTACACAAATATTATACAGTAATCGTATACAGCGTCTTGGTTTGTCGAAGATATTCGGGTGTTATTGTGATTTTCGGCAACGATTTAGAAGAAACGGACATCTTTTTGGAATTTTTTGCAGAGATAGGTAAAGAAGCGACGAAGTTCGGCACGGCCGAACTTTTAATATCCTCCACCATATGGAAGGAACATGTGTAATTTAAAAAAAATCGTAGAAAAATGCCGCATAAATAAAAACCGTTATGTGGGGGCTATAAGAAGACAAAGACCTGCAAAGCTACTTTTTTTGTCATAGGTTGTCGTACCGATTACGAACTTCGAATCAGAAATTAAAAAAAAAAATCCGGTGAATAATGTCGCTAATACCATCTATATACCGAATAAAGGGGTGTACTGTTATATGTGGGCTATATGAAGTCGCTGACCTTCATAGAAAATTTTCTGTTATGGTCTATAATGTCGCCAAAATGTGTTGTGTGGGTTCTATACGAAGGCGAGGACCTGTATTCGCAATTTTTTGTTATACTCTGTAGAGCCCATTAAGATTTTTAAATGCGGAGTTGGAAACAATTTCGTTCTATAATGTCGCAAAAATTATCCAAATACCGAGTATTGGGAGGTACCGTTATACGGTGGCTATACGAAAACGTGGACCGACATGGTCCATTTACGAACTTAAGCTGCCTACTTAACGCACATATTTGCAAAATTTTAGCCTTCTATCTCAATTTGTTCGAAAGATAGCATGACTACAACAGACAGACGGGCATTGCTTAATCTACTTAGAATTTTACGCTGATCCCGAATATATATACTTTGTTGGGTCTGACATGAGTATTTCGAGGGGTATAGCAATGTCATGAGTATAGCGATGTCATGAGTATAACGATGTCCGTCCGTCTGCATGGCTGTCGCGCTGGTGCGAACGATAACTCTCGAAGTATCCGATTCGGCCCAAACTTGGTACAGTTTAATATTATAGATCGAGTTCGGAGATGTAGAATATTGGTCCACTCCTTCTGGTAACTCCCCCACAAAAGGTAGACACTTTCAAGAAAAATATTTTACTGCCTAGAAAGAGAAGTATAGTCCGATATTGCTCTAACTTTGCAGGTTTCGCACCTGGAAAATATTGGACCATTCCATGAAGTACCTCACCCAGAAAGGGTATTTTAACTCTTATAAAATGTGACGTACGAATTTTTTTTTTTTAATTTCGACCTTTTGTGTATGAGAATTAATCAAGTTTGCATCAAATCGGATACTCCCTTCGAAACGAACGGAGGGATATCGCTAGATCGACTCCAAATGTCCAGAAACGGATTTTGTGCAAAGAGACCTAGGTTCTCAAATCGTTATGTCGATGAGGTACGTTTTGGCCGTATGACATTTTACAGGGTGAGATGAAAAAGTGCAACAAAGTCAAACGCCATAATTTTTACAATTTTTTTTAAATGCAAAAAATGTCGGAAATAGCATCAAATTTTAGAATAAGTTTAGATTTGTTCGAATTGGTCACCTTTGGCACGAATTATGGCTTTCAAACGGCCAATGAAACCATCACACGCTGCCCGAATTTTGCTCTGCGGTATTTTGGCCCATTCCCGGCGAAGCGTTTGCTTGAGGTGATCGACACTTTGGTATTTTTTAGTGACAACCTGGCTTTCCAAAATACTCCAGACACAATAGTCCAACGGATTGGTATCCGGAGATTTTGGTGGACATTGCGCGCTGGAAATGAAGCGAGGAACCTCATTTTGTAACCATTCTTGGGTGGCGCGTGCTCAGTGCGATGGTGCTGGGTCCTGTTGGAATGTCCAAGGTCTGCAGCCAAAATGTTTGCGTGCCCAAGGTTTTAATACACCCTCTAGAATATTTTCGCGATAATATTCGGCATTTATTCTGATGCCACGGTCGATTAATACGACCGGAGAGCGTCCATCGGCTGTTATGGCGGCCCACACCATCACCATGGCCGGCGCATGAGTTCTGGTGGCCAACCGAAGGTGCACATTTTCAGCTGACCTCTTTGGCAAGTAAACACGATAGTTTTGTTTGTTTACAAACTGCTAGACAACGAATGTTTTTTTTTCATCGGGGCGGAGAAAACCAAATTCGGCAGTTCACCATTTTCGGCCAGGCGAAGCAACTCTTTAGCTCTTTTGGGTCTATTTTCTTTCTGCTGCGGTGTAAGTTCTTGGCCTTTTTGGAATTTCAATGGCTTTACCCCGAGCTTACTTTTCAATATATGCCGAATGGAATATTGCGATATGTTTAGCTCACGAGCCATTTTTCGGCCACTGCGTCGCGGGTTCGATCAAGTCGCTTCTTTACTTTTCGAACCATTTCTGCTGATGTTGCTGCTGTTTTCTTCCGTCCACTTCCTTGATGTCATGCTACGCTACCAGTATCACGGTAAGGAGCGATGGTACGAGACACAAAAGATTTATTCACATTTGAATGCAGGAGTGCTCTATCGATAGTCACTTGTGGTTTTCCAGCCAAATATAAAGAAATCACACTATCACGCTTGATCTCCATCACGAATAACTTTTTTTCCGGGAAATTCTCACCAAAACGCTTTCGTACGCTTGTAAACAATATAATGAGCTGTCATTGGAATAATATTAATAGGTGTACGACGCATGGCTTAGAAATGACAGCAGTCTGAATTTGGTTGCAGTTTTTTCATCTCACCCTTTATACCTAGCCCTATGCCTGAGGGTATAACAAAGGAAAACTATTTTAGATTAGGAAAATATTGTTACATATCGGAAGTTCCACCCATTTTTACATTTTTTAAAAATATTCGAGCTAAAATTTCAGCCTGAACTTTTTTAAAGAAAATGACATAAAAGACCCATTTAATGTCTCGATTTATTTTATTTTACAAAAACATTCCCCAGATTCTTACCAGTGATAATGTCGAACACACTATATACATAAAATGAATGGACACCAACTAATCTTAACTCGAAGATTTTCAAAAATATGTAAATAATCGCATCTTCACCCCCCTTTTATTCTTCCATCCTGATTTAAACTTTAGAAATAGCGACACAAGTATAGTTCTACTTTCATAATAATTACAATTTGTCTGAAAATTTTAAAAATTGTTAAATTTTATATTTGTTTTTTTTTTTTTTTTTTTTTTTTGGCTCAATATATTATTGGATTTTTAATACATTTCAACCAATCCAACCCATTACACCACCTCCCATCATATACATATTTTGTATACACCCAGCTTTGGTGTTGTACATTCATGCAATTTCTTGTTCAATAACACTTTTCGATGTTGTTGTTGTTGTTTGTTTTTCTTTTTTTTTTGTTGTTAAATCCACCCATTGCGTTTTTACGACCAAAATGCTGAGTGATTGTTTACATAAATTTTGTTGCAAAATACTTTTCCATACATCGTCACCTCGCCTCCCCAGCCCTCGCCATTTTTCCTCCCTCCCTCATAAATGTCTGTTACTTTTCTTATTTTTATTTTTTTTTTTTTGTAATTCTCACGCAAAACCATAAACATATAGATGATATTTGTTTTTCTTTTTCGTCTATCGCGAGTATCATTCGCCGTGGAATACAGACATATTAGATATTTGGTTTTTCAGTTAACGTTTCAATTTTATGTTTTCCACAGAAAAAAATAAAATACAAGCTTTGCCGATTTTTCTTTGTTGTTTTATGTAACTTAGCTTCTTTGTGCGTTGTTTTTTTGTTCTTCTTTGAAAAAAAAAAAAAAAAAAAAACGACAACCGGCAAACTGAAAGCAAATGCCATTGCTATTTCCACTGTCATTCCCTTTTTAAAAGTGAAGAGGATTAACAAAACGTTTTAACCGAAAATTCCAACATGGGGAAATGAAAAAAGTGATTTTTTTCTGCAACATGGGGCTAAGTTTTGTTTTTTGTTTTGCATGACAATTGGGGAAAAGTTTGGTTAAAAATCTATAGATTTTTGTAAAACAGTCATGGAATAGTTGAGCTCAAGAAATCAAAGCTTAAAAAGTATAAGAAGAATTTTTCATTGAAACTTTGTATAAAAGTTCTCGAGTAGTATTTTATGAATATGATTAGCTCATGGAAGGAATGCCATAATTAAACATTCGCTTTTTGAGAAACCTAATATTGAATACGGTATAATCTGCATAGCTAAGACTAAATATTACTTTTTTATGTAAACCTCCTACAAAGTATTCCAAATCGCTCGATTTTACTCCCGAGTGAACAATTGCTTGGCAGTGGGAATGCTCTTATGTTTGTGTGTTTACAATGGTACTCACATATGTGCATTTGTTGTGGTAAGAGAAATCTTTCGCCCCCACTAATCAACGGCAATTGAAAAACGAGAAAGAGAGAGAATACGTTTGGTTTGTTCATACTTTTCGATTGAGGCTGTGGCAAAGCAGCAAGCCGTTTTTGACATTGCTGTCGATCGGGGGCAAATCATGCACAAAAGCTAGTGGTATGGATTGAGCAGGAGAGAGTGTTTATGGGAGAGTCATGTCCCTTGGCTGACACAGGCAAAGAGGCAAAAAGTTTGACTTCTTATTATTAAAAAGTGCTTGATACTATTTGTTGTTGTTTCGTTTGCAGCTATGGGTTGAGGAAATCCCCATCCTTTGATATAAAACACTGGTATGGCAAGAACTTAAAAAAAGTACTCAGTAAGAGTAGAATGTGCATGATTTCGGAGATTTTTTACTCTCAGTCGAAAACGAGCAAATCATGCTTCGCCTTATTTGAATTTATTCAATGTCTTTTTTTTTCGCCAGAGAACTCTCATTCGAAATCGAGCTCGTTTTAATCTCTAATCGAATTGGACAGAGCATTTCGTTGGAGGTGGCCTTTGGGCAAAGTTTGATGAGCACGGGGGGAAAATATCGTATTTTATGAAAGTTATTATTATTATCTCTTACGACGTTTGAAGAAAATCTAAAAATAGATTTCACATTTTAAAATAGTTATAATTATACAAAATCTACCTTTAGTGTGGAGGAAGAAAAGACAGAAGATATGATCCGATCTCTACCATATTTACAACAGATCTTGTTTTCGTGAAAATATTGAAATTTTATGGAATCGGATGTTAATTCCGTAATATTCAAAATTTTGACCCTTTGTGAGGGAGGTACCAGAAGGAGTTGGCCGCTGTATTCCATCTTCACACCAGACCTTGGGTTAATAAAAATATTGTGATGTGTGTAATTTGAAGAGAACTGGATGCTTATTTCGGATTTCATTATCGGTTTGGGTTTTCAAAACATAGACCCCTTTGTGGGAGAGGTACCAGAAGGAATGGTCCGATCTTTACCATATTTGTAACAGATCTTGCGTCGAAAAAATATTAATATGTGGAAAGTCTGAATGGAATCGGATGTTCTTCATGGTGTTCATGACCCATTGTGGGGGAGGTACCACAAGAAGTGCCCCGATATATCACATCTTTACAGCAGACCTTGGGTTAATATAAAGATTGAGATGTTTGTAATTTGTAACATTTTACAAGAGTTATAATTATTCTAAATTTTGACACTTTGTGGGGAGCTACATAATAGAGTGGACTTATATCGTCCATTTTCGCATATGAAGCAGCACTGAAGCAAATATTAAAATTTCCAAAGTTGAAGACAAATCGGAGTGTGCTTTCTCTTTCTGTGCAGCAAAATATTTTTTTTTTTGAAAAATTCGACCTTTTGTGTGGGAGGTACCAGTAGGAGTGGACCGATATTGCCCATCTTCGAAATCGATCTAAGTTTGATAATAATATTATGATGTACCAAGTTTGGGCCAAACCGCATACTTCCTTCGTGAGTTATCGTGCGCACCAGTCAGACGGGCGGACGGACGGACATCGCTAGATCGACTCCAAATGTCCCGAAACGGATTTGGTCCAAAGAGACCGAGGGTCTAAAACCGTTATTTCGATGAGACACGTTTTGGCCGTATCAAATGATATATACCCTCTGTAGCCATCTGGCTGAGGGTATAATTAGGGGGTGTCGCAATGTTCGAAATAGAGTAAGAATTTACTTCAAGTGTGAAATCGAGTGGAAACAAATATTTTGTTTGCTGATTTTTGTATTTGTGTGTGTCTGTTTAGTAGCTAGCCGAATTCCAGCGATCATTTGGGAGGTATGTTTCTAATTTGCTTTATATCGGAAATCCTAACGAAAAATAGGAGGAAAAATCATGTGAGAGAAATGTTCTTTTTTGAGAATATTTACGATATTCCCATGAACATTTTTTATAAAAATTCCTTTGGCACCTAAAATTCCTTTCACCTACTCACATGCGATTGAAATGGAAAACTCACTACCTTTGAAGTGGAATAGAAACTGTAGTAATTAACACTGACTTCCACTGAAAACAAAATGAAAACATTACCAGAACATGACATTTGTGACAGACAAATGGTGGGCAGGGGAAAGACAATGTTCAAGAAACGTGGAAACAAAATAAAGAAACGGTGAGAGGGGGGAGGGTTGTAGCAAATGTCTCGACGACGAGGACTAATTCTTGTAATATTTTCGCCAAAACCAATAAAATATTGCAAAGCAATGTCTGATCAGAGAGAGAGGTTAGGAGGAGGGTTAATCCTCTCCCTTCCAACAAATAGAAAGGCAAATCATAAATAAATAACAGAAACTAATTTAAACAAAAGAAGAAACACAAGAGAAACAAAACACCGAATAAAACCGAAAAAAAGCAAAAGTGAATCAATGAATGAATGAATTGTTGTTGTTGTTGGGTTCGTCTCGTGTTATTGCTAAATAGCCAACAATAACAAAAAAAAAAAAAAACAAAAGAAAATTGGTGGTAAGGTAAAAATTGTAGTATTTTTGTATTCTGTTTCATTACAAATACGCAATATTGTTGTTGTTGGCTTCTGGTGTTTTTTCTGTTTTCCTCTTCTATTTTTTCTGTTTCCCATTTGTAATTGTTAAGCATTTTTTGTACGTCAACAAAGGTGCTGCTGCTGCTACCACAAACAGCCGGATAGATCTAGATACATATCTAAATTTACCTGGTGGCCGTGATGGCCGCGTTTGTGGTTGTGGTGGTGGTGTTGGTGAAATAATAGGGGAACACTAGATATGTTAACCTTCTCCCATCTCTTACATCCCCCCCCCCAAACAATACAAAAAATGTGTTCACATTTTTTTGTTTTGAATATTATTTCGTTATTATGTAAAGTGTTAGAATATGTGTGTATGTGTATGTTTGTGTTTAATTTTCCTAAAATAGAAATTCAAGAAAATACCAGAATCGTGTTGCTATCATTGCGGGCATTAAGACATGGAATTAATGTGTAAAACAAGTGGTTGATCCAAATTTATTTTATGATCAGTCAAATTTAGAATTCTGTAGAGATTTTGAAATTGAAAATCTATGTTATTTTATAGAAAATAATAATATATGAATAATATTAACATAATTCAAATACACCCAGATTAAGAAAGTAGAACTAAAAATATGAGTCAATTGTATCGGTGTTTCGAAAGTTAACATCGGCATGAAAAAATAGGACGTCGAAGTTTCGCCCATTTTTACATTTTTGAAAATATTCAAGTTAAAATTAATTGGAATCCATTCATTTTATGTATACAGTGTCTTCGGCATTATCACTGGTAAAAATCTGAAATCCGGGGAAAATTTTTGTAAAACAAAATAAACCCTGAGTCGAGACATTAAATGGGTATTTTATGTCCTTTTCTTCAAAAAGGTTCAGGCTGGAATTTTAACTCGTATATTTTAAAAAATGTTAAAATGGGTGGAACTTCAACGCCTTATTTTGGCTGCCTCCCGAAACCAACAATACATGTATTTTCACTTTGATAGTCAACTCGGCTGTTTTGTAATTATCCTTCGTGTCACCTATCTCTGGAAAAAATTCCAAAAAATTGCGATATTTTCCTAATCTAAAATAATTTCACATTTTTATAACCTCAGCCATATTAACAGAGGGTATATAACATTTGATATGGCCAAAACGATCCTCATTAAAATAGCGGTTTCAGATCCAAATCCGTTTCAGGACATTTGGAGTCGATAAAGCGATGTCCGTCCGTTCAGCCGTCCGTCTGCTATCCGATTTGGTCCAAACTTGGTACATCGTAATATTATTATCAAACATAGATCGAGTTCGGAGATGGGCTTTACCGGTCAACTTCTTCTAGCACCTCCCACAGAAAATGACGAATTTTTCGAACAAAAAGAAAATTAACTGCACAGAAAGAGAAATGATAATCCGATTTTGCTCCAACTTTGCAAATCCTAATATTTGCATCAGTGATAGGTCAGATGAGAAAATGGTCAGTATCGGTCCACAGGTACCTCCCCCATAAAGAATCAAAATTTTGAATAATTATAACTCCTATAAAATGTGATGTAAGAGACCAACTGTCTTCAAATTACACACATCACAATATTTTTTTATTAATCAAAGGTCTGGTGTTAAGATGGAATATATTGGTCCACTCCTTCTGGTATCGGAATTTCCAAAAAAAAATATTTTACTGAACAGAAAGGGAAAGAATAATCTCAATTCGTTCCAACTTTGCGAATCCTACTATTTGCATCAGAGCTAGGACAGGTGCGAAATTGGACAATATCGTAACACTCCATCAAGTAACTCCCCCACAAAGGGTCAAAATTTTGAATATTCATGAAGCTCATAAAACCCGTAATCAAACATCTGATTTCATTCAGACTTGACACATCTCAATATTTTCATCAACACAAGATCTGTTGTAAAGATGGTGGAGATCGGACCATTCCTTCTGGTACCTCACCCACAAATGGTCAAAGTTTTGAATAACCAAAACGATTATAAAATTCGAAATAAGCATTCGGTTCTCTTCATATTTCACACAACCAATTATGTCTATTAACACAAGATTTGGTGTGAAGATGGGATATATCGGTCCACTCCTTCTGGTACCTTCCTCACAAAGGGTCAAAATTGTAATTACCCATGAAGCTCATAAAACGCGAAATTAAGATCCGACTCCATTCAGACTTGGCACATCTCAATATTTTAATCAACACAAAATCTGTTGTAAAGATGGTGGAGATCGGACCATTTCTTCTGGTACCTCACCCATAAACGTACAGAGTTTTGTATAACCAAAACAGACATTAAATGCAAAATAAGCATCCGGCCCTCTTCATATTTCACACATCTCATTATTTCTATCACCAATACATCTGCTGTGAAGATGGGATACATCGGTCAACTCCTTCTGGTACCTCCCCCACAAAGGGTCAACATTTTGAATATCCTTGAAGACCATAAAAGGCGAAATTAACATCCGATTCCATTCAGACTTGATACATCTCAATATTTCTGTCAACACAAGTTCTGTTATAAAGATGATAGAGATCGTACCATTCCCTCTGATACACCCCCCACAAAGGGTCAAAGTTTTAAATCACCAAAACGATTACATATAAAATCCCAAATAAGCATCAAACTCCCTTCATATTTCACACATCTCATTATTTCTACTAACACAAGATCTGCTGTGAAGATGGTATATATCGGTCAATTTCTTCTGGGCCCTTCCCCACAAAGGGTTACAATTTTGAATATTCTTGAAGTTTGTAAAACGCGAAATTTATATCCTATTCCATTTATACTTGGTACATCTCAATGTTTCCATCAACGCAAGATCTGTTATAATTATGGTAGTGATCGGACCATTTCTTCTGGTACCTCACCCTCAAAGGGTTCAAGATTTTGAAAAATAAAACGCTCAAAGAAAGCGAAATAAGCATCCAACTCTCTTTCCAAATTTCACGCATACAAACATTTTTGCTAACACGAGATCTGTTGTGAAGATGATATATATCTTCGAACACCTTCTGAATTAATTCGTAATATAAAGACAACAGAAGTTTATAATTTATATGGCAACCTATAACTTACTACAATTCCACTGAAAACTGTAGCAAAAATACTAAACATTTTGCTGCTCTCTTTGTGAAATTTATTGACCTTAACCAAACATTTATCCTCCAGCTCCATCCATCCTTCACATTAAATATTTAAATACAAATAATGGAAGGTAAAAATGAACATACACTCAAACACACACACACACACACACACTGTTATGGATTTCAATATTTTATTAGATTGCCTGCTGCCTGATTTGTTGATTGATCAGACCAATAACAACAGCAACCAACAACCAATGTTGAACGTTTAATATTTCAATAACAATCAGAAATTTTTTTGGTGTTCATTTCTTTTTGTTGTTTGTGTGTGTTCATCTGAACCGTCATCAACATCATCATCATCATTGTTGGTATTGTCATCACATACACACACACACATAGACATTTTCACCGTAATCATTGAGAGTTTCGTTTATTTTTTTGCCAAACTGCTGTCATCCTTGTGCCATCATTTAAATTTAATTTCTCTTTTTTTTGATGAGCAAAAAAAAGTGAAAAATGAAAAAAGAAAGAATCCTAAAAAATTGTGGCGCAGTAATGTTTTTTAACAGTCGAATCCTATTAAGGGGAATCTGGAATATTCAGGGATAATTTAAAATATAACATTTACTGTTAAAAGACGAGAATATTGACAACATATCCTCGCCATTGCGAGCTAGGCAAAAAAGAGTTATTCCTAGAAAATGTAAATTACAAAATAACTTTCGTATATATTACCAAGTAATAAGTAACACCAACACTGAGTGTATATGTCCGACTACAAAACCTAATATCTTTGAGTTCTTATCCGATTTAGTCCAGGCATGATACATAATAAAGCATTACACCACTCTTTTATTATCTCGCTCATAAATTAGAATAAATCCCATAAAGAATCCTTTTTGGTATTTCCCCCGCAAACGGTTCCATTCCTTCTGGTTCCTCCACCACAAAGGCCTGACATATTGAATAATCATAATATTTCAGGGACTTTCTGTTCAAAAAATCGTGGGCTTATCAAAGAATCGTGGACTAAAAAATGTAAATAATTCTGGCCAAAAATTGTGGATATTCTAAGAACGTATTTTTCAAGGATCAAAATTGGGGATTTTTTTTCAAAGACAAAAATGGTAGATTTTTATGGACTTTCCAGAAAAAAATATTGTATTTTTTAAGAATATTTTAAAGGGCTTCCTGACCACAGAAGTGGATTTTTAAATACTTATTTTCGAATACATAGGACGTGGATTTTAAAATACTTATTTTCGAATACATGGGATGTGGATTTTTAAGAACATTTTCTTTTCATATCTCCTGCTTAAAAATTGTGATTTTTTTATAACATCGTGATAAAAAATCACAATTTTTTCAAGAGATCTTTTAAAAATTTATTTCTAAGATTTCATGCCCAAGAAATCCTGGAAAAAGACCGTAGATTTTTAAGGACTCCCTGAATGTTTTTCTAAGTACATGTTGCAAAAAACTATTTTCTTTTTTGGAAGACATCAATATTTTTGGGGTTTTATGTCCAAATATTATCCATTTTTTCAATAAATTTTGTTAGAGACTTTCTGGAGTAAAACCGTAGATTTTCTAAAAACGTTTCAAAAATTTAGAATTTTGAAGAAAATTTTCCGTGATAATAAATCTATAATTTTGAAGGACGATAATCTTCAAGGACTTTTTACAAATATTCCTAGGAATTGCTATTCAAGGTCTTCCAAGCAAAAAATTAGGATTTTTAAGAATGTTTTCAAGTTTTTCCTGGCAACAGATCGTATATTTTTATATAATTATATTTGGGCCAAAAATCATTGATTTAAAAAAAAAAAATATTTGAAGAACTTTGACCACAAATCATGGATTTTAAAAAAAATATTTAACGAACTTTCGACCCAATCATCTGACAAGATACTTTAATATTATTATGCCCTCAGCCAAAACATGCGTTACCGACGCGGTTTTAGATCCAAAGTCTCCTAAGACAAAATCTGTTTTAGGATATTACGAATCGGTCCAGGGATGTCTGTCCCTCCCTCCGTCTGTATGTCTGGCTGGCTGGTGCTCACTAAATCTCGAAGGAAGTATCCGATTTGGTCCAAACCTGGTAAATCGTAATATTATTGTCAAACTTAGATCGAGTTCGGAGATAGGCAAAATCGGTCCACTATATTAAGGATTGAAAAGCGCCCAATTTTGTTCGAACATTGCAAATTTGTAATATTTGTATCAGTGCTAGGTCAGGTGCGAAAATGAACAATATCGCCCTCTCTATCTATCAAGTACCACAAAGGGTCAAATTTTGAATAATCGTACTATAATTGTTGTATTAAATGATTTTGATACATTTTACTATTAGGTGAACAGATAGTGCTTGTAGCCTGTACAAAGGACCCCAACACAAACTTTCAAAATTCCGACTTCATTGTTTCACCCTAAACCAAATATTATTAAGTAAAGTTTGCACACTTAGTACACATTTTCAAAACCGCCTTCAAACGTGCTTTCCAATTTTGATTCTCACACCAAATTTTAAGTTTTAATACCCTCCATCTTGGAAACATTCGTCGTAGACCCCATAAAGTATATATATTAATAATCAGCATAAAATTCTAAGTCGATTTAACGATGTCCTTCAGTCTGTTGAAATAACGATACAGAGCATCAAAATTTATCAGAACAATTTGTATTGTGTCTAGGATGGTTGGTATTGAAAATGAGGTATATCGGTCCACGTTTCGGTATATTCCCCATATAACGGTACCTCCCGATATTCGGTATTTCGATGATTTTTGCCACATTTATTCATGGATTTGTCTGAAAATTGGTATTTGTAGGTCATAATGGGTCGTAGTTCGTGTGGCGAAACATTGTATGTATTAGTCCACGTTTCGGTATAGACCCCATATAATGGTACCTCCTGATAATATGTATTTTAATGATTTTTGCCACATTTTCCCATGAAAATATCTAGCAATTGATATTTGTGGGTCATAATGGGTTCTAATGTTTCCTTCACCCTATAGTGGAGGGTATTAAAAGTTCGGTCTGGCCGAACTTAATGTTTATACCCTATACCACATAGTGGTAAGGGTATTATGTCTTTGTGCATTTGTTTGTAATATAGAGAAGGAAGCGAGATAGGCCCATAGTTACTTTTGAGGATCTCCATAGAATCACTTTCTGAGTTGATTTATGCATGTCTTCTTGTGAAGAAAATACAGGTCGCATTTATTATCCGATTTACATGAAATTTTCCAAACAACATTTGTTTGGCCCTAGGACGAACCCTATTGAAATTGGAGATAATCGGTCAAAATTTAGATATAGCTCCCATATATATCTTCGTCCGATTTGCCTTTTATTGTGCACCAAACGTCTAATATAAGCCCGAATAGTATGGAATTTTGCACATACAACCAAATTAGGCCTGAAAATAAGTATGCCAAATTTGATCGAAATCGGTTCAGACATAGCTATAGCTCCCATATATATTGTTCATCCGATTTGTTATTTTTGTCCTCCGCATTCGTAATATGCACTCTGTAACAACAATATTTGGGGAAATATATCAAATACAGCTCAGAAATACATTTGCTAAATTTTATCGAGATCGGTTCAGATTTGGATATAGCTCCCATATATAACTTCGTCCGATTTACCTTTTATTGTACACCAAAGGTCTAATAGTTGTCCAAATGGGATGGGATTTGGCACTTACGACCGAATTGAGTCTAGAAGCAAGTATGTCAAATTTGGTGAAGATCGGTTCAGATATAGCTATAGCTCCCATATATACTGTTCATCCGATTTGTTATATTTGTTACCCACAGCCGTAATATGCACTTCGTAACAAAGATATTCAGGGAAATATATGAAATACAGCTCAGAAATATCGTTGCCAAATTTTAATCGAGATCGGTTCAGATTTGGTTGTAGCTCCCATATATATCTCTATCCGATTTCAAACTAATTGTGCACCAAATGGTCAATACAAGATTTATTTTCGTTTCAATTATCAAGAGCGTCCTGTTGTTCGGTTCTCCGATATTGTGAAAATGTGTATTAGATTGTCAACGTTGTCTGCAGAGGT
Source organism: Musca domestica (assembly GCF_030504385.1). Taxonomy (NCBI): domain Eukaryota; kingdom Metazoa; phylum Arthropoda; class Insecta; order Diptera; family Muscidae; genus Musca; species Musca domestica. The sequence continues at coordinate 8,686,897 of NW_026712238.1, read as the reverse complement.
CACACTCACACAGCAGAAAAAAAGGACATTATCAACAAAATGTCATCATTTTAACGACAGAATATTTATGATACTTGTTAAAGATTGGTTTTGTCCCCGCCCCCTCCCTCCCATTCCATCGCAACCGGTGGAAAAAGGTCAGCCACGATGATACGTTACTTATTGATTTTTACGACGTCAAACTGAACCAAAAAAAGGTTAACTACATTTTAAATAGTTAATAACGTATGCAAATTTTTTGGAGGTTATATTGGATTTTTTTGGTTCGCATTCTAAATGGGAAAGGATAATATTATCTTTGCGAACCCAAATTAAAGCACACATATACCGAAATAAGGGATATTAACATTTCGGAGAAATATTTATGCGAACAATAACCTTTCGTTTAGAAAATTTCACAGGAAGCTATGGGGAGGGGTATAGAGTGAATCACTTCAAAATTCTATTGAAAATTGGCTGGGCAACTTTGATTAACTTGGTCTTGTCTCATGGTAGTGTAAATATTTATTTTCACTGGTAAAAGGGTCGTATTTTTATGGGACTATTGGAAGTTAAAATTAATATTTCATCATCTAACCTTTGGCCGGTAATTCAAGTTCATTGCTCTCCAGTATTTTATTTTATTTTCAATATTTCTCTGAAAACTGTTGCCAAACACATTTTGTTGTGATCCCCTCTGTATTGACCACACCAAATCTATCACTTCACACTTGGATGCAAACGGGGTTTTAATACCCCCCAATAATTCTGAAAATTTTTACGATCGCCATTGAATTCCACAATTTATGATTAATATTCCACTTTATTATTTATTATTTATTTTTTTTGGGCTGTCAATATTTAATTTGCGACCACACAATACCAATTAATATTGGAGAATAGCATTTGGTAACAAAAACAAACAAAAAACAAGTAAAAAAACTGTAAGTTTGGCCGGGCAGAACTTTGAACACCCTTCAACATTTGGAAGGAATTTGGCAAGTTTCAAAAAAAAAAAATAAATAAATAAATAAATAAAATTTAAATTAAAAAAAAAAATAAAAAAAAATTAAATTCTGCTAAAATCTTAAATATACCGAATTTAGCTTTTATATTAGGGTCTGTACGACCATGTGGACCTGCATAGGCAACTTTTGTCATAAGCCATTGCAATATTCGAATGTGAATCTCGAAAAAAAAATCGGAGAATAATGTAGCAAAATACCGAATATCGGGAGGTACCGTTATACGAAGACGTAGACCTGCGCAGTCAATTTTCTGTCTTAGGCTGTAGAATCCATTACGAACTTCAAATACCAAATTTGAAGCAATTCCGGTGAATAATGTCGCTAAAATCATCAAAATACCGAATATCGGAAGTTACCGTTATATGACAGCTACAAAAAGGCGTGGACCTGCACAGATAATTTTCTATGAGAGGCTGTAGTATCCATTACGAACTTCAAATACCAAATTTGAAAAGATTCCGGTGAATAATGTCGCTTAAATCGCCAAAATACCGAAAATAGGGAGGTACTATTAAATGAGGGCTACACCAAAACGTTGACCTACACAATTTTCTGTCTTAGGCTGTAGAATCCATTACGAACTTCAAATACCAAATTTGAAACACTTCCGGTGAATAATGTCGCTTAAATCACCAAATAACCGAAAATAGGGAGGTAACATTATATGGGGGCTATAAAAAAACGTGGACCTGCACAGACAATTTTCTGTCATAGGCTGTAGTATCTATTACGAACTTCAAATACGAAATTTGAAACATTTCCGGTGAATAATGTCGCTTAAATCACCCAAAATACCGAAAATAGGGAGGTGCCGTTATATGGGGGCTATACGAAGACTTGGACCTGCACAGACAATTTTCTGTCATAGGCTTTAGTATCCATTCTGAACTTCAAATACCAAATTTGAAACACTTCCGGTGAATAATGTCGCTTAAATCACCAAATAACCGAAAATAGGGAGGTAACATTATATGGGGGCTATACGAAAACTTGGATTTGCACAGACAATTTTCTGTCTTAGGCTGTAGTATCCATTATGAACTTCAAATACGGAATTTGAAACAATTCCGGTGAATAATGTCGCTTAATTCACCAAAATACCGAACATAGGGAGGTACCATTACATGGGCGCTATAGCAAACCGTGGACTTACATGGCCCATTTTCAATTCCAAAAGTCCTGCAGATATAATATACATTTGAGTGAAGTTTTAACAACCTACTTCAATTCGTTCGGAAGCTAGAGTGATTCCCACAGACGGACGGACGGACATCGCTTTATCGACATAGAATTTTATGCTGCTCAAGAATATATGTACATACTTTGTGGGGTCTAAAATTTATATTTCGAGGTGTTACAAACGGAATGACAAACATAATATACCCTCCATACCATGGTGCAGGGTATAAAAACAGAAAAAACACAAAATGTGACAATTATTGTTGACGTAACCCCACATATCGGAAAAACGCCGGCTTTCATTTATAATATAGTAAGCAATTTATGTCAATGTGACGTCAAAATTTATTTGCACTCATCACACACATAGACACAAACACACACATGTGTATGTGTGTAGTTATTAATAGTAACAATATAGTCTGCGAATTATTTATGTCGATTTATTTTTAAAAGCAAAGCAAAAAGAAGAGAAACGAAATTAAATATGAGATAAAATTTATCCGCAACAAGCCGATGCCGACGACGCCACAGCGTCATTGATAGAATTGTTGATCCAATTCAAATTAAAAGAAGAAAAAAAAAAACTGTATATGTGGAGCATAAAATACAAGCTGTGAACATAATGGCGATGAGTCAGTACCGGGACAGTGGAACCTTGTATATAAAACGGACGATTTTTATATTGGAAAATTCTGGAGAAAAGAGAAGACTAAAGAAAAAGTTAAGAGAACAAGGGAAAATGACATAAAGTACATCACATTTTTTTAAAGTTCTCCTTCACATAAAAGTAGTACAGGGATGGAAAATTCATTACAGTGGTACAATTTTCAAAGTACCCCCAATAATTATATGGCTACAGAGGGTATATATCATTACATTAGTTAACATTTTGAATAATTATATCTCGCATAAAATCGGAAGTAAGTGTCAGATTGTCACCAAATTTTGAACATTCTAATATATCTATCCACACAAGACCAGGTATGAAGAACGGATAGAAAGGACCACTCCTTCTGGTACCTCGGCCCACTTCTTCTGGTACTACTCCCCCAAAGGGCCACAATTTTCCATCATAATCAATCTAACATAACTTGCAAAACATGTCAGCGATTCTTTTCAAACTTGGTATTTTCTCACCAGACCTTGGGTTAATAAAAATGTTGTGATGTGTGTTTGAAGAGAACCGGATGCTTATTTCAGATTTTATAATCGTTTTGGTTATTCAAAACTTTGACCCTTTGTGTGGGAAGTACCAGATGGAATTGTCCGATGACTATCATATTTGCAACATATCTTGTGTTGATGGAAAAATTGATATGTGCCAATTCTGAATGAAATCGGATGTTATTTTCCTGTGTTATGAGCTTCATGAATATTCAAAATGTTGACCCTTTTGTGGAGCAGGTACTGGATGGAATGCACCGATATTGTCCATCATCATATCAGAACATGGCCTAAACAAATGTTGTAATGGGCGTAATTTAAAGAGAAAAGGATCCTTGTTTCGTGTTTTATGATCGTTTTGGTTATTCAATACTGGTATCTGAAAAAAGTTCGATTTCTAGCATCTTTATAACATATCTTGAGTTGATTGAAAAATTGAGATGTGCCAAGTTTGAATGGAATCGGATATTAATTTGGCGTTTTATGAGCTTCATGGATATTCAAAATTTTGAACCTTTGTGGGGGATGTACCAGAATGGGTGGTTCGATATATTCCATCTTCCACCAGACCTGATGTGTGTAATTTGAAGGCAATCGAACTCTTACATCACATTTCATAAGAGTTAGAATTATTCAAAATGTTGACCCTTTGTGGGAGAGGTACTTGATGGAGTGGACCGATACTGTCCATTTTCGTACATGACCCAAATGCAAATATTAGGATTCGCAAAGTTGGAGCGTAATCAGATTATCCTTTCTCTTTCTGCGCAGTTAAATATTTTTTTTAGAAAATTTCAACCTTTTGTTGGGGAGGTGTGTGTAATTTGAAGACAATTGGATATTTACACCATATTTAATAAGAGTTATAATTATTCAAGATTTGGACCCTTTGTGGGGGAGGTACCCAGTGGAGTGGACCGATATTGTCCACTTTCACATATGAAGTAGCACTGATGCAAATATAAGAATTTGCATTTTAATTCTGAAAATAAATAATAAAAATACATTTCCCCGTAGTCGACGTTGAGTTGTGTTCAAACTCGGTCTTCACCGGTTCTGCAACCCTGCTTTTGATTGATAGCTGAACATATCATGCTCTGTTATATTCAAACTGGGTTTTTAGACCTGCAATTCTTTGCCTTATGACCTAGAATCAATTTCTGATGTGGATCACTTTTGGTATAATAAATATAATGTTCTAAATCTTTTGGAAAATCGTTCGAAAGGTTACATAAAACTGTGTTTGTGGATTTATTTATTTGCTTTTTTTTAAATATTTTTGGCGTATCAGTGACGTTGCAAAAGAAAAAAAAAAAATAATAATAAAAATGGGAATTAAATAATTTCCCTTTTTTGTGGCTCAGATTAAATTTATTCATTTTCGTTAATACGACGATTGCCAGAGAATCTGAAAATGATATTTTTAATTAAATGTGGATTTGCATGATGCCGTAGGAACAAAAACCTGAATGCAATCATAAATAATTCTTATTAACAAATGAAATCAATATGCGAAATTAAACAACTGTCAATATTATCCATAACCGAAGAGAAGTTTTTTTGCAATAAATTCAGTTTTTAGAATGCGGTTTCATCCGGAGCCAAAAAAAAAAAAAAAGTGCGGATATTTTTTACACCAAACCTTGTCTTTTTTAAATAAATAGGTCTCTGTAGTTTTTTTTTTCCTGGAGAGAAGTTCTTGTAGAGGTCCTTGTCGAGATCACTGTTATCACGCGAGTCCTGTTCGCGAGTCCTGTTGGAATGTCCAAGGTCTGCGGCCAAAATGTTTCCGTGCACAAGGCTTTAACACACCCTCCAGAATATTTTCGCGATAATGTTTGGTATTAATTCTGATGCCACGTTTGATGCGGAGAGAGACCATCGGCTGTTATGGCGGTCCACACCATCACCATGGCCGGCTCTTGAGTTGTAGTGGCCAACCGAAGGTGCAAATTTTCAGCTGACCTCTCCTTGGCAAGTAAACACGATCTATTTGTTTGTTTACAAACTGCTGGATAACGAATGTTTTCTCATCGGAGTTGAGAAAACCAAATCCGGCAGTTCACCACTTTCGGCCATGCGAATAAACTCTTTAGCTCCTTTGAGTCTATTTTCTTTTTGTTGCGGTGTAAGTTCTTGCACCTTTTGGAATTTCAATGGCTTTACCCCGAGCTCATTTTTCAATATTTGACGAATGGAATATTGCGATATGTTCAGGTCACGGGCCATTTTTCGGCCACTGCGGGCTTCTATTAAGTCGCTTCTTTACTTTTCGAACCATTTCTGGTGATATTGCTCTTTTCTTCCGGCCACTTCCGTGACGTCGGGCTACGCTACCAGTACGATGGTACGAGACACAAAAGATTTATTCACATTTAAATGCTGGAGTGCTCTAACGATAGCCACTTGTGGTTTTCCAGCCAAACATAAAGAAATCACACTATCACGCTTGAATTTCAATCAGGAATAACTTTTTATACCCTCCACCATAGTCTCTGTAGTTTTTTTTTTCCTGGAGAGAAGTTCTTGTAGAGGTCCTTGTCGAGATCACTGTTATCAGTCAGCATACAAAAGGAAATATTGTATTTCTTGTAGAGGTCTTCCAAATATGTCGATGGTTTTCTATTTATTAAAGCCTATCTAGTATTCTCCTTTATATGGAAAATCTTCTGGAGGTCTCCAAGATGTAGGATACATTATACAGGCTTCTTAAAAGAAATATACGACGCCTATGTGGCCTTTTTTGTATAGAGGAAAACAGGTGTTTTCTAAATATCTAAGATCGGTATTTCATGTATGGAAGTCCTCTAGCCGGTGTGGTATGTATGAAAGATCTCTAGCCGGTCTTCTATGCATATAATACCTCTAGCCGATGCTTTATGTACATATAGTAAACCTTCAGCCAGTCTTATATGTTAAGAAGACTCTCAAATGGACCTCTATAAATCTAGACCGGTCTTCTATATATAAAATACATCTGACCGGTCTTCTACGTATAGAAAACCTTCAGTCGGTGTTTTATGTATGTAAAACCGGTCTTCTATATATAGAAGTCCTTGATCAGCCTATCTATGGACCTTTGGCGGTCTTTTATGTAGGGAAGACCTCTAGTCGGTTTTCAAGGTATAGAAGATGCTCAGGCGGTCTTCACATCCTTTTCTATGTATAGAAAATCTATGGGCACACTTCTATGAATGTAACGTCTTCCACGTATAGAAGACCTTGAAGGCGCTCAGGCGGTCTTCTATGTGTGAAAGATCTCTAGCCGGTCTCCTAAATAAAGGAGAGTTTTAGTCGGTGTTCTATTAATTGAAGACTTTTATGTCCTCAGTCATATGGTTACAGAGGGTATATATCATTAAATACGGTCAAAACGTGCTTCATCGTGGACGTGACCAACCCCTTTCAGGACATTTGGAGTCGATCTATGGGTGTCCCTCCTTCTCTTTGGCTGGTGCGCACGATAACTCTCAAATGGAGTATCCAATTTGATACAAACTTTGTGCATCGTAATATTATTGTCAGAGTTCGGAGATGGGCAACATAGGTCCACTCCTTCTGGTACCTCCCACACAAAAGGTAAAGATTTTCAAGGAAAATAAGTTACCTCATACAAAGAGAAAGAATCATTCGACATTTTTCAAATTCCAATATTTTTGTCAGGGCTAGGGGTCAGGTGCGAAGATGGACATTATCGATCCGCTTCATCAAGGATAATCCGATTTTGCTTAAACTTTGCGAAACCTCATACTTGCATCAGTGCTAGGTCAGGTGTGAAAATGGACAATATCGCCCACTTCAGCTAGTACCCCTCAAAGGATCAAAATTTTAAATAATTATAATTCTTATAAAGTTTGGAATAAGAGTCGTCCGATTGCCTTTAAATTTCGTACATCCCAATATTTCTACTACTAACACAAGATTTGGTGTGAAAGTAGGATATATCGGTCTAATCCTTCTGGTAACTCCCCCACAACGGGTCAGACATTTTGAGTAATTATAACTCTTATAAAATGTAGAATAAGAGTCTGATTGTCGTCAAACTTCTTACATCAAAAGATTTTTAGTAACGCAAGATCTGGTGTGAAAGTAGTATATATTGCTCTAATCCTTCGGGTACCTCCCGCACAATTGGTCAACATTTTAATTATAACGCTTATAAAATGTGAAATAAGAATCCGATTGTCTTCAAATTTCGCACATCGCAATATTTCTACCAGCACAAGATGATCCTTCCGGTACCTCCTCCACAAAGGTTAAAAATTTGGAATAATTATAACTCTTATAAAATGTGAAATAATAGTCTTCCGGCTGTCTTCAAATTTCGTAAATCCAAACGTTTCTACTAACATAAGATGTGGTGTGAAGGTGGAATATATCGGACCACTTCTTCCGGTACCTCCTCCACAAATGGTCAAAATTTGGAAAAATTATAATTCTTATAAAAAGCAAAGTAAGAGTTTGATTGTCTTCAAATTTCACACAACCCAATATTTCTACCAGCACAAGAGTTGGTGTGAAGTAGGAATATATCGGACCACTCCATCAAGTACCTCCCCCACAAAGGTTAAAAATTTGGAATAAATATAACTTTCATAAAATGTGAAATAAGGGTGCGATTGTCTTCAAATTTCGCACATTTCAGTATTTTTATTAACACATAATCTGGTGTGAACTTAGGATATATCGGCCTAATCCTTCGGATACATCCTCCACATAGGGTCAAAAAATTTGAATAATTATAACTCTTATAAAATGTAGAATAAGAGTCTGATTGTTTTCATATTTCCTAAATCCCAATATTTGTACTAATACGAGTTCTGGTGTAAAGATGTAGGATATATCGGTCTAATCTGGTACCTTCCCCACAAATTGTAAAAATTTGGAATAATTACAACATTTATAAAATATGAAATAAGAGTCCGATTGTCTTCAAATTGCACACAATTCAATATTTTAATTAACACAAGATCTGGTGTGAAGGCGGAATATGTCGGACCACTCCTTCCAGGGCCAAAATTTGGAATAAATATAACTTGGAATAAATATACTTTGAATAAATATAACTAATTTAATATATTATAATTAACACAATATCTGGCGTGAAGGTTGAATATATCTGTCTAATCCTTCTGGTACATCCTCCACAACGGGTCAATATTTTGAATTATTGTATCTCTCACAAAAAGTGAATTAAGCATCAGATTCTCTTCAAATTTCACACATTCCAATATTTCTATTAACACAAAAGCACGTGCGAAGGTACCTTCTGGTACCTCTCCCACAACGGGTAAAATTTTTGAAGAATTATATCTGTCATAAAATGCGAAATAAGCATTAAATTCTCTTCAAATTTCATGTATCCCAATATTCATACTAACGTAAGTTCTGGTGTGAAAATTATTTTGAACTTGTTTTTTTTTTCTATAAAATGCTTAGAAAATATCTTTTCCCTATTCATCCACATTCCCATATTCCCCAATAATAATTCGCAAACACACACACACATTAGTTTCAATTACAATAAGTGTTAGCGACCCCGCATACAATATTGACTGACCCTGTCCTCTAACAACAACAGCAGCAGCAAAAAATGTCTTTCTATGCAGGCCGCCCAAGGTGGCCCTCTAGCTGGGCTTTCGGATAATTTGTTGCTATTGCTGCTGGCATTGTCTTTGGCGGTTGGCAGTGTCATTTCTCTTTCGAGGCTAAATTAAGTCGATAGATATTCGTCATACTTGACTGACCGACTGGGTGACTGAGTGAATGGATGGACTGAACAAACGGATGGATAGATGGATGAATGGCTGTTGGTGGTGGTGTTGACAGGTCTTATGACACACCGGTAGGTAACTGGTCTCTCAGCTGGTCGGGCTGTTGAAAAATGAACGATGGTAGCTGTGATGGTGCCAACACCTTTCGAGGGCACAAAACAAATAGGAGAAAAACCAAAAACAATAGGCTTTACGCAGTTACCTTCACTGGATGGGACTCTTCCCATAAAATAAACTAAATGGATATTTGTGGCTATCAAAGTTTGAGTAGCAGCTACTTTGTTGGTGCTGAAAATCCAACCAACAAAATTTTTAATGGAATATTTAAAGTTTTTCCTCTCCTCTCCGTGAGCTTTGTGGGTGTGCGTGTACTTTTGTTGCAGTTTTGATTTTTTGGGAATTCCAACTAGAATGTGGGTCAAGGATTAGCTTATGATGTCATGGTATTTATTTGCGAAGGAAGGAAGGAAGGACTTTTTGTGGTGACGTTTTTCATTCAAACTCTTGTATTGTATTGAAGGCAATAATATTAGAATATATAACCTAAAAATATAATTTATTTGTTAGTCTTGTATTTTATTAAAAAAAATATATTTTTCTCTTTTCAGGTAAGTGTTTGAAAATTTTTGAAACGATTCAGTAAGTAGAAATTTGGAAACGATTGACCCAAAACGGAATGTTTTATATTTAGAAAAATAATTACGAAATATGCCAGTGAAGATAAATTTTTTGAAATATAAAAGCAAAGACACAAACCACTTGTATTTTGTGTTGGTGTGCAAGGGGTTAATTGGAAAATTGCTCTTTTTATAATATTAATGATTTTTACCATTTTTGGATAAACCAACGTATTTTTAATAAGTATTAAGACAATAACAATTCTCCTAAATTAATTTAACAGGAAAATTACACAATTTCCCGACGAGGACGAATAACCAGAGTGGTGTTAGCGGTAGGGAAACTGCATAGCAAATGCTGAATTGGACAAAAACCATGCTAGCTGCGTCATTGAGTCGGGTCTTAAATGAAAGGTCTCGAGGAGTACTTTCTGGCTATATATGCCTTATATTCCCAATTGATTTCAGATAATCGAATTTTTCCGATTTTCTAACCAAAGTGGCGGTTTCGGTAGGGAAACTGCATAGAAAATGCTGAATTGCACAAAAACTATGCTAGATGCGTCATGAAGGTGGGTCTTAAATGAAGGGTCTCGAGGAGTACTTTCTGGCTATATATGCCTTATATTCCCAACTGATTTCAGATAATCGATTTTTTCCCCATTTTCCTCAAACCTAAAGATGGTAAGGAAATATATTCTCGGAACAGACTCGGAATATATTTTCTATTCTTTGATTATTTTTCAAATTTGATTTTGTGTGTATGTGTACATATTTTTCATCAGATTCATCAGTTTGTGATGAAGTATCAACCCTTTCCTGACCATGCTGTGAAATCTGAGGAAGTCTATCATAGAACAGCCCTAATAAATAAAAGTTGACTTTATACCCTCAGCCATGTGGCTAGAGAGGGTATATGTCATTTGATACGGCCAAAACGTGCCTTATCGAAATAACGGTTTTAGACTCTAGGTCTCTTTGGACCAAATCCGTTTCAGGACATTTGGAGTCGATCTAGCCATATCTCTCCGTCCGTTCGTCCGTATGTCTGGCTAGCTGTTGCGCACGATAACACTCGAAAGGAGTATCCGATTTGGTCCAAACTTGTACATCGGAATATTAGTCTCAAAAATTATTTTCGAGTTCGGAGATGGACAATAACGGGCCACTCCTTCTGGTACATCCCCCAGAAAATGTCAAAATTTTTGAAGGAAATAATTCACTACACAGAAAGAGAAAGGATAATTCGACTTTGCTCTAACTCTAACATTCGGAGTCGATCTGGCCATGTCTTTCCGTCCGTTCGTCCGTCCATCTGTCTGGCTAGCTGTTGCGCACGATAACTCTCGAAGGGAGTATCCGATTTGAGTATCCAAACTTGGTACATCGGAATATTAGTATCAAAAATTATTATCGAGTTCGGAGATGGACAATATCGGTCCACTCCTTCTGGTACATCCCCCAGAAAATGTCAAAATTTTTGAAGGAAATAATTCACTACACAGAAAGAGAAAGTATAATTCGATTTTGCTTCAACTTTGCAAATCCTAATATTTGCATCAATGCTAGGTCAGGTGCGAATATGGAAAATATCCGTTCATTCCATTCAGTACTTCCTCCACAAAGGGTCAAAATTTTGAATAATTATAACTCGTATGAAATGTGATGTAAGTGTCCGATTGTCTTTAAATTACACACATCACAATATTTTCATTGAACCAAGGTCTGGTGTGAAGATGTAATATATCGCTGCACTCCTTCTGGTACCTCCCCACAAAGTGGCAAAATTTTAAATATTCATGAAGCTCATAAAACACGAAATTAACATCCGATTCCATTCAGAATTTGCCCCGATAAATATTTCTATCAATACAAGATGTGGTATAAAGATGGTAGAGATCGGACCATTCCTTTTGGTACCGCCTCCACAAAGTTTCGAATAACAAAATCTATCAAAAAATCTGAATTAAGCATCCAGTTCCTTTCAAATTTCACACATGCCATTAGTTTTACTAACACAAGACATGCTGTGAACATAGGATATATCGGAGCAATCCTTGTGGTACTTTCCCCACAAAGGGTTCAAAAGGGGATAAAAATATCTGCAACAAAGTCATACGCCATAATATTTAGTTTTTTTTTTAATTTTATTGAATGAAAACAAAAAATGTCGGAAATAGCATCAAATTTTAGAATACGTTTAGATTTGTTCGATTTGGTCACCTTTGGTACGAATTATGGCCTTTAAACGGGCAATGAAACCGTCACACGCTGCCCGAATGTTGCTCTGCGGTAGTTTGGCCATTCCCGGCGAAGGGCTTGCTTGAGGTGATCGACACTTTGGTATTTTTTAGTGCTAACCTTGCTTTCCAAAATACTCCAGACAGAATAGTCCAACGGATTGGTATCCGGAGATTTTGTTGGCCATTTTGCACTGGAAATGAAGCGAGGAACCTCATTTTGTAACCCTTCTTGGGTGGCGCGTGCTGATTGCGATGGTGCTGAGTCCTGTTGGAATGTCCAAGGTCTGCGACCAAAATGTTTGCGTGCCTCAATACACCCTCCAGAATATTTTCGCGATAATATTCGGCATTTATTCTAATGGCACGGTCGATTAATACCAGCGGAGAGCGACCATCGGCTGTTATTGCGGCCTACACCATCACCATGGCTGGCGCTTGAGTTCTGATGGCCTACCGAAGTTGCACATTTTCAGCTGACCTCTTTAGCAAGTACAGAAACACGATAATTTTGTACGTTTACAAACTGCTGGACAACGAATGTTTTCTCATCGAAACGGAGAAAACCAAAGTCGGCAGTTCACTACCTTCGGCCAAACGAAGCAACTCTTTAGTTTTTTGAGTCGATTTTTTTCTGTTGCTGTTCTGGTGTAAGTTCTTGCACTTTTTGGAATTTCAATGGCTTTACCCCGAGCTCATTTTTCAATATTTGACGAATGGAATATATAAGATATTTTCAGCTGACGAGCCATTTTTCGGCCACTGCGGGACCACTGTCGGGCTACGCTACGATAATGGTACGTCATGGTACGAGACACAAAAGATTTATTCACATTTAAATGCTGGACAGCTCTGACGATAGCCACTTTTGGTTTTCCAGCCAAATATAAAGAAATCACACTATAACGCTTGAATTCCATCACGAATAACTTTTTTTCTGGAAAATTCTCACCAAAATGCTTTTGTACGCTTCTAAACAATATAATGAGCTGTCACTGGAATAATTTTTTACAGCTGTCAGAGCAGTGACTTAGAAATTGCAGCAGTCGAAAGTTAGCAGTTTTTTAATCTCACCCTCTATAAGGGTGAAGGGATAAATAGTACTAAAGAGAAAATAGTACTAAATTTGGTAGTGGGTAAAGGGATAGAGTTCAAATTCTGAACTTTTATATTAAGGTTACTCTTGGTTTCTAGGGTTTACATTTAAAGAGACGTTAAACTAGTTTTGAACAGAAAAATTGGATATGGTCCCAATGTGCAATGGTTTTATCAATATCTTCGAAAATTTCAAAAAATGTGGAAGAGTTATAATAATCTTTTAAATATATAATCTTTTAAAACGCCGATTCATGTGTATTTTATTTTAAATTCTGCTTTCATAATCTGTTGGATTTTCTCTGTTAGTTTTGAAAAAAATTGTATTCTGTCGCACAGTGTAATAACTCCAAATTTGGTCTGTTAAAAAACAACATTCGGTTGTCTTTGCTCTCCAATTTGTGAAAAATGTCCATGCCACTCTTTCTGCCAATTTCCCCACAAATGCTCAGCGTTTGGAGACGTCATAAATCAAAACGAAATCGCACGGGATCCACGATGCAGTGCAAACTTTGCACATCGTAATACTTCTATCAAACGTAGGTCAAATGTGAAAACAGAAACTATCGACCGACTCTTTTTGGTAACTGTCACAACTGAAAGACACAGTTTACACGGCATAAAATGTGAAACTTTCCCATTTCCCTCCAAATTTGAAAATATCCTGTTGTTTGTTTTTATCGAAATCTGGTCGCCTAGTGGGTCATACTATCTTATACTTCCTAACTTGTTACTTCTATTGCTTCCCCTGGGGTCAACACATTTTTCAGTTGTTCAGATTTCAGTTTCTATAGAGAAATATGCCCTTAAATCTAAAAACAATTTGATCAACCTTCCCCGACCCCTTTCTTATAACAGTTTTGTTGGCTTCCGCCATAATTCCAAAAATGTGAACTTTCAAGGATTCTCCAAAGTTGTATTTATGTTTATATTAAGGTCTCTGTTGATTTCTAGGGTTTACATTTGGGGACGTTAAATTAGTTAGTGTGGATGTGGGCCCAATGTGCAATGGTTTTATGAATATCTTCGAAAATTTCAAAAAACGTGGCTGAGTTGAAATTATCCCGTCTATTTAGATTGCTTTGCGATAAAATCTTTTAAAACGCCGATTCATGTGTATTTTATTTTTAATTCTACTTTCATAATCTGTTGGATTTTCTCTGTTAGTCTTGAAAAAATTTGAATTCTGTCGCACAATGTAATAACTACAAATTTGGTCTATTAAAAAATGTTTAAGTAAATATTATATAGTCTCTTCGAGACGTTAGTCCCCAACCACCCTGCGGCTGTCTTTGCTCTCCAATTTGTGACATATGCTCAGTCCACTCTTTCTGGCACTTTCCTCACAAATGCTCAGCATTTGGAAACGTCATAAATCAAACAGGAATCGCACGCGATCCACCGTGGAGTGCAAACATTGCACATCGTAATACTTCTATCAAACGTAGGTCAAATGCGAAAACAGAAATTATCGACCGACTCTGGTAACTGTCTCAGTAAAGGACACAATTTACACGGCATAAAATGTGAAACTATCCCATTTCCCTCCAAATTTGAAAATATCCCAATATCGGATTGCCTAGTGGGTCAGGCCATCTAATACTAACTAACTTGTTACTTCTATTGCTTCCCCTGGGGTCAACACATTTTTCAGTTTTTCAGATTTCAGTTTCTATAGAGAAATATGCCCTTAAACCTAAACACAATTTGATTAACCTTCCCCGACCCCCTTTCTTATAACAGTTTTGTTGGCTTCTGCCATAATTCCAAAAATGTGAACTTTCAAGGATTCTCCAAAGTTGTAGCCATCCAACCGTCCAAACAGAGATTAAACATTATTAGCCATAAATTTGTATTACATTTCCTCATGACTTGCCATGCTCTGCTCCTCTCCTCACTCCACTCTGCTCTTACTCAACTTAATTATGTGTGAGAAAGGGGATTAGTTGTTAATGCCGTTACAGCCAAACAATATAAAAATAATCTCTGTCTCATATGTCATTGCACACACACGCACACATGGGCCATTCTCTGGGCAGAAGAGAGTGAGAGAGACGGAGAGAGAAGGACCAGCCAAACCAAAAAACAAAAATGTTCACAATTGTTTTGAACCAAAGACGACGACGACGATGGACGACAACGACTTGTGCAATAAATTGTCCTTTTATGTGTGTAAGCTTTGGAGAAATTTATCCCCTGCTCTCCAACAACCACCTCCCACAAATATGTCCTTACAAACTAAGTCCTTTATTGTGGCTTATGTTGCAATGGTTTTTAGACGCCTTTGTTGTCTCTTCATTCTTCTCTTCTCCTTTTCTTTTTTGCTCATTAATACTTAAGGACAATTATGGTGGTGGTGGTGGTGACCCTGCAAACTCTGTGGGTGTTGTTGAGAGTGTGTGCCTTCTGGCCTTTTTGTGGTATGGTAGTCAAATGGAAAATTTGATTAGATTTTTTGGAGGAAAAACTAAAAACCTTGAACAAGAGATCGTTTTTCTTCATGCACATCATGACCTCTCTTCCAGTTTTTTTTGGCTTCGCTTCCTTTTTCTTGCAACTATTTCCTTGGTCTGTTTACATTATCTGTGTTGTGAGTTTTGAAACTACAGGAGGAGGAGAGGTTATGTTTGCCGGAATTGAGAACAAAAAGCGAGGTCAGATATTTGATTCAATTAAGATTGGAGATCAAATTTAAAAAAAAAAAACACTTATTAAGCTGAGAACAAGAGAAATTTTAATGGAATAAACTAGACGTCAGTTCAGATCTTTACCTACAGAAATTACAACTAGAAATTTATTCTACAGGTCACCCCAGGAGTTGGTGAGGTGCAATTTTTTCTAGGTCGAACTTTTTTCAATAGAAAACAAATTAAAAAGTATCAGTCGGTTTTGCCGAAAGATGTATACCCTCAGCCAATGTTTGATTATTTAAATATATTTTGACTTCTGTTATGATTTTTCAAATTGTTGACCCTCTATTCCAAAGGAATGGGCCAATATTGTCCATTTCGTATCGGACCTAAGTAAAAATGATATAATTATTGGGAAGTGCGAAGTTTGGACTGTCTTGTGTTATCGAAAATGTTTGTATGTGAGAAATTTGAAGAGAGGTGGATGCTTATTTCGCTTTTGTTTTTCAAAATCTCAAACCCTATGTTGGGGGGGGGGGGGGGGGTTTACCAGAAGAAATGGTCCGATCTCTACCAACTTTATAACAGATCTTGTGTTGATGGAAATATTGAGATGTACCATATCTGAATATAATCGGATGTTGATGGATGGATGTTGTTGATGTTAAGAGCTTCATGAATATTCAAAATTGTAAACTTTTTTTTGGAAGGTACCAGAAAGAGTGGAGCGATATACCTCATCTTCACAGAAGATATTGTGTAGGTAAAAAGAATAGAATGGGTGAAATATGAAGAGCACCACATGCTTATTTCGCATTTTATAAAAAATAAGTGGTCCGATTTCTACTATCTTCATAACAGATCCTGTGTTGATGAAAATATTGCGATGTGAATGGAATCCGGTTAATTTCGCGTTTTATGGGCTTCATGGATATTCAAAATTTTAAGGTACCAGATGGAGTGGGTGAGGTACCAGAAGGAGTGGACCAACATATTCCATTTTCACAGCAGATCTTGTGTTAGTGTAAATAATATGATTTGTGAAATATGAAGAGCACCGGATGCTTATTTCCGATTTTATAACCATTGTGGTTATTCAAAATGTTGATCCTTTGTGGGGGAGGTACCAGAAGAAATTGTCCGATCTCTACCATCTTCATAAGAGATACTGTGTTGATAAAACTATTGAGATGTACCAAGTCCGAACAGAATCGGATGTTAATTTCGTGTTTTATTAGCTTCATGGATATTCAAAATTTTTACCCTTTGTGGAGGAAGTATCTGAAGGAGTGGACCGATATATTCCATCTTCACACCAGATCTTGTGTTAGTGGAAATAATGTGATGTGTGAAAAACGAAGAACACCGGATGCTTATTTCGGATTTAATAAACGTTTTGGTTATTCAAAATTTTGACCCTTTGTGGGGGCGGTAACGGAAGGAGCGGTCCGATCTCTACCATCTTTATAAGTGATTCTGTGTTAATGTAAATATTGCGATGTCCAGAATGGAATCGAATGTTAATTTCGCGTTTTATAAGCTTTATGGGTATTCAAAATTTTGAACCCTTTGTGGGGGGAAGTACCAGAAGGAGTGGACCGATACATTCCATCTTCAACGCAGATCTGGTGTTAGTAGAAATAATTTGATCTGTGAAATATGAAGAGCACCGGATGCTTATTTCGGACTTTATAACCGTTTTGGTTATTCCAAATTTTGACCGTTTGTGGGGGAGGTACCGGAAGGAGTGGTCCGATCTCTACCATCTTCATAACAGATCCTGTGTTGATAAAAATATTGAAATGTACCAAGTCTGAACAGAATCGGATGTTAATTTCGCGTTCTTTGAGCTTCATGGATATTCAAAATTTTGACCCTTTGTGGGGGAAGTACTAGAAGGAGTGGACCGATATATTCCATCTTCACCGCAGAGTTTGTGTTAGTAGAAATAATTTGATGTGTGAAATATAGCGAGCACCGGATGCTTATTTCGGATTTTATGATCGTTTTGGTTATTCAAAATGTTGACCCTTTGTGGGCGAGGTACCGGAAGGATTGGTCCGATCTCTGCTATCTTTATACGTCACGTCAAGGAAGTGGACGAAAGAAAACAGCAACGACAGCAGAAATGATTCGAAAAGTAAAGAAGCGGCTTGAGCGAAACCCGCTTCGCAGTGGCCGAAAAATGGCTCGTGAGCTGAATATATCGCAATATTCCATTCGGCAAATATTGAAAAATAAGCTCGGGATAAAGCCATTGAAATTCCAAAAAGTACACATCAACAGAAAGAAAATAGTCTAAAAAGAGCTAAATAGTTGCTTCACTTGGCCGAAAGTAGTGAACTGCCGAATTTGGTTTTCTTCGTTCCGATTAGAAAACATTTGTTGTCCAGCAGTTTGTAAATAAACAAAATTATCGTGTTTACTTGCCAAAGAGGTCAGCTGAAAATTTGCACCTTCGTTTGGCCACCAGAACTCAAGCGCCGGCCGTAGAGATGGTGTGGGTCACCATAACAGCCGATGGTTGCTTTCCGCTCGTTTTAATCGACCATGGCATCAGAATAAATTCCGAATATTATGGCGAAAATATTCTGGAGGGTGTATTAAAGCCTTGGGCATGCAAACATTTTGGCCGCAGACCTTGGACATTCCAACAGGACTCAGCGCCATCGCACTTAGCACGCGCCACCCAAGAATGGTTACAAAATGAGTTTCTTAGCTTCATTTCCAGCGCACCATGGCCACAAAAATCTCCAGATACCAACCCGTTGGACTATTGTGTCTGGAATATTTTGGAAAGCAAGGTTGGCACCAAAAAATACCAAAGTGTCGATCACCTCAAACCAGCGCTTCGCCGGGAATGGGCCAAAATACAGCAGAGCAAACTTCGGGCAGCGTGTGACGGTTTCATTGACCTTTTGAAGGCCATAATTCGTGTCAAAGGTGACCAATTCGAACAAATCTAAACTTATTCTAAAATTTGATGCTATTTCCGAAATTTTTTGCTTTCATTCAATAAAACTTAAAAAAAATGTAAAAATTATGGCGTTACAACTTCGTTGCAGTTTTTTTTTATCTCATCCGGCAATATTGCAATGTACCATGTTTGGGCCAAATCGGATACTCGCTTCAAGAGTTATCGTACGTACCAGCCAGCCAGCCAGACAGAGGTACGGACGGATATACATCGCTAGATCGATTTCCAATGTCCTGAAACGGATTTGGTCCAAAGAGACCTAGGGGTCTAAAAACCATTATTTCGATGATACACATTTTGGCCGTATCAAATGATATATTCCCTATGTAGCCATATGTCTGAGGGCGTAAAAAGCCACACCTCAGTTGTTACTGAGGTGGAATTTTTTTCTCTCTTTTTTTCTCGACTATACAACTATCCACCTCCACTTATGTTTATCGGCCTCTTTTTGAGAGGAAGGAGGAATTGAAAATTAAGTTTTGGTTTGTGGGTGTTTTTGTGTTTTGCTTCTGCCGTCTAATGTGAGTAAACTTTGTGTAAGGTCGGTCGGTTGGTTGGTCGTCGGTTCGTTCGTTTTTTGTATGGATTCTTCATATATTTTTCATTTTGTGGAAAACACGCTGGCACCAAAGCCAAAGCTTTAAGCCTAAATGTGCGGTAATGTTTGTTTTTGTTTTTTTTTTTTTGCTTCCTCTACCCTGTTTTTGTTTTTTTTTTTCGGTTGCTATTGCCATTTTTTCTGTGTGTCTGCTTTGAAGTATTATGGCTTGTGTTTTTTTTTCTTTTTTGTGGGGAAAGGTATTCTACCTTTAGGCTCAATGCGGAATTCTTTTAGTCAGCCGGCCAGAGTCAGTCATTGAGTCAATTACTGCTCAGCTGATTACTGGTGGCCTCGACCGTTCTGCTGAGTCAGTCAGTCACTGAGTCAATGTTATGGACAGTATCGTTGTTCTTGTTGCTCTTCTTATTTTTTTTAGTTCTTCCGTCTTCTTGGTTTGGAAAGAAAGAAGGTTGTAATGAAAATAAAAGGTAGCGTGGAATAAACGATGAAAACAAGTAAAAGTTATGATGAAATATTTACGAGTTCATCAAGACATGTTGTTTGAGTTTTTTTTCTTTTCAGTTTCAATTTCAGATAGGTTTCTTATGTTTTTCTTTGTGGGATAATGTTTTTGTTTTTAAATTTTTTTATGAGAAGGATTAGTAGACGAATTAATTTTGAATATGTTAACAGAGGTAGAAGAGATATGGGTCATAGATTTCTAGCTTACCAACAATTTTGGACTCTATTGCTGAAATGTGTTTATGTTTAGGAAAAGATCTCTCCTTTTTCGGATGTACTTGTATTATGGGCAAAATCATGCTCTATTTCAGAGGTTATTTTTTGCACATCTTAATATCCATTGTCCGACAAAATTCATTTTTTATATTTACGAAAATAGAGCTGTAAGTAGAAGAAAAATGTATAGGCGTTTTGAAAGTTATCTAACTTAAATAGAAGGAGCAAGTTCCCCTCTCTTTCAAATATTTTTTGAGATGTTCGTATTAAGATTCGTATGCAGACGAAAACACGAGGTTTTTATACCTCCCACCTTGGAAAGGAGGGTATATTAACTTTGTCATTCCGTTTGCAATATCCCTAAATATTCATCGTAGACCCCATAAAGTATTTGTATTCATAATCAGCATAAAATTATAAGTCGATTTAACAATGTCCGTCTGTCTGTCTGTTTGTTAAAATCACGATACAGGCCACATTATTTGACGTAGAGCGTCCAAATTTAGCAGAATAATTTGTATTTTGTCTAGGATGGTTGGTATTGAAAATAAGATATATCGGTCCACGTTTTGGTATAGTCCCCATATAACGATACCTACCGATATTCGGTATTTTGATGATTTTTGCCACACTTTTTCACTGATTTCTCTGAAAATTGGTATTTGTAGGTCAAAGTGGGTCCTAGTTCGTGTGACGAAGCATTGTATGTATAGGCCCACGCTTTGGTATAGCCCCTATGTAAGGGTAGATCCCGATATTCGGTATTTTGATGATTTTTGACACATTTTCTCACGGATTTGTCTGAGAATTGGTATATGTAGGTCATCATGGGTCCTACTTCGTGTGGCGAAGCATTGTATGTATAGGCCCACGCTTTGGTATAGCCCCATATAACGGTATCTCCCGATATTCGGTACTTTTTCATGAATTTTTCTAAAATTTGGTATTTGTTGGTCATAATGGGTTCTATCTCCGGTGGCGAAACATAGCATGTATAGGTGTACGTTTTGGTATAGCCCCATATAACGGTACCTCCCGGTATTCGGTATTTTGATGGTTTTTGTCACATTTTTTTTTACGGATTTGTCTAAAAATTGGAGTTAGTTGGTCATAATAGGTTCTAGCTCCGTTGGCGAAACATTGTATGTATAGGTCCACGTTTTTGTATATCCCTATATAGCGGTACCTCCCGATATTCGGCATTTTGATGATTTTTGCCACATTTTCCCAAAAACATGTCTAAAAATTGCTATTTGGTGGTCATAATTGGTTCTAATGTTTTCTTTACCCTAAGGTGGAGAGTATTAAAAGCTCGGCCCGGCCGCAATTAATGTTTTTTCACTTGTTTTTGATAGGAAATTTTAACTTTCAAGCGAGTCAACAAAAGGGGTCTTTTGGCCCTTTTTTGAAAATATGGTTAGAAAAACTCTTTAAATGGGGTCGTAGCAAGGTAGAACGAATTTCTTTTGGCGTTGTGATCTACAAACCGACTGCTATTAGATCCCCTTTGATATTTCCAAAACTTAAATTGGATGTTACACAAAGAAATATTAAGGCATTTTGCAAGGAATTCGGAAAGAGTTCTAAATTTCATAAATTCGTAAATAAAAAAAATTAAACAAAATTCATGATAATTTTTATGGTACATATTAGGTACAGGGTGAGTTAAAAAAACTGCAACAAAGTCAAACGCAATTTTATTTTTATTTATGTTTTTTTTTTTTTTTTGAATGAATGTCACACGCTGCCCGAATATTGCTCTGCTCTTTTTTGGCCCATTCCCGGCGAAGCGCTTGCTTGAGGTGATCTACACTTTGGTATTTTTTAGTGCCAACCTTGCTTTCCAAAATACTCCAGCACAATAGTCCAACGGATTTGTATCCGAAGATTTTGGTGGCCATTGCGCACTGGAAGCTGGAAGCGAGGAACCTTATTGTGTAGCCATTCTTGGATGCCGCGTGCTTCCAGAATATCTTCGCCATAATATTCGGCATTTATTCTGATGCCACGGTCGATTAATACGAGCGGAGAGCGACCACCTGCTGTTATGGCGGCCCACACTATAACCATGGCTGGCGCTTGAGTTCTGGTGGCCAACCGAAGATGCCCATTTTCAGCTGACCTCTTTGGCAAGTAACGATCGTTTTGTTTGTTTACATACTGCTGGACAACAAATGCTTTCTCATCGGAGCGTAGAAGTTCACCACTTTCGGCCAAGCGAAGCCACTCTTTAGGTCTTTTGAGTCTATTTTCTTGCTGTTGCGTTGTAAGTTCTAGCACTTTTTGGAATTTCAATGGCTTTACTCCGAGCTCATTTTTTAATATTTGCCAAATGGAATATTGCGATATGTTCAGCCCACGAGCCATTTTTCGGTCACTCCAACGCGGGTTTCGATAAAGTCGCTTCTTTACTTTTCGAACCATTCCTGCTGATGTTGCTGTTTTCTTTCGTCCACTTCCTTGATTTCGGGCTACGCTACCAGTATCACGGTAACGAGCGATGGTAGGAGGCACAAAAGATTTATTCACATTTAAATGCTGGAGTGCTCTAACGATAGCCACTTGTGGTTTTCCAGCCAAGTATAAAGAAATCACCCTACAACGCTTAAATTTCATCACGAATAACTTTTTTTCTGGAAAATTCTCACCAAAATGATTTTGTACGCTTGTAAACAATATAATGAGCTGTCACTGGAATAATTTTATCAGCTGTCGGAAGAGTGGCTTAGAAATGACAGAAGTCTGAAGTTGGTTGCAGTTTTTTCATCTCACTCAAAGTATATATATGATTGATCAGTCCGTCCGTCCGTCCGTCTGTGGAAATCACTCTAGCTTCCGAACGAAATGGAGAAGGTTGATTAAATTTTATTCAAATGTAAATTATGTCTGCAGGTCTTTTGGTATTGAAAATGGGCCATGTAGGTCCATGTTTTGGTATAGCCCCCATATAATAGCACCTCCCTATTTTCAGTATTTTGGTGATTTAAGCGACATTATTCACCGGAAATGTTTCAAATTTGGTATTTGAAGTTCAAAATGAATGCTACAGCCTATGACAGAGAATGTCTATTCAGGTCCACGTCTCCGTATAACCCTCATATAATGGCACCTCCCTATTTTCGGTATTTTTATGATTTCAGCAATATTATTCACCGGAATTGTTTCAAATGTGATATTTGAAGTTCGTAATCGATACTACAGTTTATGAAAGAATAGTGTCTGTGCAGGTCCACGTTTTGGTATAGCCCCCACGATACCTCCCTTTATTCTGTATTTTGATGATTTTAGCTATATTATTCACCGATTTTTTTCAAGTTTCGTATTTTAATATTGCAATGGCTTGTAACAAAAGTTGCCTATGCAGGTCCACATCATCGTATAGACTCTAATATAACGGCAACATTCGGTATTTTTAAGATTTTAAGAGAATTTTTAAAGGATTTTATATTTTTGAAAATGGCCAAATTCGTTCTAAGTGGTGGAGGGTATTCAAAGTTCGGTCCGGTCGAACCATGTTGGCCAAGCTTCTGGTTCTTATTCCAAAATTGAATAATTTTACAAATTTCGCGAGTTAATTTTCAGCCTCAATTGTTGACCAATTAGAAATTTTCCGACGTTGCAAAATATAAACCTCACATTCTTATGGAAAAAATTGGCTATCGATTTCTTAGAATTACATTTTTATAAAAAAAGTTGTCGTTGGTAACAACATTAAATATTTCCCCCTTCCAAGTTCTCTGTTTACTTTCAACGGCCCAACCTTCAATTGAACAAACAATTTTTATTACTTCTCTCCCCAACAACAACAACAGCGAGAATACTTAGTAAACTTACTTTGTAATTAGATATGATTAAGTTTAGTTTGTTCTGCAAACACAAACACACACACACAAATCATGAGGTAATTTCCAAGTCTTACCTAAGGCTAAATATTATTGAAGCAATTTGTGTGGCAACAAAGTCAAAGATAATTATTATTATTATTTTCGGGAATATAATTTTTAATATCGAAATGAAGGGGGGAAAACTTTTAATGCCTACTCTGTACCTACCTCCCCTTCTCCTCAATCCACAACCTATAAAATAATTAATTAACTTTGGCAAAAACAAACAGCAGCAAACTTTTTGCATATCACACCGCTTAGTTAGTTAAGCTGATAAGAAATTTTAAACTGAACTGAGTCAGAGGAGTCTAGTGAGTGAACGTGCGGAATAAATATCTTTTTCTGGGTATTTTTTGGTAGTTCTTCATTTTTGTTTAATTTCCGATAAGGAGAATTCTTTAGCTTCCATATATTTTTGGTTTCAAATACAGGGTGAGATAAAAAAACTGCAACCAACTTCAAACTGCCACTCGTCCAACAGCTGTTTAAATTATTCCAGTTACAGCTCATTATATTGATTACAAGCGTACAGAAGCATTATGGTGAGAATTTTCCCGAAAAAAAGTTATTCGTGATGGAATTCAAGCGGGATAGTGTGATTTCTTTATATTTGGCTGGAAAACCACGTCGCGTCGCAGTGGCCGAAAAATGCCTCGTGAGCTAAACATATCGCAATATTCCATTCGGCGAATATTGAGAAACGAGCTCGGGGTAAAGCCATTGAAATTCCAAAATGTGCAAGAACTTACACCGCAACAGAAAGAAAATAGACTCAAAAGAGCTAAAGAGTTGCTTCGCTTGGCCGAAAGTGGCGAAATGCCTAATTTGGTTTTCTCCGCTCCGATGAGAAAACATTCGTTGCCCAGCTGTTTGTAAACAAACGAAATGATCGTGATTACTTGCCAAAGAGGTCAGCGGAAAATGTGCACCTTCGGTTGGCCACCAGAACTCAACCGCCAGCCACGGTGATGGTGTAGGCCGCCATAACAGCCAATGGTCGCTCTCCGCTCGTGTTAATCAACCATGGCATCAGAATAAATGCCGAATATCGCGAAAATATTCTGAAGGGGGCATTAAAGCCTTGGGCACACAAACGTTTTGACCGCAGACCTTGGACATTCCAACAGGACTCAGCACCATCGCACTCATCACGCGCCACTCAAGTATGGTTACAAAATGAGGTTCCTCGCTTCATTTCCAACGCACAATGGCCACCAAAGTCTCCGAATACCAACCCGTTGGACTATTGTGTCTGGAGTATTTTGGAAAGCAAGGTTGGCACTAAAAAATACCAAAGTGTCGATCACCTCAAGCAAGCGCTTCGCCGGGAATGGGCCAAAATAACGCCGAGCAATATTCGGGCAGCGTGTGAACGTTTCATTGGCCGTTTGAAGGCCATAATTCGTGCCAAAGGTGACCAATTCGAACAAATCAAAACTTATTCTAAAATTTGATGCTATTTCAGACATTTTTTGCTTTCATTCAATAAAATTAAAAAAAAATTAAAAATTATGGCGTTTGACTTTGTTGCAGTTTTGTTATCTCACCCTGTAATTTTGAAATGAGACTCCAAGAAAAAGCTTTCTTACTCCAATGCCAGCAGGTAGGTCTGTCATTTTTGTGCCGGTCTTTGGGTTTTGACGTGTTACCCACCTATTTTACAACTTCCACCTAACCTGCCGTTATCAATCCCAAGCCCAAGGTAACCAGAGTTTACGACACATGTGGTGATATCTAATTACCTTCCACCTATCCACTTCGTTCATGGCGGGGGAGGGGGTAAAGCCATTTTTTGTAGCATTTCAATTTTTTTTTTATTATGTTTTCCTTTTTCTGAATGTCACACAAAACATTCACGTGTATATTCTCAATTTGGTATAATAATCTATCCCCTTTCCGACCACCCACCTCTTCCTCCATAATTCCTCGTTATATCTTCCGCATAGAGTTTATTCACATTTGATTGTCATTTAATGACTGTTTGTGTTTTTTTTTTTTGTATTGCTATTCGGTCAAAAACACTTGTTGGAGAAATTGTCATTAGCGGAATGAAATTTGGTATGAGGGTATTATTTTGAAATTGGCAAGAGGTCAGAAGTCGGTGTATAACCATGGTTTTGGAATAAAAATAGAAACAAGTTAAAAAATATCAGTCGATTTTTCCGGTTTTCTGGTTGAGAGAAATATTTAGATGTAGCAAGTTGTAAAGGATCGCTGACTTGTTTCGTAAGTTGTGACACAACAAAGTATTGAAAATTTTGACCCTTTGTGGGTGAGATACCAGAAGGGTTTCGCAGATATATATCATGTTCACAACACATCCTGTGTTAGCAAAAATGTTTGTATGTGTGAAATTTGAAGAGATTTGAATGCTTATTTGGTTTACTGTGAGCGTTTGGTTTCTCAAAATCTTGAATCCTATGGGAGGAGGTACCAGAAGAATTTCGATTTCCACCATATTTAGAATAGATCTTGTGTTAATGGAAATATTGAGATGTACCAAGGCTGAATGGAATCGGATATTAATTCCGCGTTTTATGAGATTCATGGATATTCAAAATTTTGACCCTTTACCAGGGGAGGTACCAGAAGAAGAGGACCGATATATTCCATCTTCACACCAGACCTTGTGTTAATAAAAAATATTATGATGTGTATAAATTAAGGAAAACCGGATGCTTATTTCGGATTTTATGATCGATTTGTTCATTCAAAACTTTCACCCTTTGCCATCTTTACAACAGATCTTGTGTTGACAAAAATATTGAGATGTACCAAGTCTGAACAGAATCGGATGTTAATTTTGCGTTTTATGAGCTTCTTGGATATTTAGAAATGTTGAACTCTTTGTGTGGTAGGTACCAGAAGTAATGGACCGAAATATTCCATCTTCACACCAGATCTTGTTTAAGTAGAAATAATAGGATGTGTATAATATGAAAAGGACAGGATGCTTGTTTCGGATCTTATGATCGTTTTGGTTATTCAAAATGTTAATCCTTTGTGGGGAGGAAGAAATGGACCAATCTGTATCATATTTATATCAGATCTTAGGTTGATGGAAATATTGAGATATGTGCAAAGTCTCAATCGAATCGGATGTTAATTTCGTGTTTTATGAGCTTCATGGATACTCAAAATTGTCGACCCTTTGTGGGGGAGGCACTTGATGGAGCGGACCAATATTATCCATTTTTGCACCTGACCTAGAACTGACGCAAATATTAGGATTTGCAAAATTTGAGCAAAATCGGATTATTTTTTCTCTTCCTGTGCAGTAAATTATTTTCTGTGAAAATGTTGATATTTAGTGGGGGATGTACCAGAAGGAGTGGGCCGATGTTGCCCATCTCTGAACTCAATCTAAGTTTGAAAATAATATTACGATGTACCAAGTTTAGATCAAATCGGATGTTCCCTTCGAGAGTTATCGTGCGCACCATCCAGACAGACAGATGGGTGGACATCGCTAGATCGACACCAAGTGTCTTGAAACGGGGTTGGTCTATAGAGATCTAGGGTCTAAAACCGTTATTTTGATGAGGTACGTTTTGGCCGTATCAAATAATAGCCATATGGCTGAGATTATAACAAGTAAAAAAACTGTAAGATGGGCCGGGCCGAATTTTGAATACCCTCCACCATTTGGAACAAATTTGGCAATGTTCAAAAAAAAAAAAAAAAATAAATAAAATAAAAATAAATAAATAAAATCCGTTAGAAATTCTGTTAAAATCTTAAAATTACCGAATGTAGACGTTGTATTTGGGTCTATACGACGACGTGGACCTGCATGGGCAACTTTTGTCATAAGGCATTTCAATACTTAAATACGAAACTTGAAAAAAAATTCGGTGAACAATGTAGCTAAAATCATCAAAATACCGAATATAGGGAGGTACCGTAGCTATACCAAAATGTGGACCTACACAGACAATTTTCTGTCATAGGCTGTAGTATCCATTACGAACTTCAAATGAAAAATTTGAAACCTTTTCGTTGAATAATGTCGCTTAGATCACCAAAATACCGAAAATAGGGAGGTACCATTATACGGGAGCTATACCAAAACGTCGACTTACATGTCCCATTTTCAATACCAAAACTCCTGCAGACATAATATACATTTGAGTAAAATTTTATCAACCTACTTCATTTCGTTCGGAAGCTAGAGTGATTTCAACAGACGGATAGACTGACGGACGGACATCGCTAAATCGACATATAATGTAATGCTGATCAAGAATAAATATAATTTTTGGGATCTAAAATGTATATTTCGAGGTGTTACAAACGGAATGACAAACTTAATATACCCTCCATGCTATGGTGGAGGGTATAACAAGTAAAAAGGGTCTAACATGTTCAGTTCATCCGAGCCGGACTTATAATACCCTTTACTATGAGGTTAAGAAAATATTTATAACCCAAATATCAGGTTTTAATCTTAAAATGAGTTCAATTTTAAGCTGCAAATGCTGGCTGGAGAAATCGGTAGGAGAATGCAGTCCATTCTGCCTTACCTGCAGCTATGGCAGCTAAGACCAAAATATTCTGAAATTCATTGAATAAAGTATTAAAAAAATACGAACATTTAAATTTTTAAGCCAAATTATTTCGTGAATATTCAAACTTTAACAACTCAATTCGTTTGCCCCCAAAGAGATCTCCGATGAAGTATTGCAATAAAAAACTCGGAAGTCACAAACAAACAATTTTCATTTTATAGAATAAACTTCAAAACTTCGTAGAAGAAAATATATAAGCGCCAAAAAAAAAAAAAAAAAAAAAAAAAAAAAACAACAACAATAATAATAAACAACAAAGTTGGTGGATGTGTTGTGTTCGACAAAAAGTTTTTGCCCACAATAAATGAAGCCAAAGAATTTATATGCTAAATTGTTTTCCTTTGGTTGCACTGCAGCTCCCCGCTTCCCATCAGCACTACGACCATCACCATTAATACCTTATCCGTTGATATCTTTGGGAAACCCTTACCTGGTTTGTTTTCAAGTATTTCCACTTTTGTTGTTGTTTTTTTTATTCTGCTTCTCCTTCCCTTGGTTGTTTTAGGGAAATTTATGCAGATCTCCTGTTGTTTGGTTTTCATTTTATTAAACTTAACAGAGAGTGGGGAGGGAGATGGAAAGCCATGTGGAAAATACGGAAATCGTTTAACAAAAATGATTTAAGGGAGATATTTTGGAGGTGGTTATGATGTAATGGGTGATTTTTTGAGAGTGGTTTTGCTCAATTTTTTTTGGAAATTGGAAGCCGTAGATTTGTGGCAGATAATGCAAAATGCCTGATGGATGAGAAACTGCGTATCATAAAGATGTTATAATCGGAAATATTGTATGTTTAAAAGCGTTTCATCCAATCCCAAACAAGGTAAAATGACGAAAAATAATTTTTGACTTAGCTGCCACATCATTTTCGTGAACATTTTTTTTGGTGGATAAGACAAAATTATCGATTGTTGAGAAAGTATTCAACTGGAATGGGAGGGAACATAGTAATTGCTTAAATAGTTTTTGTGAAATTACTCGCCTTGTATTACGGCTTATGCGATTGATTTGTGGCAGGTAAAGCAAAAAATGGGTAATAAATAAAAAATTGTTATTATCTGAAATATTGTATGTTTAAAAGCGTTTCATCCAATCCCAAACAATGTAAAATGACGAAAAATGATTTTTGACTTAGCTGCCACATTATTTTTGTGTATATATATTTTTTTGGCGGATAAGACAAAATGATCGATTGTGGAGAAAGTATTCAACTGTAATGGGGGGAACATAGGAATTGCTTAAATATTTTTTTTTTGTGAAATTACACGCCTTGTATTACGTCATATGCGATTGATTTGTGGCAGGTAAAGCAAAATCGTTAATAAATAAGAAATTGTTATTATCTGCCACATCATTTTCGTGAACATTTTTTTTGGCGGATAAGACAAAATGATCCATTGTGGAGAATGTATTTAACCGGAATGGGAGAGAACATAGGAATTGCTTAAATAGTTTTTTTTTTTTTTGAAATTACACGCCTTGTATTATGGCATATGCGATTGATTTGTGGCAGGTAAAGCAAAATGGTTAATCAATAAGAAATTGTGTATCATAAAGCCTTCGTTATTTCAAATGTTGCA
The DNA here is from genome assembly GCF_030504385.1 of Musca domestica. Taxonomy (NCBI): domain Eukaryota; kingdom Metazoa; phylum Arthropoda; class Insecta; order Diptera; family Muscidae; genus Musca; species Musca domestica. The sequence goes on along the minus strand of NW_026712238.1, from coordinate 8,656,900 downwards.
TGTTTCATAGTGAAAAGAGTGTTGGTTAAGATGCAATGACTTAAAAATATGAAATCGGGCTTTTGATTTAGCTGCCACATTTGTTTCGTGTACTAATTTTTGGGCGGGTAGGAAACATTTTTTTGAATATGTAGAATTATTACACCCTCAGCCATGTTTCTCTAGAGGGTATATAGCATTTGATACGGCCAAACCGTGCCTCATCGAAATAAAAGTTTCAGACCCTAGGTCTCTTTGGACCAAATCCGTTTCAGGACATTTGGAGTCGATTTAGCGATGTCCGTCCGTCCGTGCGTCTGGCTGGTGCGCACGATAACTCTGGAAGGGAGTATCCAATTTGGTCCTAACTTAATACATTGCAATATTATTATCAAACTTAGATCGAGTTCGGAGATGGGCAATATCGGTCCACTCCTTCTGGTACCTCTCACACAAAATGTCAACATTTTCAAAGAAAATAATTTACTGCACAGAAAGCGGAAGGATAATCCGATTTTGTTCCAACTTTGCAAATCCTAATATTTGCGTTAGTGCTAGGTTAGGTGCGAAAATGGACAATATCGGTCTACTCCATCAAGTACCTCCCACACAAAGGGTCAAATTTTAAATAATTATAACTCTTATAAAATGTGATGTTAGAGTCCGATTGCGTTGAAATTACACACATGACAATATTTTTATTAACCTAAGGTTGTGGTGCGAAAATGGAATATATCGGTCCACTCCTGCTGGTACCTTCCCCCACAAAGGGTCAACATTTTGAATATCCATGAAGTTCATATAAACACGAAACTAACATTTGATTCCACTCAGACTTGGAACATATTAGTATTTCCGTACACACAAGATCTGTTATAAAGATCGTAGAGATCGGAACAATCTTTCTGGTACGTCCCCCACAAAGGGTCAACGTTTTGCATAACCAAAACGATCATAAAATCCGAAATAAGCATTCGATAGACTTCAAATTTCATACATGCCATTATTTTTACTAATACAAGATCTGCTGTGAAATTGGGTCAACTCCTTCTGATACCTCCCCCACAAAGGGTAAACATTTCGAATATCAATGAAGCTCTTAAAACGCGAAATAAACATCCGATTCCCTTCAAACCTTCATTTCAATATTTGCATCAACACAAGATCTGTTATAAAGATGGTAGAGATCGAACCATTTTTTCTGGTACCTCTCCCCCACATAGGGTAAAAGATTTTGAAAAACAAAACGTTCAAAGAGAGCCAGATAAGTATCCAACTGTCTTCAAATTTCACACATTCAAATATTTTTGCTAACACAAAATCTGTTGTGAATATTATATGTATATCTGCCAACCGTTTCTGGTACCTCACCCACAAAGAGTCACAGTTTTCAATGTTTTTATCTGTCATAACTTGTGCAACTAGGCGGCGATTCTTTGCAACTTGCTAAAACTTTAATGTGCACCTTCGGTTGGCCACCAGAACTCAAGCGTCTTCGCTCCTATTAATCAAGTGTGGCATCAGAATAAATGCCGAATATTATCGGGAAAATGTTCTGGAAGGTTGTATTACAGCCTTGTGCACGCAAAAATTTTGGGACAGACCTTGAACATTCCAACAGGACTTATCTCCATTGCACTCACCACCCAAGAATGGCTACAAAATGAGGTTCCTCGTTTCATTTCCAGCGCACAATGGCCACCAAAATCTCCGGATACCAATCCGTTGGACTATTGTTTCTAAAGTATTTGGGAAAGCAAGGTTGGCACTAAAAAATACCAAAGTGTCGATCACCTCCCGCTTCGACGGGAATGGGCGAAAATACCGCAGAGCAACATTAGGGCAACGTGTGATGATTTCATTGGCCGTTTGAAGGCCATAATTCGTGCCAAAGGTGACCAATTCGAACAAATCCAAACTTATTCTAAAAGTTGATGCTATTTCCGAAATTTTTTGCTTTCATTCGATAAAATAAAAAACAAGTAAAAAAGCTGTAAGTTCCGGACCGAACTTTTAATACCCTCCACCATTTGGTACAAATTTGACAATTTCCAAAAATAAAAATAAAAATAAAATCCGTTAAAAAATTCTGTTAAAATCTTAAAAATACCGAATGCCTATACGACGACGTGGACCTTCGTAGGCAACTTTAGTCATAAGTTATTACAATATTTAAATGCGAAAAAATCTGTTTATAGTGTAGCTAAAATCATCAAAACACCGAATATAGGGGGTACCGTTATATGGGGGCTATACGAAAACGTGGACCTGCACAGACAATTTTCTGGCATGGGCTGAAGTATCCATTACGAACTTCACATGCGAAATTTGAAACAATCCCAGTAAATAATGTCGCTAAAATCATCAAAATACCGAATATCGGGGGGTACGGTATATGGGGGCTATACGAAGACGTGGACCTACATGGTCCATTTTCTGTTTTATGCTGCAGCATCTATTATGAATTTGCCAACTTTGAGACAATTCCGGTGAATAATGTAGCTAAAATCATCAAAATACCGAATATCGGGAGGTACTGTTATATGGGGGCTATATGATAACTTGAACCTACATGGCCCATTTACGAACTTAACCTGCCTCCTGGCAAAATATACATGTGTGCAAAATTTTAGCCTTCTATCTCAATTTGTTCGAAAGATAGCGTGATTACAACAGACAGACAGACAGACAGACGGACAGACAGACAGACACACAGCCAGACAGACGGACATGGCTAAATCGTCTTAGAATTTTACGCTGATCAAGAATATATGAATATACTTTGTTGGGTCTGACATGAGTATTTCGGAGAGTTACAAACGGAATGTCAAAATTAATATACCCTCCATAGTATGGTGGAGGGTATAAAAAAATTAAAAATTATGGCGTTTGACTTTGTTGCAGTTTTTTTATCTCACCCTGTACTGGATTACGAAATACAATTAGTTGCTGCCATCTTTTTATTACTTTTATGGAAGGTAGGGAAAATTTATTGATGGAGTAATCTTGTTAATTTTTTTTTGGAAAATAAAGGTTGTGGTCTTTACTAAACTAAAAAATTTGACTTAGCTGCCATATTTATATTTGTGCATTAATTTTGTGACAGGTAGATTCAAATTTTAAGTTTTGGGTTTAGGTCTGAGCGCCTTCTCCTTAACAGAAAGCTTTTAACTAATAGAGTAAGGACATTTGTTTGGCGAATATAAACGTCTTTTTTGACTTGACTTACCTGCAAGGCTGATAGACGCCCAGAGATGTTCAACTCCCATTTTAAGTAATCTTAAACTGGGTTGCAGGCTGGGTAAAAGTCGATCTGATGAACTTTTCTTTAATCTCCACCAATGGAAATATGAGATGTCGCAGATTTCCTGTCATGATTTAGAATTTACTGTGCCAGACTGAAAAATAATTATCCCTCCCAGTCCAGCCAAAAGTGCACCTGCATTTTTTGCAAAACCACTGCACCTGCTAACAATTCTAGGAAGAAGAATCACAAAAAAATAATAAACAAAAATTAAACTAATAATTTGTGCTGCTATCCATTACTGATTTCATTCTGGCAATATTCCAAATTTGCTGCAATGAGGCACCATGAAATAAAAGAAGGCAACCAAAAAAAGTAGACGAAACGCTCAAATCAAATTATCTATGTTTTTCTTTTTTTTTTTTTTTGTATTTTTCGCTTCATTCAATTTCGTAGCGTCGTTTTTTTTGTTGTGAATTTTTAATGAAGTAATTTAAAGGTAACATAATTCGCAATGGTCTCTCCCGGTTTAACTTCCTCATTGCATTTGCTGCAATAGAAGGAGGTTTTGGCGGAGGGTGATGGAAATGCCAGGTGTAATTTTTATTTACTCGACTATTCCGCCGAATATGGCAAAGAACTTACTTATTATTTTATATTTTTTCGTTGTTGTTGTTGTTGTTTTTTTATTATTGCTGGCAGTGAGTACTCCACGACTCTAGTGCAGGCAGGCTGGCAGCGAAAAAAAATGATTGCGAAAAAAATAATGCCCAAAAACCAACTGAAGTGGAAAATACCATAGCAATAGTAAACATAATTGGGGAATAGCATGTCGTCGTTTGGAAATGCATCATTATGTGTAATGTAGGTATGTGTGTGTGTGTGTTTGTGCGAGGAATAGGAAGTAAACATAAATTTCTGCTGGATTTAATTCTTGAAATAAATTTGGGATACAGTTTTTTCCAAAGAGAAAACCCGTGAAATGCATAAAAAAATTTAAATATCCAGGATAACGCTCCCCATGATCCTTAAAAAAAGTAGTAATTTTTTATGGGTGGGTCCTTGGAAACCTATTCTTTAAAAAATGTACGAATGTAATTCGGATAATTTAAAAAAAATATATATATAAAACTTGCTAGGGTACTTGTAATAATATCTTTTTAAAAATTCACGAAGACTGTCCTGATAATACTGTAAAATATTCAAAAATTGACTGGAATTCTTATAAGCACAATCTTTTACAATTTTTTCGAATTTTTCCTGATAATCCGATCAAAACTTATTTTTACCAAATTTTTTTATATTATTAATTTTACTGGAGGTCCCTGAAATATGGGGAAACAGCAATAGGGACCTTGAAAAAAATTAAAAAAATCACAATTAAAGCTCTGTCGAGTGAGAAACGCATGTTAAATTTCTGAATGTCCTTGAAAAAATATTATTTTAATGACGAATTATAAAAATCCCTTCCATATTTGAAAAACAAAAAAAAAATATAAATATTTCAGATGGCCCTTGAAAAAATATTCTCTAAAAAATCCACGATTTTAAAACCCTGCCGATCCTTCAAAAATGTATAAGTAATTTCTCTTGGCCCTTGAAACTATATTCATAAGATATTCACTATTGTAGTCTGGGTGATCCTTGAGAAGAATGCCTTAACAGAGGGTCCTTAAAATATTAAAAAAACACTCAGGATTATAGCTCTTCCGGTCCTTAAGAAAAAATCATTTAAAAATTCCGAATTTTCTAAAAAATATTATCTAAAATATACACTATTATACCCCGCCGAACACACAGGGTGAGATAAAAACGCTACAACAAAATCAAACGCCATAATTTTTTACATTCGTTTTTAAATTTTATTAAATGAAAGCAAAAAATGTCGGAAATAGCATCAAATTTTAGAATAAGTTTGGATTTCTTCGAATTGGTCACCTTTGGCACGAATTATGGCCTTCAAACGGCCAATGCACCCTCACACGCTGCCCGAATGTTGCTCTGCGGTATTTTCGCCCATTCCCGGCGAAGCGCTTGCTTGAGGTGATCGACACTTTGGTATTTTTTATTGCCAACCTTGCTTTCCAAAATACTCCAGACACAATAGTCCAATGGATTGGTATCCGGAGATTTTGGTGGCCATTGTGCGCTGGAAATGAAGCGAGGAACCTTATTTTGTAACCATTCTTGGGTGGCGCGTGCTGAGTGCGATGGTGCTGAGTTCTGTTGGAACGTCCAAGGTCTGCGATCGAAATGTTTGCGTGCCCAAGGCTTTAATACAGACTATTTTCGCGATATTATTCTGTTGTTGCAAAATGGTCAGGCTTTATCCCTTTATTGTTGTTTTTATAAAAACAACGTTTGTTTATTAGTGAAGAACGATTTATTCTGATGCCACGGTCGATTAATACGAGCGGAGAGCGACCATCGGCTCTTATGGCGGCCCACACTATCTCCATGGCCGACGCTTGAGTTCTGTTGGTCAACCGAAGGTACACATTCTCAGTTGACCTTTTTGGCAAGTTAACACGATTATTTTGTTTGTTTATAAACTGCTGGACAACGAATGTTTTCTCATCGGAACGGAGAAAACCAAATTCGGCAGTTCACCACTTTCGGTCAAGCAAAGCAACTCTTTAACTCTTTTGAGTCTATTTTCTTTCTGTTGCGGTGTAAGTTCTTGCACTTTTTGGAATATCAATGGCTTTACCCCGAACTCATTTTTTAATATTTGCCGAATGGAATTTTGCGATATATTCAGCTCACAAGCCATTTTCGGCCACTGCGACGTGGGTTTCGTTCAAGTCGCTTCTTTACTTTTCGAATTATTTCTGCTGATATTGCTGTTTTCTTCTGTCCACTTCTGATGTCGGGCTACGTTACCAGTATCGCGGTAACGAGCGATGGTACGAGACACAAAAGAGTTATTCACATTTAAATGCTGGAGTGCTCTAACGATAGCCACTTGTGTTTTTTCAGCCAAATATAAAGAAATCTTGAATTCCATCACCAATAACTTTTTTTCTTGAAAATTCTCACCAAAATGCTTTTGTACGCTTGTAAGCAATATAATGAGCTGTCACTGGAATAATTTTAACAGCTGTCGGACGAGTGGCTTAGAAATGACAGCAGTCTGAAGTTGGTTGCAGTTTTTTCTTCTTACCCTGTATATTTTACTGCACAGAAAGAGGAATGATAATTCGTTTTTTTCCAAAATTGCATCAGTGCCAGGTCGGGTGTAAAAATGGACAAAATCGTTCCACTCCATCAAGTACCTCTCCCACAAAGGATCAAAATTTTGAATATTTATAACTCATAAAAATGTCATGTATGTGTCCGTTTCCCTTCAAATTAAACATATCACAATGGTTTTATTAACCCAAGGTCTGGTGTGAAGATTTAATATATCGGTCCAATCATTCTGGCACCTCCCCCCACAAAAGGTCAAGATTTTGAATATCCTTGGAGCTCATAAAACGCGAATTTAACGTCGGATTCCATTCAGATTTGGTACATCTAAATATTTCCATCAACACAAGATCTGTTATAAAAACGGTAGAGAACGCACCATTCCCTCTGGTACCTCCCCCACAAGGGTCAAGGTATTCAAAACCAAAACGATCATAACATCCGAAATAAGCATCCTATTCTCTTCATATTTCATACATCCAATTATTGTCACTAACACAAAAACTGCTGTGCAGATGGGAAATGTCGGTCCACTCCTTCTGGTGTCTCCCCACAAAGGCTCACACTTTCGAATATCCACGAAGCTCATAAAACGCAAATTATCATCCGATTCCAGTCAAACTTGGTACAACTCAATATTTGCATCAATACAACATCTGTCATAAAGATGGTGGACATTGAATCTTTTTTTTGTTGTACCTCCCCCACATATTGTCAAGGTTTTGAAAAAGCAAAATGCTCAAAGAAAGCCAAAAATGCATCCAACTCTCTTCAAATATCACACATACAAACCTGAGATGAATATGAAATCTATGATTTCACATAAAATTGGATATAAATGTTCGATATTCTTGTAATTTTGCCCGTATCTTTATCTTTCTTAGGTGGTCACGCACATTATAATATTTTCGAAAATTTATCACATATTTCATATTAAGTGAAATAAGTAGTCGATAAAGCCCAAACCTAGCAGGTTACAATATTTATATCATGTTTATTTAAGTTCGATACGAAATGGTCAATATTGGCCCATTCCTTCCCAACCTACTCCATAGAGGGTCCACAATTTCAAAAATCATAAGAGAAGTCAAAATATATTTAAATAATCGAACATTGGATGAGTGCATATATCTGTCGGCAATTACGACTTCTTCTTTTTATTTCAATTTTTGTTTTTTGAAAAAAAAAAAAAAATAAAATTCCTGATGGTGACTGAAAAATATTTTTTAAAACTACACCTCTTTAACTTTGTCTGTTTCTTGGAAAAAATCGTTCAAAACTTTTGATTGGTCCTCGAAAAAAATATATTATTTAAAAATTACATGTCTGCAACTCTTTTGGTCCTTACAAAATGTATAAGCCCTTTAAAAATAATCTTTAAAAATCCACATTTGACCATTTCTAATATGGCTTGAAAAAGTATTCGTAAAAAAACTTTGGAACAGAGATTCGTCTAAATATCCTGATTTATCCTGCAGAAAATAATTTAAAACAATGTTTCAAAAAGCTACATCTTTATTATTTTAATCCTCTCAAAAAATCATTCAAAAATTCAAGTTTTTATTAATTTTTCTTTCTCTTTCTAGGTAAGTGTCTCTTTTTTTAAATATTAAAAATCATGTGGATTTTTCGTAAGTAAAAACCTTTTTCCTGATAATTTTAAATATACCATGACTCGACGTCATTAGTTTGATATAAGCAAATATCTGCGGTATTTCATTTTAAGGTTTTCTTTCAACAAAACAATATTTAATTAACCTTAACAATTGTTGACAAACAAAAAGTGCATAAAATAATTAAACTCAATTTCGTTTTAATTAAAAATAACCCAATTAAAAAATGAGAAACAGCCATTACTCCATTAGAAAATATATAGCCAACAATTTGAATAAGTTTTTGAAACGCTCCAAACCGCCGGAGCTAAGCCAGAGTAACTTTTCCTAACAAATTTAATAATTACTATTTGTTTTGAGATAAGAATGGGGAAAACTTTGTGCCAAACCAAAGCAGACAACAACAAAAAATAGAAACTAAAAACAAAGATGTCAACATCACATAAAAACCATAAATCAAGACAACAACCATAAAAAAGTTGTCACTACTTTTTTTCTCTTCTTGTCGTTCATACCAACAAATTAACAACAAAACCACGAGTAGAACTAGAAAGCGAAAAAGAACGAGGCAGACACTCGCCCCCTTTAATTGTGAAAGCAATATAGAGGATGGGGGAAACATTTGTATAAAAGTAGTGTTTCATAAATAGAAGGAGGGGGGGGGGGGGGGGTGGGGAAGACATTTTTGAAAATTCATAATTATTAGTTTTTGAAAGACCTTGTCGTGCAGCTGAACTGGGGAGTGTGTTAACATAATATTTTTATGTTACGCCTAGACAACATTTTATTGAGTGTTAATGATTATTGGCTGCATATTTTGTTTTCCAACCAAAATTCATATTTCATTGATTTGTTATAATAAATTGGATACGCTTCGGACATGTTGCAACATTTAGTTTTTCCCAATTCCTAAAGTATAATATCTTATGGATAAGCTTAAACTTTTACTAGAAGAGAATCATAGAAAAATGAGTAAAAATATTTTATCTCCCTGCCTTAGCCCCTGGTAAACATTACCATCGTTCTCCACCAAGAAGCAAACGTTGTTTTTATAAAAACAACAATAATGGGATTAAGCCTGACCATTTTGCAACAGCAACATTTTCTCTCCCTCTAATAAGAGGTGCAGAGAGCCAAATATGATGTCGATTTTCTAACCCAAAAATTTATCGAGAAATGAATTTGAACCCCTTAAAATACCTCCAAAGCACTGAAATATTATAAAATGGGGAGATATTAGACTTCATACCATTTTATAAATCCAATTAGTTTGGAAAATTTTTTTCTCGAAATCTTAACCGTTTGTGGGGGCGAAGAAGGGTATTTTCTATCCCCGAAGAAACCAAAATACAATTTTTCAGGCAAAAAGATAAGAGCAGTATTTCCCAAAGTATGGAAAAATAATAATAATAATTTAATAATAATTTTATGGGCCCCGAAATTGAAAATGGCCCCTCTGTAGCTACTCCCAACCGAAAGTCCACCTATTACCTATGTATGTGTTTTTATACTCTCCATCATACTATGGAGGGTATATTAACTTTGTTATTCCCGAAATAGTCATGTCAGACTCAACAAAGTATATATATATTCTTGATCAGCGTAAAATTCGAAGTCGACTAAGCTATGTCAGTCTGTCCGTCTGTGGAAATCACTCTAGCTTCCGAACAAAAAGAAGTTGGTTTATAAAATTTTACTCAAATGTATATTATGTCTGCAGGACTTTTAGTATTGAAAGCGGGCCATGTAGGTCCCCGTCTTCGTACAGCCCCCATATAACGGTTCCTCCCGATATTCGGTATTTTTGTGATTTAAGAGACATTATTCATCGGAATTGTTTCAAATTTGTTATTTGAAGTTCGTAATGGATATTACAGCCTGTGATAGAAAATTGTTTGTGCAGGTCCACGTCTTCATATCGCCCCCATATAACGGTACCTCCCGATATTCGGTATTTTGATGATATTAGCGACATTATTCATCGGAATTGTTTCAAATTTGGTATTTGGAGTTCGTAATTTATACCTAAGACAGAAAATTGTCTGTGAAGGTCCACGTTTTGCTATATCCCCCATATAACGGTACCTCCCTATATTCGGTATTTTGATGATTTTAGCGACATTATTCACCTGAATGGTTTCAAATTTGGTATTTGAAGTTCGTAATGGATACTACAGCCTAAGACAGAAAATTGTCTGTGCAGGTCCACGTCTTCTTATAGCCCCCATATAACAGTACCTCCCGATTTTCGGTATTTTGATGATTTTAGCGACTTTATACATCAGAATTGTTTCAAATTTGGTATTTGAAATTCGTAATGGATACTAGAACCTATGATAGAAAATTGTCTGTGCAGGTCCACGTCTTCATATAGCCCCATATATCCTTATATTCGGTATTTTGACGATTTTAGGTACAATACTCAACGAATTTGTTTGAGATGTCGTACTTGAAGTTCGTAATGGAAGCTACAGCCTGTGACAGAAAATTGTCTATGCAGGTCCAGGCCTTCGTATAGCCCCCATATAATGGTACCTCCCGATATTCGGTATTTTGATGATTTTAGCGAAATTATTTACCGGAATTGTTACAAATTTGGTAATTGAAGTTCGTAATAGATACTACAGCTTATGGTAGAAAATTGTCTGAGCAGGTCCACGTCTTCGAATAGCTCTCATATAACGGTACCTCCCGGTATTCGGTATTTTGATGATTTTAGCGACCGGAATTGTTTCAAATTTCTTATTGGAAGATCTTAATATGTACTACAAGCTATGGCAAAAAATTGCGTATGCGTGTTCACGTTTTCCTATATCCCCTATATAACGGGACCCCCCCGATATTTCAATGATTTTAGCGACATTATTCACTGGAACTTCACGTCTTCGTATATATATATATAACGGTTTTCAATTAAATGATAGTTTTCGGATTTTTTTTGAATATTTTCAAGTTCCTTCCAAATGGTGGAGGTTATTAAAATTTCAGCCCGGCAAAACTTAGCTACTTTTTTACTTGTTGTCTTTGACACCATCCTTCTAAAATGATGATTTGTTGGAGATTTTTGCCCAAACTCACACAAAGTACAGCTTTAACCCCTAAATGTGTTTTTAAAATGTATTAATTTCTGGCATTTTGGTAAGATCTAGAATTTTGAAGTATCTTGAGACCTATAAGAAGAAGAATTTTATATTGAATTTTATGATAAATTATTTTTGTAAAATATTTTGACCTGCTACGATACCGTTAAAAGGGTTTTAACGATATTTGGGGAAAAGAAGTAAGAAGGCCCCTTTTTTGACTCGTTTGTGGGTTACTATGTTCGAAAAAAATAATCCTCGTGTTGTTATCTGTAATATTGCCGAAGAGATTTCAAGGAATTTAAAAAAAAATTAGAAGAGGGAGAACTTGTCCCCTCAATTTTGGTTACTTTGCGATTCAAACTTTCAAAACGCCAATAATCATAATCTGCTGGATTTTCCCTGTAATTATTGAAAAAACATGAAATTTTTCGAACAGTCCAAGTCCTTCAATTTAAGGATAATTTCAGCAATCTTAGCAAAGGAAACGTTCAAGGATTCAGTTTAAATTGATTTTTAAAAATATTTTAAAAAAGGACCTAAATGTCCCTTTGGTGACTCATTTGAGGGTTAAAAATAATCATCATGATATAGCTAAAATCAAACGGATTACATGGAATCTTAATCCGAAATTTTTTCAGAAATTTTTGAAGAGTGAGAAAATTAGCCCCCCTTTAGGTTACGTTGCGATGTAAATTTTAATGACGCCAATACACGTGGCATCTATTTTTATACCCTCCACCTTGGAAAGGAGGGTATATTAACTTTGTCATTCCGTTTGTTACATCCCTAAATATTCGTCGTAGACCCCATAATGTATGCATAATCAGCATAAAATTCTAAGCCGATTTAACGATGTCCGTCTGTCTGTTGAAATCACGATACAGGCCACATTATTTGACGTAGAGCGTCAAAATTTAGCAGAATAATTTGTATTGTGTCTAGGATGGTTGGTATTGAAAATGAAATATATCGGTCCACGTTTTGGTATAGTCCCCATATAACGGTACCTCCCGATATTCGGTATTTTGATGATTTTTGCCACACTTTTTCACGGATTTGTCTGAAAATTGGTATTTGTAGGTCATAATGGGACCTAGTTCGTTTGGCGAAGTATTGTATGTGTAGGCCCACGCTTTGGTATAGCTCCCATATAACGGTACCTCCCGATATTCGATATTTTAATGATTTTTGCCACATTTTCCCACTAATATGTCTAAAAATTGGTATTTGTTGGTCATAATTGGTTCTAACGTTTTCTTTACCCTATGGTGGAGGGTATTAAAATTTCGACCCGGCTGAAATTAATGTTTTTTTACTTGTTAGCTCTACTTTCATAATCTGCTGGATTATTTTTTCCCTGTAATTTTTATTTTTTGTGTTGCCCAGTGTTATTTACTCATTATGTATCACCATTATTCACATTTCTAGCTATTTGTTTTTTTTTTTGTTTTCTAACTCCCCAGACAATTGGTAAACATAGAATTCCATTGAATATCAATATCAAAAATAGCCAATGGCCGGGAGACTAGCAGTCAATAAATTTCCATCTGTGCGGTATTTACAAATTTTGCTTTACCACAAATTGAGTGGGGGGATGAGGGGAGACGATGTAACAAGCGTCGAATATCGTTGAATATTTTCAAGTTATTATTGCCTGTGTCCATGGCTGCCTGCCTTGCCCATGGTCACAAAAATGCGTGAGGAGCTCTACAATGGCGCCCAACGAATAATGACCTTTAATTGAGTGGCCGTTTCCATACGCAACAAAAACCCAAACCTAAACTTGTCACTGCCAGATGTTGTGCATGACGGACGGATTGGCAGGCAACCCAATGAGGGTGTTCACTAGTTTCATATTTTTTCGCTCGAAAAAAAACTCAAATTACTAATGGAAATAAATAACTATGTCCCAGGATAAAGGTATTCCATTCTAGTTTCTCCACCACTTGTTTATCATAATTCTTAAGAACTACTCACAAATTCTTGCCAATCATCCGGAACGTTTTCTCATGGACACCACAGAAGTTACAGGCATACAAGTATTTTTTATTAAATTTATTATGGTTCCCATTCCGCCTCCCCACCTTTTGCCTTTCTTTGCAGTACCTTTTTTTGGTTTGTGGTGGTCCCATCTTTATTTGCTAATATTTTTTTTTTTTATTTCCATTTATTTGTTCATTTTTTTTTTTTGCCTTATTCTCTTATTTAACTGACTTAGGTAATCGACTTAAGTATTTATTGAATAAATTATTTAAATTAATAATATTTATGCAATATACTCTACACATGTGACAGCAAAGGCAACAACAAGGCTGAGAGAGCCTCTTGTGTCTCAGCATTAGGGATGACAATATTGGATGAATACATTTTTTGCCTGTTGTTGTCATTTGTTGAGACTGCAGATGATTATGTAGGCGGCTGAGAGTCTCCCAATCCCAATGTTGAACATGTGCCTAACAACATTTGTCCTTTTTGCAGGATAAAGAAATTTCATTAAATTACAAAAGGCAATTTTTATTTACAAAACAGGCAGGAAAAGAAATTGAAAATTGAAATAGAGATGTCCTTTATTTAAATGAATCTTAAAATTCGTTAATGGACCTCCACCACCAAAAATATTTTTTAGAGGTCTTCTATTCCGCGAAAAAATTATGCAGAGCTGTTCGATATATCAAGGGTTTTCCAGGAAAACTCTCAGTGGCTTTCTTTACATAGCTAAAGACTGCTATCTAAAAAAGTGCGACATGTACGTCTGGCTTCGGTGGCGGTATTGTAATGTTCCACGAATTGTGAAACTTTTGACAAAACACAAATTGAAGACTTTACTGCTCCACAGCCGATTTTAATTTTTGCTTTCGGTCTCAAGCTGAGTTCTTGATTTTAATGAAATTCAGGAACAATACTGAAAATTCGGAAATTTGGAAATTTTCTATATCCATTGCATCTCATCAAAATCGATCCTCAGACATAAGGCTACAGAGGGTATATATCATTTGATACGGCCAAAAGGGACATTTGGAGTCGATCTAGCGATATCCGTCCGTCCGTCTGTCTGTCTGGCTGGCCCAAACTTGGTACATCGTAATATTATGGTCAAACTTAGATCGAGCTCGGAGATGGGCAAAATCTGGTACATCCCCCCACAATAGGGCATAATATCAAAGAAAATAATTTACCTCATAAAAAGAGAAAAGGTCATTCGATTTTGTGCAAACTTTGTATATCCAAAGATTTTTAGCAGTGCTAGGTCGGTGGCTAAAATAGACAATATTGGTAAACCCCATCCACAAAGGGTCAAAATTTCGAATAATTATAACTCATATAAAACTTGAAATAAAAGTCCGATTATCTTCAAATTTCGGATATTTTAATATTTCCACTATTACAAGGTCTTCTATGAAGAACGGATTGAACGGACCACTCCTTCTAGTACCTCCCCCACAAAGGTGAGCATCCGATTACTTTAAAACTCGGCACAACCCAATCCTTCTACACAAGATGTGTTATGAAGGATATGATGGACAATATCGGACTACTCCTTATGGTACCTCCCCCACATATGAAATGGAAAATATTGGCCCAATCCCTCGGAACCTCTCCGATGAAGGGTAAACCGTTTTAATAATTATAACGCAAGTCAAAATATATTTAAATAGCCGAACATTGGTTGAGGATATGCAGCTGTCGGCAACACCGAATGATTCCCTTTAACTTGCTTTTCCAGAAATTCGTGATCGGCATTAGTCTCCTCTCTCTCGAACCAAAACAAATCATAGAAAACATTCCTCGCAATGTTGCCTCCCGTACGATCCTGATTAATATTCTACATTGGACTGGCTGACGACGAGGTTTCACTCTTTTCCATCTATATATGTATGGAAGTTATCGTACATTTAGTTCTTCTGGATGCAGATCGTACTGAGATCTTTTTATACCCCCACCATACAATGGAGGGTATATTAACTTTGTTGTTCCGATTGCAACTACTCGAAATACTCATATGAGACCCAACCAATCTTGATCATCGAAAAATTCTAAGTCGACTTAGCGATATCCGTCTGTCTGTCTTTCTGATCTAACCACTCTAACTTTCGAACGAATTGAGATAGAAGGTTAAAAGTTTGCACACATGTGTATTTCGCCGGTAGGCAGGATAAGTTCTTAAACGGGTCTTGTCGGTCCTAACGTTTTCGTATAGCCCACATATGTACCTTCCAAATATTCTGTATTTTCATGAAATTTTCTGAAAATTTCGGATTAAAATTCATTGGAATCGGTTCAATTTAGGTATGTAGTGTCTTCGGCAATATTGCAGATAAAAGCACGGGGATTATTTGGCCGAAGAATTAAACCCTAAAACGAGTAGTCAAAGTGGTTTTTTGTCCTTTTTTAAACAAATGGTTAAAAACTGCCCTTAAATGGAATCGTTGCACGTCTTCTTTAGTAAGGGATTTGAAATCATCCTCAAATTTAAAGATTTGACATTTCTCTATATCTCAATTACACTGTGCGACAAAATTTAATTTTTTCAGGTTTGAAATGTTTACATCACCAAGTATCCTAAATACAAGGTGAGATGAAAAACCAGCAACCAATTTCAGACTGCTGGCATTTCTAAGCCACTCGTCCGACAGTTGTTAAAATTATTCCAGTGTCAGCTCATTATATTGCTTACAAGCGTACAAAAGCATTTTGGTGAACATTTTCCAGAAAAAAAGTTATTCGTGATGGAATTCAAGCGTGATAGTGTGATTTCTTTATATTTGGCTGGAAAACCTCAAATGACTATCATTAGAGCACTCCAGCATTTAAATGTGAATACTGGTAGCGTAGCCCGACGTCAATGAAGTGTACGGAAGAAAACAGCAACATCAGCAGAAATGGTTCGAAAAGTAAAGAAGCGACTTGATCGAAACCCGCATCGCAGTGGCCAAAAAAATGGCTCGTGAGCTGAACATATCGCAATATTCCATTCGGCAAATATTAACAAATGAGCTCGGGGTAAAGCCATTAAAATTTCAAAAAGTTCAAGAACAGAAAGAAAACAGACTCAAAAGAGCTAAAGAGTTGCTTCGCTTGGCCGAAAGTGGTGAACTGCCGAATTTGGTTTTCTCCGCTCCAATGAGAAAACATTCGTTGTCCAGCAGTTAGTAAACATACAAAATGATCGTGTTTACTTGCCAAAGAGGTCAGCTGAAAATTTGCACCTTCGGTTGGTCACCAGAACTCAAGCACCGGCCATGGTGATGGTGTGGGCCGCCATAACAGCCGATGGTCGCTCTTCGCTCCTATTAATCGACTGTGCCATCAGAATAAATGCCGAATATTATCGCGGAAATATTCTGGAGGGTGTATAAAGCCTTGGGCATGCAAACATTTTGGCCGCAGACCGTGGACATTCCAACAGGACCCAGTACCATGGCACTCAGCTCGAATGGTTATAAAATGAGGTTCCTCGCTTCATTTCCAGCGCACAATGGCCACCAAAATCTTCGGATATCAATCCGTTGGACTATTGTGTCTGGAGTATTTTGGGAAGCAAGGTTTGCACTAAAAAACTCCAAAGTGTCGATCACCTCAAGTAAGCGCTTCGCCGGGAATGGCCCAATATACCGCAGAGCAACAATCGGGCAACGTGTGACGGTTTCATTGGCCGTTTGAAGGCCATAATTCGTGCCAAAGGTGACCCATTCGAACAAATCTAAACTTATTCTAGAATTTGATGCTATTTCCGACATTTTTTGCCTTCATTCAATAAAGTTAAAAAAAATGTAAAAATTATGGCTTTTGACTTCGTTGCAGCTTTTTTTATCTCAACCTATAGAGGGGTTAATTTTCCCTCACTGTCACCTTTTGTGCAATTTTCGGATTAATATTCCTCGGAATCTGTTTATTTCTGGTATATGGTGTATTTGGCAATGTAGCCTGAACAGAAGGTACAAGTTCCCCCTCTTCGATATATATATTTTTTTCGGAGTCCGTTGATTTAAGGTATATAGTGTCTCCGGCAATATTGCAGAAAGAAGCAAGATCATTATTTTGCTTGAACTTGTTAACACCCAAACGTCTCACCAAAGGGGTCTTTATGGTCCTTTTTTGAAAATTCGGTTAAAAACTCCCCTTGAACGAAATCGTAGCAACCTAAAATATTCTGCAAAATTATTTGTTTAGATTCTATAAACTTTTAAAGTCTAAAACTTATCTAAACACCAGGAATTAAAATATATACTAAAAAACTCATTTAAGGGTTAAAACCGTATATTATGTGAGTTTATCTAAAAATCTCCTACAAAACATGATTTAAGAAGGTCGACTTTAAGGACAAAATTATTCTTCATCAAATTTCACTAAAAGTCGTCAAAGAAAAGAAATGTGTATTTCCACTGCATTTAAAAAAAAACTATAGACATTAATGTTCCCAAAAACATCCGAAAATATTACCAATTTTGGACTTTATTCAAGTTGACGCCTGAAAATTACATCAAATTTCTTTTTAGGCAGAAGGTGTCAAAAGAAGAATTATTCTAAACAAAAATTCACTTCAAATCTCAGAACAAACTATGTATCTAAGGTCAATAGTTTTTAAAAAAATTATATTCGAAATTTATCAACTGCAAGTTAAAATTATTTGCTTGCTTTTTTTTAATAGTCATTTAACACGTTTCCATATCAAGGGAAAATCTCCCTCTATCTCAAAGCAAGAATTATTCTTTATCAAATTTCATTGTGAGTCTCCGAACAAAAGATATTTGTAAATTCAATATGTACCATGAAAAAATATCATCAAATAGTTCAAAAAAAAAATTTGTATTTTTGAAAAAAAAAAAAAAAAAAATCACTTATCCACCACTCGCTGTAAATTTTCTGATAATTTCACTGACGAATAGCTAGTCTGGGTTGTTGAAAATTGCAAGTGGACTTGGGAGTACACGGTTTGTAGATCACACCTCCATAGGATTTTTGGGTTCTTAGACAAACTTCCTAAGAACTTCTTTGCATAGGAGAGTCCCAGATCCAATGACGTTTCATACGACGAGACTTAAAGGACATTTGACATATGGAATGTTTTCAGGACATATTTTGTACACGTAAATTAATTGGATAGACCTTCAGTTTCTAATTAATATACATAGGGTCTTCCAAGCATAAAATATGTCGTGACAAAATTTCATTTGTCAACGATCGTGTCCTATGGAATGTCTCTGGATCTGATCGTCTCCTAAGCAAAGAATTTATTAGAAAGTTAAAATATCTCTTAAGTGTCGCATTCAACCTATGGAAGGACTGCAAGACGATGGATTCTCTAATTATTTTTTATTCACGAACGTCACTAAAGGCAGATGCTTTCTACTTGTAGCAGTACTCAATTTTCTCTGATGCTGTCTATTTCCTCCCCCCCTCCACAATTTATATCTATTTCACCTTTCTTTCAAAATTTGCTTTCCTTTGCGCAAATATTTGATTAACTCAAAAGAAAATTATGCGTGAAATACACTCACACAAACACCCAATCACTACCACAACGAAAAGGAGAAAAATTATTATTTTAATTTGCATTAATGGATTCACCATCACCGGCACCGCCACAATTACCATTACGCTTTGATCTTCTTTATCATTATTCATGCTTATAAAGAAGATGAAGCCAAAGTAGACCAAATAACAATATTTTAACAACTAGAGAAAAAATCTATCCCTCATTTAAAATGGCATTAATCTTAAAATTCATAAAAGCCCATCAATGTTTTCACTTTTGGTTTTTCTTTTGTTGTGGTTGTTGTTGTTGCTTTTGTAAATTCCATTAAAAATTCAATTTAGCAACACTTGAGACTTTGAAAGCAATTAGCAGACATTATTAAATTTGTAGACAATATTTTCTTTTTGGCTTTAAAGGAGCCTTAGGGTGCCACGGGGAGAGGGCGGTGTGTGGGAGGGTGGAAGAAGTGGAAAAAGGGACGGGGGGAGAGGAAAATTAATTTTTTCCAAACCACTAAAATCGTAAATTTGGCTTTGTTTCGTTTAAAAATTAAAAAAAAATAGAGGATGGACGAAGAAGGCGGAGGACGATAGATGAATTTTTGGAGGTAATCGATTGGTGGAAGACCTTTTGGAGGTCTTTTATGCGTATAAGACCTTCTGGAGGCCTTCTAAATGCCGAAGACTTTAAAGAGGCCTCCTATAGACAGAGGACGTTTTAGAGGTCCCCTTTGATGAGAAGATCTTTTGGTGGTCTATAACTAACTTTTTGGAGGTCTCCCATAGACGGAAGACATTTGGAAGGTCCTCTATGAATAGATGACTTTTTGGGTAGGAGACCTCTTTTAGGGGCCCTCTATAGATATAAAGCTATTTGATGGTCTGCTATGGATAGAAGACTTTTCGGAGGTCTCCTACAGAAGGAAGACTTTTTTAAGGTCTTCTACAGATAGAAGATCTTTAAGGGGTTTCTTTGGATAAAAGATCTTTTGGAGGTCTTCTATGGGAAAAATATCTTTCGGAGGTCTTCTATGGATAAAAGTGGAGGAGTTCTATGGATAGAAGATCTTTTGGATGTTCCCTATGGAGAGAAAACCTTTTGGTGGTCTTCTATGGTTAGGAGACCTTTTGAAGATCTTCTATTGATAGAAGGCATCGTGGAGGTCTTCTATAGAAAACTTCTATGAATAGGTCTGCATAGATAAAATATCTTTTGGAGTTCTGCTATAATAGGCCTTTTGGGAGTCTTTAATAGGTTAAAGACATTTCGGATATAGAAGACTGTTGGGAGATTCTAGAAGACCTTTTGGAGGTCTCCCATAGACGGAAGACATTTTGAAGGCCCTCTATGGATAGATTAATTTTTGGATTGTAGCCCAC
Organism: Musca domestica; assembly: GCF_030504385.1. Taxonomy (NCBI): domain Eukaryota; kingdom Metazoa; phylum Arthropoda; class Insecta; order Diptera; family Muscidae; genus Musca; species Musca domestica. The sequence goes on along the minus strand of NW_026712238.1, from coordinate 8,636,936 downwards.
TTTTAGTGGTCTTCTATAGATAGAAGACCTTTTGAAGGTCCTCTATGGATAAAAGACCCTCTGGTGGTCTGCTATGGATAGAAGACTGTTTGGAGGCCTTCTGTAGACGGAAGACCCTTTCTAGGGGTCTTCTTTGCATAAGAGACCTTTTGGAGACCTTCAATGGATAGAAACTTTTGTAGGTCTCCCATGGAAGGGGGACGTTTTTGAGGTCTTCTACAGATAGAAGACTTTTAAGGGTCTTCTATGGATAAAATACCTTTTATGGGTCTTCTATGGATAAAATACCTTTTGGAGGTCCTCCACGAATAGAAGCCCTTTTGATTGTCTAGATAGAAGGCATCGTGGAGGACTTCTAAAGAAAACTTCTATGGATAGGTCGGTATAGATAAAAGATCTTTTGGAGGTCTGCTACGGGAGGCCTTTTGGGAGTCTTCGATAGGTTGAAGATATTTTGCATATAGAATACTTTTAGGAGGTCCTCTATGGATAAAAGACCTTTTGGATGTCTTCTATGGATAGAAGACCTTTTGGAGGTCTCCCATAGACGGAAGACATTTTGAAGGTCTTCTAAGGATATATGACTTTTTGGATAGAAGACCTCTTTAGGGGTCTTCTATGGATATAAGACTCTTTTAGGTCCTCTATGGATAAAAGACCCTTTGGTGGTCTGCTATGGATAGAAAACTGTTTGGAGCCGTTCTGTAAACGGAAGACCCTTTTTAGGGGTCTTCTTTGGATAAGAGACCTTTTCGAGGCCTTCTATGGATAGAAGACCTTTTTGAGGTCTTCTACAGATAGAAGAACTTTTGGGGAAGGAAGAAGAAGGAAGACCTTTTGAAAGTCTTCTTTAGATATGAGACCTTTTGGAGGCCTTCCACGGATAGAAGATATTTTGGAGGTATTCTATATTTGGAAGACCTTTTGGAGCTCTTCTATTGATAGAAGGCATCGGTGAGGTCTTCTATAGCAAACTTCTGATAGAGATAGAAAACCCTTCTCTATTCTACGGATAGAAGACCTATTAGGGGTCTTCTATAGACAAAATATATTTTGGAGGTCTTTAATAAATACATCTTTTGGAGATTTTCTATGGATCGAAGGCATCGTAGAGGTCTTCAATAGAATACTTCTGATAGAAGACCTTCTCTATTCTACGGCTAGAAGACCTTTTAGGGGTCTTCTATGGATAAAATATCTTTTGGAGGTCTTCAATAGATAGAATTTTGGAGGCCTTCCATGGATAGAAGATTTTGCACGTCTTTTACCTAGAAGACCTTCTCTATTCTACGGCTAGAGGACTATTTAGGGGTCTTCTATGGATACAAAATCTTTTGGAGGTACTTAATGTATAAATCTTTTGGAGGTCTTCTATGGATGGAAGGTATCGTGGAGGTCTTCTATAGAGGACATCCAATGGATAGAAGACCTTTTGTATTCCACGGATAGAAGACTTTTAAGGAGTCTTCTATGGATGCAATGTCATTTGGAGGTCTTCTATGGATAGATGAACTTTTGGAGGTCTACTATAAACAGAAGATCCTTTAAAGGTCTTCTATGGATAGAAGACTTTTAGGAGGCCCTCCTTGGATACTAAACTTTTTGGAGGTGTTCTATAACTAAAAGACACATTGGAGGTCTTCTATGGAAGAAAGCGCTTTTGGAGATCTTTTATTGATAGAAGCCCTCGTGGGGGTCTTTCATTGACAACTTATGTTAGTTGGAAGACCTTTCGGAGCTATTCTATGGATGGAAGGCCTTTTGGAGGTATTCTAGGGTCCTTTTAAAGGTTGTCTATAGAAAAATGTCCTTTTGGAACTTTCTTATGGATAGAAGACTTTCCAGAGACGATCTTTATACAGGAGACCCATTGGAAGTTCTCTGAGGAAGAATACCTTTTGGTGTTATTCTATAGATTGAAGGCCTGTTGAAGGTCTTTTATAGGCCTTGGAGTCTTAAGAAAAAATTTTATTGTATCACAAAACATTCATTTAAAAATTCCAACCTCCTCATGTTTCCAATAACATTATAATATTTTAATCCCGCTGACCATTGTGAAAATGAATATTGCCACTCTGCCTCCCTCTCCCACTCTCTATCTCTCCCAGTCCATCAAAGAATTTTTAATCAAAACAACTTAGCGCGCACTTCTTGTCAATGTCAAACAGTTTTATGAAATCATTTGAAGTCCAAACAAAGTGAACGAAAAAACAAACTTTTTCGCTGACAAAATCCAGCCAACCATCCCAGCTATACGTCCATCCATACAGCCATCCATTCAAGCGACCCAATGCCTCAACGGCGAATACAAATAAACAAAATGCAATGACATGCTGCCATCACTTTTTTCGTTTTTTTTAACTTCCAACAATCATGTTAAGCACATGACAGATGGAGGAACATGATGATGATGATGGTGGAACATTGTCTACATGGCGGCTGCAATGGTGCCTCCCCAGCCCCCACCCCCCGCTTTGCAGTCTCTCATTGTGGTAGTCTATATATTTGATGGTGTTGACGATGATGACCAGTAACAACAAATACCACCCGTATATCCGGTGGAAAACAAACACCAATGATTTATATTTAATGTAAAGCAGAAGACCAGTATCAGAGCAAATGGAAAATTAGGTGGAAAGCGGTTCCATGGTGTCCAGTTGTCTGGCAAATGCATGTAGAGTTTTTGAATATTAGGAGAAGAAATGTGGGATAATTTTCTCTTTTTCCCAGTGATACCCTGGAATAATAGCGGCATTTTCGAAGCAGCTCCCTCTAAATTACGGTTTAGGAAAATTCAAAAATTTTCTTTGGAACCCTAGATCATATATTATTACTGGTAGCGGATATATTCTCAACTCTCCTAAAAGACCCACATCCCACCGCACTTAATTCTACTTTTGCCTGCACATTTCATCGTCGCGTCATCATTGTCAGCTTCATCATTATCACCTTTACGTAGTTGTCTCATTTGTTACCCCCAAACAATTAACCGAACATTTGTATTTCCTACCATGTCAGTCAGCTCACTTTTGGAATCGACAACAACTGTCGCGCTCCAATGACTGATGTTTGCCATATGGGTATTAGATATTTGTATTCCGATAAGTTCTCTAACCACAATCATCCGCTGCCACTGCTGCTTATCCTCCTTCGATATATACAAATCAGTTTTTCAAATACTGACATCCAGATAATCTTCCTCTAAAGTTGACAACTCAAAAACTACTACTGCAACAGTGCCATCTAGAAGAATGTTCTGAAAAATGTATTCAGCAAAAAAGGCTCTCCAAGGTTGTCATTCTATAGAATAACTTCAAGAGGTCTTATAATTTTCAAATAAGCTCCAGAGGTCTTTTATTTTCTATTTAGGATCCGCAGATGTTTTTTTATCCATAGATGAGGTTCTATATAAAGAAGGCCTCATGGGTTTTCCCATCTGCAAAAAGACTCATGGTACCCTCTATACATAAAATATATTCTAAAGTTCTCCTATTTGGTGAAGAGATTTGCAGAAAGATGATCTTTTAAATGCCTTCTATTTTTGATAACCACAAGCTTTCTGTGGAAAGCTGGCCATTGAGACGTCTTTTCGGTGTAGATTCTTTTTGTAGAACGAACGACGGAGGCTCTTCTATGTCTAGAACAGCCACAGAGGCTCTTATATGGCCTAGAAGAGCAGCAGAGGCTTTTATATGGCCGAAGAGAGCAGCAGAGGCTCTTTTATGGACGAGAAAAACAGCTAAGACCCTTTTGCGTCTAGAGAAGCAGTAGATGCTCCTCTACGTCCAGAAGAACAGTAAGGGCTCTTCTACGTCCAGAAGAGCAGTAACGTCTCTTCTACGTCCAGAAAAGTATTAGAGGCTCTTCTACGCCTAGAAGAGCATCAGAGGCTCTTCTACGTCCAGAAGAGCATAAGGGGCTCTTCTACGTCCATCCAGAAGAGCATCAGAGGCTCTTCTACGCCCAGAAGAGCATCAGAGGATCTTCTATGCCCAGAAGAGCATCAGAGGCTCTTCTACGCCCAAAAGAGCATCAGAGGCTCTTCTATGGTCCAGAAAAGTATCAGTGGATCTTCTATGGTCCAGAAAAGTATCAGTGGATCTTCTACATATAGAAGAGTTTCAGAGGCTCTTCTATGGTCCAGAAAAGTATTAGAGGTTCTTCTACGTCGAGAAGAGCATCAGTGGCTCTTCTACGTCTAGAGGAGCATCAGTGGCTCTTTTACATCTGGAAGGGCATCAGAGACCATTCTGCACAAAGAAGAGCATCAGAGGCTCTTCTGAACAGAGAAGAGCACCAGAGACTATTCTACTCAGAAAGGGGAGGTCTTCTAGTTATATAAGACCTCGAAATGGTCTTCTATGTGTAGAATACTTCTGTACTTAAAAGATCCTCTGGAGGTCTTCTGCAAATCTAAAACGCTCTGGAGGTCTTCTACATAAAAAGGCCCTTTTGAAGTCTTCTACACAGAAAATACCCTCTGGGGGTAATTACTTTATGAAGACCTGCACAGTATCTTCTATGTGCAGAAGACCCTTCGGGGGTCTTCTCTTTAAATAAAATACCTCCTTATCTGTCGAAGGCCACTAGAAGATCTTTCCAAGAATGTCTATATGTGTGAAGACCTACAGAGGATATTCTATGTGTGAAGACCTCCAGAGGATCTTTTATGTTTGGAGGACCTCTTGAGGAAGTGTAGGAGGGTAGTTTGTATAGAAGTCCTTCAGATTGTCTTCCATGTGTAGAAGACATCTAGGGATCTTCTAGGTGTAGAAATCCTCCGGTACTCGCCTTCGTAGAATACCTTCAGAGCGTCTTTTATGTATAGAAGACCGTCAGATGCTTTGCCCTTAACAATCTTTTAATTCTGGGCAACTTTCAGAAGGCCTTTTTACAGAAGATCTTTGAACGGACTTCAATGTATGGATAACATTTCAGGGCTCTCAAATGTAACAGAAATCCTATGATAAGACTTATTTTTATAACTGAATTCCTAGAATTCTTAAATGTTTGCGCTCCTGTGGACCCCATCGTCGACATTACAACAAATTTACACCTTTTTCCGTATTATGAGACTATTGAACAAACTATTCCACAAACGATGTGACACTTCGATTTCCATGGCATTCAAGTGCAAATACCTATGCGGGTATTACACACATCGCATACATACAAACAAATCTACAGTATCTACTAAACCTCAATACATGTATTTACATACTGGCATGACATGCATCGAACAAAAAAACAACGACAACAACACTACACATGTCTTTACAAATTTATTCAGAGATGCGATATACATATGTATGTATGGGGGTATGTAATAAAATCAGGGTGTTTCAATTTGTTCGTTGGCTCATTCCGAAGGTGCCGGCTCTGGCGATGATGGCTCCCTGAGAAGAAGAGGGTATTGACTGGAAATTTATTCATTTCCGGTCTATGCAAAATGTATTTCTAATGATTTCACACAGCAACAAAAAAAAATTGTTTTTGCACCCCATAACAATGAGTTGTTGTTGCTGCTTCTGCAGCTGCTACTGCTTATGGAGAATGAGAAGTGTTTTGTTATAGTTTTTCCATTTTGAAATGCAAATGAATAGCAGCAGTTCAGTTCAGTTTTTGTTTGTTAGAAATAAAACACAAAATAATTTTCAAAATTTCTGGAATTTTTGTTTTAAAAAAATTTTTGCACAATGACTTAGTTGCGAGAGGGTGGAAGAGAGAAGAGTAGCATAGAGAAGGGTATTCAAAGAAAAGTTGTAATTAGTTTTTGCTTTGGTTTTCAGTACTTTTTTTTGCGAGTGGTATGACAACATATAATTGGTAATTTTTTGACAATCCTGTGATTTGGAAGAAAGGTGAAGGATAGTTTTTTATAGCCTCTGCCATATGACTTGAGAGGGTATACAGGGTGAGATAAAACAATCTGCAACAAAGTCAAACGCCATAATTTTTACATTTTTTTAAATTTTATTGAATGAAAGCAAAAAATGTAGGAAATAGCTTCAAATTTTAGAATAAGTTTAGATTTGTTCGAATTGGTCACCTTTGGCACGAATTATGGCCTTCAAACTGCCAATGAAATCGTCACACGCTGCCCGAATGTTGATCTGCGGTATTTTGGCCCATTCCCGGCGAAGCGCATGCTTGACACTTTGGTATTTTTTAGTGCCAACCTTGGTTTCCAAAATACTGCAGACACAATAGTCCGAAGGATTGGTATCCGGAGATTTTTGGAAATGAAGCATTGTGCGCTGGAAATTAAGCGAGGAACCTCATTTTGTAACCATTCTTGGTTGGCGCGTGCTGAGTGCGATGGTGCTGTTGGAATGTCCATGGTCTGCGGCCAAAATGTTTTCGTGACCAAGGCTTTAATACACCCTCCAGAATATTTTTGCGATAATATTCGGCATTTATTCTGATGCCACGGTCTATCAATACGAGCGGAGAGCGACCATCGGCTGTTATGGCGGTCCACGCCATCACCATGGTCGGCGCTTGAGTTCTGGTGGCCAACCGAATGTGCACCTTTTCAGCTGACCTCTTTGGCAAGTAAACACGATTATTTTGTTTGTTTACAAACTGCTGGACAACGAATGTTTTCTCATCGGAGAAAATCGGCAGTTTACCACTTTCGGCCAAGCGAAACAACTTTTCAGCTCTTTTGAGTCTACTTTCTTTTGCGATATAAGTTCTTGCACTTTTTGGAATATCAATGGCTTTACCCGATCTCATTTTTTAATATTTGCCGAATGGAATTTTGCGATATGATCAGCTCACGAGCCATTTTTCGGTCACTGCGACGCGGGTTTCGATCAAGTCGCTTCTTTACTTTTCGAACCATTTCTGCTGAAGTTGCTGTTTTCTTCCGTCCACTTCCTTGACGTCGGGCTACACAAAAGATTTATTCACATTCAAATGCTGGAGTGCTCTAACTATAGCCACATGTGGTTTTCCAGCCAAATATAAATAAATCACACTATCGCGCTTGAATTCCATCACGAATAACTTTTTTTCTGGAAAATTCCCACCAAAATGCTTTTGTACGCTTGTAAACAATATAATGAGCTGTCACTGGAATAATTTTAACAGCTGTCGGATGAGTGACCTTCATTTCATGAAGGAAGTAAACCTGGAACGTCGCAAAATTTATATGATATTTATATAGGTCCGACACGAAATGGACAATATTGGTCCATTCCCTCGGAATCTACTCCATAGAGGGTCAACGATTTGTATAATCATAACAGAAGTCAAAATTTGTTTAAATAATGGGAAATTGGCTGTGGGTATACGTCTGTCGGCTCAACCCACATAAACTTTTTAACTTCTCAAGTCTTCTTTCATAATCGTTGATTCTTTTTCTGTAATTAAAAAAATGTAACCATTTTTATTTTACCCCGCAATTAGTTTGAAATCGATTTCGATTTAAAAAAAGCTTTGCAAGATTATTTTGTATACATTTGCTTGCTGCTTGCTTTATTTTACTTCTGTTTCTGTTTCGAACATATCAGATTCTGTTGCCATGTGATTTATGTGGGCAACCAAAGCAAAACCACAAATCTAAATAAAATTTGTTCAAAATTACCCAATCAATATCATGTTGCAAAATAACTGAAAATAAAAAGAGCATGAAGTGTGAGTGGGTGGGAGGAAAATATAAATTGAGTAAGAAGAATCTGAAATATTTTGTAAGAATTAAAAAGTTATTGATTTCGCTATGAGAATGGCGTGAGACAGCTCTTTGAAGCTTCGATTGATTCTCTTAAACCTTATCAATCAATTAATCGGGAAAGGGAAAGATTTCAAAAATTATGCTGTCAGTTAATTTTTTATGTGTAGTTTTGTCAATAAATGATAGATCCGATTTTTATACCCTCCACATACAAAGCATGGAAGGTATATTAAGCCATTCCATATGGAAGTTAACATTTTGCACGAGTTCAAAGATGGGTTTTATAGGTCCACGATATCATATAGCCTCCATATTACGGTACCCCCTATATTTGGTATTTTTATGATTTTAGCCACTTTTTTTAAATGGAATTGTCGGAAATTCTACACAATGAGATCTTCGTGACTACTTTACCCCCTGAAAGAGAATTTTCTATATAGGTCTCCCAAGTAACAGTACCTCCCGATATTCGGTAAGTTGATGATTGTAGCCAAATTTTTCAATGAAATTGTCTGAAAATTTACAAAAGTATTTCTTTCTGAGTATTTAACCCCCTGGAAGAGTATTGTCTATATAGGTCCACGATATCGTATATCCTCCAGATAACTGTACTTCCCTATATTAGGTATTTTCTTGATTTTAGCTACATTTTTCAATATAAAATCCATACTAGAACTTCTTTTTTAAGCTCTTTACCCCCTGAAAGAGAATTGCCTGTATAGATCCACGAGATCATTTTGTTCGGCCTGATCTCTGCTTTTGACTTGCTTAAATTGCAGGGTGAGAGGAAAAAACTACAACCAACTTCAGACTGCTGTCATTTCTAAGCCACTCGTCCGACAGGTGTTAAAATTATTCCAGGTACAGCTCATTATATTGTTTACAAGCGTACAAAAGCATTTTGGTGAAAATTTTCCAGAAAAAAAGTTATTCGTGATGGAATTCAAGCGTGATAGTGTGATTTCTTTATATTTGTCTGGAAAACCACAACTGGCTATCGTTAGAGCACCCCACACATTTAAATGTGAATAAATCTTTTGTGTCTCGTACCATCGCTCGTTACCGTGATACTGGTAGCGTAGCCCGACGTCAAGGGAGTGGATGGAAGACAACAACAACATCAGCAGAAATTGTAAAGTAAAGAAGCGACTTGATGGAAACCCGTGTCGCAGTGGCCCACAAATGGCACTGTTCGTGAGCTGAACATATCGCAATATTCCACTGGGCAAATATTGAAAAATTAGCTCGGGGTAAAGCAATTGAAATTCCAAAATAATGCAAAAACTTACATCGCAACAGAAAGAAAATAGATTCAAAAGAGAGAGAGAGAGAGAGAGAGAGAGTAGCTTCGCTTGGCCGAAAGTGGTGAACTGCCGAATTTGGTTTTCTCCGCTCCGATGAGAAAACATTCGTTGTCCAGCAGTTTGTAAACAAACAAAATGATCGTGTTTACTTGCCAAAGAGGTCAGCTGAAAATGTGCACCTTCGGTTGGCCACCAGAACTCAAGCGCTGGCCATGGTGATAGTGTGCGCCGCCATAACAGCCGATGGTCGCTCTCCGCTCGTATTAACCGACCGTGGCATTCCAACAGGACTCAGCACCATCGCACTCAGCACGCGCCACCCAAGAATGGTTACAAAATGAGGTTCCTCGCTTCATTTCCTGCGCACAATTGCCACCAAAATGTTCGGATTCCAAGGAAAAGCAAGGTTGGCAAGCAAGGTTGGCACTAAAAAATACCAAAGTGTCGATCACCTCAAGCAAGCGCTTCGCCGGGAATGGACCAAAATTCCGCAGAGGAACATTCGGGCAGCGTGTGACGGTTTCATTGGCCTGTTTAAAGACCATAACTCGTGCCAAAGGTGACCAATTCGAACAAATCTAAACTTATTCTAAAATTTGATGCTATTTCCGACACTTGTTGCTTTCATTTAATAAAATTTGCAAAAAAAAATTAAATTAAATATGCCGTTTGACTTTGTTGCCGTTTTTTTATCTCACCCTGTAGATATTTTGAATCTATATTTGAGTGTTTTTTTCTTTTTTTGTGGAAAAGTTCCTTCCGAATGGTGAAGAACAGTGTTGACATGTTTGTTTGGGATACCGTAGTATTTTGTTGTTGCAGACAGTGAATAGCAGTGGACAATTTCGAAATTTTGTCACAATTCTTGAAATATCATATAAAAATTTGTCGATATATCATATAAAGTTTTCGGCGATACCTGATCCTCCGTAAGAAGAATCGTAAGATGATTTTATTTATTTAAGTGATATTAAAAAAAACTTTTAATTTCCCATCATCCATTTCATTTTATTATGGTCTTTCCCTGAACACCCACTTTCTTAAAATGCTTTTAAATCGTAGCTAATATAATCAATTATGTCCTGTAATTTGCCATGGCATTAATGGCAGTGGATCGAGCCGTCTTTCTTCATTGTTTTGTGTGCAAACACTTAATACATTTTATTCTTCTCTCCTTTTTTTTTTTTTGTTTTTGTTTTATTTATTTTCGATTTTTTCTTCTTTGGTTGGCCTCTGATTTTGGCTGTCTCTACATTAATTCATTTGGGATTTACGTCGTCCGCGTACGCACAACAGAACAAATTAGGTTCGATGTACGTTCGGCACATGTGACGTGTACGCGTGGACTTACTCATGCTTTGCTACACATATAGACGTACTTATATATTCTCGCACACCACACATACAGTGGAACTTATCTATATTACGTAGCAGTTGGGGACAGATGAACTAGCACGTTGTATGGAAAAATAGAGGGAATATAAGCAATCGGATTTGATGGCTTGTAAAAATTGTGTTTTCAATTTTTAAATACCCTCAGCCAAAACGTGCCTCCTCGAAATAACGGTTTTAGACCCTAGGTATCTTTAAATCAAATCCATTTCAGGACATTTGGAGTCGATCCGTCTGTCTGGTGCGCACGATACTCTCGAAGGGAGTATCAAATTTGGTCCAAATTTGCTGCATCGTAATATTATTGTCAAATTTAGATCGTGTTCGGAGATGGGCAATATCGGGCCACTGCTTCTGGCACCTTCCCCGCAAAACCTCAAAATGTTTATAGAAAATAATTTGCCTGTTAGAACAAAAAAATATTATTCAATTTAGTTAAATTTTTTGCAAATCCCTATATTCGTATCAGTACTAAGTCATGTCTGAAAATGGCCAATATCGGCGCAATCCATAAGTACCTCCCCCCAATGGTTAAAATTTGGAATAAATATAATTCTTATAATTTCTGAAATAAGAGGCTGATTGTCTTCAAATTTCACACATCCTAAAATATTTGCTAATTCAACTGTGAATAAGGTAGGTATCGACCCACTCCTTCTGGTACCTCTACCACAACGGGTCATAATTTTGAATAGTTACGAAGCTCGTAAAACGCGAAATGAGCATAGTATTTCTTAAAAATTCGACCGTTAAGATGGCAAATATCGACCAATCTTGGTACCTACCCCCCTCCCCGAATATGGTTGCAATTTTGGATATCCGGAATGATCATAAAATGCAATTAAGCATCCAATTTTCCTAAAATTTGACATGTCCAATATTTCTTCTAAAACAAACTTGGTACATCGTAATATTATTATCAAAATTATATCGATTTCGGAGATTGGCAATATCGGTTCACTCCTTCTGGTACAAAGGGTCAGAGTTTGGAATTTTCAAAAAAATATTTCACTGCACAAAGATTTTGCTCCAACTTTGCAATCCTAATATTTCTATCATTGCTAGGTCATGTGCGAAAATAGACAATATCAGTCTACTCCATCAAGTACCTTCCTCACAAATGGTCAAAATTTTGAATAATTATAACTCTTATAAAATGTGATGTAAGTGTCCAATTGTCTTCAAATTACACACATCACAAATATTTTTATAATCCCAAGGTCTGGTGTGAAGATGGAATATATCGGTCCACTCCTTCTGGTACCTTCCCCACAAAGAGTCAATGTTTTGAATAGCTATGAAGCTCATAAAACGCGAAATTAACATCCGATTACCTTCAGACTTGGTACATCTCTATATTTCCATCAACCCAAGATCTGTCATAAAGATAATATAGATCGGACCATTCCGTCTGGTACCTCCCCCAGAAAGGCTAAAATTATGAATAAAATAAAAAAAACGCATCCGGTTCCTTCCATATTTCACACATTCCATTATTTATACGAATACAAGATCTGCTGTCCATTCCTTCTGGTACACCCCCACAAAGGGTCAGAGTTTGAAATAACCAAAACGATCATAAAATCCGAAATAAGCATCCAGTTCTCTTCATATTTCGGTTCACTGCTTCTGGTACCTCCCCCACAAAGGGGATCCGTGAGGCTCATAAAACGCGAATTTAATAACCCATTCCATTTAGATTTGGCACATCTCAATATATCTATCAACACAAGATCTGTAATAAAAATGTTGGAGATTGGACAATTCCTTCACGTACCTCCCCCACAAAGGTTCAATGTTTTGAATAACCAAAACGATCATAAAATCCGAAATAAGCATCCGGTTCTCTTCATATTTCACACATCACAATATTTTTATTAACCCAAGTTATGGTGTTAAGATGGGATATATCGGTCCACTACTTCCGGTACCACCCCCACTAAGGGTTAACATTTTGAATATCCATGAAGCTCATAAAACATGACATTAACATCCGATTCCATTCAGACTTGGTACACCTCAATATTTCCATCAGCATAAAATCGGTAATAAAAATGGTGGAGATCGGACCATTCCTTCTGGTACCTCCCCCACAAAGGGTCAAAACTTTGAATAACCAAAACGATTTTAAAATCCCAAATAAGCATCCGGCTCTCTTCATATTACACACATCCCATTATTTCTACGAATACAAGATCTGCTGTGAAGTTGGGATATATCGGTCCACTCCTTTTGGTACCTCCCCCACAAAGGATCATAATTTTGAATGTCAATGGCGCTCATAAACGCGAAATTAACATTCGATTCCATGCAGACTTGGCACATCTCAATATTTCTATCAATATAAGATCTGTTAGAAAGATGGCAGAGATCGAAACATTCCTTCTGGTACCTCTCCCCTCAAAGGGTCAAAGTTTTGAATAACCAAAACGAATATAAAATACGAAATAAGCATCCGGTTCTATTCATATTTCACACATCATAATATTTTTATTAACCCAAGGTTCGGTGTGAAGATGGAATAAGGAGTGAACCGATCCCTCTCCCACAAATGGTCAAAATCTTGAATATCCACGAAGTTCATACAACACGAAATTTACATCCGATTCCATTTAGACTTGACAAATCTCAATATTTCTACCAACACAAGATCTGTTATAAAGATGGTAGAGATCGGACCACTCATTCTGGTACCTCCCCAACAAAAGGTTATACTTTGAATAAGCAAAACGATTAAAAAATCCGAAATAAGCATCAGGGTTTCTTCATATTTCACACATCCCATTATTTCTACTTTTTTAGGTTCGTTACGAAATGGACAATATTGGCCCATTCCTTCGGGACCTACTCCATAGAGGGTCAACAATTTGAATAATCCCATTAGAAGTCGAACATTGGCTGAGGGTATGCATCTGTCGGGAAAACTGATGGATACTTTTTCCCGTTATAATAGAGAAGAAAATCATACCAGAGAGTCCATCCGTTATAGAGAAGTTCGACTGTAAATTCGTTGCGATTTTAGCATTGGGAAAGGATGATGGTTGCCGGCAATGACTAATGCATGTTTTGCGGTCGATGTTGCCGCTTTTTTTTTTTTTTGCTTATTTTCTATAATCGCATACGCATTACTGCGCTACGTTCTGTTTTCGATTTTATATATTACATTTTAATACATATATATAAATATATACTCTGATTCTACAGTAGACTAGTAAAAGCTACTATAAATCTCGATTTCATATTCGACTAATAGCCGAAACTATATACCCCCTAAAAATCTGTCGTTCTATCCTTAGTTTTGCCACTTCAATATTGTACCCTCTGCCTCGCTCCTGAAGTGAATCAGAAGCACTTTATAAAATTAGAACATTCGAAATCGAATAGAGCAAACGTCATTATCTACCAATGTATTGGTGACATGTGATCCAATTTCCTTTGATTTTGTTTTCGCTTAGAGTCTCGCAGAGGCTAACAACAGCAACATTTAGAACTAAATAAAATTTACAAAAAAAAAAGCTAGAACCTCAGACACAAACAATTATTTGTATTAAATGCGCTGGCGATGAACGACAACAACGACCACGACAGCAAACATGAAATTAACACAAAAGAAATGTGTCACAGGTCTTCCCTCCTCGAACCAAACCAATCCAACCAACCAGCAAACAAGAACAACAACAATTACAACAACTAAAACACACACACACATTTACTCATCAAATTGTAACACATAATAAATATGACGACTAGTCTGCTGCTGTTGTGCCCCATTAAAAAATTATGGACATGTCCGGGGAACAGGGTTGCCATCGTGGATTTCAGGTTTTGAGGCATAACAGTGTGACCAAAAATATGGAAATAGTTATTGTGAATAAATCTGAGTTGACAACAAGAACAACACAGAGAATACCACCTTTTCCATTTGTGCCATTTTTTTGGTTTTAACGAAACCCACAATTTTTGGGTGTGAACTTTTTAGAAATATTCCTTAGAAAACTATATTTTTTCCGCTAAACATCCAGGTCAGGACGTACTTCGAAAATTTGTCTTTACGAAATTTACAAAAATCCTTTATTTTTGTAAACATATTTAGATATAGCAAGTTGTAAAGAATTGCCGAGTTGTTTCGAAAGATTTGACAGACATAAGCATTGGAAATTGTGAACCTTTGTGGGTGAGGTATCAGAAGAGATTGGCAGATACAGGGTAAGATGAAGAAACTGCAACCGACTTCAGACTGCTGTCATTTTTAAACCACTCGTCCAACAGTTTTTAAAATTATTCCAGTGATAGCTCATTATATTGTTTACAACCGTACAAAAGCATTTTGGTGAGAATTTTCCAGAAAAAAGTTATTCGTGATAGAATTCAAGCGTGATAGTGTGATGTATTTATATTTGGCTGGAAAACCACAAGTGGCTATCGTTAGGGCACTTCAGCATTTAAATGTGAATAAATCTTTTGGGTCTCGTATCATCGATGCCCGTGATACTGATAGCGTAGCCCGACCTCAAGGAAGTAGACGGAAGAAAACAGCAACATTAGCAGAAATTGTTCGAAAAGAAAAGAAGCGACTTGATCGAAACCCGCGTCGCAGCGGCCGAAAAATGGCTAGTGAGCTGAACACATCGCAATATTCCATTCGGCAAATATTGAAAAATGAGATCGGGGTAAAACCATTATGATTCCAAAAAGAGCAGGAACTTACACCTCAACTGGAAGAAAATAGACTCAAAAGAGCTAAAGAGTTGCTTCGCTTGGCCGAAAGTGGTGAACTGCCATATTTGGTTTTCTCCGCTCCGATGAGAAAACATTCGTTGTCCGGCAGTTTGCAAACAAACAACATGACCGTGTTTAGTTGCCAAAGAGGTGTGCACCATCGGATATTCCTACAAGACTCAGCATCATCGCACTCAGCACGCGCCACCCAATAATGGTTACAAAATGAGGTTCCTCGCTTCATTTCCAGCGAACAATTACCACCAAAATCTCCGGAAAATCCGTTGGACTATTGTGTCTGGAGTATTTTAGAAAGCAAGGTTGACACTAACATATACAAAAGTGGCGATCACCTCAAGCAAGCGCTTCGCCGGGAATGGGCCAAAATACCGCAGAGCAACATTCGAGCAGCGTGTGACGGTTTTTATTAGCCGTTTAAAAGCCATAATTCGTGCCAAAGGTGACCAATTCGAACAAATCTAAACTTATTCTAAAATTTTACTTTGTTGCAGTTTTTTTGTTGTTGCAAAATCGTCAGGCAAAATCCCATTATTGTTGTTTTTATAAAAACAACGTTTGTTGTTTTATCTCACCCTGTATATAACATCCTCAAAGCAAATATTGCGTTCGCAAAAATATTTAGATGTGTGCAATTTGAAGAGAGTGGGTTGCTTACATCGTTTTTGTTTACCCTTGGAACCCTATGTGGAGGAAGTACCAAAAGAAATGGTTCGATCTCTACCATCTTTATAACAGAGCTTGTGTTGGTGGAACTTTTGAGATATACCAAGTCTTATGATGTTAATTTCGATTCGTTTTTTGAGGTTCATAGTTACTTAACATTTTGCCCCTAATGGGGTAGGTACCAGATGGAGTGGGCCGTATATCCCATCTTCACAGAAATTCTTGTTTTATTAAAAATAATTGGATGTGTGAAATATGAGGAGTACCGGATGCTTATTTCGGATTTTACAATCGTTTTGGTTAATCAGACTTTGACCCTTTGACGCTTTTTTGAGCTTCATGGTTACTCAACATTTTGACCCTTCGTGGGGGAGGTACCAGATGGAGTGGGCCGATATATGCCATCTTCACACCAGACCTTGGATTAATTAAAAGATTGTGATGTGTGTAATTTGAAGACAATCGGATTATTAAAAATTTTGACTCTTTGTGGGGGAAATACTTGATGGAGTGGGGCAATATTGTCGATTTTTGCACCCGACCTGCATTGATGCAAATATTATGATTTGCAACGTTGGAGCAAAATCGAATTATCCTTTCACTTTCTGTGCAGTAGAATATTTTTTCAAAACTTCGACCTTTTGTGGGAGATTTACCAGAAGGAGTGGACCGATATTGCCCATCTCTGAACTCGATCTAAGTTTGATAATAATATTAGGATATACCAAGTTTGGACCAAAGTGGATACAAAAATCCACGAAATTTCGCAAATATATCCTTGGAAAATGTATTTTAAAAAATTCTTCAATTTTGGTCAGCATATCCTTGAAAATTTTTTGCTTACAGCCATTTCATTTGGCAGGTAAGCCCTTGAAATATTTTCTTAACAGATCTAAGATTTTTTGTCAGCATCTCCTAAAGTATTTGTCCTAAAAATACTATGGCTCGACTGCTAAGCCATAATTGAAAATATATTTAGACCAGGAAGATCTTGAATTGGTATTTGCAAGTTATTGCAATGACGTAAAAAAAATCCTAGACTATGATTAGTTAAACATATAAGATTTGCTCAAAAAAATACATGAAAAATTACCATTATTTTTAAAAAACACACGACTCTTGGCCAGGACTTCCTTAAAAATTATTCTTATATTAGTCCTTGAAGATGTTCTCAAAAAATCCACGAATATTGGTCATTATTTCTTATTCTTGGCACCTATTTTTCTTGTCCTTGGCACCTATTTTTTCGTAAACCTATTCTGAAGTTCTTTTTCAAGAAGGAAAAAATCCTTTAAAATCAGTCCTAACTTTTCTTCCGACCATTTTTTATATCACATTTTCCACAATCTTCCTCCCCAAAATGGCAAGGCCTAGACCGCAGGCCGTAAACAAAACCAAAACAAAATGAAAAAGTTCTTGGAAAACAACTATCAAATGTGGTGATGGGTCGGGGAAAGGAGGGGAGGACCCATATGAGTGTTACGCTGTCATTGGAGTTGGAGCGCCACACAAAGCTGTCATCATGAAGTTGTTGCTTGTGTTCTTCTTTTTTTCTCTCCCAATTTTTGTGTGAAATGAATAATGTGTGCGATGACTACGGTGATGAGGATGACGATGATGAAGATGGTGGTGATTATAATGACGTTGTTGCCGATTCAATTCAATTAAATGAAGAATCGTTCAAACCAACCGACAATTCGTAATGACGTTGAATTGCAAATAGAGGGCGAAGAGGAGGAGGGTGAATTGATGAGTGGCAGTGAGTGTTTCATTTTCCACATATTTGTTATTGTTGTTGTTGTTGCTGTTGTTTTGCAGTCGATTTCCTATAGAAATACCTATCTGACACTCATTGTTCGTTCATGTTTGCGGCTATAGTTCAACTCAATTATACGAAATCTTGATATGAATATACACGTGCAGTCAGTCAGTCCATCCGTCTGTCTGTCAGTCAGCCGAGGAGGCAGACAGACAAACAAATGTGCGTGTAATTGTGTATTAATGAATTTATATGTAATTCTGTATTTTTGTTTTTGGTTAGCTATATTTGCTTGGGCATAAATTGAGGACAATAAAACGTGCCTGGCTGGCAGAAGCTTAAGTGGTGGTGTTCTACACAAACACCTGACAGCAATTTGGTAATGACAACGCCACAACATAATTTTCCACATAAATGCATGTAGGCATATGTTAGGATAATCATTAGACCATTATAGAAAAACAAAATTTTTTCTATCAGAGCCACCATTGTGGATTTAATAACTAATATTTTAAGAGACTCATCTGTGGATTGGATTTATAAAAGAATATTTTTCAAAGACCTATCCATCCAGGATCTTTTAAATAATATTTTTTCCAGAAGAAGAACAGAAGAATATTTTAGAAAATTCCTGTTAAGACCCAATAGAGTGTGGATTTTTAAGAAATCATATTTCAAGAACTTAATTTTTTGATAATATTTTTCAAGGACCTAACGAGCTTTGAATTTAAAAATATATATTTGCTAATGTCTCAAGAGATCGTGATTAAAAAAAATATATTTTTCAAGGGCCCTCCCTACCAGGAAATTTTTCAGGGACTCTACTGACCGTGCATTTTTTAAGGACCCAACAGAGCGTGGTATTTTAAAATAATATTTTTTCGCTTTTTTACTATTTTTTTATGGAGCCAACATAGCTTGAACGTGGATATTTTAAAGAATATTTTTTTAAGGACTCAACAGGGCGTGGATTTTTTAAGAATATTTTCGTTCGTTTTTTTTTTAAATATATTTTCAAATATATTTTTTTAAATATATTTTTTTAAGGACTCAACAGGGCGTGGATTTTTTAAGAATATTTTCGTTCGTTTTTTTTTAAATATATTTTCAAGGAGCCAATGTACAGGGTTGCCCATATTCGACGGACCCATCTGGCAACGCCATAACTTTTGACAGAGATTTCACCTCGCTTAATGACATACCGCGTTTGAAGCGTCAGTCCAAGCAGATTTTTACCATGAACCAATACACGCCACGCGAGCGCTCTGAAATAGTTGAAATTTACATTCAACAGAAGAAGTCAATTGTGAAAACTCAACGTGCTTTTAAAACATTAAAATATGTGAGAAGTGCGCCTTCTAAGAACATCATTAGGCATTTATACGAAAAATTTTCGACTGGTAAGGCTCTTTCTAATCCGAAGAGGCCATATAAAAGTCGACCATGGCGATCGGCCGAGAATATCGCTGCCGTACGAGCCAGTGTTGAGAGGTCCCCAAGAACATTCCAAAAACGCGTTCTCAGCAGTTGTGCATGGCTCGGTCCAATTTACAACGGATTATTCGCATTGATTTGCATCTGTTCCCGTACAAAATTCAATTGACGCAAAGAATGTTGCCTGCGGACAAGCCTCGTCGATTGGAATGGGCCCAAAGGTCCGTCGAATATGGGCAACCCTGTACCTTCAAATTTTTAAAGAATATATTTTCGAGGACCCAACAGAGCGTGGATATTTTAAATGATATTTTTTCAAGGACCAAAAAGATTTGATTTTTAAATAATATTTTTTAAGGATCCAACCGAGCGTGGATTTTTTTAAAAAATATTTTTTCAAGGACCATCTGTAGGTGAATTTTTTAAAGAATATTTTTCAAGAATTTTCTAAGGACCCAACAGAGACCGGATTTTTTAAAGAACAATTTTTCAAGGACCATTTGAAAGTTGAATTTTTTCACGGATTTTTTAAGGACCCAACAGACCGCGGATTTTTTAGAGAATATTTTTTCAAGAACCCAACAGAGCTTCGATTTTTTAAAGAATATTTTTTCCAGGACCCAACAGAGCTTCGATTTTTTAGAGAATATTTTTTCAAGGGCCCAACAGAGCGTAGATATTAAAAAAAATATTTTCAAAAATATTTTCCAAGTTCCATCTAAAAAAAGTTCCATCAAAAAGTGCAAGAACTTACGCCGCAACAAAGAGAAAAAATAGATTCAAAAGAGCTAGAGTTGCTTCGCTTGGGCGAAGAAAGTGGTGAACTGCCGCTCCGATGAGAAAACATTCGTTGTCCAGCAGTGTGCAACATTTGTAACAAAATGATCGTGTTTTCTTGCCAAAGAGGTCAGCTGAAAATGTGCACTTTCGGTTGGCCATCAGAACTCAAGCGCCGGCCATGGTGAATGTGTGGGCAGCCATAACAGCTGATGGTCTCTCTCCACTCGTATTAATCGACCGTACCATCAGAATAAATGCCGAATATTATCGCGAAAATATGCTGGAGAGTGCATTAAAGCCTTGGGCACGCAAACATTTTGGCCCCAGACCTTGGACATTCCAACAGGACTTAGCACCATCACACTTAGCACGCGCCAACCAAGAATGGTTACAAAATGAGGTTCCTCGCTTCATTTCCAGCGCACAATGGTCACCAAAATCTCCGGATACTAATCCGTTGAACTATTGTGTCTAGAGTATTTTGGGAAGCAAGGTTGGCACTTAAAAGTATCAAATTATCGATCACCTCAAGCAAGCGCTTCGCTGGGAATGGGCCCAAATACCGCAGAGCAACATTCGGGCAGAGTTTGACGGTTTCATAGGTCGTTTGAAGGCCATAATTCGTGCCAAAGGTGACCAATTCGAACAAATCTAAACTTATTCTAAAATTTTATGCTATTTCCCACATTTTTTTGCTTTCATTCAATAAAAGTTAAAAAAATGTAAAAATGATGGCGTTTGGCTTTGTTGCTGGTTTTTTTAACTCACCCTGTATATTGAGCCAAGAAACATAAAATTTTACATTTTTCAAAATTTCAGACGAGTTGGAAGTATTATGAAAGTAGAGCTACTGCAATGCAATACTGTCGCTATTTCTAAAGCTTCCATCAGGATGGAAGAAAAATAGGGCGGTGAAAATTCGAACATTTATACATTTTTGAAAATGAAATTTGGCCGTCCATAAATCTAAACTTATTCTAAAATGTGACGCTATTTCCGACATTTTTTGCTTTCATTCAATAAAATTTAAAAAAATTAAAAATTATGGCGTTTGACTTTGTTGTAGTTTTTTATATCACCCTGTATAACGATATGAACCATTTATTAATCAATTTTTTTCTTCTATTTTCCGGTATTGTCTACATTTGTCCATAATAAAGGTGAGTACTTTCTATTTCTCTCTTAAATTTTTTTTTTTTGCAATTTTGAATTCGGTAATCAATTATCAAAAAATCGATTTATTTTCCGTGTCGTTAATACTTGAAACCCCCCATAAGCCATGAATTTTGAATGATTATACCTTCAACATAACAAATTTGTTATAATTTTTTTTTTTGTTCCGCAATTGGATTTGTTCGTTTGTAGTTCGAAGATAAAAGTTTGTTAGTCATTTAAGTTTGGAATGACTAAAGTACTCATAGGCCCACCCCGTTCCCCCCACTTGGTCTACTATGTAGTTACATTTAACAATAATATCCATAACAACTAGAACTACAAGAAAACAAACCGTAGCCATAACCAGAACTAGCACCAGAACATTAACAATCGACATTATAAACCTGTCAGTCCGTCGTCCGACAGACCGAAGTGGGTCTTAACTGTGATTATTCATTTTGCGAGCGCTAAGGAAGGCCAATTTAAACCATGTTATTAATAATTTGAGCTGACTTGGTTGTTGCAGCAGCTACTGCTGCTGCTGCCACTGCTGCTATTATTATTTTCTATTTTTTTTTTATTTTGCGATAATAAAAAAATAATAATAACAACAATAGCAGCAGCAAAAGCAATTTGTAGTGGAAATAGGGCACCAATTGCACTCAACTTCTCGAAACAAGTAACATCAGAGAGTAGTAATGGCCAGAGGTTTTTGACGCCAGCTGTGGCAACACAAGTTTACAACAATTACTTACTTAGCTTGTCATAGAAGTTGTGCTAAAAAAATAAATAAATTGCTTAATTTAGTTGTTGTGTGTTTTAACATTTGTTTTCACTATGTTTTTGCAATAATTTCCAAAGAAATTAGAAATTTGCAGGGGAAAACTTTGTTTTTGTAAAGAGATACTGAGGTCTGATTTAGATGAGAAATTTACTAATCTTGAGGACTGATTTAAAAAAAGCTTCAATATTTTTCAAGCTACCAAGGACCCCCGAATGCGTGGATTTTCTAAAGTGTAATTTTAAGGATTCGAGTAATGTGTGTTTTTTTTTTTTTATACAAGTATTTTATAGGAATCCACCTGAATTTGTTTTTTTTTACAGAACAATTTTCTAGGATGCAACCAACGTAGATTCTTTCGAAAAGCCTTCAAAGTGGAAAGTGAATTTTATAAAAAAATATTTTTTTTTAAATATCCAAACAACGTGGATTTTTATGATTTTTTTTTCAAAGGATGCAATGAACGTGGATTTTTTAAGAAAGAATTTTTTATGGCCATCTGAATGTGGATTTTCTAAGAATATTTTATAAGGATCCAAAGAACTTGGTTTTTTTTTGTGTTTTATTTTAACGACTCAACAGGCCAGGGGTTTCTGTTTTTTTTTTTTTGTGGCACCAACATGAATATTTCTAAACATTTTTTCAACAGTCCAAGTTCTTTTTTGTTTTAAGGATCCAACCAACGCGCTTTCCTAAAAAATTAATTAATTTGAATTTTTTAAAAAAGTTTTTGTCGAGTAACCAACAAAGCAAGGATTAATTAAAGAATTTTTTTCGAAGGGGCTTGGTTTCATATAAAAACATTTTTTCCGAGGCTCACCAAACTTTTTGTTAAATTTATATTTTTAAAAACATATCATGTTAATTTTAAAAGTATAAAAAATGATCCAAAGAACTTGAATTAAAAAAAAAATATTCGTTTTAGGCATTTCATCAAATTTCATTTCTTTAAGATTTTGTTAGGAATGTTCACGATGTATATCCAACAATAGTGTTTTTTAAAGAATTTTAAGGATCCAATTAATTTGGATTTTTTTAAAGAAGTTTTTGTCGAGTAACCAACAAAGCAAGGACTAATTAAAGAATTTTTTTCGAAGAGCCTTGAAGGCCTTGGTTTTATAAAAAAAAAACATTTTTTTCAGGGCCCACCAAATTTTTTGTTAAATTTATATTTTTAAAAACATTCCTTCACCCCATACCAATTTCAGTATTATTAAATAGTTTTCTTGCAAACATAGAGAGCGTTTCCAAACCCACTTCCACATCTTAACCACAGACACGAACAAATTTAGTATCATATAGTATTTTTTGTACAAATATTGGACGCATTTCTAAAACCACCTCCACATCTCAATCACAGACACCAATAGAGACCTAAATAACAAATTTCGGGATTCCAGCCTTATTCCTTCATCCAACACCAATTTTAGTATTATTAAGAAGTTTTCTTATAAATATAGGGCGCATTTCCAAACCCACTTCCATATCTTAACCACAGACACCAACAGAGACCTAAATAACAAATTTCGGGATTACAGCCTTACTCTTTTACCAGAGCGTTGATTTTTTAAGGAATATTTCAATGGATCCAAACGACTACGAGTTCTTAAAAAAAAAATTTTAAGGCTCCAACATAACGGGAATTTTTGAGAGGTATTTTTTCAAGTAGACATCAAAGTGGATTTTGTAAAGAATATTTTTTAAGACCCAAATCAATATGGATATATTAAGGAATATTTTCTCAAGGACCCTATAAAGTTCTCTAGATGCATTCTTAAAGAATAACAAAGGGAGTTTTTTAAATATTAAGGATTGTTAAGGAACGAACGGAGCTTCCAACTTGCATTTTTCTAAAATTTTGGAATTATTCTAAGGATTATTAGAGGTACCCAGGTATTCTTTTTAATGTATTTTTTTCAAGGACCCAACAAAGAGCTGCCAACTTGGATTTTTAAACGATGTGTTCCTAGGAATATTAGGTATTTTTTCAAATACTTTATTTCAAGGACTTTTAGATATACCATCGTATATTTATTTTTAATTGTTAAGGGACTATTCGCAAGAGTTTCTAAAGAATTTTTGCAAGGTCTATTACTAATGTTGTTATTTATTGTTGACCTGGTAGATTTTAATATTTTTGATGATAGTTCGGCTGAAGGTCAGTAAAACAATTTTATTTAGTTATCTCCTTTTTTCTCTTTATTTATCCAATATTTCGATTGTCATCGACAATCATCTTCAGGGATCTGTTACAAATAACACAAATTATTACAAATTAATAAGACAAATTACACAACACACAATTCTTACATTAACTTTGTTTTAGAGGAAAACGTCTGCTCTAATTTAACGTCAAATTCGAACTAAGTCTTTTTCCATCTGTGTTTATGTACTAAATTTGTGTAAATATGTGCACAGTGGTCCGTATCAGTTTTAAAGTTCATTCTTTTTTCCGGTGGTACATTTATGATATGTAACATTTCTAATGTGAATCGTCTTTTGTAGTTGTTTTCTTGTGCCATTATATTAATATCCTTAAAGTTCGGTCTATGTCCTGTTAATGTGCAATGTGCTGCTAGAGCTGTCTTTTGTTCTAAAGGTTTGTCTGATTTTTGATCCGATTTATGTCCGGAAAGTCTAGTTTTTAATTTTGTTTTTGTCGTGCCAATATATACTTTTTGGCATATATTGGTTTCGTCGCCGTTGCATGCTATCTTATAAACGACATTGCTCTTGTCCTCCTTTTTTGTCTTCGTTTTAGTTCTACTGAACATATTGTTGACACTGTAATTGGTTTTTAAAGCTAATTGGTATTTGTCCTTATTATACGCGTTCGATCTGCAAAATCTCTCCGAAAATCCAGGTATATACGTCAAAGATTTGTATGATATTTCCTTTTCTTCTCTAATTTTAACATTTGTATTCTCCTTTACACGTTTTATTAAACCGTCGATTGTTTTTTGTGGGAAATCATTCTTTGTTAATATATTTCTTATTTTTAATTTATTATTTTGGTGGAATTGCTGGTCACTTATATTGAAAATTCTATGTATAAAGTTTGTCGCTGTATTTATCTTCACTCGTCGGGGATGTTTTGAAAAAAAAGTTTATCAATCGTCCAGATGCTGTTGGTTTTTGGTACCAATCTAACTTGAGGTTGTTGTCGTGTCTTATGATTATTGAGTCTAGATATGGTAGCTTACCATCTTCCTCTACTTCATGAGTAAACTGGATGTTTTTGTCGAATGTATTTAGTATCTTTAGTGTGTTTTCGATTTCCGTTTTCTTTATTATGCAAAATATATCATCTACGTACTTCGATAATAATCTCGGTTTCGTCATCATCTTTTCTACGGAAACGTCCAATAATACCTCCATTACCACATCAGCTATGATCGGTGACGCTGGGGAACCCATTGGAAGTCCTTTTCTTTGTTCGTACACCTTGTCTTGATATACGAAGTATCTGGAGTCTTTTATACAAATGGTCAATATTTCTATAAATAACTCTTTTGGAATTTTTGTATAGTCCTTGATTATATTCCATTTTTCAGCGATTGTCTTTAGTGCTAAGTTTATTGGGATGCTGGGGAACAATGACACTACGTCAAATGATATTAAGGTTTCGTCTTTTTTTATTTTGACATTGTTAATTTTAGATTTAAATTCCACTGCGTCCTTAATGTTGTATTTCGAGTCCTTCGTCAAATGTTTTAAAATATCTACTATGTATTTGGACAGTCCCTAGTTAGGTGAATTTATGGATGAGCATATCGGTCGTAGAGGCACTCCTTCCTTGTGAATCTTTGGTAAGCCGTAAATTCGTGGTGCGATTGACGTATTTGTCAATAATTTGTTCTTTTCGTTAAAATCTACAATATTCATTTTATATAGCACATCCACAAATTTTTTTTTTTTATTTTGTAGTGCAGTCGTTGGATCTCTTTTTAGTCGTCGATATGTACACATATCCCGAATAATGTCATTCATTTTTATTTCGTAGTCCTTTTTATACATTGCAACTATTACTTATAAACTTGATGTTTTTTAAGGAATAATAGAGTTTTTTATAAACTTTTTTTCAAGGACTTTTTTTAGTTTTTTTCCAAGGACTTTTAACAGTTAATTTTAAAGAATTTTTCAAAGACTTTTTCATTTAAAAAACTCTTAGATGTACCTTTAGAACCTTTTGCAGACTATTTTCAAGGGCTCAACAGAGCTACCAACGTAAATAGTTTATTTCATTAAAGTGTGTTTGATAAACACTTGAAATAGAATTTTTTAAAAATATTGTTTTGCCCAACTATTGATATTTTCAAGGTTCTGAGCGGATTTATTTTTACAAACTAACATGATTTTTTCATAAATAAGCCCTTATCGTAAATTTCTCAAACATATTTTTTTTTTAAAGAACCAATAGACTTCAATTTTTTAAAGAATAAATTCCAAGGACCCTTCGGAGCTCCTAACGTGATTTTTTCAAGAACTATTTTTTTAACGAATCCAATGTGGAATTTAGAAAACATTATTTTAAAAATAATTTTCTTAACAGTTCTACGCGGATCCTTTACAAATAATTTTTTTCCAAGGACGTAAAGAGAATATTTTAAAAATATTTATTAATATATATAAGGACAAAACATTGATTTTTAAAATACTTTTTTTTTCAACAACCTTAATTATAATTTTCAAAAACATTTTTCAAGGAGCTAACGTGTGTTTTTTGAAAAAAAAAAATATATATTTTGCCAGGACCTAATTTAGGCCTAATTTTGATTGTTCAAAAATAATTTTTCAAGGACCTAACGCGGAATTTAAGAAAATATTTTATTAAGGATATACATATTGCAGATTTTTCAGAAATATTTGGACATAACGTGAACATTTTAACACATTTTTTTCAATAACCTAACTTTAAGTGTTAAAAAAATTATATTTTTATATAATTTTATACCTTTCACCATTTTATGGAGGTTGGTATTCGCTTTGTCATTCCGTTTGTAACTCCTCGAAATATTCATAATAGACCCTACAAAGCATATATATTCTGGATCAGCGTAAAATTCTAAGACGATGTCTGTCTGTCTGTTGTAATCACAGGTAGGCAGGTTAAGCTCGTAAATGGGGCATGTCGGTCCACGTTTTCGTATAGCCGCCATAAAACGGTACCTTCCGATATTCGGTATTTTCATGATTTTAGCAACATTATTTACCGGAATTATTTCGAATTTCGTATTTGAAGTTCGTAATGAGTAGTACAGCCTATGACACAAAGTTTTTGTATGCAGGTCCACGTCTTCGTAAAGCTTCCATATAACGGTACCTCCCGACATTTGGTGTTTTGATGATTTTTGCGATATTATTCATCGTAATTGTAACCAATTTCATATTGAAAGATCTTAATGTGTACTAAAACCTATGTCAAAAATTTTTGTATTTTCGTATTTGAAGTTCGTAATGGGTAGTACAGCCTATGACAAAAGTTTTTGTATGCAGGTCCACGTCTTATAGCCCCGATATAACGGTACCTCCCGACATTCGTTATTTTCATGATTTTTGGGCCATTATTCACCGTAATTGTAACAAATGTCGTATTTAAAGTTCGTAATGGGTACTGCAGCCTAAGAGAAAACATTTCGTATTCACGCCCACGTCTTCGTAAAGTCCCAATATAATGGTTTTCGTTTAAGTGGTAGTTTTCGGCATTTTTTTTTAAATTTTTCAAGTTCCTTCCAAACGGGTATTATTCGGCCCGGCCGAACTTAGTTGCTTTTTTACTTATTTAGGGGCCTAATTTTGATTGTCCAAACCTTTGACTGTCAATAAACTAACTTTGATTTTTGAAAAAAAAAAAAAAATCTTTCAAAGTACTATGCTTTTTTTAGTAATCCTTAGGTCCTTTTTCAAAGACCCTATTTTTACCGACCTAACGGATTTTTCCTAACGGATTTTCACAAAAATTTTTCTTCAAGGACCAAACATGGACTTGTACAAAATACAAGGTTGTCCATATTCGACGGACCCATCTGGCAACGCCATAACTTTTGACAGAGATGTCACATCGCTTAATGAGATACCGCGTTTGAAGCGTCAGTCCAAGCAGATTTTTACCATGAACCAATACTCGCCACGCGAGCCCTATGAAATTTACATTCAACAGAAGAAGTCAATTGCGCCTTCTAAGAAATCCCATTAAGCGTTTATACGAAAAATTTTCGACTGGTAAGGCTCTTTCTAATCCGAAGAGGCCATATAAAAGTCGACCAAGGCGATCGGCCGAGAATATCGCTGCCGTACGAGCCAGTGTTGAGAGGTCCGCAAGAACATCCCAAAAACGCCGTTCTCAGCAGTTGGGCAGTTGATTTGCATTTGTTCCCGTACAAAATTCAATTGACGCAAAGAATGTTGCCTGTGGACAAGCCTCGTCGATTGGAATGGGCCCAAAGGTCCGTCGAATATGGGCAACCCTGTATTATTTAACGGGTTTTTTACTCAGTGACCCAACGTATATTTTTGAAGGAAACCATGGAATATTTTTAAATCACCCTGTGTAGATGAATTAAAAACTTGGAGTATTATTCTAATCATTCAATATAGATAAAAAGCGCGAAATTTTTAAGAATTATTTATTTACTATATTAGATTTTCATGGATAATTTTTGAAGGCGGCCCGTAACGTGAATTTTTTTCCAAAAAATTTTTAAGGATCATTAGTGCTAACATCGTAAGGTATATTTTTTCCAGGGCTAATCGAGGTGCAAACGCATCACCAGCGTGAATTTTAAAGATCTCAACAAAACTGCCGATGTGATAGTGTGATTTAAGTGTTTTTTGGATTTTTTATAGAATATTTTTTTCCAGCACCATGACAACCAAAAACAATAATTATCATGATCCTTAATAGAGTCACTTTCCATTTCCCTATTTCTATGTCTTAATGGTCATATTCATACTCCCAATGAACTATTTTTTTCTGCCCATAAATCGATTATCCATTTCCATCAATTTTCATTTGATGTCCTTTATACGGAAATCTAATCATTATTGTCATTTTCATCTGGGTAGCTAGCATTTCGATGTCCTTCAAGAAATGTGAGTGTTTGTGTGTTAGTGTGGTCTATGAGTGTTTCTTTCACCATTTATCCACCATATTCCAGGAAATTTTTGTATTTCTTGCAAAGTTGTTTTCCTTCTTGCTGTTGTTATTTCATGGCTTTGGCTTTATTTTCTTTCCTCCGCCCTATGGCCCTAATAAAGAAATGGTTGAAACTCAATTACAGGTAAATTCATGTGTCTCAACATATGCGGCTAACTCGCTCGCCTTCTTCCTTGTCGTTGTTCATCTAATAAAAAATGTATCACTTTGGAAGGAAATTGAAAGGATCTGCTCTGTTTGCTGTGCCACAAGTAAAAGTCGCTACTTGGGGGAGGGTTGTAAACGACAAAACCGCAAAAAAGTAAACAAGAAACGTAGCAGTCAAGCAATCAGCCGTAGGGCAGAAAGTAAGCGCATGACGAACACGGTGTATTGAGAATGTGTCGTTAGACGACAGGGCTGTGACGGCTCTGAGTGAATTGAATTTCACTTTCCTTCCACTTCATTGCAGGCATCGGTTAGTTTTCCCTCAATGAAAATGCATATGTTTGCAGTTTTTCCCTGTTACTGCTTTCGTTTTCACTTCATTATTAGATTAATGCGGGATAAATGTTTGCCAAGGATATACAAATGGTTGGATGACTGAATGGATGTGGGTATGTACATATGCGAGGGGTAGCATGAATTGATAAAACAGAAGTGCGCTTGTAACCGAATTAACCCATTTTGCAGACAAGTATGACATGTGGAAATATTTGTAGATGCTATTTTTTTACTTAAAAACGGATTTTAAGCTATGGCTATAAGGGGATATGGATTTCGTTTTTGAATTATGCGTTTTGTGACAGCACAACTGCAGCTGTTTACATATCTAATGAAATATTCTTTAAAAACATCAACGTTTGGTAGCTCAGATGCTCTTTAAAGACATGTTCCTTTAAGAATTCACTTTGTCGGTTCTAATAGTCTTTGGACATAATTCCGTAAAAGTCGCAGTAGTGGTTCTAAGATTCCTCAAAAATATTCCTTAAAAAATCTGTATTTTTGGCTCTAATAGTCCTGGAAAAATAGCCCAAATAACTCCTTTAAATCCACGCATAAAACCCAAGTGAGAGCCACGTTGGGACCTTTTACCGGTTGAGTTCGGGGTCTGTAAAACAAATTTATGTCGAATTTTTCAACTTTTACAAATCCACTAAATTATTGATTGTGGCCCTTGTGGGGGAGGGGGGGGTGTTTACCAGAAGGAGTGGTCCGATCTATTTCCCACAAATATTGCGTTATTAGAAATATTGGGATGTATGAAATTCGAGGAGAATCGGATACATATTTAACATTTTATGAACGTTTAGGTTATTCAAAATTCTAATCCTTTGTGGGGAGGTACCAGATGGATAGGCTGATTTTCATAATTTTCTAACCAGACCTTGTGTTAGTAAAAATATTGGAATGTGTGAATTTGGAAGAGAATCGGATACTTTTTTTCGAATTTTATGAACGATTAGGTTATTAAAAATTCTGACCATTTGTGTAGGAGGTACCAGGAGGTGTAGATCGATTTCCATCATTTTCCAACCAGACCTTGTGTTTGTGAAAATATTGAAATGTGTGAAATTTGAAGAAAATCGGAAATATATTTCGCATTTTATGAGCGTTTTGGTTATTCAAAATTACGACCCTTTGTGGGGCAGGTACCAGAAAAGATAAGTCGATTTCCATTATTTTCCAACCATATCTTATGTTAGTAAAAATATTGGAATGTGTGAGGTTTAGAGTGATTCTAATACTTATTTTGCATTGTACGTGCGTTATGGCTATTCCAAAATTTAACCCCCAGGTGGGGGAGGTACCCTAAGGAGTGGACCGAAATACCCCATCTTTACACCAGATCATGTGTTTATAAAAAATATTGGAATGTGTGAATTTTAAGAGAACTGGATGCTTTTTTCGCCTTTTGTGAGAGATATAATTATTTAAAATTTTAAGCCGTTGTGTAAGAGGTAGCAGAAGAAGTCGCCCGACCCATTTCATTTTTACGCCAGATAATGTATTGATAGAAATATTGGGATGTGTGCCGAATTTAAAAGTATCCGATCACTCATTTCGCGTTATTTGCTAGATAGGTACTTGATGGACCTTGCACTGGACCAAGCAGTGAAAAAATATTCTGATTTTCAACATTTGCACAGAATTGAATGATCCTTTCTTTTTCCATAGGATCAATTATTTTTGTGAACATTTTGAACCTCTTTTTGGGGCGGTACCAGAAGGAACTCGATGCAAGTTTGATAATAACATTGCAATTTAGTGATTCTGATACTGTACAATTTTCCAAAGTCTTATTCAGTACA